>NC_069660.1:6010000-6635000 GCF_027244095.1 Hemicordylus capensis
AGGACAGCCAATGACAGCTGGGTTGAGGGAGGAGCTTCCTCCCTCAATTCAAGTTGGAGTTAACGCAGCCTGCGTTTCTGCATTCACATGTAATGCAGGCTGTGAAAAACCTCGGGTTGGAGTGGTGAAACTCACTGCAACCCAAAGGTACAAACTGAGAGAGGAAACTCAGAACTGGAGTTCCCGGCGCCAGGCCTGGATTCGGACGTAACGGTCTTGTAACCTCTGGCTCCTTCAACTCTGTTTCTGTGTTATGTGTGAATGCAGCCTATGCTTCACAGGGTCCTTTCCAATTATTTGACAATGAGGCTATTCTCATGATAGCCCAAAAGTGGGTTAAGTGAGCCTAGCCCGCTTTTGGGCGATTGTGTGCTGCAACGGGAGCCATGCAGCTCCTGGCATCTAGCCGCCATAAATACCCCTCCCCTTAGATGAGGTTAATGGAGCGAGCGCTCCGTTAACCTCCTCTTTTTGCTCGTGTGTAGCCATGGCACTTTGTGACACATGAGTAGACCCCTGACATCCGGGAACTTCCTGGGGCCGCGCGCCCCTTGATCCCCTCAGCCCCCACTGGCTCCATGATGGAGCTGGCAGTTGTGTGGGCAGCCGATCCAGCTGCCCCGGGGCCACCTTTGGATCATCTGCGGGGAGAGTGGGCTAAGCCCGCTCTCCCCACAGACCTGGAAGAAGCTCTTCTTACTGATCATGAGAAGAGCTTCTATATGTCTGCCAGTGTCCATGGAGAGCCTGGAATAACAATCCAAACAGATGTGAATTACCCCAGCCCTTTTAAACCTTCCACCACATCTAAGGGATGGGGCCGTATAGATCAGTGGTAGCTCAGTGGCAGAGCATCTGCTCTGCATGCAAAAGGTCCTAGATTCGCTCCCTGGAGCATCTCCAGGTAGGGCTGGAAGAGACTCCTGCCAGAAGCCCTGGAGAGCTATTGCCCATCAGTAGAGCCAATATAAGGGTTGACAGATCAATGGTCTGACGTAATCTACCCTGCTAACTGAGCAAAGAGAAACCTTTGAAGTGGTGATTCTTTTTTATTGAGCAGGGTCAGAGAAACTGGCCGTGTTTAGCCCCAGTGTAGCATTCCTTCAGTGGTTGTTGCTGGTGTCTACCTTCTATTTCTTTTTAGATGGTGAACCCTTTGGGGACAGGGAACCACCTTATATGTAAACTGTTTTGAGAACCTCTTGTTGAAAAGGTAAAGGTAAAGTGTGCTGTCGAGTCATTGTTGACTCCTGGTGACCACAGAGTCCTGTGGTTTTTCTTTGGTAGAATACAGGAGGGGTTTACCATTGCCTCCTTCCACACAGTATGAGATGATTCCTTTCAGCATCTTCCTATATCGCTGCTGCTCAATATAGGTATTTCCCATAGTCTGGGAAACATACCAGTGGCTATTCGAACCGGCAACCCCTGGCTTGTTAGTCAAGCCATTTCCCTGCTGCGCCATATTAGTAGTAGTAGTAGTAGTAGTATAAGGCAAGTCTCTCTGTTCCTTTGTTCCTAAGAACATTTCAGGTGAAGCAGATGGACTTCTCCAAAGAAGGCAAAATTGGGAACCTGCCTATGATGATCCTCAAATTTGGGCTAGTCTGGGAAGATGAGAGTCCTTTACAGCTGCCTACTCACCTACTCAGGTCCTGTTTGGGCCAGGCACAGTAGGAAGATCTATTGGCAGATCTCTGGTGATTTGCAATAGATGGGCAAAGCTTTCAGACTCTTTCCAGTAGTTGAACAATACCTAGCAAAATTGCTTGTAAACACATTTCTCTGCCTTGGCTAACCTTCTGCTAATTGTTTGTATATGCCAGTCAGCCCAGCATATGACTCATGGGGTGCATTTGGCTTCTCCCCATGAGCCGCCATTTTGCACCTGGCTTGGACTGGTGGACCCCAGGGTGCTAGATTTTTTTTGAACATTCTTACTTTTATTCAATTAAATTCAATACAAATCAATATAACATATTTATCACACACACACACACACACACACACACACACACACACACACACACACACACACCAAAAATCCTGATTTCCAAACTTCATGAATAGGATCAGAATTATCTCCATTACGCTCTATATAATATTTTTTCCCCATATACGACAAAGTTGTAATTCTTTCCTCTGATTTTTCATTATCTTTACTTTATCTGGAATTTTTTCTAAGATTGCCAATGACCATACCTTGTTATACCACCTCTCCACATTTAGATTATCCAACAGTTTCCATTGCTGTGCCATGATTAGGAACATCAGAAGAGAGGAAGCTGCCATATACTGAGTCAGACCATTGGTCTATCTAGCTCAGTATTGTCTTCACAGACTGGCAGCGGCTTCTCCAAGGTTGCAGGCAGGAATCTCTCTCAGCCCTATCTTGGAGATGCTGCCAGGGAGGGAACTTGGAACCTAGATGCTCTTCCCAGAGTGGCTCCATCCCCTGAGGGGAAGATCTTACAGTGCTTTCACTTCTAGTCTCCCATTCATATGCAACCAGGGCAGACCCTGCTTAGCTAAGGGGACAAATCATGCTTGCAACCACAAGACCAGCTCTCCTCACCAGCTTTTGCAGTCCAAATTAAAAAGGTAACTAGTTCTTTATCTTTAAGTTTAGTATTGTTTCCTGCAAAAATATGTAATAAACCTAAATCTGGAGAATATTCTACTCTGATTCATTATATTGCTAATCCCCAGGGTGCTAGATAAAAACCAAGTAAATCCTGCAAGCTTGCCCACTCCTAAGCCAGGCTTTCTGGAGAAAGTCTCTGATGCTCTCCTCTCTCCCTCTGCTTCCTTGTTTCTTTGCTGCCTGGGCTGTGCAGAGGGAACCACGCTTGGTCCCTGCTGTTCAGAGGCTTGTAGGCTCTGACCCAGGCCAGCCTGTTGAATTCTCCCTGGAAAAACTGACAGTTAAACCCCTGGAAACCAGCAGCAAAGTATCTGCCAGTAGTTCTTCAGTTGTTGTCTGAGCCCAAGTACTTTAGAGAAAGCTGCGTAATCAGCTAGCTATTTATTTCGAATTCTCTCTTTTATGTTTATCTGATTTTCACTTTAAAAGGGATGTCTTGTTTTAATTATTTGCTCTTTCTTGCTGGCTTATTTTGACTATAGCCTGGCCTATAACCCCATAAAAATGGGTTGTTTAGCCATAAGCTACTGTGCTATAGGAAAGCATGCTTTGAAGGAGATGGAAAAGACAGACTGGAACAGACTCCTGTGTGAGGTTGGGAAAGGGCTCCCAAAGCTGGCAATCTGGGGGAATTAATAGGAGGAATCCAAAACTTGAATCAATTCAAATAGAATCAGGCGCGATTCTATTTGTACCCAAATCTAGCCAATGGACTACAGGGGTGATTTGTTTTGTCTCCGAATCACCTGAATCAGCTAGATTCGGGTACGAATCGATTTGTACCTGAATAAATTTGCACACCCCTAAGAGAATTCCATGGATTAATGATGCACTGTGTGAAAAAGTACTTCCTTTTGTCAGTCCTACATTTCATTCCCGCCTTTCAGTTTCACGGGATGACCCCTGGTTCTAGTGTTGTGAGAGAGGGAGAAAAAATTCTCTCTCTCTCTCCACTCTCTCCACACCATGGATGATTTTATAGACCTCTATCATGTCTCCCCTTAGTCAACTTTTTTCTAAGCTAAAAAGATCCAGATGCTGTAGCCTTGCCTCATAAGGAAGGTGCCTCAGGCTCCTGATCATCTTGGGTACCATTTCGTCTTCTCAGCAGCAGACAAGAGCCTTATTCCGACCTTATGTTGTACCTGCATTCAGATGTCTGTTCACCATACATGTATTTGAATGACTGTCTCTGTGTGTGCTCATTTGAAAAGTGAACCTGGGCACAGGCCCCTTGAAATTAAGGATCCGGAGAGGAAGTTTAGTGCTGTACCTGCATTCAACATAACATATGAGTAACTGTACCTGTGTGCACCATAGATGAATATAACCTGTGAACAGGGCTAGAGTGAAGGTGGGAAGCAACACTTCAAGAAGTTGTAAACTCATCCCAGAGACAGGAGTTTGGCGCAGTATACAAATATACTAAATTAAATGTGTCCTGGGGCATCATCCGGAAGCCAATCAGAGGAGAGACACTACTTCCGGGCCTCACTCTTCCCATGCCAGGACCGAGGTTAGGAATCTGTTGTCCACATATTCCCCCAGTTTCTGCTATGAAAGTTCAGTTCAGTCCTGCTCCATGCTATTTCCCAGTTTACTCCAGGTTATAGTTTCCAAGTATATTTACAACTTCATTCTAACCATTTGGTGACAGGTAACTCTTTGGGCCAAGGGGGAAACTAATGAGCTTAGCCTAGTTTTGGTCCATTTCATCTCTCGTCTAAACTGTTCCAGAGTAAAAAGGAGTCAAAGTGGAGTCACTTTGGGCACCTGATTCCATGGTGCCATGAGAACTGGAAATAGAATGGCTTGGGTCATGATTGTTAATTGGGTGCAAAGGCCTTGAATTGGTGAGAACTTTCTAGGGATTTCTGCTTGGCACTTGGCACAGGAAGAATCCACGTCTGCTGCCAAGTCAGCCAGTCCTGGCTCCTTGATGAATTAACTTGCATGATTCATGTTTTTGCAAGTGTGTATTTGTCATTTCCATACATTATACATTTGTAGGTGTACCTCTGAAGTGTTATGTGCACAGATGCCCTACGCTGAAAAGACTGCCCACTATCACTGTGGACTCCTCATTACTAAACACATCTAAGAACAGCTCAGAGAAAAAAATCTTCTGGATTGATTTGGGCGAACCAGGTTGATGAGACAGGCAGAGAAGCTAGACACCCTCAAGGGTGAAGACAGATACAACATGTACGGAATGGCTGCTGATTGGCCAATTACTGTGACATCACCCTGTGATGATGGCACAAATAACCTCTCAATCCTCAGAAAAATTTAAAAATAAAAAAGGCAGATAGCTGACCTTAAGTATGGGGAAAGCTGTGATGGTTGAGTTGACAGCTGAGCCAGGGTTTGATTTGCGGGGATACACGTCTGTCATTTCACTTGTGAAGCCAGGAAGAAGCCAAGTTCACCCCATGGCTAGGTGACCCGTTCTGAGCTCTGTGTATATTTGTCTTCCATCTAAGACCACTGCTACCCCAAACCCAAAGGGAATGAAGCTGGACTTAGGGGAAGGGTCAAGGTTTGGTGGCAGAGCAGATGCTTGGCATGCAGGAGGTCCCAGGTTCAATCCCTTCTGCTTCCCATTAAAATGGTATCAGGTATCAGGGGAGTAGGGACCTCTGGTCCCTAGTGACTTGCTGCTGGTCAAAACAATAATCCATTATTCTGGATTATTTATTACAGAGAACAAGAAAGTGCTGTGTGGGTTGCTGGTACCCTACAGGCAAGCTTTAAGACTGTTGTCCATTGGAGAGGGATCCAATTGGACAGCAGAGCACATGATTTGTATGTAAAAGATCTCAGGTTGGATCCCTGACGTCCAACCTGTTAAAAGGATCTCCAGTTAAAAGGATCTCAGGTTGCAGGTCCTGGGGAAGACCCTTGTCCAAGACCTTGGAGAGGTCAGTTTGAACATGGGTAATACTGGGCTGGATAGACCAATTTTCTTTCTAAGTATCAGACAGCTTCAGTGTTTATATAATGCAGGAGTTTTCAACCTTGCATCCTCAGACATTGTTAGGAACATAGGAAGCTGTCTTATACCATCAGACCGTTGGTCTATCTGGCTCAGTACTGGCAACACAGACCGGCAACAGCTTCTCCAAGGTTACAGGAAGGAGGCTCTCTCAGACCTATTTTGGAGATGCCAGGGAGGGAACTTGGAACCTTCTGCAGGCCAGCATGCAAGTTCTCTTCTCAGAACAGCCCTATACCCTAAGGGGTATATCTTCCAATGCTCATGTGAAGCCCCAAGAGAGAGAAGAGGAGGGGCAACAACATCTGGCCCTAGTCAGACCCCAGGGTGAGAGACTGGTGCCTGCCTCTTCTTCTGCCCCCTGCTTGCCCTCTGCCCCCCCAGGACTGGCTGTCATGCTGTGGTGAGGCTTCTCAGGACTGGGGCCCAGGGGGTGACTTGGCAGCTTCCTAGCCTCCATCTGCCGGAGCTTGCTGCTCAGGGCTATATAGGGAGCTGCCAGTGGCAGCGGAGTTGCCACCGAGGGGGTGACACCAAAGGGGGGGTCGCCCCTTTGGGGGACAACAAGGGTGAGGGCTGGACTTTCTGGCCGTGTGTGTGTGTGTGTTGGGGAGGGTATTTAATATTGGGGCTTCTGTTGTAATTATTCCTGGGTGAGATTGTTTTATAATGTGTCTGGGCTTACCTGGAGATGGGGCGTCAGGGAGCGTGGCCATTGACTGTGGGGCGGCCATTCCGGTGGTGGTGGGGAGCAGAAGAAGTAATGTTGGCAGGTTAGTGGGCCATTATAGGGGAAGGGAAGCCAGAAAACTAATAGCTGTTTCCCCTTCCGGCTGTCCTGCCAGCTCTTTGACCTTGGGGAGGAGTGCTGACCGCCCTTGGAACTTCACCTTGCTCCTCTGTAATGTCAGGTCAGTCCAGAACAAATCAGAAACCATCCATGATTTGATTCTGGATGAAGGTGCTGACCTGGTATGTATTACAGAGACCTGGCTGGGGGAGGCTGGGGGCCCAGTGTGGTCCCGGCTTCTCCTTCCAGGGTACTCTGTCGAGGAGCGGGTGAGGGACTGCGGGCGGGGAGTGGAGTGGCTGTGGTCTATAAGAATAATATCTCCCTCACCAGGATCCCTGTTAGAGTGTTGGACCATATCGAAAGTGTGTAATTAAGTTTGGGGACCAGGGATAGACTGGGACTTCTGTTGGTGTACCGATCGCCCCGCTGCTCAACAGAGTCTCTAACTAAGCTGGCGGACTTGGTCTCGGACTTGGTGTTGGAGTCCCCCAGGCTTATGGTGCTGGGGGACTTCAATGTTCATTTTGGGACCAATTTGTCGGGGGACAACTCAGGAGTTCATAGTGGACATGACAACTATGAGCCTATTCCTAGTGGCCTCGTGACCAATGCACATTGCTGGTCAAATACTGGATTTGGTCTTTCACTCTGATCTGGGTGGTGTTCTGTGGGTGGGGACTCAGATTTCCCCTTTGTCATGGATGGACCACCATCTGCTTAAGGCTGGACTCACAGTCACACCCCACCTTTGCAGGGGCGAGGGACCTTTTAGGATGGTCCGCCCAAGAAGGTTATTGGATCTAATAGGATTTCAAGAAGGCTTGGAGGGATTTAGTTTTGGCGCTGCCAGTGATCCTGTTGATGCCCTGGTGGAGAATTGGAATAGTAAACTCACCGGGGCAGTAGACATGATCGCTCCTAAGCGTCCTCTCTGACCCGCTACAAAACTGGCCCCTTGGTATGCGGAAGAACTACAGGGGCTGTAGTTCAGACAACTACAGCGCAAGTGGAGAAAGACTTGGCTTGAATCCAACAGATTGCAACATAGAGCTCATTTGAAAACCTATGCTCAGGTGATACATGCGGCAAAGAAGCAATTCTTTTCTGCCCATATTGCATCCACAAGTTCACGTCCGGTGGAGTTGTTCAGGGTTGTGAGAGGCCTAGTATGTGCCCCTCCTCCCTTGAATCAGAATCTGGAACCATTGATTACTCGCTGTGATGTGTTTAATGAATTCTTTGTGGGGGAAATCTCTCGTATTCGGGCCGACTTAGATCCCATCTCCACAATTAATTCAGTGCCTGATGTGGGGGTGTCCAGCAACTCCTCTTGTGGTTAGGCTGGATCAGTTCCAGTTTGTGACTCCTGAGGATGTGGACAGGCTGATTGGAATGGTGCAACCTACCACCTGTTCTTTTGACCCTTGCCTGACATGGCTTACACCAGGGGTGGGGAACCTTGGCCCTCCAGCAGTTTTTGAACTACAACTCCCACCATCCCCAGCCACAGGCTGGGGATGATGGGAGTTGTAGTTCAAAAACAGCTGGAGGGCCAAGGTTCCCCACCCCTGGCTTACACTATCTAGCAGGGGGCGTGTTGTAGAAGGCCTGGCAGAGATTATAAATGCATTTCTGAAGGAGGTTAAGATGCCTCCTTTTCTTAAGGAGGCAATTATTAGGCCGCTTCTAAAGAAGCCTACTTTGGATCCCTCAGAGTTGAGTAACTACAGGCTCCAACCTTCCATGGCTGGGCAAGGTCATTGAGAGGGTGATGGTCTCCCAGCTCCAGACAGTCTTGGAGGAAACGGATTATCTTGACCCATTTCAAAATGGCTTTCGGGCTGGCTGTGGGGTGGAGACTGCCTTGGTCGGCCTGATGGATGATCTGCAATTGGGAATTGACAGAGGAAGTCTGACTCTGTCGGTCCTTTTGGAACTCTTGGCAGCTTCCGATACTATCGACCATAGTATCCTTCTGGAGCGTCTGAAGGGGTTGGGAGTGTGGGGGTACTGCTTTGCAGTGGTTCCGCTCCTACCTCTCGGGCAGGTTCCAGATGGTGTCCCTTGGAGACTGCTGTTCTTCACAGTCTGAACTTTTGTATGGTGACCCTCAGGGGTCCAGACTGTCTCTGATATTGTTTAACATTGACATGAAACTGCTGGGAGAAATCATCAGGAGGTTTGGTGCAGAGTGCTATCAGTATGCTGATGACACCCAAATCTATTTCTCCATGTCTGCATCATCAGGAGAGGGCATAACCTCCCTAAATGCCTGCCTGGAGTCAGTGATGGGCTGGATGAGGGATAACAAACTGAGACAGAATCCAGATAAGACGGAGGTACTCATTGTGAGGGGTTGTTGTAACCTGGTTTTCAGGGTTGTAAAATTGTTCTGATTGTTTAATTGCTGTTTTATGATGTTTTAATGGTTAATTATTGTTGTTTTACACTGTTTTATATTTTCTGTTTTAATTCTTAACTGATTCTAATGGTTTTGTTTTCATGTAAACTGCCCTGAGCCTTCTGGAAGGGCGGTATAAAAATTGAATGAATTAATTAATGAATAAATAAGTAAATAAATAAATATGTGGTCTCCAATTCAAATGCAAACCAGGGCAGACCCTGCTTAGCAAACAATTAATGCTTGCTACCACAGGACCAGCTCGCCTCCCATCATTGTAATTATTGAACTACAACTCCCATCATCCCCAGTCACCATGGCTTTTGTGGCTAGGGATGATGGGAGTTGTAGTCCAACATCTTGGGAACAAGGTTGAGAATCTCTGATAGAATGTGTTTTTCTTCCTGAGAAAGACATTTAGATAAGATCCCAGATGTTGGCAGGGACTGGTCTTCATAACCCTTCTAACTCTGTTATTCGATAATTCCATGAATGCCTTTGCTAAACCATATGTTTTCCTACAGACTTGCCTGTTTCTAATTTGATAATGGCTGCTAATAGAGTTTCCCATTTCATGGGTCTTCCAGGGCAGCATCCTGACCCCCAGAGTCAGCAGCTGTCGGGATCAGTCAAGAACTTGACACAGACTCGGGGTCTTCCATTTGGCAGTGAACATTATGCATGAGCATGCCAGCTCCAGTCCATCCATACGTGGGGCAGGATAGCAAAGCAGTTGACAGCAGCCACCCCAGCTTGAAGACCTGAGCTCCATGAGCAGCTGCTGTGCTTCCTATTTTGACAGCTGTACAGAAAATTGGAAGATGATGTCTACATGTGTCAACAATCCTCCCAGTGCAAATGCCCAGGGCCATTTCTGTCCCAGCCACCTCTGGAAGCCCCACAGCTGCTAGCCGAGACTATAAAAGTCAAGATGTTTAATGCATCCTCTTTCAATAGAGGATGAACCAAAAAAAGATAAAATAGTTTTTAAAATGCAGGGAATCTGCTCAGCTGGAAGGGATTTGGAATGCGGTTATCACACATGGAACTTTCCTTTCTCTTCTTTTCGCTCCTCTCTGCTGCCATCACCTTCTGTTTTGCTGCCTCTCATTTTCCTCCTCTCACCAAGTGACATAAAATCCAAGTTGCTTCTGTTTTGGCAGCGAGGGGCCTCACAGATCACAGAGTGCGGACGCAGCTGGGTTCCCAGAGGGTCTATGATCAGAAAACCAAGAACGCCCATCACTTTGTTAATATAATGACTTCTGTGTTTTGTATCCTCCCCTCCCACATTCCTTTCCAAGATCTTTGTGGAGCACCAACTGTGGGTCTAATATGCTTTACTATTGGCTTCTAGTTTTATATATATATTTATATTCCCCCAAATAACATGATGAACTGGCCTGTTTTCTAAGGGGACTTGGTGTTTAATAGCATGGTACCTTTGTCACCAAATAAGGTATCTGCTCTAACTCATTTCTCCTGATTTAGGATTTCAGAAAGTCCACAGATAGGATAAACCCATTGCCTGACATAGCAGCCTCTTTGATGGAGATCTTTCTTTTTTCTGTACAGGATACTTAGTCCGAGAGACAATTTGGAGCAACTGGAATCCTGCAGCTGCTTGGAGGACCGGTTCTCTCCAGTGGTCAATTTGGGTCTCAAGCGCTCTGCCTCACTCTGAGCATGTTTCCTGCATCTTTCTGCCCTTTGAAAACACTTTGTCATTGGCCCACCTTACCAGCAGTGTTAGGAGGGCAGAGCAGGAGATTCCAGCCTTGGAGAGAGGGTGCTGCAGAGCTCAATCAAAGGCTTGACACAAAGCCGAGCATGCATGCGGGGGCGGGGGGGAGCAATTTCCCTCTCTTCCTTCCAGAAGTGCTGCCATATGTACAAGAGTAGTTTCCTCCAAAGGTTTTTTGTTTGTTTGTTTGAAATTGTGGTGTGGTGGGGCCCATCTGAAATCCAGAGCTCTCTTCCTTTCAGGCAAAGAGGGATGTGTGAACCGACTCGAGGTTGAGCTGGTTCACCATCGAACTGGGCTAGCTCGAGGGCTTGCCCTTGAGCCAGACTGGGCCTGGTTCAGCTCGTCCTCGAGCCAAACCCCACTTGGGCCAGGTTGGGGCTGGTTTGGGGTTTTAAACCTTAAAAAAAAAAAAAAAAACTTTAGCTTACCAGCGGGTCTGGCAGCCTCTGAGGGGTGCTGCCGTAGCCACACAGGGGTGTGTGTCTCTGGAGGTTCCCCCTTCCCCACTGCCCCCTGGTGCTCTAGTTCAGCCCATCTGAGGGCTGTTTTGGACATTTTGGAGGCCGCCGTGCATGCGCCCTGGCCATCTGTGTGGCTGGGACACAAAATAGCCACTGCGACCACTGAGAGGGCCAAAACGGCTTGAAAATGTGCCGAACCAGTACATAGAAGACCGGTGGGGCAGGGGCAGGGGGAACCTCTGGAGACCTACCTGCAGCAGCACACACACACACCCCAAGAGGCTGCTGGATATGTCGTTAAGCTAACTTATCTATATCTAGATATTTGACGTTTAGAACCTTGAATCGGCTTGAACTCGAGCTGAGCTGAGGTTCTAGTTTGGGGGCACAAAACTGAACATGCCCGGTCCAGTTCGAGTCCTGTCTGGATGCAAACTGAACTGGGCAAACTGGTTTTCTGCACACCCCTACAGGCATATATTGGTATAACTTGTATTTAACCTGTATTTTTAAAGGGACTCATCTTAAATTCAGAGTCATCTTCAATTCAGGTAAATAAAGTATTTGGCTTCCAGAAATATGTCCCTGAGGGCTGTGTGACCATGTGGGACACCATATATGAAGGCATATTTCTATTTATTCTGGCAGGAGTTACAAGCACAGTTTTAGGAGAACTTTCAGGGGCACACCTGGATTCTGGCAGTGCTACCCAGATTCTGGCACATAGGAAGCTGCCATATACAGAGTAAGACCATTGGTCCATCTAGCTCAGTATTGTCTGCACAGACTGGCAGTGGCTTCTTCTCCAAGGTTGCAGGCAGGAGTCTCTCTCAACCCTATCTTGGAGATGCTAGGAAGGGACTCTCCATGCAAGCATGCAGATGCTCTTGATGAGTGGCCCCCATCCCCTAAGGGGAATATCTTACAGTGTTCACATGTAGTCTCTCATCCAAATGCAACCTTCAGGCAGGCTCCTGTGGGAGCAAACGGTCCTTTAGGTACCCCATCCTAGGATGGTTAGGGCTTGGGTGGTTAGGTCCAGCATCTTGAGCTGTGCTTGGACATCGACGAGCAGCCAATGTTGTTCTTAGCTGATGGTAGCTTTGATAACTGTGTGGCCGATCTGTCTGAAAATTCAATCTGTTCGATTAACGTGCTTGATGACTAGAAGCTTTATTTCTTTCTAAAAAATGAAACTTGAGAGTCTCATAAACCTCTGGAAAACATATATTACAATGGCCCATTTATACATAACATGAAGCCGCAGTTAATCAGGCAGAGGTTGGAGTTCCTGTACGTCCAAATGTGTGAAACTGAGGGGTTTGCGGCAAAAGCGACCTGCGGCTTCCCTCACTGCGGCTTCTCTCAGTTCAAACCTTTGGTTTGTAGTGAGTTTCACCACTCCAGTCTGAGGTTTGGGGGCAACAGCATTGCGTCTGAATGAGATGCTGCCATAGTTGTGGGTTTGTGCTGTTTTTGGAAGCAAAATCATAGGGTGGCCCAGACCATCCCAGGAACATGCCTGCTCCATTCCTGCCGTGCTTCTGAATGGCCGCCTCTTCAAGCACTTGCCCCGCCCCCTGTCTCCGAGCTACTCAAGCTGTTGCCTGGCAACAGGGACACCGCCACATCCCATCCCAAGCTGCTAAGCCTGTCAAAGGGAAAAGTCAATTGCGGGATGCCCCCTTCCCACTGTGTCCCTTGTTCCTCCTCCTGTCAATCAGGAGAGAAAGGGGAGGGGATGGCTATATGGGCACTATGTGCGTTATTCTCCGAAAATGAATCGATAAAAGACATGCGTTCACAAACACATGCCGTCACAGTGGCACCATAAACCAGGCAGCCTGATTACATTGCTGGGAAGATAACATATGGCAGGGCAGGGATATCCGGGAAATTCAACAATCAATCAATCAATCAATCAATCAATCAATCAATCAATCCAGGGTCAGGTTTAAAAGGTAGCCCCACCCAGGGATTCTTGAATGGCTCTGCTCTGTTTTTTGTACAATGAAGTTGGAGAAGGGCTCCCCGGCTCCTTCTCCTTGGATAAGCGCGGGTTGTCCCCAGGCTTACTCATGAGAAGAACTGTCCAGCAGGAGCTGCAATGTCTTGCCTGACAGGGGAGATTCCTCCTCTGTGATGATGATGGATGCTGCTCTGGAGTGAACCATGAGAATGGAAGTCCATGGGGATACCCATTCACAACTCAAGAGAAGAGCCATCTGGGGGGACAGGGGGATTGGGCTGAATTGCTAATAATGTGTGATGAAAGCCCGTCTCCCACAGACCATTCTCTCATGAGAGCATTAAGCCATGGAGACATGCATGCAGGCAGATGCTGCCCAGCCTAGTTGCTGTGCACAAGCAAGCCACAGTGATTGGTACCCCGGCAACACCTCTCCCTGTCTCGGTGACTGCTGCAAAGAAGCAGTCCAAGCAGGTCCTTTGCTAGTCTGTCCACACATTAGAACATATCCACTGTTATTTTTGCCTGGCATGAAGACCCTACTCGCCTGAGGTAGCTGATAATTGGGGCTCCCCTTTCCCGCAATTCCCCGCGGTGGCCAATCTGCATGCACAGCAACACGGGCCCAAACCTGGGAAATTTGAAATTCCCTGTCCCGGTGTTTCCCTAGTCTTGTAAACTGCCAGAGACTTGCTGTCATGGGCATGCTGGAAGACGCCGAGGAGGAGTTGGAGGTAGCGACAGAGCTGACAGCAGAGGAGGCTGGGCAAGGACCAGAGGTTGCAAAGCAGGCTGGGTCTGACGCACAGGGAGTCGAAGATGAGTTAGAGCCGGGTGAGGCAGCTCTTGCGGAGGAGGCGCAACCAGTCTCAGCTGTGGAAATGCGCCGATCCAAGAGACAGCAAGAACTAAGAAGCCGCATGTGTAGAACAACAGGCAAAGCTGCTGACTCAGCAACTTTTAATTAACAGCACCGAGGGGCTCAGTCTATTTAAAACACCTGTAACACAGCTACCCTGCTGAAAGCAACAACAGCTTCTTGCATGCTAATCAGCTGTGTTCCTGTATTGCCTTGACCGTGTTTAGACCCTGGACTGTGTTGACCTTAGCTGTGGATTTCGCTTTGGACTGACTCAGACTGGACCTGGTTTGGAGAATTTATTCCTGTTGAATTTTGCTGTTCTTCTTCTGCCTCTGTTGCGCTTCGTCTGGCTAGCCTGACAGATTTACAACACTTGCGTTTTGTGCATACAAATGTGTTAAATAATATTAAAAATAAATAAAATAGTCTGCCCCCCGGGACACATGGACCCCCCAGACACATGGTGTGGCAAATTCCCCCTTGAGTGCATGAAAGGGTTGCCTGTAGAGGAGGGGGTTGCTGTGAAAAAGTCCTATTATTAACCAGAGAGAATTGGGGGCCCCACACAAGCAGGGTCCTCTTTATTTGGATGGCCTACATCATGAGAGAACAGTCTGACAGAGGATTGAAGGTCTGCAGACTCTGATCATCCTCAGTGGACTGGCCCTCTCATGAGAGGGCTAATGCCCAAGTGGCAAGCTGACACAGGGGCAGGAGTTTGGTTTGGTGTTTTTAAAAATTATTATTATTTCTTGTTTACACAGTCAAACAGGCATTATTGACTGGTTTGTTTTATCCAGACATCGAGTCCTTCCCAAGGACCTGGGATGGCTGGATTTTATTGTCAATTGTTATAGATATCATCACAGAATATAGGCTGTTCCCAGTAAAGCTGCTTTTTGTAATTGGCTGATGGTGATTTCTGTGGCCCCGATGGTGTTGAGGTGCTCTTCAAGGTCTTTTGGAACTGCACCCAGGGTGCCAATGACCACTGGGATTACTTTGGTCTTTTTCTGCCACAGCCTTTCAATTGCAATTTGTAGATCTTTTTATTTTGTAATTTTTTTCTACTTCTTTTTCTTCTATTCTGCTATCCCCTGATATTGCTATGTCGATTATTTTGACTTGTTTTTCTTTCTTCTCGACTACAGTTGTTGTTGTTGTTATTAATTCAATTTCTATACTGCCCTTCCAGAAATGGTTCAGGGTGGTTTACAAAGAGAAATAATAAATAAGATGGATCCCTGTCCCCAAAGGGGTCACAATCTAAAAAGAAGCACAAGACAGACACCAACAACAGTCACTGGAGGTCCTGTGCTGGGTGTGGATAGGGCCAGTCACTCTCCCCCTGCTAAATAAAGAGAATCATCATGTTCAAAGTTGCCTCTTTGTCAATTTATGAGGGGTTTATGGACTCCTTTGCCAGGGTAGGCCATCGCAAGAGCATTCTTGCTCACAGTGGACCAGACCCCAGGATCCTCTGTCCTCTCTTATATACTGTACATATTTCCTCCTAGGAAGCGAACATGATCCCTTCCTGGAATTGCAGAAAAATATTGCCTCTCGGCATCCCACTGTTGCCAGCAATTGTGCTTGTGTGAGTCTGCTTTGGTGCCAGGGGAGGATCTTCTGAGTGTGGCAGTGCAATTGCTTTCAGGAGAAGGGCTTAATTGCCATTTTAAATGGCAGACTAGGGAAACATCAGGACAGGGAATAGATCTTCACTTTTTCTAATTTCCTGAGTTCAGGCCCGCATTGCACCATATGCAGATTGGCCGCCACGGGGGAATTGTGGGGAATTGCAGGAAAGGCGAGCCCTGATTATCAGCGCCCCCAGGTGAGTAGGGTCGGCAAGCTGTGCAAAAAGCCCCCAATTGATTGATTGATTGATTGATTGAGTGCCGTCAAGTCAGTGTCAACTCTTAGCGACCACATAGATAAATTCTCTCCAGGATTATCTGTCTTCAGCTTGTCCTTTAAGGTCTCTCAATGGTGCATTAACTGCTGTCGTAATCTAGTCCATCCACCTTGCTGCTCGTTGTCCTCTTTTTCTCTTTCCTTCAACTTTTCCCAGAATTAGGGACTTCTCAAGGGAGCTGGGTCTTTGCATCATGTGTCCAAAAATTATAGTTCGAGCCTGGTCATTTGTGCAATTCTGGATTGATTTGTTCTATGATCCATTTCTTTGTTTTCCTGGCTGTCCATGGTATCCTCAAAAGTCTTCTCCAACACCAAAGTTCAAAAGCGTCAATGCTTTTTCTATCTTCCTTCTTCAAAGTCCAGCTTTCGCATCCATAGAGTGTCATGGAAAAACCATTGTCCAAACTATTCTAATCTTTGTAGGTATAGACACATCTCATGGCATCTAAATATCCTTTCCAAGGCCTTCATTGCAACCCTACCAAGTGCTAGTTTGCGGTGTATTTCGTGACTGCTGGATCCTTTACTGTTGATGGTTGATCTTAAAAGGCAATGGATAAGGGATTTAATTGCCCATTCCCTGATGAGGTTGGGTGGTCCATTTGTTCTGAAAAGGCACGATGCCCTTGAAGATTGTCACCAATGGCTGCTGTCCCGCTGACCTTCTGATGCTTTGCCTCCACTCTATCTCAATGGAGCTTGCTGGGATGCAGTCTTAGCAGGCGAGGGAGTGGCACCCCATCCTGAAACTGGAGGTTGCTGGACTGTGGTTGGACACAGTACGCCTGCAATGCATTTCACAGTTACAAAAATTCAGCTTCGGCAAACTCCGATTTCATGTTAGGTGTGAATGGGGCCATAAAGTTGTGCATATATGTATGTTATCTAAAGCTGCCATTTTGTCTTTGTAGCATATGTAAATGTGATGATTAATTTGTGAATTTATTTACAAGGAATCCTTCATTTATTTTGAATGCCATTTTACTTATATTTGTATATCTCTTTTTGATAAATAAATGACTGATCCCGCCCCACCCCAAAAGCCCCTGGTTGAATTCTGCATGTGAAACCTAATTTGCACTTGGTGATGATGTATTTTATCTGTCAAGAGCAGATGGCTGAAATTGATTCAGCGCTAAAAGATGTTCAGAATCCGCCCCTCCCTTCTTCAGATCTAGCGTGTCTAGAAAGGGCGTCTCCTCCATGAGCAAAAGGTTGGCTGAGGAAGGGCCATGAATCTCCATTTTTAGAGAGAACAGGACTGCCACCATCCAGGCATCTGGGTTGTTGTGATGGAAAAATGCTGGCTATTTTTCATACTGATCTCCTACCATCTAGACAAATCCTTCCGTGATCAAATCCACATTTGTTCTTTTGGATGTCTTGGAACTTTCTTGTGGCCAGGCCAGGAGTCCCCCTGTCACGAAGACAATCTCCTGCTTTCTCTCATGGACATAAAGATTTAAGCTAGCCCAGTCAGGCTGGCCTTCTCCATCCCTTTCTGCCCACCGAGGGTCTTTGTAGCCTGACCTGATTCAATACAGTCCTGAAAGCAGGAGCGGCTTGTCCTAATGCGCCAGAGGCAGGGCCGTACTGGGGGGCACTGAGAGGGCGGTGGAATGTATGTGGGGAGGGCGCCGGGGTTTGAGCAGAATGGGTGCTTAAGGGTGGGAGTATTCACTGCTGTGGGTGCGGCGGGGTGCAGGGGTGCCCTGTGGGTGGGGCACACCAGGAATATGCCCTGTTGCCCTGTGGGCCAGTCCGAGCCTGGACAGAGGGGAGTGCCAAACGAGAAACAGCTGTCTTTGGGTCCCAGCAGCCTGATTGCATCTGTTTCTTCTAACCCTCCCAGCATCAACAGGAGCTGCGCTGCCTACAGGCTGCCCATGCATCAGGTAGAGCTGTTTAGGTAGCCCACACAGCTATACCTGACGAATGGCCAGCCTGCGGGCAACACAGCTTGTTAACGCTAGGTGGGATAGGAGGAGGAACAGATGCAATCAGGCTGCTGGGAACCAGAGGCAGCTGCTTCTCGTTTGGCGCCCCCTCTGGTGCATTAGGACGAGCTGCGGCTGCCTGAAAGTTCACAGCGCCAGCAATGATCTCATTTTTTGAGCAAGTGCGGTGGAATCATAAAGGCTGGCATTGCAAGCTCTGGCCTCAGGTATAACCTCCCTGAAGGATTCAATCAACAGTGCCCGAGAAATTCTTCCTATCTGTTTTCCCCCCTTAAACGACGACAACAATAATCAGAGGCACTGCAAAGCTGACGAGGCCTGACTGTTGGCTGGATGCTTGACAAAGCTGATCTCTTCAGTTATGGGAACCGGTGCGCCAAAGAAACATCTGCAAGATGAGATTGGACCATGTACCTGGGCAGGGATCCAGAGCTTCTTGCCTCTAGTGCTATTCAGAGGGAGTTAAGGGGCCCTCTGCCCATGTCTTGGAATGGCAGAGTGGAAAAGGGCAGTGTCAATGCCTCTGTTGCTGTGAATGCTGGGGAGGAGAGGGTT
This sequence comes from Hemicordylus capensis, assembly GCF_027244095.1. NCBI lineage: Eukaryota > Metazoa > Chordata > Lepidosauria > Squamata > Cordylidae > Hemicordylus > Hemicordylus capensis. The sequence continues at coordinate 6,028,306 of NC_069660.1, forward strand.
AAATATGTTGGTCAAATTATGGCGGTGCCATTTTTAGGCTAGAGGGTGCACAGCTTGGCTGATGAGATTCAGGGTTCTGAACCATTCATTGGGGGCCACCCCTCATGATGCCCCTGGATCCAAAGTATTTAAGGGCCTTGTTCCACATGAATTTCCCCACTGCTGAGGTCATCAGTGGAGACCCTACTCCATGTCATGCTACCATCAGCAGCCCAGTTTAGGAAGACACAGGGTGGTGCCTTCTTGGTGGCAGCACCCAGACTCTGGCACCCTCTCCTCCAGGGACACTGGTGTGTCATCTCCTCACTTTATTGACTGGGTCGGATGACTGGGGAGTCAGGAGGGATGAAACCTGCCCCTACTGCAGGCCAGAGGTATGTTATCCAAGCCCTTCTTAAAGCCATCCAGGTTGTTGGCTGTCACCACATCTTGTGGCAGAGAATTCACAAGTGGATTATGTGTTGTGTGAAAAAGTACTTCCGTTTGTTGGTCCTAGATTTCCTGGCAATCAATTTCATGGGATGACCCCTGGTTCTAGTGTTATGTGAGAGGGAGAAGAATTTCTCTCTGTCCACTCTGTCTGGGCCACCTCCAGCCTCAAAGGCAGGATGCCTCTACCAGTTGCAGGGGAGTAACAACAGGAGAGAGGGCCTGCCCTCAACTCCTGCCTGTGGCTTCCAGGGGCATCTGGTGGGCCACTGTGTGAAACAGGATGCTGGACTAGATGGGCCTCCTTGGGCCTGATCCAGCAGGGCTGTTCTTATGTTCCACTCTCTCTACACCATGCATGATTTTATAGACCTCTATCATGTCTCTCCGCAGTTGTCTTTTTTCTAAGCGAAATAACCCCAGGTGTTGTAGCCTTGTCTCATAAGAAAGGTGCTCTAGGCCCCTGATCATCTTGCTTGCCCTCTTCTACACCTTTTCCAGTTCTACAATGTCCTTTTTGAGATGTGGTGACCAGAATTGTACGTAGTACTCCAGGTGTGGCTGCACCATAGTTTTGTATAAGGGCATTATAATATTAGCAGTTTTATTTTCAGTCCCTTTCCTAATGATCCCTAGCATGGACTTGGCCTTTTTCACAGCTGCCGCACATTGAGTCGACACTTTCAATGAGCTGTCCACCACAACCCCAAGATCCTTCTCCTGGTCAGACACCTCACAATCTGTTTTGGATTTCACTACCCGAAAGACCCTTGGTTTGCACTCGTTCCTCCATGCTAGCTCGTGTTCATTAATACGTGATTAGAGGTTTGACCAAATGATGAAGGAAAAAGAACTGAGATAATGTACTACAGAAGAGCATGCACATACATCGTCATCATCATCATCATCAGTAATAATAATTACTGCAGTTATGTCCCACTCCTCCTTCAAGGAGCCCAGAGACGGTATACATGGTTATAGTTATACTCACAACAACTCTGTGAGATAGGTTAGGCTGAGAGAGAAGTGATTTGAATTGGGTCTTGGGTCTCTGGGTCTCTACCCCAGCACCCGCCTTAGTCCGACACTCTAACCACTACAGCAGGGTCGTAACTATAATAGGACAAGGGGGGACAGTTGTCTGCCCCCCCTGAGGCAAGTCACATGACTGACTCCCCCAGCTACGCACCCGCCCGGGCTTCCTTCAGTTGTATTCATCCTCTGAAATTGGTGTGAGTGTTAAGCCCTGGAGCTACCAGAACACCATGAGGCTCTTCTCATGATCCGTGAGAAGAGCCCTGAGGGGGTTTGCGAGGAGAGCGGGCTAAGCCCGCTCTCCCTGCAGTCGAGAAGACAGTCTACTCTGGGGGGCTGCAGCGGCCACCCACACGACTGCCAGCTCTGTCATGGAGCTGGTGGGGACCCCTTGGAAGCTCCAGAATGCCCTTCGCGAGCACGCAGGGCATGCTGGAGAGACCCCCAAGCCAGGCGGCTGCTTTTCAGCCTCTTGGTCGGGGGGGTCTCCTCATGAGTAGCCACAGCGCGGAGCCGCGCCGCAGCAACTCATGAGCAGAAAAACCGGGTTTGTGGAGCGCTCGCTCCGCAAACCCGGTTTAACTGGCGGGGTACTTAAGCTGGTGACCAGCTTAAGAACCAACAGGCTTGCAGCCGAGCCCGGTGGTTCTCACGATGGGAGGAAATCGGGCTAGCCTTCGCTAGTCTGATTTCCTCCCATCGTGTGAATAGCCTCTATGTCTTTCTGTAGTATCATTAAATGACTTGCATCGTCCACAATTTACAAAACCTTAAAAAAAATAATTTAGGATGATCTATTTACGCACATAGGTGTATATGTATATGTGTATGTGTGTGTGTGTGTGTGTGTGTAATGCTTTTTGTTACCACTATTCAGCCTCATTTAAGATTTCTTTTCTTCATGAGCTGAGCTTCAGTGGCCGGGGGTGTGTGTGTGTGGCATTTTAAAATCTTGTCTCTGGGCCCTCTCCAACCTTGCTACGCCCCTGCACTACAGCACACTGCTGGGTCTCTATCTAAATTAGCTCTGGAACACACTCCCCAAAGAAATCAGAACTTCCCCATCTCAGGCTGTTTTAAAGCGACTTTTGAAAATGTGCTTAGTTTCACAGACTCTGAGTTTATAATGTTGTAAACTGTTAATGATGGATATTGTAATTTGTTTCATATGATTTATCATTTTAATTGTAAACTGCCCAGAGATTTTGTATGGGGTAGTATATAAATACGACCAATCGATCGATAGACAGACAGACAACCATGAAAAGAAAAGGTAAGGCTGTACATTATTTTGAAAATTATTGTTCCAAAATACATTCAATGAAACCTGTTTCTCAACAGATCAGCCTGCTTCCCAAAGCATCTCCTTGGAAAACATGGGCCTTCAGGTAATCTAACAATTCCCCAAATCCTTTCAAAACAATGTAAGTCCTTAGATGTTGTTGAACCACAATTCCCACCAACCCTAACTTTTCAGCCATTGTGGCTGGGGATGGTGGGAGTTGTAGTCCAACAACTTCTAGGGAACCCAGTTTGAGAGCCCCTGGTTTAAACCATTCTATTGAGGGGTGGCCATTAATACCCCCCACCCCAGCAGCTGATTTGCCACTTTGGTGTTGGTCATTGTGATCTGTCAGCTTGGTGTTATGCTGCTCAGATTATTTGCCCTTTCTATTTTGTGTCAGTATTTGACGCTTTTATTTTATTACTATGTTTTTATCCTTAAATACCACACTGGGGCCCCTTTGGGTCAGCAAAACATCTATAAATACAAGCATGGAATAAAATCTCACACATCTGGCAACATTAATAGAAACATTTAACTGTTTTCTATTAATCAAACTGTTTTCAGGGCAGAGCATCCTTCTCTCATCTCATCATTCCCCCATTTGTGAAAGAGGAATAGGAAATAATTCATTTTTTGTTCTGCAAACTCTTGAATTGTCAGTGCCTGCTTGCCTTCTGGTGCATTGACTGCAATGTACTCCTGATCTTTCACTATGCAAAACATAAATAACACAATTTATTATTACATTTATATCCCGCTTTTCCTTCAAGGTGCTCAGAGCAGTATACATGGTTATGTTTATCCTCACAACCAGCCTGTGAGGTAGGTTAGGCTGAGAGATACATGACTGGCCCAGAGTCACGCAGTGAGTTTCATCACGGTTGAACGGGGATTCAAACTCGGGTCTTCATGGTCCTAGTCCAACACTCTAACCACTATGCTATGCTGGCTCTCGTAAATAAATAAATATTTATGATATTTATATGTCATAATATATAAATAAATTAAATAATAATACATATCAAATAAATAAGCAATGGCTTCAGGGCATGCTTGTTTTTGCCAAGCCATCACATCCATGGGTCAGAGTGAAGGGTCATTCTAGCACTACCACAGGGGTTCTGAACCTTGGATCTCTAGAGGTTGTTGGACTACAGCTCCCATTATCCCCAGCCACAATGGCCAGAGGATGATAGGAGTTGTAGTCCAGCAACACCTGGGGACCCAAGTCTGAGAGAAGTCCTGTTTTAATGTGTCTCTGCAATGCTTTTCATGCTGTTAATTGTATTGCTTGCCTGCCTAGAGTCAGAAAGGATATCACTGAACTCGGATCCTGAAATATTGCAGAGAGCCGCCGCCTCCTCTTGATGGCTGAAGAGAAACAAGATTAATCAAACGTCATCCTAGAACTTTCCAAGCCCCCTCCACTTTTTAAATAGATCCGACTTTCTTCTTGTTTTTCAGGCATCTCTTGTCAGCTCGAATTAGAGTGACAAAAGACATAGACCTGGGAAAAAAGAGAAAGATAAAGGCTGGGTTTCTGGAGGAGGATTTCTCAGGGCTTGAGGTTGTCAAAGGCATGTTATTTACTGGGTAACTTTATGGGCCTTCAGTGGCAGAGCCAGAACTTTCAGCATCTTGTGAGTGGTTCAGTTTACAGCTTCCATCATCCAAGGCAGCCAAGCCAAGGAAGTTGTAATAAAGTGCTCACAACTCAGTTGTAAGCCGTCCATGTCAAAGCTGGGTTGATCTGTCACACACTCAAGCCCCCATTTCGGGCCACTGGGTGATGTAGCCCAAGAAGGAATATAGTGGTTTCTGTTTGCTTACTTAAAAGTAGTCTCTGTCCAGAAATTCTCTTTGGGCTCCTTTTTAACCTTAAATTCCAAGTGAAAATTTAGTGTGCACAACACGAGGGGCAGAATCTAATTTGGGAACGAACAGTTGCCCATCCTTTGAAAGCCGTATCATGTAACTGACGGTTCCCAGATCCAGATGCTTCAGGAGCTTAGCTTTAATAAAACAGATGCTGTCCATTGTCCACCTCCTACAGAGATAGGGATGCCACGCCAGTTAATTGACTGGTCAAATATTGTCGGTTGGCCACAAATTATTTGACTGCAGTCATTTAGGATCAAAGATTTAGTGAAGTCATGATGCTTGGAGGATTGGCCTCCTGCCTACTTAACATATCTGCCTTTCAACGTTGCCCTTTGGTTTTAAATAGTTGCAGTTACTTTGTAAGTAGAATCTAATAGAAGCACCGGGGGGGGGGGGTGTCTTCTCCCCATACTCCTCCAAACCGTGTCCGTGCTATGCTATGGAGCTCAGAGCAGTTCCCTGGTTGCTAAGAATAGCATCAGTGCTGAAGCGGCCTTCTCCCATTCAGAGAGGTGGGATGGAAAATTTTCCAGAAAATTCCCCCCTACTTTTATTTTTCTGTGGAAAAATTTCCATTTCTAAAATTTCTACTTGGCTACTTGAAAAAACTGTTGAGATACATTAAAGGGAAATTATTATGCCATTAGCATTCCAAATCAGATCACCATCTATTTAAGGCATCAGGAAAATCTGTGTAGAATTTCTGTAGAAAAACATCATGTAGATGTGATGCAAATGAGAGGGAAATTTATATGAGATTTTTTGGGGGGGGGGGGATTTCCAGAAAGGTTTCTGGAGGAAATTCCAGTTGAAAATTCTAGTCTAGAAAACCCACATCTCTGCTCCCATTATTCCTAGTGAGAGAATAATGCTTCAGCACGGACACTCTTCTTAGCAGCTGCAGAGTCTCTCTGAGCTCCATAGCACAGCATGGACACTGTCTGGAGGAGGGCAGATTGATTGTGCACACCCTGTGCTTTCATCAGCAGAGCTCTGTGTGTGCTGTCAGCCATTTTGGTCCATCCCTCCATCCAAACTGCCAAACCAGTTTTCAGTCTGTTGTGTAGCTATTTCTTGTTATTTATGATGTTTTTGCATGGCCTTTCAGCCAAGATTGGCTCCCAAAGCAGTCTACAATTAAAATGAACACAAAGCAAGCATGATCATCTGATCCATGGAGGTATTCCTGGCAGAGTCGGCTGGTCCTTGGCAGGGAATGTCACAGCAGAAGTTCTTCCTGGCTCTTCCCAGCAGCGGAAAGAGGCAGAAGGAGCCCCAGAGGGACTTGGCGGGATGGCTGGCAGTCAAGATGTCAGCCCACAGAAGCAGCCCCTCTGTCGATATGCATATCCTCCCTTTGTTTCTTCTCTCTCCCTCCATATCCTTCTGGGTTTCTCTCCCTCTGCTCTCTTTCTACCTTCCCTCCTCCCTCCTCCTTTAAGCCCTTCCAAGCAGACAAAGCATCATCCCTGTACAAAGAGTTAACTTCTGAGGTCAGCAAAGAACAGCGTTTTAGGAGCATTTGTTCCCTCGTCTGAAAAGTAATAATGGCTGGGATTATTTCTGTTTTAATGCCAAAGTCAAATAAATTGAAAAATTACCCATAAAGTGTAGGTTTTCATCATCTGGCTCTCTCTGTTCTTTCCGTAAACAAACTAGCTGGAAATAAGTGCCCTTGACTGTTTCAATCTTCTAATTCTAATTCGGGGGTTACCAAATTGCTTTGCCAAGCCCCCTATCAAAGGGTCAGACCCCCTAGAGCTCCCGTTCCATGCTGCCCGTCCAGCCTGCCCACCCAGGTTGAGTTCAGGTTGCCTGCCTAATACTCTGTGGCCCATCGGTTGAGGCTGTTGTGGATGATCTGTTTCCTACACTTCGCAGGGGAGAATGGAGACTCCCACCCATGCTGGGTACTTCACTCTCAAAGTGTTGCATCTTTTAGCACAGGGGTTCTTGAACTGGGGAGTCGGACCCCAGATGCTGTTGGACTACAACTCCTATCGTCCCCACCTACAACAGCCTTTTCTTCTAGGACCTCACTCAGGATACGATTGAAGGTCCTAGAAGAAACGTTGTTCCGCTGGGTGCCTGAATTCTAGTTGTTCTACTGGGTGGCGGCTTCTGGATTGCCGGGGCCACTCAAGCAGCTGGAAGGACAGCTAAAGTGGTGGGTGGGTGGCTGGGGACTGGTTTGAAAATCCAGCTGGCTGGTTGAGTGCTCCCTCCGGAGGAAAAGGGGGGTGAGGCAGCCTGCCCCCTGACCCCACCCAGTTGCAGGTAAGGTGGAGGCGAGGGCAGGGCAGAGGTCTGACAGATATGGTGGATCTCTGAAGGAGTTCAGGAATGACAACAAGGGGGCTCCAACTGTTGGAGACTCTGTTGCTCCAAAACTCCTTCTGATCATGCCTACCCAGTAGAGGGCATCAGTGCTAAGCCCTACAAACCCATAACCTCTGCAAAAGGGGCAAATCAGCCCTTTAACACTTGACTCCTCCTTTGCCCCAAACCTGGGCCCTCTTCTTTGCAGCTGAATGCTCCTTATAGAAAGCCAGTGAACCGTCACCACTCTCTGTAAGCAAAATGGCCAGTTATTTCATCTTGGAAGCTAAGGAGCTGGAGGGGCAGTGGTTGCACCAGGAAAAAAAAGGGAGGGCACAGAAGGGCATAGTGCATTTATGGATAGGTGAGCTGCTGGATCCCACATACTCGATTTCTGAAACAGAAATGGGTGGTGGGGGCGGTAAGCTACCTTTCGGGGGGCCCTTGCCTACCCATATCCCCCCACTGGAGCCGTGTGGGTTGTTGTAGGACAAAGGAGAGGGGGTAGAATTGTGCCTACCATCTTGAGCTGCTTGGAAGAAGAACAGGGGGAGTTCATCATCCTTTCAAAAACTGCTGTAAGTGTATATTACCAGTCAGTTTAGGTCACTATTGGTCTGCTTGAATTTTCTGACTGATATCCAGGCTGTGCTTGCACAATAAACAAAGTGGTGCAAGAAGATTGTAGAGCTGTGCAAAGTCCTGGGGATTCTGGAATTGCGCCCTTGCACAAACGTCTCCAGTGCAAGAGGTGAAGCATGCAACAGGCTGTGCGCCATGTTGCACTAGTGCAAACATGATGTTGCTAGTGCAATACAAGTCTGTAACACAAACTCTGGACTCAGCGCACAGCTGGCTCATGCAGCAGACAAAGCAAGTGCTTTGTTAATCTGAAGATCAGCCACAGTGCTTAAAAAGTGTGAGTGCAATAAAATGCAGTGGATCATGCATCACAGCTGTCCACCTGATTCTGAAAGTGTGATTTGCACGCCGCCCCTTCCCCCTCTCCTTCTCCTCCCTCTCCTCCTCCTCCCCTTCCCCCTCTCCTCCTCCTCCCTCTCCTCCTCCTCCCCTTCCCCCTCTCCTCCTCCCTCTCCTCCTCCTCCCCTTCCCCCTCTCCTCCTCCCTCTCCTCCTCCTCCCCTTCCCCCTCTCCTCCTCCTCCCTCTCCTCCTCCCCTTCCCCCTCTCCTCCTCCTCCCCTTCCCCCTCTCCTCCTCCTCCCTCTCCTCCTCCTCCCCTTCCCCCTCTCCGCCTCCTCCCTCTCCTCCTCCTCCCCTTCCCCCTCTCCTCCTCCTCCCTCTCCTCCTCCTCCCCTTCCCCCTCTCCTCCTCCTCCCTCTCCTCCTCCTCCCCTTCCCCCCTCCTCCTCCCTCTCCTCCTCCTCCCCTTCCCCCCCCTCCTCCTCCCCCTCCTCCTCCTCCCCTTCCCCCTCTCCTCCTCCTCCCTCTCCTCTTCCTCTCTCTCTCCTCTTCCTCCTTCCTTATTGCATAAATTCGGCTTCTCTAGTAACAGCACAAAAGAAGTCATGTGGAATGGCACACATCTCCCAAGAGAATTACAAGGGATTTGGCAGGCACTGGAAAGGGACTTAGGAGGATGACAGAAACCCAACGGTGCCAATGAATCCTTAGGAACAGCCTGGTAGCCACAGAATGACTGACTGTGTGTGGACAAAGGATCTCCTTCATTTAATGTGCTAGCTCTGGAAGCAGCATGGACCAGATAGAAACACACTGGGAGCAATGCGCTCCTCCAGCATCACAAGCTGTTGATGAGGTGTTCATCCTCTGGTAACGACATGGGTGCAGCATGTTCTCCTCCTCCATCCTCCCGGTGACATGTCGCACATGTGTGGGCAAAGGTTTTAGTCACTGCACATTTTTGTAAATGTAAGCTAGGGTCTCAATTAAGTGATGAGTGTTGCCCACTTCCAAGGCATTAAGAGCTGTTGCTTCTTTCCTCACTCCACATATTCTAAAGCTGTCCTCAAAGCAAAAGCACAAGCCGTCCTTCATGCCTGAGCGGATGGCCCACGTGGTCATATAAATTCTGTTTATGTACAAATAAATAAGTGCAAAATGAGCCATCCGGCCTGTGGCATGCCTCCACTGTGGTGCCTGCTGGCTCCCAAGAAGTTGTGTTGAGCTTCCTCAATGTGTGTTGAGCTCTCTGGCTTCTTAGTCTGTCTTAGGAATGTGCATCATGCAACGGGAGAGGAAAGAGGCCTTCCCTTATTGGGCCAACTTGTTCTAAAACCTGTGTGCACTTTTAAGCTGTACACAGTGTCTGTGTCAGGTTACGTACCCCACAATCTCTTTTGCCAAAAGCATGGTGGACGACGCAGCGCTCAGTGGCAGCCTGGGACACTTTGTTGTCAGAGGCAAAGGGCCATCAAGCACTTCCCCATCTACGGGCAGCGGGTGGGCACTCACATTCTCAGCCCGCGCAGTCGAGGCAGTGGCAACATGGGAACGGTCTCAGGCTGTGCCTCAAAGCCAGGGAGTGGTGGCAGGGGCATTCCTGTCCTGCTCCAGCAGGGCATGGAGGCGAAAACGAACAACCTGCCCCAGTGGGGTGAGGGAATGGTGGCAGCAGGTGGCAGGGAAGCCAGTGGGGTGTTGCCTGTGATGGTGAGAGGCTGGCCCATAGTCCTCCCTGCCTACCTCCTCGTGCCTGCGCCTGAGGCGACTGCCTCACTCTAAGGCTGTTCACATGACCACAAGGAAGTGGGTTGCGGGAAAGGCAGGAGCCGACTTGCCTTCCCCCAGACAACCAGAGTACGACCAGGGCTCTGCCACCCACATGAGTGGTGTGGCGGCGAGGTGGTTGGCAATTGGGGAGGAAGGAAGCCAGGTCTCCAGGTATCCCACAATGCATCTCACGAGCAGCACAGTGCATTGGGAAGGCTCTGGGCTGCTTGGCCGCTCCTGCTTCTATGATCAAGATGGCTGCGGGCAGTGCAAGCACCCACATGCCTGGCGAGTAAGGAAGGAGGCATGTGCTTGTCCTCCTACCTCACTTTAAGCCTGGGTTAAAAAGCAGGGCTACCCAGGGGAGGAGCAGCAGGATCGGGAGCAATCCTGGGGAGTCACGCAACTGGCCCTAGCTGGGGTAGCCCTCTCCTACACCTGTAGGGCTGTTTGTGTGAACAACCTTTCTGTCTCATGGAAGGTCTGCCCTTGACAAAACTGATTGTTTCATAGCTGGCAGATTAAGAATGTAGGATACGGGGAAATGTTACACACACACACACACACACACACACACACACACACACACACACCCCTCCAAATCTCCACAGTCTTTATTATAAAGTTCACCTCCAGCCTCAGAGACAAGATGCCTTGGAATATTAGTTGCAGGGGAGCAACTGCAGGAGAGGGGGCAAGCCCTCACCCCCTGCCTGTGGGCTTCTCTGAGGCATCTGGTGGGCCACTGGGTGTGAAAGGATGCTAGACTAGATTGGCCTTGGGCCTGATCCAGCAAGGCTGTTCGTATGTGCTTATGTTCTTATTAAAACTGTTTTTAGATCCAGGGAAAGTCCAGGAAAGTGTATCCCCTGAAGGACCCTCCAGATTCACCCCCAAATTTTGCTTAGGGTGACATTCAGTACTAGGGGTTTGATTTTGTCTCCCTTTTCCAGTCTCCCTCCATTTTGGGTCCTAAATGTAAATATTGGGCTCAACTCCTCATTTTTGTTTTCATTCCCCCATTCATCTTTGTGAAGAAGTGGTAGGTGGGGTGGGCTGACCCCCATGTGTCAGAGCAGTGAGCTTACCCCCTTCTCATTAAGCTCTTTGTAAAAGGAGCGCCAGAACCTTTCCCACGGTCTGCCTCCTGGCGGGTGCCATCTTTCCCCCAGCAATACTTGGACACTGCACAATACTTGAGATGTGTGTGTGGGGTGGGGGGTGGGGGGAACAGAGCTGCCACCACAAAAACATGGCTTACTGCCAGCAGACGCAATGTCTGGGCATTCTGGGAAAAAGATGGTGGCTGCCAGATGGGAAGCAGCATAAGGAGCTCTGCTGCTACTGCTACTGCGGTTGTTGTAGTCTGTGGCAAATAAATAAATATACCCTAATAATAGTACAAGAAGAAGAAGAAATGAATGAAATGCATAAATGTAAGAAAACAAATGTGATTTTGACAACTGGATAACTGAATAAATGAGTTGTTTATTAATAATAAGCACTGATGAAATAATGAAAAAGGGGAAAAAATGTATTGCAGCACCCAAAAAGTGTTGGAGGGATCACAAGCATGCCCTGGCCTCACTTTCAGTGTCTGTGCTTTCTCCCCAAATTGATAGCAGAGCTTTGCGGCTTTGGATGAATGCACGGAGGTCACTGTGGGGCCAGCCAGGACCATCCGACCTCTCCTTTGCACATTCATACCTATGGCTACATTGTGTGAACAAGGCCCCTAGAGTCACTCATCTTTATGTCAGCCTATGTCTTATATCCCACTTCACAGGATCCCCAGATGAAATGTTCCTATATTCCCCAGCCTTTCTTAACTTTTCTTATTTCAAGCTAGTGTAAGAAATGCATAAGCATACAAAATAAATGTATTTCTGCAACTTGATGGGTGGAAGCCAAAATAGTAGTAGTAGTACTATAAGAAGATGTCCTCCTCTTTCTCCTCCTCCTCCTCCTCTTTTCATAAGAATAGCCCTGCTGGATCAGGCCCAAGACCTATCTAGTCCAGCATCCTGTTTCGCACAGTGGCCCACCAGATGCCGCTGGAAGCCCACAGGCAGGAGTTGAGGGCATGCCCTCTCTCCTGCTGTTACTCCCCTGCAACTCCCCTGCAACTGCTTTTGAGGCTGGAGGTGGCTTATAGTCCTCCAACTAGTAGCTGATGATAGACCTCCCCTCCATGAAGCGATCCAAACCCCTCTTCAAGCCATCCAGGTTGTTGGCTGTCACCACATCTTGTGGCAGAGAATTCCACAAGTTGATGATGCATTGTGTGAAAAAGTACTTCCGTTTGTTGGTCCTAGATTTCCTGGCAATCAATTTCATGGGATGACCCCTGGTTCTAGTGTGATGTGAGAGGGAGAAGAATTTCTCTCTATCCACTTTCTCCACACCATGCATGATTTTATAGACCTCTATCATAGGCATGTGCGAAACGTTTCGGGTACAGAATGATCTGTACCCGAATCTGCATGTTTTGGGCAATTTGTGCACAAAACAAATCGCCCATCTGCAAGTCCTGAAAGATTTGGCTCCAGAACAAATTGCCCGAATTTTGGTGCTGAAGGTTTTGTTGTTTCGGACCTCCATTTTGTGGTGATCTCTGTGTAGTCTCCATTTTGTGTTTGACGTCTATTTGAATTTCCCGTCCTTCCAAGCTTCAGATCATTGAACGAAAGCATGGGCTGATCTGCTGTCGATTCCCTCCTTGTTCCAGATTGGCTCTTTTGGCTCTTGCCACTCCTGACTGACCCCACATTGGCCAGAGGAAGGGTCAAAGAAGAGGCAAGGGTGGGGGGAGTTCAAGGAGGGATTTTCAATTAGATTTAAAGAGGCAGCAGCCACCATTCTGCCTTTCTGCCTCGTGGGAGAAGAGAGAGAGCTTTGCCTTGCCTTGCCTTGCCATTGCCTATTGCCTTCTGCCTTGCGCCTTGCCAGCCTGAGCCCAGCCTGCCTTGCCACCCAGCCTGCCTGCCCCTGCTGGCTATTGCATGCCAGCCTGGGAAGAGATTATCTGTCTGTTGCATTGCTTTTTTGTTCATGAGAACAATTCTTTTTTCACCCCGTTCCTCCTGCTGAGAGAATCACTGCTTGTGCCTGCTGTGTCTGTGCCAGCCAACAGCCCCAGCCCCTGTGGCTACTAGCCACCTGCCCCCCAGATTATCCAAACTTTTGCTCCAGCACCCCCCCCGCCCCCAAATCTGAAGACTGAAGGAGAAGATTGAAGAAGAAAGAGTAGACTCAGAGACCAGACAACAGAAGTGGACAACTGGACACACAACATGGGTGAAGCCCTAGATTGAGTGTACCCCACTTACACACACACACACACACACACACACACACACGCGCACACACACACCCCTCTAGATTTCTGTATTCTTGGGGTGTTTTCCTGTTTGGAGGGAGCTTTTGAATTGCAATTGAATTTGAAAAGTTGTGTGTTGTTTAGTTTAGAAGAAGTTTAAACAGGGGTTCTGTGTGGGAGGGATCCCCGTTAGCTAGTACTAGTAGGTGGCTAGAAGGGTAGCATAGCCTCATGGTTTAAAAAAACAATTCTGTCTTTTCCCCCATTCCAAAGATTGGGGGGGGGGGCATTTTTAAAAAACAGAAGCCTGTCCTCCAGCCCTCTGTGCCCATAATATATCAGTATTAATATTCTCTGCCCAGCAACCTACAGGCTCTGACTGGGCAGAAAGGCACAGACTCTAGCCTCCTCCCTGCACCCATTTACCCCCACCCCCAACTGAGGCCATGGCAAAAATTAACCCTAAATAGCACTTAGCAATAGCAATAGCACTTACATTTATATACCGCTCTATAGCCGGAGCTCTCTAAGCGGTTTACAATGATTTAGCATATTGCCCCCAACATTCTGGGTACTCATTTTACCGACCTCGGAAGGATGGAAGGCTGAGTCAACCTTGAGCCCCTGGTCAGGATCGAACTTGTAACCTTCTGGTTACAGGGCGGCAGCTTTAGCACTGCGCCACCAGGGGCTCATTTTAGTGGGCTAAACCCACTAACCCTTTCGCAGAGCGCACACACACACACACACACACACACACACACGTATACTATGATTCCCCCCTACATAAGTAACTCTCTCTCTCTCTCTCAAATTCAAATGCCATGGATGGTTTGTTGTGGTGCCTATATTTTGGGGACCTCATGGATGGGCACAGGATAGATTCTCTCTCTCTCTCTCTCTCTCTCTCTCTCTCTCTCTCTCTCTCTCTCTCTCTCTCTGGACTTCTTTGCAATGAAGATTGGGTCATATTGTGACTTCTAGCATCATCATCAATTTATTCAAACTAGATTGCTTGCATCTGCAATAGGTTGTGCTGGTGCCACAGGCTCTGATCTGTTGCAGAAATGTCAAAAAATGTGCTAAAAATTGTGTGTCATGATCACTCGTTTACTTGTGTAGGTGGGGGGGGGAACCTTGCTGTTCCCCTAGCAGAATGCTGTTTTCATGTTTCCCACCCTTCCTTACTTAACCCACCTTTATGGCCAGATGCCACAGATGTAGCTGTGTCTGTTGCTTGTGGATGAAAAATGCTTGGGGGAGGGAGGGCAGGGCACATCTGTGATATCTTGCTTGCTTGCTTGTTGCTGGCTGCTGCTGTTACCCTGCATTGGGAGGGGGCGAGTGGGGCAGTGCATTTCATGGTTGTTGTTTCACACTGCTGTGTGTAGATCAATTGCATTTCTGGGGTGGGGGATATGGTGGTACACAATGGATGTGGTGAGTGTGTGACACAGTGGATGTGAGTGACCTTTGGAAACCTTGTTCTTTGCAAAACTCTGCTGTTGTTGTTGATGTGTGCTGCATTCACCCTATGGGACAATGGAGACAGACAGTGCCCATTTGTGCCTGTGGGTGCCTCCTAGGAGTGCCATAGTTGGTCGGGTGGTAGTGCCCCAATGGATGCCTGCTACCACCAAGGTTTCAGAGTGATTGGGCAAAGGGTTGGTTATTAAAGAATTTCTGAAGTCTGCACACTGGGGCAGATTTGGGGCAGAAAAGCAGCTTTGGGAGCAGAAGAGGGAGTCGTGTGGTAGTGCCCCAATGGGTGCCTGTCTGTTACCATCCAGATTCCAAAGGAATTGGGCAAAGGGTTGATTTTTAAAGAATTTCTGAAGTTTGTCCGTCTTTGGGGCAGAAAAGGGTAGGGATGTGCGAAACGTTTCGATACAAAACGTTTTGTGTTTTGTACACAAAACAAAACACCCATTTTCCAGATCCAAAAGTTTTGTAAACAAAACGAAACATCCCTGTTTTGGCTACAAAACGTTTTGTTGTTTCGGACCTCCATTTTGTGGTGATCTCTGAGTCAGTCTCCATTTTGTGTTTGACATCTCTTTGAATTTCCCGCCCTTCCAGCCTTCCGATCAGTGATCTAAAGCATGGGCTGACCTGCTGACAATTCCCTCCTTGTTCCTCCTTGGCTCTTTTGCTTCTTGCCACTCTTTACTGACCCCACATTGGCCAGGGGAAAGGTCGAAGAAGGGGCAAGGGTGGGGGGGAGTTCAAGGAAGGGTTTTCAATTCATTCAGCAAGTTAGTAGTCGCCTTTCTGCCGAGAGAGAGAGAGAGAGAGAACTAGTTTGCAGCATTGCATGCTTCAAGTTGCATGATGCCATGCCATTGCCTATGCCTGCCTTGTTGCCAGCCTGAGCCCAGCCTGCCAGGCTGCTATGGCTACCGCATGTCAGCCTGGGAATGGATTCAGGGGCAGAAGAGAGGGTTGGGTGGTAGTGCCCCAATGAGTGGCTGCCAGGCTGTCACAACCCAGATTCCAAAGGAATTGGGCAAAGGGCTGATTATTTGTGATTTGTTAAAATTTATGCATCTTTAAGATTTTTCCTCATAGGGAATAATGGGGGGGGGGCACCGGGGTGGCCCAGAGCGAGTGGTGGTGTAGTGCACATAGGGTGTCAACCACCCCCACGGGTTGCTAACCCATGGGGTGCTAGGTTCTGTTGTTTCTGAGGTGTTCAGTGTAGATTCTCTGGTAGCATATGAGACTGGATTCTTGTTTTTCACTGAAAATCTCATATGCTACCAGAGAATCTACAGTGAACACCTCAGAAACAACAAAATCAAGTACCCCACGGGCTTGTGGGTATGGGGGTGGTTGGCACCCTATGTGCACTACACCACCACTCACTCTGGGCCACCCCAGTGCCCCCCAAGTGGAATTATGGGGCTGCTGAAACCATTATTCTGATTCTGAGAAATCTTAAAGACACGTAAACTTCAACAACAACAACAAAAATCAGCCCTTTGCCCAATTCCTTTGAAATAATTCTGGAAGCTTTCTCGCCCCCCTTGGGTACTACCACCCACCACACTCCGCTCTGGGCCACCCCTTTCCCCTCAATGTGAAGTGATACATTTTCCGGAATCCCCATTTTTCCCTATGGGGAAATTCTTACAGATGCTTAAACTTTAAAAATTCACAAAAAATCAGTCTTTTGCCCAATTCCTTTGAAATTTGGGTGGTAGCTTCCACTCATTGGGCACTACCACCACCCCCACTCTTTTTGCCCTGGGACCCTTTTTTAAAAATACAAATAGATTTGGATTTGGATTCTGAAAATGCAGGTACAAAACAAAACAGGGGTGATTTGGATTCAGAAAATTCAGGTACAAAACAAAATGGGGGTGTTTCGATTTGGATACAAAATAGAAATGAGAAAATGCCAAAATGCACACCCCTAGAAAAGGGGCGTCGGGGGCAGAAGACTAGGTTGAGTGGGTAGTGCCCCAATGGGTGCCTGCTACCACCCAGATTCCAAAGGAATTGGGCAAAGGGCTGATTTTTAAAGAATTTCTGAAGTTTGTGTGTCTTTAAGCGTTTCCCCCATAGGGAATAATGGGGATTTCAGCAGTCCCATCACTCCACTTGGGGGGCACCGGGGTGGCCCAGAGTGGGTGGCGGTGTAGTGCACATAGGGTGCCAACCACCCACATGCCCATGGAGTACTGGGTTTTGTTGTTTCTGATGTGTTCAGAGTGTAGATTCTCTGGTAGCAAATGAGAGTAAATTCATTGTCATGAATCCACTCTCATTTACTACCAGAGAATCTACACTCAGAATACCTCAGAAACAACAAAACCCAGTACTCCATGGGCTTGTGGGTATGGGAGTGGTTGGCACCCTATGTGCACTACACAACCACCCGCTTTGGGCCACCCTGGTGCCTCCCAAGTGGAGTTATAAGGCTCCTGAAATCCCCATTATTCTCTATGGGGAAAAATCTTAATGATGCATAAACTTCAAAAATTCTTGAAAAATCACCCTTTTGCCCAATTCCTTTGGAATATGGGTGGTAGCTTCCTTGCACCCATTGGGCACTACCACACCCCACTCCGGGCCACCCCGATGACCCACACATGGAGCTATAAGTTTGCTGGAATCCCCATTATTCCCTATGGGAAAAATCTTAATGATGCGTAAACTTCAAAAATTCCTGAAAAATCACCCCTTTGCCCAATTTATTTGAAATTTGGGTGGTAGCTTCCATCCATTGGGACCTCCCCCCCTCACACACACACACTTTTTGACCCCAGGACCCTTTTTAAAAATCCAAATCAATTCGGATTCGGATTCAGAAAATGTGGGTACAAATTGAATCTGGAGTGATTCGGGGTGTGTGTGTCAGATTCGGCCCCCCTCCAATTGATTCGTGCACATCCCTACTCTATCATGTCTCCCTGCAGTCATCTTTTTTCTAAACAACAACTTCAACAACTTCTTCTTCTTCTTCTTCTTCTTCTTCTTCTTATTATTATTATTATTATTATTATTATTATTATTATTATTATTCTCCGCTCTTCTACATTTCTCAAAGCAGTTTACATAGAAAAATAAATATATAAATAAGATGGTCCCCTGTCCCCAAAGGGCTCACAATCTAAAAAGAAACGTAAGGCAGATACCAGCAACAGTCACTGGAGGGATGCTGTGCTGGGTTTGGATAGGGCCAGTTGCTCTCCCCCTGCTAAATTCTGAGTACCAGAATGTTGGGGGCAATATGCTAAATCATTGTAAACCGCTTAGAGAGCTCCGGCTATAGAGCGGTATATAAATGTAAGTGCTATTGCTATTGCTAAGTGCTAAATAGAAGAGACTTCCCACTTTGAAAGGTGTCTCTTTGCTCAACGAACCGGGGGTGGTGGTGTGTGTGTGCCAAAGGAGGCAGATCCGGTTGCTCTACTCTTTCCCGCCCTGCCTGAGAGCCACACTGCCTGCAGGCTGGCCATTTGTCAGGTAAAGCTGTGCAGTTAACCCCACAGATTTATCTGACAAATGGTCATCCTGCAGGCAGTGCGAGAGCGAGAGCGAGAGCGGGGAGCAACCTGAGAGGCCTCCTTTGCCCCCCCCCCGGCTCTTTAGGATGAGCCACAACTGGTCCCATTGACAATGTTTCCATTTTATCTTGTCCGCCGCTGTTATGTTTCTGGGGTGGAGATTGGGAAAGGGTTTGGGATTAGGTGGGAGTTGCATTGGAAGGTTCTCCATCCGGCCTGGTGTGCTTTACAGGTCAGCCCTCTTTTATTTATCTTGTGTTTCCTCTAGTTGCCACATGATGAAAACAGGAGGAAAACATTCATGCAAAAATTCCCAAAAATATAGATAGGGAGCCTGGTGGAAACAGACACTTTCCCACCCTATCTATCTATCTATCTATCTATCTATCTATCTATCTATCTATCATATTTCTATATCACCCAAAACTTGTGTCTTTGGGTGGTTTACAATTAAAATAATATAAACATTAAAATTATTAGTCTGTTAAGGAGTGAATAATCTGCCATAATTGGTGTTCAATTCACACCCTGTTTGTGTGTTTAGAGAAGTCATTAATGTGTTCAAGAACTTGACCCTATTCTCAAACACATCATTGCCCTTTTCCCTTTTGGAAGGAAAGAAAGGAAGCACATGCTTCAGGGTTCTGAAAATCCAGGCTTCTAATTTTATAGATTTCAGTTTTTTTTCTTTTTACTCACAACTTGGGCAAGAATGATCAGCACACGTCAAATTGTGAAACCATCTCCCCCACCACCCCCAGGCAAATGTGTATGACAGATCAGAGAAGCCTCTTTCTCTTTGACCGGAGCTGAGTATGTGAGACATACTTATTCAATGAAGAGAGGGGCTTTCATTCATATTTTCTGAATTTCATTTATAAATGCCTGTGGTTGCGTGCGGTGTATTTCCACTGTCTCTTTCCCAAGAATCAGGGGGATTGTTGCTCTTAAATTGTTTGGCTCCAGCTGCATACCGGCTTTGGTTCCATTGCTTTGTGTTCCACTCCTTTTTGTGAGTCATTGGAGAAGCCATCCTGCAGCTACCCTCTCATGTCCCCACACCCCTTGCCAATGGTGAGGTGATCTGTGTCACCTGGAGAAGAGGATGCGTAAAACTTACTGAGAGCTGGTCGTCACTCCCGGCTTCTATTCAATGGCGATATTTTCCTTGGATGTCTCCATCTGCGAAGAATCACATGGCCATCCTTATGAAAGCCTCGGTAATCAGAAATTCCTTCTAAAGGACATTGCTGGCGTGAACATCTGGAGAAACCCCAGTAAATGTCACGTTATTAATGGCAACCAGAAGAAAGAGTTCTGCAATGCACACACAAAAGAAGAGAGATTTGACATTAGTTTTAAGGCAAGCTTAAAGGATCTGCTATTGCAGCTCTTTCAAATTTATGCAACTGTTCTCCTTCTTTCTGAGTGTTGTGGTGGACTTTACACCACAACAGAGACTGCAGGATTGAGCCAAACCTGTCTGACTGCTCTAAACTGAATTGTTCAATTTTTGTTTAAAATGGCTAATTTAATAATTGATCTTTCCCAGATATCCTATATGGGTTGTATTGTAAGTTGTTCTTCTAGGAACAGAAGACTCTTCCCTTTGTGGAAGTGAGGAGGGGCCAAATTTCACTGTTCTCCTCCTTCTCTATGCAGCCCCATGCAGGACGCCCAGAAAATGGTCGTTTGATTGCTGGGAGATTGGGAGAGCTGGAGTTGAGTGGCATGCAGCAGAAGGAGCTCTTATAGGAGTGGGGAAACCATTGGAAATGGCCCCCCTCTGCAAAAGCAGGATGTTGCACATTTATGGAGGGGTGTGGGAGGACAGACCCGATCCTGGTTCTCTCCCAGTGACACCATCAGGGAATCAACAGGATCTGAAATAGGCTCAAAATCTGATTTTGCAATAAATGAGCTGCTTTCCAAGTTGGCATAGTTGGATTTTTTGAGCGCATTTGCGAGCCTCAGTAGGAAAATTCACCTATTGCTAAAAATATGTCCCAAGCCTTTTTTATACTTTAAGTTGGCGTGGCGGGTTGGGGGTGGGGGGGAGATGCACAAGCAGGAGTCTCCCCCCATGGCTCGTTAGAGAATCAAACTGGCCCCTGCCTTCCAGCATTCTGGCCATTTGAGCGCAAAGACACCGGGAGAACTGAAAAGCACTAGCTGCATTTTTTTAAAAGAAGAAAGTTAAATGTTATTTTATCAATATGTAATGCCCTTATATACAGGAGGCTACCTACCTCTGTTTCGGCTGGGTTATTCTGCCTTGATTCTCCACTGCCCTCCTTCTGATAGACCTTCCCTCACTTCCTTTCTGGTGAAAGAGCTGGCTTAGAGTTATCTGACTGCATGCTCTTAGAAGCAGCATCAGGGATGCAGCCATAATTGAGCAGATGGGTTCAAAGAACCTGCTCCCCCCCCCGGTCCACCCCTCCCTATTTCCTTCATTATCTCCCTCACGCTGAAGGGCTGCTGGGGAAAGGGGCAAACACGGGCCCCCTCTCCCCAGCTATGCCCCTGAGCAGCAAGCTGGACTCTAGGGACTTGAGCAGTGCAATCTTATACATGATTAATCATATAGTATATCCCACTATGCTTAATAGGGCTTACTCCCAGGTAAGTGTTCCTAGGGTTGCATTTGTAGTCTGATCCTGCAAAGCAATTTTTCAGTTCTTCTATTTCCTTCAGACCACCTGGTTCTCTTGGATTTCTACTACTCCGGACCCGAGAAGGCCATTCAGTGGTCTGGGGATTGGCAGTGGGAACTGGCAATTATAAACCCACCTTGAATGGCTAAATGAGCAAAGAGAAACCTTTTGAAACTTTGATTCTCTTACGTTTTACAGGGGGAGAGCAACTGTCCCTATCCAACCCCAGCACAGCCTCCCTCCAGTGGTTGTTGCTGGTGTCTACCCTGGTGTCTACCTTATTCTCAGATTTTGTGTCCCTTGGGGACAGGGAGCCGTCTTATTTATTTTTCTGTGTAAAGTGTTTTGAGAATGCTTTTTAAAAAGTGGTATAAATTTAATAATAATAATAACAACAATAACAACAACAACATCTGCAAAAAATACAAGCTACCCGTAGCCAAAGATTAGTGGGATCAAAAAACTGAAAGGTTGTGGAAAAGGAAGATGCAAAAATATTATGGGACTTCTGACTACAAACAGACAAACATCTGCCACACAATACACCAGATATAACTGTAGTCGAGAAGAAAGAAAAACAAGTCAAAATAATCGACATAGCAATACCAGGTGATAGCAGAATAGAAGAAAAAGAAATAGAAAAAATGACAGAATACAAAGATCTACAAATTGAAATTGAAAGGCTGTGGCAATAGAAGACCAAAATAATCCCAGTGGTAATTGGCACCCTAGGTGCAATTTCAAAACACCCTGAAGAGCACCTCAACATCATAGGGGGCCACAGAAATCACCATCGGCCAATTACAAAAAGCAACTTTACTGAGAACAGCCTATATTCTGCGACGAAATCTATAATAATAACAACAATATTGATAATAAAATTCAGCCATCCCAGGTCCTTGGGAAGGACTCGATTTCTGGATAAAACAAACCAGTCAATAACACCTGTCTGACTGTGTAAACAAGAAATAATAATAATTATATTACACACTGAAGTTAAAAGAAAAATTGGAAGTGAATACATCAGGAGAGTTAGAAAAATTCTAAAGTCCAAATTCAATGGTGGGAACACCATAAAACCATAAACACCTGGGATATACCTATTATTAGATACACTGTAGGAATAATAGACTGGACACAGGCAGAGCTAGAGACCATAGATTGTAAGACCAGGAAAATCATGACCATCAATCATGCTCTGCACCCCCGCAGTGATGTCGATAGGCTATACCTCCCTCACAGCTCAGGTGGAAGAGGAATGCTGCAAGTCCATCAAACAGTAGAGGAGGAGAAAAGAGGCCTTGAAGAATATATAAAGAACAGTGAAGAAGATGCACTTCAAATGGTCAATAACGAGAAACTATTCAACACCAATGAAAAAAAGCAGGCCTACAAGAAAGAACAAGTCAAGAACCGAGCAGAAAAATGGAAAAATAAGCCCCTGCATGGTCAATATTTGCACAATATAACTGGAAAATCAGACATCACCAAGACCTGGCAGTGGCTTAAGAATGGCAACTTGAAGAAAGAAACAGAGGGTTTAATACTGGCTGCACAAGAACAGGCACTGAGAACTAATGCAATAATAGCAAAAGTCAAAAAATCAACAACAAACAGCAAGTGCCGCCTTTGTAAAGAAGCAGATGAAACAGTGGACCACCTGATCAGCTGTTGTAAAAAGATCGCACAGACTGACTACAAACAAAGGCATGACAGGGTAGCAGGGATGATACACTGGAACATCTGCAAAAAATACAAGCTACCTGTAGACAAAAATTGATGGGATCATAAAAAATAATTGACATAGCAATACCAGGTGGTAGCAGCAAAAAGCAACTTTACTGGGAACAGCCTATATTTTGCGACAATATTGATAATAAAATTCAACCATCCCAGGTCCGTGGGAAGGACTCGATGTCTGGATAAAACAAACGAGTCAATAACACCTGTCTGACTGTGTAAACAAGAAATAAATAATAATAGTAATAGTAATAATAATAATAATAATAATTCATGTAGACTTTGTTTTGGATAACATTTTCTCAGCAATTAGCTCCATATTCGCTGTCTGTGAAACATCATCCATTTTAATAAAATATTCAATATTTTCATGACAGAACAGAATTGCCATGTTGACCCCAAATATTTTTACAATGTGTTCCTATCCTCTGCCCGTGACAGCGCATTAGAAAATCCCCCAAATTATTTCTTTATTTCATGCATCTGTTTTAATTATCCCACTTTTCTTCAAATTACTTTTCTTCAGTAACAGCAATTCATAAAACAATAGAATATCAAAAACTAAGCAAAACATAAAAGCAAAACCATGAGACATCATTCAATGTATGAAGAAAAAAGAAATAAAGCAGTGGAACCAGAGAAAGAACCCCACAGAAGGAGAACATAAAGCACATCGTAACCAGGCTGGTCCAAAGAAGACCTTTCTCAAAATCCAGGTCTCAACAAGGTGGCTGAACAGCTGGAGGGTGGAGGTCTTGGGGTCTCACTCCTAGGACTCTGCTCTTAGGAGATACCCACTGAGCTTTAGTGGGGCTAACATCTCACTCAGGCCCCAGGGACGGTAGTAGATTTAAACTGGGAGTAGATTTAGATTGAGGACTGGGAAGAAATCTCAGAAGGTAGGGAAGCTTAGAGGGACAGCTGCTGAAAGGCAAGGAGGCTGAAGGAATGACCTGTGCACGTTTGAAAATATTAGACCCAATCCACAAATGCCAGTTCATTATCCTTTGGACCCTTCAGAATGTTGGGGTTGGGGTTGAGATAGCCCCCCCCCCGTGAAAATTCCCATAGAAGTCTATGGGAAAGCTCCGATTTCTCCCAAATGAGGTCAGAAAAATGGAAATGGACTTCCCTAGTTCGGATCGGAAACTTCTCAGACCTGAGAATGGTCCATCTTGGGCCACTTCCGATGTTCCTGACCTGACATGGCACAACCCTAGGGTAGAGTAGGATTGAGAAACAAACCTGATGGAAGAGTAGGTGGAGGAGAAGGAGGCTTGAGGGCAGGCAAGAGATGGGACTGAAGAATTTCACATATTGACTTGAATGAACGAACAAATTCGAGGGTGGCAAGGCTGTTTAGCTGTTGTTGAACTACAGCTCCCATCATCATTGTGTCTGGGGATGATGGGAGCTGTAGTTCAAAAACAGATTGGCCCTCCTTGGCTTCAGGCTTCATTTGGAAAGATACAGTTCCCTCTGAGGTCCATTTGCAGTCTAAACATTAGAGTAGGTGTGTCATTAGGAGGATGAAGGGGAAGGAAAGAGATTATAGCAACTCTCATAGTGGAGAGTGTCCTCCTTCCTTCTTATAATGCCATCTTCTTCACTTTCAATAATATGTCTTTTGAACCAATTCTCCTCTCCAAATTCACCAAAGCCCTTTGCATACCTGGTGAATTTCCACTTTCCAGAATCATCCGTCAAACCCAAGTTCCTCAGAAACATACCCTTCCCCTTTATGCAACAAGCCAACTCAAAGGAAAATGTCACGTATTTTGAGGTTTAAAAGCAATGAATTGCTGTTTAACTTGCTTAACCCCCAATAAAAATTATTTTATAATTGAAGAGGTCAAGATTTAGATTTGGATAAAATTCAGAAAAAGTTAGCAAAGGAAATGAAAACTGCATTCAGTGTGAATATGAAGATTTTGCTACAAATTCAGTTGAAATTCTTAAAGTCAGTTGTGGTGCAGAGCAGGGGCGTAACTATAATAGGGCAAGGGGAGACAGTTGTCTGGGGGCCCACTGTCTTGAGCGCCCCCCCAGAGGCAAGTCACATGACTGACTCCCCCAGCTGCACACCCGCCTGGGCTTCCTTCAGTTGTATTCATCCTCTGAAATAGATGTGAGTGTTAAGACTTGGAGCTACCAGAACAGCATGTCTTTCTGTAGTACCATTAAATGACTTGCATTGTCCACAATTTACAAAACCTTTTTAAAAATAATTTAGGATGGTGTTCTATTGTGGCACATAGGTCATATATAAATATATAAAAATATTACTATGCTTTTTGATACCACTATTCAGCCTCATTTCTTTAAAGATTTCTTTAAAGATTTCTTTACTTCATGAGCTGAGCTTCAGCGAGGGGGGCCCATTTTAAAATCTTGTCTCTGGGCCCACTCCAACCTTGCTATGCCCCTGGTGCAGAGTTCTGATTCTAAAACAAGACAGGTAGGAAGGAAGGAAGGATGGAAGGAAGGAAGGAAGGAAGGAAGGAAATTAAAATGTAGATCCTTGCAAAAATCTTTATTTTATCCTGAGTGTATTAACTTAATTGGATAATGTCAATGCTAAAGTTCTAAATTTGGTAATGACATGAAATTCTCAAATATTAACAATGAAAGAAACTTGAATGTTGCATTTGATATACTCCATAATCTGGTGGATTTCCTTGTTTATTAACATTTGGAAATGATGTCAACAATGTTAATGCTGCTTTTTCATCATCTAAATATTTTCAAAGTTTTGTCCCATCCCTGAAATATCATTTAATATAATTTTTAGCGACATAGATAATATCAAGACTCACAGGTTTGTTTTGAAAGAGGGATAAATTATCAAATCTGTATCTTAATTAAAATCTCTTTAGATTTAGATCTAGATTAGATTTAGTCATTTGTAAGCTCTGAAAAAATTGTTTTATTTTTTGAAAAAATGTTCCTTATTTGCTAAGCTTTAATTGGTTTTTTCCCTCTCTTAAAATATATTTAGACCTTTTTTCCCCCCAGGGATATGGAGAATGTCAGTTGTTGCCAACTATTTGTGGAAAATGAAACACTGAGCACTAGAATTAGTGAACAGACGAGATGACTCGATAAATGCAGAGAGATCTGCTGTTGTTTTGCTCACTGGAAGGAACAATATTCTTCGGTCGTGCAGAGATAAAGTTTGAAAAGAGACGTCCCAGGTCAGTAGCAATCAAATGAAAATTTATTAGTTGCTGTAGTAAGTGGTGGCTGTAAAAAAGCAAGTGCAGGATTCTTTTGATTCTCTCTTTCTGGTTGCTCTTGCCCCCTGCCAAGACACACCGCGTTTGTCCTATGGAATGCGGCGGAGTAAATTGAAGTGATTAAATTTCCCCTTTCTGAAATAAAGTCTCGAGGAGAGACCGGCATTTGTGTCTGACTAATCCAGAAAGTCTGTCAGGGATTTCACGGGGGGCTACGGAGACTGGGGGCAAGGGTGAAAGAGCAGCTTGTCGGCAGAGAGACAGTTAATTCCCTGACTCCACCCCAGCCATTGGGAAGGTTTTACATTGAACCTGGTTTCCCAACCATGGCAGAAGTTCAGCCTGAGCAGTGCAATGCAGCCCAGCACTTCCCAGCAGAGGTGAAGGCTGATGCTTTCTGGAGTGGCAAACTTGCTTCAGTTGGTTTCCTTGACGTGGGATCTTCTCGTATTGCGCATGGGACAGGTGAGGAGGGGGACCTCAGCTTATAAGAGTCTTCCGGACCTGCCCGTCCTGCTTCTTTGGTACCATGACTCTGATGACAGACTGAATGCCTGCCTTCTCCTGTGAGGCATGCTCCATGCCACCACAGAGCCTGTATTTCGTGACCACTTCATGCCAAGATCCCACTCCTGGGGGATGCTGTGAACATCTTTTCTTTTCTTGTTGTTGTTGTTGCTGCTGCTGCTGCAAGAGCTGCTTTCTCTCCTTTGCTCAGTCTGCATTTGGCAGAACGTCACTCTCTTGGATGATCTGATTCTTTCCTTGCCCCAATTTACTCCTGGCCAGATGCAGGGGATACTTGTTCTGTTGCTGTTATTCATAAACTCCATGGAAATGCTCACACAAGCCAGAAGGAAGAAACAAGGTATGGGTCGCGCTCGGTCGTTTTGCCTTGATAGCTGCAAAGGCTCCAATGGATTCGCACCACTGCCTTTGAGGTGGTGAGTCCTACTTGAGCCTTTGCTCTTTTCCCAGCACATGTGTTGGGTTGAATGGGTCTTGTGAATCCTGGGGTGGGGGTCTGTATTACCACTCATCACACTCTGGTTCAGAAAACTCCAGAAAGTGTTTTCAGGACATGTTGAGTTTTGTCTGGGTCAGGGGTTGCATGCACAGCTTTGGGTAGACCCAGCTGGACCTGAATTCAGGACATAAATACACACCGACTGAAAGGCCAGCCGAGATGCAAATGCCTGTAGTTATCCCTTGCCGCTTTGCCACCTTTGGGGCTCTTCATTTGGTCATTTCAATCTCAGTCTTCATTGATACTGTCCCTGACCAGTAGAAGTAGAAGACACTTAACAGTATTTTGCTCGGTCATCAGAAACGCTGGTCAACACACAGTTCTGGAGAAGATTTAAAGGGCAGGAGGGATCCTGGGCTACTCACAGAGATGTCAGAAGCATCTTCTCTTCCTGCGATATTCTGTACACTCATTAGTCCTGGCCCCTCTTTGTCCTCTTTTTGTCTTTGGTCAAACAGGTTTTGGGGATTTCTTGAGGATTTCAAAAACCCCGAGAACTTGTCTATGGAAATGATAGTGGGCTGGGTGGGCACGATCCTCCGTCTCTAGTCAGAAAGAGCTGATGGGAACATGAGCATCAAAGCTCTCCCTCCGCTAGCTCCAGAGCCCCGAAAGTCATGGGACCAGAACCTGACTCTCAGTCCCAGCCCTGCACAGCTCCAGCTGAAGCATTCTCAAGACTGATTCAGTCCTCGCACTGGTGCTGCGAAAGAATTGTCCCATTTTATTTGTTTGTTTACTTATTCATTTGACCTGTTTATATGGCACCCCAAACCTGTGTCTCTGGGCAATATACAACATTTTCACTTTGTCGCCAAAAAACTCAATTGTGTTAATATGATCCTCCCAAGTTCATGAGTATTTGTGTGTGTGTGTGTGTGTGTGTGCGTGTGTGTGCACGCACGCGCATAACTTATGGCATTCAGTGCTGCAAGATGTGGTTATCACTATTAGCATAGATAATGCTATGCACATTATGCATGTACATAAATGTATATATCATTGTTTGGTAACAATATGGACATTGCAGCAGGTGAGAACGATGAGCAAAAAGGTGCTGTGAAGAATAACCAAGACGATTAAGAGGTTGGGAGGATCTTCTCTACAAGCAAAAGGCTAATCTATGTTATGGGTTTTTTTAGTTTGGAACAGGGACTCCCACTTTGCGTCCTCAGATGTTGTTAGACTACAACTCCCATCATGGCCTTTGGCCACTGTGGCTGGGAATGATGAGAGTTGTAGTCCAACAACATCTGGGGACCCAAGATTGGAACTCCCTGCCTTAGAAAAAGGACAACTTACTTTCTCCTGATACAGGACCTGATAGCGGTTTGTAAAATTATGGCTGATGTGAACAAAACAAATGGAATTTCTTCTCCCTGTATTTATTCTACTAGATCTTATGAAAATGTATGGTAGGGGGTTCAGGGCAGATTTTAAAAAATGCTTCACAGAGCACGTAATTAACTTATGGCATTCAGTGCTGCAAGATGTGGTTATCACTATTAGCATAGATAACTTTATTATTATTTATTATATTAAAAATATTCACATCCCACCCCTCCAGTACAATATTGCTCGGGGTGGCTCACAACAGTAAAAGTAATATAAAGTTTAAAACAACAAAACAAATAAAACACAGCATGAAATGAATCCAATTAAAACAAACTCATTACAAACCTTTTTTAAAAAGACCATCAATTTATCATTAAAAGATTTTAAAAGCCTCTCTAAACAGATGGGTTTTTAGATTTTTTTTTTTTTAAACAAACCTAAGGGAAGGAGATTGGCAAACAACCTCTGGTTGGGCATTCCATAGCCAGGGGGCCACAACTGAGAATGCCCTGTCTCTGTGAAACTGTGAAACATCCCTTGGCAGCTGTGAAAAAAGGCCAATTCCATGCTAGGGATCATTAAGAAGGGGACTGAAAAGAAAACTGCTAATATTATAACGCCCTTATACAAAAACTATGGTGTGGCCACACCTGGAGTACTGCATACAATTCTGGTCACCACATCTAAAAAAGGACATTGTAGAACTGGAAAAGGTGCAGAAGAGGGCAACCAAGATGAACAGGGGCCTAGAGCACCTTCCTTATGAGGCAAGACTACAACACCTGGGGCTATTTAGTTTAGAAAAAAGACGACTGCAGGAAGACATGATAGAGGTCTATAAAATCATGCATGGTGTGGAGAAAGTGGACAGAGAGAAATTCTTCTCCCTCTCACATAACACTAGAACCAGGGGTCATCCTATGAAATTGATCGCCGGGAAATCTAGGACCAACAAGTACTTTTTCACACAATGCATCATCAACTTGTGGAATTCTCTTCCACGTGATGTGGTGACAGCCAACAACCTGGATGGCTTTATGAGGGGTTTGGATCACTTCATGTAGGAGAGGTCTATCAAGGGCTACTAGTCGGAGGGCTACAGACCACCTCCAGCCTCAGAGGCAGGATGCCTCTGAGTACCAGCTGCAGGAGAGAAGGCATGCCCTCAACTCCTGCCTGTAAGCTCCCAGCGGCATCTGGTGGGCCACTGTGTGAAACAGGATGCTGGACTAGATGGGCTTCCTTGGGCCTGATCCAGCAGGGCTGTTCTTATGTCCTTATGTTTTTGTCTCTGTCATCTGAATCTCTGTGAATGGCAGGGCTGCGAGCGAGGCACAAGATGATGAATGAAGAGCCCTGGCAGATTTGTTTGGGCAAATGCGGTTTAAGAGATATCCCAGCCCCAAGCTGTGTAGGGATTTAAAGGTCAAGACCAGCACTTTGAATTGGGTCTGGAAGCAAACTGGCAACCAGTAAAGCTGCTGCAGGATATGCATGATCCTTGAGGAGCAACTAGCACCCACAAGCATCCTTGCAGCAGCATTCTGGACCAGCTGAAGCTTCCAAACTGTCTTCAAGGGCAGCCTCACATAGAGCACATTGATTGCAGCAGTCCAATCTGGATGTTACCAGTGCATGAGTGACTGAGGTCAGGTCCAGCTTCTCCAAGTAGGGTCACAGCGGGCGTACCACCCGTAGCCGGTAAAAGGCGCTCCTGCACTTTGCTGCCACCTGTGTCTCCACAGGCAGCATCGAAGACCCAAGCTGTGAACTTGGTATTTCACAGGGCGTGTGACCCCATCAGGACCCCCCAGCACCACCATCTGAGCATGACCCTCCAGGTAGGAGCGGAACCATCATATAGCTATGCCTCCAAGTCCCAGCCCAGGCCTCTGAGAAGTCTAGGAGAACCAACAGGGTCACACTCCCCCCATCTATCTCCCAACATAGGTCATCCTCCAGAGCGACCAAGGCAGTTTTCATCCCATAACCAGGCCAGAAGCCAGACTGGAAAGGATCGAAGTAAACAGTTTCATCCTCCTTTAAGGCAGGATGAGGCAAATTTTGTACAGAACAAGTCTGCTAACCGTTATTTACCAGCCATGCCGACTAAATAGAACCTCCATGTTCAGAGGCAGCCTGCCTCTGCCTATCAGTTGCTGTTTCTTTTGAGCCCTGCTTCTGGCCTTCCCATTCCCAGAGGCATCTGGCTGCTTATTGTGGGATTATGGATGCTGTTCTTTTAGCTGTATCTTAGGCCTGACCCATTCAAGGCTCATTTATTTTCAGTTTTCATAGAACTACAATAGCATCTATCCTGAGTGGCAGATACGATACACCCTTCAAGGGTTTGCGTTTCTGCAGATGTACTTTAGTGTTAAAAACACCCCAACACCTGACCTAAGGTAATCTGGAGAGAAAGACTTGCCAAGGGCATCTGGATTGCAGGTTATTTCTCTCCACAGCCACTGCTTACTCACTGCAAGAGTGTGTGGAAGATCTGCTTCCAGCATGAAGAGAATGGAAATGAATGCAGTGTTGGAGCGGTGTGGGTGGGTGGGTGGGGTTAGGGGACGTTTTTATATTGAGTCTAACTGGATGAAACAGATGCAAAGCACTTTAGAAAAAGCACCTGGAGTAATTACTGTAGGGGGGGGGGAGAAAGGAAACCCAAAGACACATGGGCAGCCCTTTCCTGAGGCAAGGTGAGGCAGTACCTCAGGTGGCAGATTATTGAGGGTGGTGACATACTGCCCTTCCCCTCCCCCGGCCCTCAGCATCAGAGCATCTTTTGGACCACTTGGCCCCTTGCAGGCTTTGGAAGAAGCGCCTGTCCTCACACTCATTGCAAAGTTTGCAAGACCCATGAAGAACAATGCTGCCCAGAGAACAATTTGTTATGGGGCAGCTAACAAATGCAGTATCTTATTCATTATAATTATTTCTTGTTTACACAGTCAGACAGGTGTTATTGACTGGTTTGTTTTATCCAGACATCGAATCCTTCCCAAGGACCTGGGATGGCTGAATTTTATCATCAATACTGCTGGTTATTATAGATATCGTCACAAAAAATAGGCTGTTCCCAGAAAAGTTGTTTTTTGTAATTGGCTGGTGGTGATTTCTGTGGCCCCCTATGATGTTGAGGTGCTCTTCAGGGTGTTTTGGAATTGCTCCTAGGGTGCCAATTACCACTGGGATTATTTTGGTCTTTTACTGCCACAGCCTTTCAATTTCAATTTGTAGATCTTTGCATTATGTGATCTTTTCTATTTCTTTTTCTTCTATTCTGCTATCCCCTAGTATTGCTATGTCTATTACTTTGACTTGTTTTTATTTCTTCTTGAATACAGTTATATCTGGTGTGTTGTGTGGCAGATGTTTGTCTGTTTGTAGTCTGAAGTCCCATAATATTTTTACATCTTCATTTTCTTCAACTTTTTCAATTTTATGGTCCCACCAATTCTTGGCTACAGGTAGCTTGTATTTTTTGCAGATGTTCCAGTGTATCATCCCTGCTACTTTGTCATGCCTTTGTTTGTAGTCAGTCTGTGCGATCTTTTTACAACAGCTGATTAGGTGGTCCACGGTTTCATCTGCTTCTTTGCAAAGGCGGCACTTGCTGTTTGTTGTGGATTTTCCGACTTTTGCTCTTATTGCATTTGTTCTTAGTGCCTGATTCTTGTGCAGCCAGTATTAAACCCTCTGTTTCTTTCTTCAAGTTGCCATTCTTAAGCCATTGCCAGGTCTTGGTGATGTCTGATTTTCCACTTATATTGTGCAAATATTGACCATGCAGTGGCTTATTTTTCTGCTCGGTTCTTGACTTGTTCTTTCTTGTAGGCTGCCTACAACCATCCCAGTGGTTGTTGTTATTGTTGCTGCTGCTGCTGCTGCTGTTGTTGTTATTATTATTATTATTACATTTATATCCCGCTCTTCCTCCAAGGAGTCCAGAGCAGTGTACTACATACTTGAGTTTCTCTTTCACAACAACCCTGTGAAGTAGGTTAGGCTGAGAAAGAAGTGACTGGCCCAGAGACACCCAGCAAGTCTCATGAGTCTGAGTGGGGATTTGAACTCGGGTCTCCCCGGTCCTAGTTCAGCACTCTAACCACTACACCACAAGCCCGGCATGATAAGCTTCTGCCTAGTACCTCCCTGGAACCCCACCATTCCCCCAACACACACTATCTCCCCTGAGAGCCTATCTCTAACCCCATCCGTCCCCATCTGCCTCTCTGAGCTACCAGTTAGACAGTATAACTGCCCCTCTCTGCTCCACTCTCTGCCCCTCTCTGCTCCACTTGCCCTGGGCATGGTTTGTTTGTTTTAATGGATATCTATTTTGGAGGGCTGTCAAGCTGGCCCTCGCCTTGCCCGTTATTGCAGAGGGGCCCCTGTGGCATGGGCAGGGTGTGCTGCTTGTGGTGGAAAGAGCCGCATTCCTTGGATTGCCAAGGCGATGCAAGGACCAGGAGAGCTGGTCTTGTGGTAATCCACCTGCCGGCTTGCATGCAGAAGGTTCCAAGTCCCCTCCCTGGCAGCATCTCCAGGATAGGGCTGAGAGAGAGTCCTGCCTGCAACCTTGGAGAAGCCACTGCCAGTCTGTGAAGACAATACTGAGCTAGATGGACCTATGGTCTGACTCAGTATATGGCAGCTTCCTATGTTCCTATGAGGAGGAGAGCTGGCCTCGTGGTAGCAAGCAGGACTTGTCCCCTTTGCTAAGCAGGGTCCACCCTGGTTGCATATGAATGGGAGACTAGAAGTGTGAGCACTGCAAGAGATTCCCCTCAGGGGATAATGGGGCTGCTCTGGGAAGAGCATCTAGGTTCCAAGTTCCTTCCCTGGCATCTGCATGATAAGGCTGAGAGAGAGTCCTGCCTGCAGCCTTGGAGAAGCTGCTGCCAGTCTGTGAAGACAATACTGAGCCAGATGGACGAATGGTCTGACTCGGTATAAAGCAGCTTCCTATGTTTCTAAGCTCCCTTCAGCATTCTGACCTGTGTGTAACTCCAGCAGATGGTGTGGGGAGGTCAGGGAGCATCACCCAACTGTGTAGGGAATTCCCTTCCCTCCCCTGGCCATGCTGGGAACTCAAGGGAAGAGGCAGCTTCCATCTCCTGCCAGGCTGCTTCCTTGGCTTTGAACAGCCACTGAAGAAGCTAAAACTGGCGGAGGGTTTTGTGGGGCATCTGAGATGAAGTGTGGCTGCAGCAGCGCAGTGGTCCATCTGGCACTGCCATGGACGGGCCACTTTTGGCCATCCCTTGAGTTGCAACATGGAGCTTCACCATCAGCCTCTAAACCAGCTTCTGACTCCAGAGCCAAGGTGCTCACACGTCCAGAGTCTGGATCACATGCAGAACAGAGGTTCTCCCATGATCTCACTGATCTCCCGGTTCCCCTCCTGTAACAAGCAGGGTGCCAGCAGATGGTGGTCCTAGTAGGGTGGACAACAGGGATGGGCTGACTACATCAGCCCACAGTACCTGTGAAGAGGCTGGAGCAAGAAAAAGACATGGAGTGCACCCAGGGATGTCAAGAACGCAGCCTTTCCTTTCCAGTCGATGTGCCGGAGCGAAGGGCACCTGGCATAAAGTGACACGCATCAGACTCTGAGGTCATTCTCATGACCTGCCCTGCCCGGGTCGAGCTGGTGGTGAGAACCACTGGTGTCACTCCTGATCCTGGAGCTCCTCCGTTGGGTAGCCCAGGTTTGGAACCCGGGAATGGACCTTGCCTTCCTGTGCTGAATCATATGTATAAGTAAAGGGGAATCTTGGGCAACCTGGCAGTCTTCTGGTCAGCAGGAGTTTCTGCCGGACCTTTCCCAGGGGGGTGGGGTTGTCAAAGCCAACAATCCAATAGTCCCCTGCGCTCTGGGAGTA
Organism: Hemicordylus capensis; assembly: GCF_027244095.1. Taxonomy (NCBI): domain Eukaryota; kingdom Metazoa; phylum Chordata; class Lepidosauria; order Squamata; family Cordylidae; genus Hemicordylus; species Hemicordylus capensis. The sequence continues at coordinate 6,062,168 of NC_069660.1, forward strand.
TGGAGTCCAGTGGGAACTGGCTCAAACCAGGGGGTGCAACTCTCCCTGCTCGCCCCCTGCTCTGGACACCCGTGATAATCAGCCCCCTCAGGGTTGTCCTTCGGGCATGGCAAGCAGGGTGATTGCCCCTGGCCCTTCTCTTTGAACCCCCATTCAAATTAACTGGAAGGGGCCCCCACACTGGCTGATTGGACCCAGGGCCTGCCCCCTGCCAGGGCTCTCTAGGGACAGCCCTGAGTCCCCTGCTCCGTCAAGTTGGAAACCCTTTCTATCATGCATGGGTGCCAGCTGGCAGCTGGTACAGGCCAGTGTGTGTGTGTGTGTGTGGGGGGGTGTCAGCAGGTGGGTGAGCCTGGCTGTAGCCTTGCCTTGCCGCCTGGCTCCCTTTAGTACTCTGCTGCTGCCTAGATGAATGGCAGCCATACCCCATGGCACAGGGACGTGGAGCTGGGTTCTTGGGCTCCCTAGAACAGCAGTTACCAGCCTTGGGTTCCCAGTATCACCCCTATCACCCCCAGCCACAATGGCCTTCTGCCAAAGTGTTCCTGAGAGAGGCTGTCCCCTTTGCTAAGCAGGTTTTGCCTTGGTTTTTAGTTGGATGGGTGACCACATGTGAGTACTGTCTGCTGTAAGACATATGTGCATCACTCTCCTTAGGAGTTGTGGCCATAGCTCAGAGGTACAGCACCTCCTTGCATGCAGAAGGTCCCGGGTTCAATTCCTGGTGGCATCTCCAGGTAGCGCTGGGAGAGCCACTGCCAGTCAGTGTAGACAATACTACGCTCGATGGACCAAGGGTCTGACTCCGTATATGGCAGCTTTCTATGTTCCTAAATAATGGAGCCCGCTCTCCATAAGAAGGGAAATAAATGGTAAGCAGAGGGGAAAACACAAAGCCATGTGTCTGAGTCTGATGTTGGAGAACTGGACAGATCTGATGGATTTTATAGAAACCGGATGGATTTTATGCTGTCTTGAAGATTTGAGCAATACTTGGCATTCAGCATATGGAAAAACGATACAGCTCATTAAAGTTTAGGCGCTGTCATGTACTGTGCTGTGCAGTGAGCAGGAAGGGCTCTGGCTAACTAGCTGCTGCGGTTAATCTTGTCCAGGACAACCTCATTCCTCTGAATGACAATGTCTGGTCCAGGAGCAGCGTCTGCTTGCCAGCGAGGCTCTGCCCTGAGCCCTGCTACTGCTGCCGCTTCCAAGGGAACAAGAAGGCCACATCTCCAGGTGAAAATGGCCCTCCTGCAAAAGAGGGAGGATTTCCTCTTCCAATCCTGCCAACCCCCAGATAGCTTTTACAGACAAAGACGCAGAAAGTTCAAATGATTATTAACAGTAGTAATAATCTATATTGCACTTTTGAGTAGTGCCAGACCAGAAAAATAAAGGAATGGAAAATGAAATAAACTTCTAGACACCTCTTTTCTTCAGGTGGACTTAGCCATTTGCACTGGTTTTGTGGTTCCCCAGATCTTTTGTCCCCCAAATTAGGTAACTGGCATGAAAGCAATCTGGGCACTTCAGTGCAATGCACTGACACCAGAGCCCCCTTCAGACATTATGTGGTATGTGCATACAGTAGAAGTGTCTGTACTGTTCAGGTTTCTGTGTGAATGACATTCATTTTCAAGGAGAACCAGGGTAAAGGCCTCCTCAAATGCAAAGTGTATTACTGTAAACGTGTTGAACGTCATGTCTGAATCTGTACATTCATACAGATCTGTATGTGTGAACACTGTGCACTGCTTGTATGTGTGTTAAACTTAGTGTGTGAACAGGGCTTTGGTGATGCCACACATGGCTATTCATGGCACCAGCTGTGGTGGGGTAATTTGGTTTCCACCGCCTGCACATGTCAGACTAACAGGGAGTGGCACAAACACCACGAACACACCTTTGTATGCCTTTCTATCACATGCACACTGCGGATCATAACAGGGTTAGGGTTCTCTAGGTTCTCATCCTTGAGACGTTTGGAGAATGACAGTGTTGCTTGTAGGATTCTTGCTGGGAGACAAACATGCTGTTGGGATGCAGAGCCCATCACATTGCATCCATCCCCGAAGCAGCCCTTGGAAATGGCTCCCTAATTCTACGATCGCGCAAGTGCGCAGCTGAGACTTATAGGCAGGAACTTGTGAAACACACCTGTAGCATTCTGCACAGTAATCTTTTGCAGTCTGTTTGTTTGGACATTTGTCCCAGGGGGATCCTGTGTGTGTGGGAGGAGTCAGAAAGGAAAAGGGAGGGGAAGGAGAAGGAGAAAATGGAGTTGTTGCTGAAGGAACCTTTAGTTAATGTATCTGACATATTTTTATACTGCCCAAAATGTATGTCTCTGGATGGTTTACAACAGAAAACAAAACATTAAAATGTTAATTAAAACAGAGAAATGACAACAGAGAAATTAAGACATTGGCTAAAATAAATGACAACAAAAAGTTAAAACATTACAACAATTTAAAACCTTAAAACAATATTTTTAAACAATATTAAAACTATTAAAATGGTATTTAATTATAAGCCTGGGTGAACAAATATGTCTTTAAAGATTTTTTTTTTTTAAATTGTCAGAGATGGGGAGGCTCTAATTTCAGCAGGGAGTGCATTCCAAAGCATTGACATAAATTAATCATAATATAAAAAAGTTAATCTACATAAGATTTCCTTATAGACATGGGGGAAGCAGCTATAAAACAATCCTCGGTGAACAGACACAGGAATTTGGGTTGCAATCTAGATTTCCTCTATCCAGCATTCAGGAAATTCACACTGAATGAGGTCTTCTCAGGTTCAAATCACTGAATTTCATGAATGGAAGCTGGGTCCTTCTGAGTGAGTTGGACCAAGCAGGCTCCAGGAGATGAAGCCAGACATGCAACCATTGGCACTGGCAACAGCTCCAGACACAAATACTTTAAGTAAAGCTCTGATGTCTTGGATTCCAGCTGAGTCTTTGTCGGGATGCAAGAAGAGACGGGCAGGCAAACGTCAGGGATGGAGACAAGCACATCAAGCAGAGGAGTCTTCGGCTTGGCTCTGCCCAGCTCCGGTTGTAAACCAAACACACCTGCTGGCAAGAGCAGGCCTATTGTGAAGCAGCAGGCTGTTCTCTCCCAGGCCTTTCTGCCCACAGTACCTGTGAAGAGGCTGGACTAAGAAAAAGATATGGAATGCACCTAGAGATGTCAAGAATGCAGCCTTTCCTTTCCAGTCGATGTGCCAGAGCGAAGGGCACCTGGCATAAAGTAACACTCATCAGACTACCGTATGAGGTCATTCTCATGACCCACCCTACCTGGGTAGGGCAGTGCTAGCCTGGGTCGAGCTGGTGGTGAGAACCACTGGAGTCACTCCTGATCCTGGAGCTCCTCCGTCGGGTAGCCCAGGTTTGGAACCCGGGCTAAAAGTGAGGTATGAAGATGCAAGTGCACCTCCTACCTGGCCGCCTGGTCATGTGGGCGAGTGGGCTGCTGCCAGAAGCTCCTTTTGGACTGCCAGCAGCCATATTGCCCATAGAGGCCAGGGGAAGGAGCGTCCCAGCAGCTGGGAGGTATTGCAATGCTCTGCACATACCTCACACAGTAAATAGTGGAGGCTGGGCCTCCTTCCCCTGGCCTTTGGATTGGTGCGCTGCTCGCTGCAGTACTGATCATGTGGGTGCATGAGTGATGGTGCCCGGAGCTGCAAGGATTGTGTGGGGGGGGGAGGTCGGTGGGATCCTGCCTTCTCCCCAGCTCTACCCAACCCCAGCCTAAGAGGTCGTATGAACAACCGTATTCTGTGCAGAACGCCAGATCTTCCTGAAGCGAGCTTACTGTGTATCTAGCCCTATTCAGACACTGGCCTGGTTCAAACAATCATTCAAATGTGGGTTACCAATGTGTGCATGTGTGAACCCATGCCAAGGTAGCTTATGGCCCAAGATGAATATGAGATTCCCATCTTGGTGTGGGTACACACAATCACACTAACGTTGCTAACAGACCTAGGGGTTGTTCACATGACTTCACACTGCCGTTTGGGAAGTCTGTGGGGGAGGCAGGAGCTTGCCTGCCATCCTCAACAGACAAGAGTTATCCACTTTGCTTTCACCACACTGCACGCCCACATGAGCAGCGGCTCAGCAAAAGCTGGTAAAAGCTCAGCAAAAGAGGACTTCCTCTTCCCAATCCCAGAGTACCCTGCACCCGCCATTAGAGCAGCTGCCATGCTCGACGTGGTCCCTCCTTCCCCTGGCTTGGTGCTGGAAATCTATCTATCTATCTATCTATCTATCTATCTATCTATCTATCTATCTATCTATCTATCTATCTATCTATCTAACTTCTATACTGCCCAAACTTTCATCTCTGGGACAGGGGGAAGCCTATTTATCTGGGGGCGAATGTGCACACAATCACCTACCGAGGTAGAACAAACCACAGGTAAAACCGTCTCGGTAAAACCCTGGGTAAAAAAAACGGGGGCTGCCACGTTCTGGAGCAGCCAGGAGCAGAGGGCTCTTGGTGCTCCAGATGACTCAAGATGCCTGGGTTACCCCAAGCAGCTCGGTTGGATCAGCATCCTACAGGTGCTGGTCCAACAGAGGTATTTTAGAGGCCAGTTAGTTGATTTTCTCAGTACTTTTAGAATGATCAGCAGACAGCTCGTGTCGTGTGAATAGACTTCCCGATTTGAATGATTGTGTGAGCCAGGCCATTATGTTGCATGTGTGTGCAGGTGTCTGAGCATATGTACATGTTCTTATGTGAATTATTGTACAGGTGTGCATCTTAAAAGTGAACCTAGGTATGGGCCCTTAGGCCCATACTGGTGGGTACAGTTGGGAAGTACAGATAGGAAGTGTACAACCGTGCGTGTGTTGAACATAAGGTCTGATTACCTGTATGTGCATACTGATCTGTATGTGTGTGCACTCTGCACAGTGTGTGGAACATAATGCATGCATAGGGCTTGTGTGCAACACCTGCGGAATGTCTTACTCTCTAGAGCCTGCTTATTATGGTCAATGTTGAGGGCAGGGGTGTAGTTATAATTGAGTGGATGGGTTCAAAGAACCCGGGGCCCCCAGCTCCTGAGGGCCCCCCAGATCCACACCTCCCTCTTTTCTTCATTATCTCCCTCACTCCAAGGGGCCACCGGGGAGAGGGACGGACACGGGCCCCCTCACCCCCAGCTACATCACTGATTGAGGTGTAAGTTCAAAATAGTATTTGTTGATTTGTAGCTTGCTTCTTCCCAAGTTCTCGCAGTGGAGAGAAAGAAAGAAAGAAAGAAAGAAAGAAAGAAAGAAAGAAAGAAAGAAAGAAAGAAAGGAAATAAATGAAGGAAGGAAGGAAGGAAGGAAGGAAGGAAGGAAGGAAGGAAGGAAGACTGTACCACATTCCCTGTCCCTTTTCCATCTTAATTCTATGTCCTAAGGGATCGTTCAAACTTCTTACAATCCTGCATAGACTTTGGTGGGTCTGCAGGAGTAGGAAGTGTGATAATTACTGGGCAAGGGGTGGGGGTGGAGCTCAGAGGCAAACTATTGAAGTTATGAGAGGTCCATCTTTCACTAAAAGCAGCCTCAGGTGGAGGGAAGGAGATTTTGACTGGGGCAACAGTGTCACTTAAAATATGACCTCTGTGAGGGGGAAAACATACAGGCATCCAATAGGCCTGCATGAAAAGAGGTCTTCTTTGATCCAGTATTCAGATTCAGTATTCAGATTCCGTATTTGGAGCATGTATTATTTGGTGATTCAAATCCTCCCAATTAGGATTTGGCGTTCTATCTCTCCATCTCTCTGTCTCTCTAACACCTGCTTTATGTATCTCTTGGCGGTGTACATAATCTAAAACACAACAATCTGAATCTGAAGTTTTGAAGTTTTGAATCTGAGCATTCGGTTGGTTCTCTGAATATTTGTCCATAGGATATCATGCCGAGAATCATTAAAATGCCTAATGCAGAATGGGATGAAACTTACAGATATGGTAGCCACTTAAATGTGCATGAGGCTTGAACAAATTTCTGTTAAATAGGTGCAGGGTTTTCCTAAAAAACAAACTCTAACATTTTTTTAGGGGAAAGCCCTAAAATTTGTGCTTTTTAAAATTATTATTATTATTATTACATTTATATCCCGTTCTTCCTCCAAGGAGCCCAGAGCGGTGTACTACATACTTGAGTTTCTCTTTCACAACAACCCTGTGAAGTAGGTTAGGCTGAGAGATGCGTAACTGGCCCAGAGTCACCCAGCTAGTTTCATGGCTGAATGGGGATTTGAACTCGGGTCTCCCCGGTCCTAGTCCAGCACTCTAACCACTACACCACACAACAGCTCAATGTGGAATAACATGGTATTCGTAAGCCCTTCTGAGGGCATTGTGCCTGAAAAAATTCATGCAAATAGGTGCAGGGGTTTTTCTGCAGGGCAAGTTTTTGAACGTTTTAAAAAGTGTTATAAGTGGCTTGCTTTCTGGTGGAATGAGAAGCAAATAGCAGGGAACCAAGAACCCCTTCTGAAGGAGCCTGCTGTATGTCAAGCAAAGAGGTGCAGGGAGGATTTCTGTCAAGTCGAACAAGAAGCTAAGCTATGACACACAGTAAAAACAGACCACTCCCCCCCCCCCCGCCACACCCCTCAATGCCTTCTAATTGCTACTGGCTGTATTTGGAGACATGTGTGTAGGAGGTACTTTGGTGGAGTGAGCAGAGCTTGATATATTCTTTCTACATCCCTCTGTCAAAGCACTGTGATTGGAAGGGGACAGAAAGTTGGAGCAAAGTCATTGGCCAACTTGAGAAAGCAGTTTCAATTGAGGATTCTTTCTCCCCCTTCAGTGGCTTCCATATATGGAAGACACCATATCCCCTCTCTTTGGTCAGTTTCGACAAGTTAAAATGTTTGCGATTGGAAATCAGTGAGGGAAATCTCTTCAGATCTCTTTGAATCGATTTGAACACATTGCTGATTTGGTTTGAAGAGATTTGGAGGTCTAGCCATTCAATTTGGATTTTGCAGTTCGATGCCCGATTCAGCCTGAATCTCAGCCGGATAGAATAGCAATCTGAAGTTTCGCACAGCGTTAGAAGCCATATTGCACCTGTCTCCCCCTTGAATGATTAAGTCAGCAAAATGGTGCAGGGAGAAGGGGCTAAAGCTCCTCACACCCAGCACTGCAGTCCTGACCCAAATCCTCCCCCATGCCTGCTATTAGTGCATGTAAAAGGTATGGGGAGATCTGTTCATGGATCCTGTCATTTGATGTTTGGCCTGTGGAGATATCATGAAGGAGCCAGCCTAGCCTGCTCGTTGACACGCTAAGTTGCATCCTGCAGTGATTTCGTCGTTGTGTGTGCATCAGGGGATGCAAAGATAGGTGGGCAGGTTGGTTACTGCCCAGTTGGGGGCATCAGGCAATTATCCAGCCCATGCCTCAAGGAGGAGGGCAAGACAAGGCAGAGTGAGGTGGCCAGGGACAGGGGAGAGGGGAACAGGAATGAGTCCCGCTTGTACGGGATGCTACTGGACTTGCATTTTTATTGTAAGCCAGCTCAAGATGCTGGAGGGGTGGGATAGAAATATTTGGAATGAGTGAATGGATGAATGAAGTGAAGCCTCTGTGTTCAGAGGCACCATGCCTCTGAATTCTAATTGCTAGGCCACAAACAGTGGAGGGAGGTCTATAGCTTGTAAACTTCATGGATGGATCTGGGTGGCCAGAGACGAAGGCCTAGGAACATAGGAAGCTCCATATACTGAGTCAGACTATTGGGCCATCTAGCTCAGTATTGTCTACACAGGCTGGCAGCAGCTTCTCCAAGGTTGCAGGCAGGGGTCTCTCTCAGCCCGATCTAGGAGATGCTGCCAGGGAGGGAACTTGGAACCTTCTGCTCTTCTCAGAGCGGCTCCATCCACAAAGGGGAATATCTTGCAGTGCTCACACATCAAGTCTCCCATTCATATGCAACCAGGGCAGACCCTGCTTAGCTATGGGAACAAGTCATGCTTGCTACCACAAGACCAGATCTCCTCTCCTAAATCCCATGAAACTGAAGGCAGGAAATTTAGGACCAACAAAAGGAAGTACTATTCCCCCACAGTGCATTCTTAATCTATGGAATTCTCTGCCACAGGATGGGATGGCTACTAGCTTGGATGGATTTAAAAGGGGCTTGGACAAATTCATAGAGGACAGGTCTATCAGTGGCTACTAGTATAGCGGCTATAGGCCACCTCCAGCCTCAGAGGCAAGATGCCTTAGAATACCAGTTGCAGGGGAGTAACAGCAGCGCATGCCCTCTTGCCTGTGGACTTCTCAGAGGCATTCCACCGTGTGAAAAAAGATGCTGGACTAGATAGGCCTTGGGCCTGATCCAGCAGGGCTGTTCTTATGTTCTTATGTGGCAGTTGCTAGTGTCTTTTTATTTACTTACTTACTTATTCAATTTATATACCACCAATCCTGAAGTGGCTCAGGACAGTTTACATGGAAATCAAAAACATGTAATAAAACAATTAAAATCAAGAAACATTTAAACCAGATTAAATGTCATTATAATTAAGGTTTAAACGAGATATCATTAAAAGCCAGGCTGGAGAAATGAGTCTTTAAGGCTCTCATGAAGGCCTCCAAGAAGACACTCCTCTTTTGTCCATGGGGAGCATGTTGCACAACCTGGGGCGACAACTGAAAAGGCCCAATTCCAGGTTGCCACCAGAAGATCCCTCCTGGTGATCTTAACGAATGGTGGGGATCTTGTAGAGAAAGGCACTCTCTCAGGTAACCTGGACCTAAGCCATTTAGTGCTTCAAGGTAATAACTAGCACTCTGTGCTTTGCCTGGAAGCGTATCAGCAGCCAATGTAACTGTTTAAGAACAGGCATAATGCTATCTGTCCGGAATACTCCCAAGACCAATCTGGCTGCCACATTTTGAACTAACTAACGTTTCCAAAAAAAGGCAACCTTACATAGAGCACATTGCTGTAGTCCAACCTGGAAGTTACCAGCTGGTGCACCACTGTTTTCACGTCATTCTCTCAAGGAATGGGCAGAGTGTAACCCCATCCAGAATAGGAAACTAACCTATCTTGCAGATTACGACCCCCATCAATAAGCACCTCTGCCTTATTTGGATTCAGCTTCAGTTTATTATCCCTCATCCAGTCCATTACTGCCTGTAGGCAGGCATTTAAGGGGCTAATGCTGTTTCCTGATATCGATGGCAAGGAAAAATAGATTTGGGTGTCATCAGCATATTGATAACACACAGCACCAAATCCCCTGATGACCTCACCCAGTGGTTTCATGTAGATATTAAAAAGCATTGGTGACAGAATGGAGCCTTGAGGGACTCCTTATAATAGCTCCCGTTTTGAAGAGGAAATGTCACCAAGCTCCACCATCTGGAATCTGCCTGAGAGATAGAAAGAAACTCAAACTGAAAGAGAAACTCAAGTATGTAGTACACCGCTCTGGGCTCCTTGGAGGAAGAGCGGGATATAAATGTAATAATAATAATAATAATAATAATAATAATAATAATAATAATAATAATAAGATGATGATAGAAGTGGAACCACTGCAAAACAGTGCCTCCTATCCCCATTTCCCCCGGGCGACCCAGAAGGATACCATGGTCGATGGTATCGAATGCCGCCGAGAGATCCAAAAGAACCAGCAGAGTCACACTCCCTCTGTCGATTCCCCAGTAAAGGTCACCCACCAGGCCGACCAAGGCAGACTCAACCCCATAGCCTGCTCTAAAGGCAGTTTGAAATGGGTCTAGATAATCAGTTTCCTCCAAGACTGCTTGGAGCTGGTCAGCCACCACCCTCTTGATCATCTTACCCCACCATGGGAGGCTGGAGACTTTTTAGATTGTGAGCCCATCCTTTGGGGACAGGCTACTTTTATTTAATTATTCTCTTTAAAATGTAAAGCAGCTTGAGAACCTTTTGGTTGAAAAGGTTAAATAGTGGCTGACATGATGCCATTACGGAGCTGGTGTATACCCTGGCCACACTGCTGCAGGTTCCGAAGGGAGTGAGAACACAGGCCAGTTGAGCAAGCAGCATCCCCCCAGTTCTGCCCATTCAGCTTTGCAGCAGACACTGCTGTGGGGATGTTGCTTGCATGGCCTACTTGCGTCCTTGCCTGCCTGCACTGTTGGTGGCAGAGGGAGTGCCAGCGGGCCCTAGAGTAGACGCCAGGGAGCCGCCGCTGGGGAGCTGCCAATACAGGTAAGGTGACCTCTACCTTGCCCACCTGCCCGTCCTTTCAACCCCTTTTTGGCATTAGGGATCCTCTTTGCTTGTAAATCCCTTACCGGATTTCACTTTACAAGCATCCTAACCTGGCTGAACTGGACCTCCGAACCTGTCCTGGTTTAGTTTGAATTCTGACTGGCCCCCTTTTGCAGAGGGCCGGTCCAGTTCGAGCTTGAACCGGTTGAACTGGGCCAGTACTGATCGAAACGGGCTCGATTCAAACCAGTTCTGCACACCCCTACACTGAATTATTTCCCCACCCTACTTAAGTCTGGCCTCATCGATACATGTAACTGCTCCCCACATGATCACTTTGGGATTGCAAGACACACAGTTTATCCAGGATTACACAGAGCAGGGGTTCTCAGTCTTGAGCCTCCAGCTGCTGTTGGATTTCAGCTCCCATCATCCCCAGTCACAATGGCCTTTGACATGCAAGAAGGTCATAAAAACCTAAGAACAGCCCTGCTGGATCAGGCCCAAGGAGGCCCATCTAGTCCAGCATCCTGTTTCACACAGTGGCCCACCAGATGCCGCTGGAAGCCTACAGGCAGGAGTTGAGGGCAGGCCCTCTCTCCTGCTGTTACTCCCCTGCAACTGGTACTCACAGGCATCCTGCCTTTGGGGCTGGAGGTGGCCTATAGCCCTCTGACTAGTAGCCATTGATAGACCTCTCCTCCATGAAGTGATCGAAACCCCTCTTAAAGCCATCCAGGTTGTTGGCTGTCACCACATCCTGTGGCAGAGAATTCCACAAATGGATTATGCATTGTGTGAAAAAGTACTTCCGTTTGTTGGTCCTAGATTTCCTGGCAATCAGTTTCCTGGGATGCCCCCTGGTTCTAGTATTATGGGAGAGGGAGAAAATTTTTCTCTCTCTCCACTTTCTCCATGCCATGCATGCAGCTGAGCAGATGCTCAAAGCTGCTCAGTCTCTTGCACTGGCATGACTCTGATTTACATTAATTGGTGGTGTGAAATGCCTTGCGGCTATTCTGATGTATCTGTACTTTTTTCTTTCTTTTTAAAAAGTCTGTCTTTTGAAATAGTGTGCTTGGTTTTAATTCTTTTAGCTTGAAAGGTGGGATAAAAATGTGCAGTTGATTAATTAATTAATTTCCAATTGTCCCAGCGGTCGATCTCTCTAGGGTGTTATTTACAGAGTCTGGCCTCCAGACTAACACTGCAATTGTGCTGCAAAGTTGCACACCTGCATGAAAACTGTTGGACTGCACCAAATCTCCAAGCTGTGCAAACGATCCCTGCAACATAAATGGATGGAGGAAGCGGTTTCCCAGCAGTGGGTGCATCACAGATTGTGCACCGTGTTGCACAAGCATGAGGCTGTTTGCACTAGCGCAACACTAGTCTGGCGTGCAAGCTCCCGACAAGCAGAACTAGCTCTCACAATATCTGCGCTCTTATGCAGCACATTTGTGCAAGCCAGTGGCGTAGGGAGGCCAGTGTCCCGGTTCAGCCGAGCAACTCTGTTTGCACCCAGACCCAAGGAGACACAGAGACATTGCTGTGGTGGAATCGGCCAATTTTATTGAGGCTTAGTTGTGTTATGTTTACAGGCAAATTAGCTGGGATTGGTTCCACCCCATACAGTGCGGTACCTAGCAGGCAGGCCACAGCCGTGGCCACCATCACCTAAATGACCGTGGCGTTAGCACCTTGGCTCTAGGCAGCTCCTCCACTCTAAAGCAGGGGTGCCCTTCTTTGCTGTCCTAAGGTCAGGTCTCGACTATCAAGCGCCACCCCTCCGATGCTGCACAGCCATAGGGAAGCGATGTCGCCTGCAGAGAGGAAGGAGTTACACAGCATCCCTGATCGGTCAAGCCTCAAGGGATCCGCCCCTCCTCTTTGATGTAAGAAAACTTACCTAAGGTGCCATTTACCCATTTACTTAGCTGCTGAGCCGCTCTGTTTTTCAGAAACTTAGCCAGCACTGGCTTCCCAGTCTGGCTGGGAACGCGTCTCCCTGCCTTTTAATATGGCGCTGGCTGGATTTTGCTCGCAAACGGGCCGTACTGCCCCATTTGTGAGAAAAACCACACACCCTGTGTCTGATGTCAGATGCAGGGGCGTGGCTGGGGTGCAAGGTGCAGCCCCTGAGCGCGGTGGCCCGGGTTCTTTGAACTCGTCCGCGCAAATGTGCTTCACCCCTGGTGCAAGCATTTCATTAGCTTGGATGTCAACTACTATTTGCACTATCATGATAGAGAGGAGACAGTCCTTCTACACATGACACAGATCTAAATTATGACATTTTTGCTGTCACAAAATGTTCCACAAGATGTGCTGATGGCCACTAGTTTCAATGGCTTTCAGGAGGGATTCAACAAGTTCATGAAGAGGTCAATAACGAGCCTGGATGGCTATGTGGAACATCTATGTTCAGAGGCAGTATGCCATTGAATACTGGGGTGTTGCTTTTGTGCCCTGCTTGTGAACTATCCAGAGGCATCTGGTTGGCCACTGTGGGAAACTAGATTGGTTTTGGGCCTTACCCAGCAAGGATGTTCTTTCTTATGTCCTTTTGCATTTAGTTCTGAAGCACCACAATTCTCCAGATAAAATGCATAGTCCAGACCATGACCACCTCTAGAAAGGGATACTCCATATGCTGTTTGGGTGTCTTCATAATAACAGGATTATTATCCCCCACTTTCTAAATATGCCCCCCACCCCCAAATCAGTGCAGTGATTCTGGAGGAGCAGTGGTTTTGGAGGAAAAACGCCTTGCCAGGCCACAGGAGAGAGGCTGACACTGCAACTGTGTTTTAAGTGAGCAAAATATCCACAAATTAAGGTTGGGACAGAAACGTGCAGTTAATTAATTAATTAATTTCCAATTTCCAGGACGACAAGAGAGAAAGCTCTGGGAGGCAAAGTAGACTGGCAATGATGTCATCTTGGACCACAATTTCATACTTGTCTCTGGTGGGGCAGGAGCAGCCGGGCCGTTGCCCAATTCTGTCGAAAACCTCCCGTGTCGGGACTTACCACTGAGTGACAGAAAGATTTTATTTGCATTTAGTCATCTGACTGTAGCACAACAATAGCAAAACAATGCAATAAAAACAAATGACAGAACACAAGTAAAGTAATGACCTCAGAGTGAGTGTGCAGCTACCAGATTCCTAATGGTTTTTTCTCCTCCAAAGTAAGGGTTGCCTTTAAAGGGGCTGAATGTGAGACTGAGACCACCCCCACCCACTACCGCTTCCCATCAAAATGGTAAATGTGGCTTAGTGTAAATAAGTGTAATGCGAAGCACACTGGGCCAATTTTTTTAAAATTAAAAATTAAATCTGAACTTCACATGTGCACTGATGGGGTCTGGGCTGATCTGGGGCTGCAGCTGATGCTAGAGCATCTTATCTCAGCATTCATAAGGTTCCAGGTTCAATGTCTGCTGTCTCAAGGTGTGTGTGTGTGGGGGGGGGGGAGACAAACCTTTGCCTGAAACCCTGGAGAATGATTGCCGGATAGAGAACTGTTCTGATCACACCCAAGTGTTAAAATGGACTATATATGTTGTGGAAGATTCTTTGCAACATTTGCATGTACTTTGTTGCATTAGGTGGGTGTGTTATTTTTGCCCAGATATGTGTACCATATAAAACTGGGGTTGATTGATTGACTTCTTGAGCATCCCTATCCCAGTTCATCTAGTCGCGTTATGCGATTCATTCATTTGTTTATCTATCATGTGGCTCCTGTTGGGTTAGTGATGCCAGACAGAGAAGACAATGAGGTTGTCCACATATCCAGGAGGGCTCCAGGGCTCCACTGCCCACGTGCTTCCATGATGAGTGGTGCTGTGGCGAGCCGGGCAGTGACCGGGAGCGGGGAGGGAGACAGGCTGCACGAGCACCGTGGTGCATTGGGAAAGATCCCTTCTGTTGGGCTGCTCCTTCCCTCTGGACCTGTGATAAAGATGGTTGCCAGCAGCCCACGAGAAGCCTGGGCTTAGAATCGGGGTGACCCGAGGAGGAGTGGCAGGATTGGGAGTGATTCCAGGGCTTCTCACAACCAGCCCTACTTAGGCTAGCCCTCTCCTAACTGGGTAGGGCTGGTGGTGAGAACGTCCTTAAAACTGAGCTAGAGGGACCAATGGTCTGGTTCATGATAAGGCAGTTTCTCATGTCACTTGATGGTTGGATCAAGACTAATCAGGAAAGGAAACCTGGGTTTGTGGTGGATGGTTCAGAAATGTGCCTCAGTGCACAGCGGCTGAATGAAAGGCAAATGCCATGGCAGGGATAATGGATGTCTGTGGTGTGTCTGCAGTTGGAATACTGTGTCTGCAATTCAGATTTCCACATCTCAAATACGATATTATGAAGCTGGCAACCAAAATGATCGAGGGGCTGCAGCACTTTCCTTGTGATGTACGGTTACAGTGTTTGGAGCTTTTGCGTTTAGGAATAACGGTGCCTAAAAGAGAGACATGGTGTTGAGGGTTAAAAAATTATGCATGGTGTGGAGAGAGTGGAGAGAGAGCAGCTTTTCTTCCTCTCCCACAACACTGGACTGGAGCCAGGGGTCATCGCCAGGGGCAGACCTAGGTAATTTGGGTGCCTGGACCACCCATCCGCGAGGCCCCCCTACTTGTACAAGGCTCCGTGTTTTTTTAATTACTACTGCAGCCGAGGGGTGGCTGTGGGGTGGGGAGGGGGGAGGCAGTCCTCCCCTCTCCCCCCCAGCAGCAACGGCAGGGGCTGGAACAACTCTGGGCCCATCTGTTCGGGCCA
Organism: Hemicordylus capensis; assembly: GCF_027244095.1. Classification (NCBI taxonomy): domain Eukaryota; kingdom Metazoa; phylum Chordata; class Lepidosauria; order Squamata; family Cordylidae; genus Hemicordylus; species Hemicordylus capensis. The sequence goes on from NC_069660.1 coordinate 6,077,207, forward strand.
GAGTCTTTTGCCAACTGCAAGGCGTGCCTGCGCAGTTGAGATTGCCGCAAGCCCATGACATCACCGGCTTGAGACGATCTCTCAACTGTGCAGGCGCACCTCACAGTTGGAAAAAGACACTGGCCCATACAGACGGGCTGAGCATCACTCCGGCCCCCACTGCCCCTGCTGGGGGAGGGGGGAGAAAGGAGAAAGACACTATAACAACAATAATAACAACACTGAGGTTTGGTGGGGCAGGTGCGGGGTGGCCCCGGCCCCTGGGACCCCCGCCCAGACCTTGGAGGACCAGACTGGGTTCCCAAGTTCCGGGGCTTAGAGTGTCTCTGGCCATCACATGAAACTGATTGCCAAGAAATTTAGGATCCGCATAAGGAAGTACTTTCTCACACAGTGCATAATTGATCTATGGAATTCTCTGCCACGGGATGTGCTGGTGGCCACCAGGTTAAGTTAGAGGGCTTTAACAGGAGATTAGACAAACGCATGGAAGAGAAGTCTGTCAATGGCTATATGCTGCCTCTAGGTTCAGAGGAAGGATGCCCTTGAATAAGGGTTTGTTGGCATCGACTCTTACCACCAATAACTCATGTTGACCACTTGGGCCATTAGGAGCAGAGGTGAAGTGTACAGGATTGCCCACTTGTTATCTCTGTAGTCTTGTATCTCTGCTCTTAGTCTCTTGCTATTGTTATACTGACACTCTTAGGACACTCCCTTCTCTCTGTTCTTCCTTCTTCTTCCTTGCATCATGAGATAGCTAGTAGGTAGGGGTGTTCCCCGAACCGAAACTTTAAGGATGGGGGAGGGTGCACTTACCCCTCTCTCCGCTCCCCCCTCCCAGTGCTCTGTTTTTTAAGGCTCCTTCGGGGCGGCAGAGTAAGTCCGGGCAAGGAGGAGACGGGGCAGCAGGGAGGTATGCTGCTGCCCCAAAGGAGCCTTAAAAAATGGAGTGCCAGTGGGTGGGGGAGTGGAGGGAGGGGTAAGTGTGCCCTCCACCCCCCTTATAACTTACCCCTGCTAACTGGGCAAAGAGGCACCTTTTACTGTGGTGATTCTCTTTATTTAGCAGGGGGAGAGTAACTGGCCCTATCCACCCCCAGCACAGTACTTCCAGTGACTGTTGCTGGTGTGTGTCTTATGCTTCTTTTTAGAATGTGAGCCCTTTGGGGACAGGGAGCCATCTTATTTGTTTTATTTCTCTTTGTAAACCGCCCTGAGCCATTTTTGGAAGGGCGGTATAGAAATTGAATTATTATTATTATTATTATTATTATTATTATTATTATTATTATTAATAAAGTGCAACGCCCGCATCTTTGAACTGGTCAAACAGCCGGTTGCTCGAACTGGTTCGGAGGCTGTTAAAAGGGCCTCCAAACAGGTTCGTGCATATCCCAACTAGAAGAGGTGTGTGAGTCATCTCGATTCGAATTGTTGTTCGAATCAAATCGGCCCAGTTTGGGTGGTCCGAGTTTGAACCAGCACAGCCCCCAAAGGGGGGTGCTGGTCCGAGTTCGGACCGGACGGGCCTTGTTCTGAACTGGTTCGGGGATATACTTGTAAAGGGGAAACCAGTAATCAGTAAAGGGGCAGGGGGCTTCCCTAAGTCATTTTAGGTTACTGAAATGGCCTCCACCCGTGAGCATAGGCCAGCACTGGGTTGGCCCTGGCTACTCTGGGGGAGGCCAGCAGAGGTGTGTGTGTGTGTGTGTGTGTGTGTGTAGCTGCCACCCCACTGCCCCACACAGCTGCCACTGCTATTTTTAAGTACTACAGACTCCCCTCTCACCTTTTCTAGGCTTAGGGAAGCCCCCTGACCCTTTACTGGTAAAGGGGAATCATCACTTGATTCCCTTTTACTAGTATACCCCCAAACTGGTCTGCGAATTGGTTTGAACCAGTCTGGAGACTGAACTGGACCAGGTCTGGTTTGACTGGAACTGAACCGACAAAACTGGTTTTGTGCACACTCCTAGTAACTAGCTCGTACAGGGTGCAGGCGTTCTATCTAACTTTGTAACTTCTTAAAATAAATCTTCACTGGTTTTAGCCCTTGAGCAATTGTTTCCAGATCTCCTCTGTGAGCTCTGCTCTCATCATACTGGATTTCTTTGCTAAATAAAGGGTGGACTCAAATTCTCCACTACCAATTGCAGAGGAGCACAGCAGGAGAGGGGGCATGCCTTCATATCTTGCCCGTGGGCTTCCCAGAGGCATCTGGTGGGTTGTTGTGGGAAAGGGGATGCTGAACTAGAAAGGCCTTGCTATCCAGCAAGGCTCTTCTATTTGTGAAATCTTTCCACCTGTATCAATTTGGCTATAGCAAACCAAGAAAAAGGGGATTTTTTTAAATCAGTACACAAGGTGATAAAGGCATCAACAAATACAGCAGAGGAAAAGGGGGCAGCGTCAAATGCCAACAAAGGAGAACATAAGAACAGCCCTGCTAGATCAGGCCCAAGGCCCATCTAGTCCAGCATCCTTTTTCACACAGTGGCCACTCGATGCCTCTGAGAATGCTCACAGGCAAGAGGTATGTGCATGCCCTCTCTCCTGCTGTTGCTCCCCTGCAACTGGTATTGAGAGGCATCTTACCTCTGGCTGGCCTATAGCCAGCGGACTAGTAGCCATTGATAGACCTGTCCTCCATGAATTGGCCTAAGCCTCTTTTAAAGGCCATCAAAACTAGTGGCCATCACCACATCCCGTGGCAGAGAATACCATAGAATAATTATGCGCTGTGCGAAAAAGTTTGTCTAATCTCCTGTTAAAGGACATGTTCCAAGAGACAGTGAGACAGCCTGTTGGGGCACTTTTGCTGCTTGCTAGACCGTGATTAATCCATCATATTCTCATGACCATCTTGGGGCCAATTTGCAATTTATTGTGGATATAAAAACCTTCTCACATGGAAGCTGTTTCCACTCGCAGCCTCCACACAATAGACGTAATTTTGGGCGGGGTATAAGCCACCCAGAGATGTAAGTTTGGGCGCGGTATAAACTAAACAAACAAACAAACAAACAAACAAACAAATACCAGTAATGTGTGCATAGCCCGCAAGGTGTATTTTATCTTGTGGTCCAGACCCCGCTGTCAGACCTGGCTGCTTGGTCCTGATATAGTTCCATTATTCCACATATATGGACTAGAGCCTTTGTTTGCTGGCTGGCTCTTAGCATCGTAGGCTGAAATCCGCCTAGCTGCCTAGATTCCAACCTAAGACCTTTTATACCTGAGAGATTCATGCACACTTTGCAGCTCTGGCAGCTGATTTTAAAGGGGAAAGCACCACTGATTCCTGTTGGAAGTCATGTATGGTTGCATTGTTGAATTGCCTGCTTGCTTCTCTGCTCGGATTTTCAATCTTAGCGGCCAAAGGAAGGATCTAAGAAAGAATGGGAGGAAGACTAGACTTGAACCAGGCATTCCCTACTGCTGAAGTAAAACCCTGGGAGATGCAGCCTGGAGCCCAGATGCAGCAGGCAGTTAGCAAATCAGTGGAGTCGGCCATAAATCCTTAAGACTCCCAAATGCACCATTAACTGGTTGGGAAGACGCTGAGCGCTCAGTCGCAACAACAGTATCAAATCACAGCCGTGTCATGGAGGGGCAGGCCTTGTGGTGCCTCCTTTGGATGCTCCACCACAGAACCCTACCAGTGTTCCCTGTGACAGGAATTCCCAAAGGCCATTGCAGCTGGGGATTATGGGAGTTGTATTCCATGACACCTCAAAGCAGTTTACAGAGAAAAATAAATAATACATTAAAAAATATGTCCCCCTGTCCCCAAAGGGCTCACAATCTAAAAAGAAACATAAGGTAGACACCAGCAACAGCCCCTGGAGGGATGCTGTGCTGGGGTTGTATAGGGCCATTTTAAATCCCCTCCCTCTTCAGCTGTTCAGGGTGTAGGAGGGGGGAGTTTTATGCAGAAGATGCATGTTTTATGTTTTATGCAGCAGAAGATGCATGTGTGAGGTCGGAGAGAGCGTCTCATTAATAGTACCTAGAGACTGATGCTTAAGGTCCACAAGGCTTATTAGGGAAATTACATGCTAGGACAGAAAGCCTGTGTCCCTGCATCTAGCTACCTCATGATGCTGGGGAGAGAGAGGGAGAGGGAGAGAGCGGGGGCGGGGAGGAGAGAGAGAGAGAGAGAGAGAGAGAGAGAGAGAGAGAGGGTAGCCTGAGAATCTCTGTCCATCTGTTAGGTGCATTCAGAGCAGAGATGAAAGAGCAGAATCAAGAGGGATCCCTCCCTCACTACCTCTACTCCTAAAGCCCCAAGTGGTCAGTAGGACAAACAGTTGCAGGGAGCCGATGTTTCAGGGTGCTTTCCATATTAGACCCTGCAATGGGGTCACGTTGTATCTCGGAAGTGTGCTTCCACCCTTCCTGTGTTGTGACACCACAGTCCCTACACGGACAGCAGGGTGCCGTTCACATTGCCAATGCCTTGTTTCGCATTTAATCGCTGCTATATAGAGCTAGGACGTCGTGTATCTGGTTTGGAAAAGTTGCTGGTTTGTGGGGTTGTTTGTTTCTGCGAGACTGCTCCCCCTGCTGTTTACGTTTCGAATGCGACTTGCCTGAACGGAGGCATTTTGCTGCTGTTGAGCAGCTAGTCTGGAAAGCACCCAGGAGTCACATCTCCGACACAGGGTTGCTTTTTCTTTCTCTCCCATTATTTCATCTCCAGCTTCTTCCTCCCCAAAGCAACGTCTCTTGCTCCCCTCATGTCCTGGAACAAATTTCTCCTGAAATCCAGTGGTTTGGATTAGGGATGTGCGAACCGGTTCGGATCCGAACCGGTTCGGGTCCGAACCGGTTCCGGTTCGGAGGTTCGGATCGAACCGAACCACCCCTGGTTCGGTTTGAATCCGAACCGAACTGGGGGTGGTTCGTTTCGAACCGGTTCGGACCGGTTCGGATCGGTTCGGAAAGCTGAAAATTGGTCAGATGGTAGCTGGCACCCAGGGGTACCTGTCACCCAAACCCCAAAGCAATCGGACACTCGTACGATTTTTTATGAATTTTTGAAAAATATTTTTATTTTTCTCTCATAGGATATAATGGGACCCGAACCAGGCCATTATTTCTTATTGTGGAGCACTCATGGGTGCCAACAACCATGCAAACCCTGAAGCAATCAGACACCCCTGTGATTTTTTATGAATATTTGAAATATTTTTAATTATTTTTCTCATTGAGTATAATGGGACCCGAACCAGTCCATATCCCCTGTTGTGGAGGACCTAGGAGCACAAAAGCAGGGTGGGTGGTAGACAGGCATGGGTGCCTACCACCCAAAAAATCTCAAGGCAATTGGACACTCCTCTGATTATTGGTGAATTGTTAAGTGTTTTTGAATTCCTCATAGAGAATAATTAGGATTGCAGCAAATGTATAGCTTCACGTCGGGGGGAAAGGGGTGTCGTAGAGTGCAGTGTGGTGGGTGGTAGTTCCTAGGGTGGGCAAGGAAGCTATCAGAATTATTTGAAAGGAATTGGGCAAAGAGGTGATTTTTAAGTGATTTTTGAAGTTTACGCGTCTTTAAGGTTTTTCCTCATAATAAGTTATAATGGAGCTTTCAGCAGCCCTATAAGTGCACATGGGGGTGCTGGGGTGGCCCAGAGCAAGTGGTGGTGTAGTGCACATAGGGTGCCAACCACCCCCATGGGTTTCTAACCCATGGGGTACAGGGATCTCTGGTAGGGGCACCCCCATGGGTACAGGGTTCTCTTGTTTCTGAGGTATTGAGTGTGGATTCTATGATAGCAAATGAGATTTTCAATGAGACACCATCAATCCACTCTAATATGCTATCATAGAATCCACACTCCGCCTCCTGCTTCTTCTCTGTGTGTGTGCTTAGTAGGGGTGTGCAATTTGGGATTTTGGGTGATTTGGCTCGGACCCGAACCGAATCACCCCCGTTCTGTTTTGTGCCCAAATCTGGGTCACCCGAATCACCCTTGATTTGGTTCGGATTCGGATTTAATCCAAATCCAAATCGATTCGGGGGGGTAAAAAGGGGCCCAGGGGCAAAATTTTGGGGTGGGGTGGTAGTGCCCAATGGGTAGAGTCTACCACCCCAATTTCAGGGGGATTGGGCAAAGGGCTGATTTTTGGTGAATTTTTAAAGTTTTAGTGACTTTGGGGCAGTTCGGGGGCATAGCATGGGATTTGGGCAAAAGGAGTGGGGTGGGGTGGTAGTGCCTAATGGGTGCAGGCTACCACCCCAATTTCAGGGGGATTGGGCAAAGGGCTGATTTTTGGTAAATTTCTGAAAATTTCATATCTTTGGGGCATATTGGGGCATATTGGGGCAGAAAGTGGGGCCTGGGGCAGAATAGTGGGGTGTGGTGGTAGTGCCTAATGGGTGGAGGTTACCACCCCAATTTCAGGGGGTTTGGACAAAGGGGTGATTTTTTGAGAATTTTTGAAGTTTTAGTGACTTTGGGGCAGTTTGGGGGCAGAAAGTGGATCTGCCCCAAAATAGTGGGGTGGGGTGGTAGTGCCTAATGGGTGGAGGCTACCACCCCAATTTCAGGGGGATTGGGCAGAGGGCTGATTTTTTGAGAATTTTTGAAGTTTGGGTGTCTTTGGGGCAGATTGGGGGCAGAAAGTGGATCTGCCCCAAAGGAGTGGGGTGGGCTGGTAGATAGTGCCTAATGGGTGGAGGCTACCACCCATCCCCAATTTAAGAGTGATTGGGCAGAGGGGTGAATTATGGTGAATTTATTTGTATGAGGTTTGTCTTCATAAGGTGAAGTGTGCTAAATTGATTACTTCCTCATATTATTCATAGTAAAGGAAAGTGTGAAAAAGTGAAAGTGGGGTCATGAGAGTTGTTTAATTGAAAAATATCTCATTTGCTATGATAGAATGAGAATTCACACCTTTTCTATTCACCTTCCAGGCCTGTTGGGATTGGCCACGAGGACAATTGCCCAGGGGCTCACCCATGGAGGGTTGTGTCAGCACTGACAAGGGGCACACTCAGCTGAGAAAAAAGTGTCATGGGCACAGGGTACAGTGGGAAGGATGGTGGTGCACCTTCAACCCCCTACAACGGACCTCTTGCATTCTGCACCTCTTCTCTGCTGATCTGGAGCACAGAACTCATACAATCATTCTGCATCTTGATACAGTGCAGAATCTCAACAGAGAACAAGTGAATCACTGCTTTAAGGAAGTCTAAATTAGTTTGGATTTTTTAAAAGATAGACCTGCAGATATACAGAGCTTCCTCAGTCTTTCTAGGACTGCTGCCTGAGATACTTCTTAGCTGGAGATGCCAGGGATGGAACAAGGTGTCAACCAGGGACTGAGCCAGGGTGTGTGCAAAGCAGCTGCTCCATTACTGAAATATGGTGCAACAGAAGACAAGCCAACCACTCGCAGTTTTTAGGACAGGGCAAAAGCTGGATAGAGATCTTCTGGTAATTCTCTGAGGAACCTGCAATGGATTGGCAAGGCTGCCCGGCTCCCAGTTATTTAACATTAATACTAAGTAGAAATGCAAGTAAAAACAACAACCAACCTCTACCATTGTTGGGTTATGTGAATAGCTTCTTTCTCAGCCTCAGTGTTCCACACCTGTAAAATAGGAGTGTTAGGTTGTATTTAAGTAGATCTGTTTACAGCTCTGCTGGCTAGTTTTAGAATTTTGTTTCTGGATCTGTAGTGTTGCTTTCTATATGAATAGGCAGATCACCCTAGTGCATGGGTTCTCATATTCGGGTTTCCAGTTGACGTTGGACTACAATTCCCATTCACCTTTGGCTGGGGAAGATGGGAATTGTAGTCCAACAACATCTGAGGCTCCAAGGTTGAGAGAACGCCTGCCCTAGTTGGGGCTCCACTGAACCAGTTTGGTGTCTGACTCTGTTTCCCCCAGCTACTATTTTGTGCTGGGCTCCAATTGGTAGATCTCTGGATCTTGCAGGTCTGGAGTCTGCCCCTCCCCTAGAAGATAGACTAGGGGAAAAATAGCCCCCTTTATTTATTAGATTCAGTATTTAAAGTAAAGCCAGTGCTTGCTTGCTTGCTTGCTTGCTTGCTTCCTTCCTTCCTTCCTTCCTTTCCCATTTTAGCAGTCTGATTTTGATGATTACCATCTCCATTAATATTTTGTGGACACAACAATCCAGCTGAAAGGGCCCATTCTATGGTGGTTCAGATTCAGACTGGCAAGAAGCTTTGCTACGTGTGGAGGGGGGTGAGGGGAAATGGTCAGAAATCTCCCTTTCCCTGCTCATGTGAAGGCACAGCGGTCGTCTGGGTCTCAGCACTGCTGCACAAGCACAGCACTAATCTGGATGTCAGCCATAGTTTAGCATGGTCTTTTGAAATGTATATACATCTGTATATAAAGAAGTTAACACAAACACCCCATCAAAGGAACCAGCTGCTAAGAGACATATTTCCAGGGATAGCAGCCTGAAAATACCTATATTGTCTTTGACAGGAGCTAGATCCTCACTCCACTGTCTCCCACAAAGGGCTGCTTTGCTCTGACCCTCATTGCCTGCAAAGAGTGGCAGCATTGTGGCAAGCTCAGCACACTTTCTCCAAGCTACCACTTGCCTTATGTTGGTGGGTGGAGCAGAAGAGGAAGCCCATTCCTGCATTCAGCATGTTAAAGCAACAATGACCCTGGCACCTCAGGCAGTATGGAGGACCAGGGCATGAAAGAATGGATCCGGGGCACACACCCAGGTGGATCAGTACTGTCAATTTCCTTGCGTAGACAAATCCCTTCTCCCATGAATTTGCTGGGTTTTTAAAATCTATGCTATACAATCTATTTAAAATCTATTCGTTGTTGTGTTCTAGTAAGAACTAATCAGCCTACTTGCCTTGCAGTGTCTCTACAACTGTATTAAATCTGGTTAAAATCGAAGTTCACAAGTTAGATCTCTTGCACCTCAAATGTCCATGCATCCACCATCTTGGATCAGGGTGGATGACATTATTACAAACGATACCATTGAGGTGTCCCTGTGTGTCACTCACTACAACAGTATCAAATTTGGTTCAAATGGATTAGACAGTCCTCAAGTTAGTGCATTTGTGTCTCAAAGGTTCACACGTTCACCACCTTGGATCGGGGTGGATGACATCATCACAAACTATACCATTGGGACATCTCTATGTATCCATACAGCTGTAGCAAATTCGATTCAAATCAGTTAGACTGTCCACAAGTTAATGCACTTGCACCTCAAAAGTTTACATGTCTGTAATCTTGAATTGGGTTGGATGACATTGTTACAATCTACATCGCTGAGGTGTCCCTACTTGTCTCTACAGCTGTAGCAAATTTTGTTCAAATCAGTTAAGTGGTTCACAGGTTAGCCCACTTGCACCTCAAATGTTTACGCGTCTGCCATCTTGAATTGGGTTGGATGACATTGTCTCAATCTATGCCGTTGAGGTGTCCCTGTGTGTCACTCACTGCAACTGTATGCAATTTGGTTTAAATTGGTTAGACAGTCCACAAATTTGCCCGCTTGTGCCTTGGATGTTATGCGGCTGCTATCTTGAATTGGAGTGCATGACATCATCACACACCACACCATTTGGGCATCCCTATGTGCCGCTACAGCTGTAGCATATTTAGTTCAAATTGGTTAGGTGGTCAACAAGTTAGCCCACTTGTGCCTCAAAAGTTTACGTGTCCGCCATCTTGGATTGGGGTGGATGACATCATCACAAACTATGCCATTGAGGTGCCCCTATGTGCCCCTACAACTGTATCCGATTTGGTTCATATTGGTCCAGGCATTGCAAAATTGATAGGGGCGGGGAGACACACAGACACACACACAGAATGTCGGGTGATTTCATAAAAATATACACAATTTCATATTTAGACATATAAACAAACAAAAATGGTCTTTTAAAAGGATTTGAAGAACAGCATATTGCCAAATTGGGGGGGACCCAACCTCATGAGATTTATTTATTTATTTATTTATTTATATACCGCCCTTCCGATACGGCTCAGGGCGGTTCACAACATGATGAAAACAATTAAAAACAAATTAACAATTAAAATCAAACTATTAAAACACAATAAAACCAATAAAACAGCTAAAAGCCCTGGAAATCAGGGCAACAATTTAAAACAGTTTAAAACAATTAATCACTTTAAAACTCTGGAAGGCCAGGCCAAATAAGTACATTTTAAGGGCTCTCTTGAAGGACAGCAATGATCTCAGATTACGAATTTCTGCCAGGAGTGCATTCCATAGCCCAGGAGCAGCTACAGAGAAGGCCCACCTCTGCGTTGTCACCAGATGAACTGGTTGCAACTGGAGACGGACCTCTTCAGATGACCTTAACGTGCGGTATGGATCATGTAGAAGAAGACACCCTCATGATTTTGTGAGTCGTGTAGTAACACTGGCACCTAATTCTCCAAAAACTATATTTGCTCTGGGTTTTTAAAGAAACGGGGGATCCTCCAATAGCAAAATATGGCTGGCGTTTTTCAGAAATCTCCATTTTTAAACCCAGCTCCACATGCATCGCTATATTTTGGTCAGCATCCCAAGCAATGCTGTGCCTGTGCGGCTCAGAAGCCACACACTCCAGCAGAGGCGCTCTTACCCCTGGACTGCTTGGCCAAAGTCCAGGGCCTCCAGAGCCCCTGGGGGACCCCAAATCCCTTTTAGTCTATCCTGGGTGGTGTGGTCGCCCGGCTGAGCATGATGATGCTTAATTTGCAGGGGAGAGGGGTCTCCAAAGGCCTTGAGGTCCAGGCTCCACAATTACCGAGGTGCACCTCTGCATTCCAGAGTAAAGCAGCCCTAGTTCTTGCATGGGGCGGGGCAGAGGGGTGGGGGGGGAGATTTTTTTAAACTGATCTCCCTTTCCCTCTGAAGCCTACTGTGCCACCTGAAAATGGGTCCCTGAGGGCTGAGAGAAAAGGGGAGATCAGTGAAAAATAACATCTCCAGCATCACAAGAACATCAGAACAGCCCTGCTGGATCAGGCCCAAGGAGGCCCATCTAGTCCAGCATCCTGTTTCACACAGTGGCCCACCAGATGCCTCTGGGGAGCCCACAGGCAAGAGCAAGGGTGGATTAAGCTTTTTGCTGCCCATAGGCAAAAAGGCTTTTGCCACCCTTTTACCTTAAACAGAAGATTTGCCTTTTTAAAAATAAGGTCGGGGGGGCATTCTCCTCCCCCACTCCACCCTTGCGGCAGCCTCCACTGCCCACAGAGAGGGGTGGCAAAATTTGAGGGAGGGCAAAATTTGCTGCTCCTCAAATTTTGCTGCCGTAGGCAAATGCCTACTCTGCCTCTCCATTAACCCACCACTGGGCAAGAGGTCTGTGCATGCCCTCACTCCTGCTGTTGCTCCCTGCAACTGGTATTGAGAGGCATCATGCCTCTGAGGCTGGAGGTGGCCCACAGCCACCAGACTAGTCGCCATTGATAGACTTCTCCTCTACAAAGCACTGGTGCTGCTTTACTCTGGAATGCAGCGGCTACATGCATGCTTTCTTGCTGCATGGGTGCAGTGTGGGTCAGGATGCCAGCCATCATTTGTAAAAACCAACCAATGGCTGCCAGTATTCTTCTGGTAGCTAACCCTGCAATGTGCAAAATGGAGAACAAATAATAGTGTTAAGCTGTTGCCGGTGTTGGCATTTCATTAATATGCAGAGAAGCTCACTTTGCAAGGAGCTCTGGACTGATTGAGCAAATTAAGCTATTGCAGCATGTAGCACGCTTCACATATTCTTTTCATCTGTGACCTTGTTTTGTTTGTTTTGTGAACTTTGACTGTTTTATACTGTTTTTATATTTGTTGTATTTTCTAATCTGTACACTGCCTAGAAATGTATCTATCAGGCAGTACAGAAATATGATAGATAGATAGATAGATAGATAGATAGATAGATAGATAGATAGATAGATAGATAGATAGAATTTAACTTGCAAATAGGGTTGGCCCATGACCAGTGTTCTCTCTAATTTTTTCCATCTGTGTGCGGAATGAGTTTTGTTCTGGGCGGCAGTATCCAGGCTGTGTGCGTGCACATGTGCATTTCAGAGTGGTGCCTTCCCGATTCAACCTAAGCAGGATCTAAATTCAACTGAGCAGGCATCAGAAAATGTGTGAGCATTAGAGGGAACAGTGCCCATGACTCACAGCCTATGGCTCGCAAAGAGTGGCTTGCTCACAGAGGAGTTTGTCTTCCTCTCTTACATCACTAGATCCAGAGGTCATTTCATGAAACTGATCAGCAAAAGATTTAGAATGGACAAAAGGAAATATTTCTTCACACAGCATGTAATTAATCTCTGGAATTCACTCCCACAAGGTGTGGTAATGGCTAATAACTTAGATGGCTAAAACGGCATTGGACAAATTCATGGAGGAGGAAGGGTCTATTGATGGCCTCTAGTCTTGATGGCTACCTGCTGCCACCAGGTTCAGAAACAGCATGCTTCTGAAAATACCCATTGCAGGCGAGCAACAGCAGGAGAGGGGGCATGCCTTTGTCATCTCCTTCTTGTGGGCTTCCCAAAGGCATCTGGTAGGCCATTGTGGGCAACAAGATGTTAGACTAGATAGGCCTGGGGCCTGATCCAGCAAGGCTGTGCTTATGTTCTTAGGACATGTTGAATTCTGAAGCAGACCATCAGAAGCAGCACCCCCCTTCGCTCCCGTTTTTATTTTTTCCTTCTAAACCCATGCCCCAAATCCTCCCTTCTTCCAAAAATTTCCCATTCTTAACATGTTCTTGTTCTCAGGGCTGCCATTCTGCCCCTAGTGAGAACAACTAGCCCAGAATCTGTTGCCTGAAGGTGCCCACATCACCTTGCCTCACGGTAGGGCAGGCCTTGCTGGCAAAGGAGCTCTCTGTGCAAGAAGAGTTGGTCTTGTGGTAAAGGGAAAGTGTGCAGTCAAGTCGATTTCGACTCCTGGCGCCCACAGAGCCCTGTGGCTGTCTTTGGTAGAATGCAGGAGGGGTTGACCATTGCCTCCTCCCGCGCAGTATGAGATGATGCCTTTCAGCATCTTCCTGTATTGCTGCTGCTGCCCAATATAGGTGTTTCCCCTAGTCTGGGAAACATACCTGACCCTGCTGCCCAATATAGTACCAGCGGGGATTCAAACCAGCAAGCTTCTGCTTGTTAGTCAAGCAATCCCCCCTTGTGCCACTTAAGGTGACTTGTAGCAAGCCTGAATTGTCCCCTTTGCAAAGCAGGGTCTGCCCTGGTTTGCATTTGAATGGGAAACTATGTGTGAACACTATAAGATATTCCCCTCAGGGGATGGGGCTAAGAAGAGCATCTGGGAAGAGCATCTGCAGGCAGAAGGTTCTAAGTCCGTCCCCCCCCCCCACCAGAAGTATCTCCAAAACAGGGCTGGAAGAGACTCCTGCCTGCAAAGCTGGAGAAGCCGCTTCCAGTCTTTGTAGACAATACTGAGCTAGATGGACCAACCAATGGTCTGACTCGGTATAAGGCAGCTTCCTATGTTCCTAAGCTCTGGGCTGCTCTAGCACAGGGATCTCAGCTTTCAGTCTCCAGATGCTGTTGGACTACAACTCTGATAATCCCTAGCAGCAATCGGCCATTATAGTCCAACAACACCTGGGGACCCAAGACTGGGGCTGTGTTCAGACAACACAGGAAACCTGAGGCAAACTCACCTCAGGTTGGCCCGCGGTGATATCCAAATAGTCGGAGCCATGGTTCTGGGACCCAACTGCGGCTCTGATTCTCACCCCCTGGGTCCATCAGATGAACCCTCGGTTCTAAATAAGGTTAACTTACCAAACCGAAGGTCCAGAGGCTGGAGTGTGTCATCTGGTTTGGACACTCAAATCTGAGTTAAGGGAGTAAGCGCCTCCTGCTGCCTGAACGTCATTGGCTGGTGTGGCTTTCCTTCCTGGGTTCAGAAAACCCCACACAGCCACTTTCCGCTCCCTTCCAGGCTTGGCAAGCACAGCTCCGGCTCATCTGGGAGCACTTCAGGGGAAGGGGAAGAGAACCGCTGGTTCAGTGAATGGGCCCAGTGAAACCCTGATCGAACAAATGGGCTCTTGCAAAGCTTTTTCTGTGCAACAATTGCACTACAGCGCCTCCATGATCAATGAGTAATTTTTGTGGGACATTCGCTGCCTAAGGCATTAAGGCAGGCGTGTCCAACTCAAATGTCGGAACCAACCATGATTTAGTGCATATCGGTGTGTGTGTGTGAGTGTCAATTTTCAGCATATTAATTATTACATTAAAATTATTGATTGATTGATTGATTGATTGATTGATTAAGTGCCATCAAGTCAGTGTCGACTCTTAGCAACCAGATAGATAGATTCTTTCCAGGATGATCTGTCTTCAACTTGGCCTTTAAGGTCTCTCAGTGGTGCATTCATTGCTGTCGTCATCAAGTCCATCCACCTTGTTGCTGGGTGTCCTCTTCTTCTCTTTCCTTTAACTTTCCCCAGCATTATGGACTTCTCAAGGGAGCTGGGTTTTCACATAATGCATCTGAAGTATGATAGTTTGAGCCTGGTCATTTGTGCCTTTGATTGATTGATTAAGTGCCATCAAGTCGGTGTTGACTCTTAGCGGCCACATAGAGAGATTCTCCCCAGGATGATCTGTCTTCCACTTGGCCTTCAAGGTCTCTCAGTGGTGCCTTCATTGCTGTCGTAATCGAGTCCGTCCACCTTGCTGCTGGTCGTCCTCTTCTTCTCTTTCCTTCAGCTTTCCCCAGCATTATGGACTTCTCAAGGTAGCTGGGTTTTCTCATTAAAATTATCGATGAACGCAATTTTAGTTACTTGTTGACTCCCCACCCCATGAAGGGACAGAAGCAATGTTTAACCATGGATATTGACCAGAATCTCTACTGAGTCAGCGGAGCACAGAGTGCACGCCAGCCTCAAACAAACACCAAGTTCTCTCCTCTCCCTACATTGCTGTTGCTTTCAGGCTGCAATCCTAGGCATGATTACTGGGAAGTAAGCCTCACTGGGTGCAGCGTGGGATGTATTTCTGAGTAAACGTGCATAGAATGGCGCTGTAAGGTAGTTTCCAGTTCCGATGCTGCTGCAGAATACTCCTACTGGGGACCAGTAAAAAAAGTCCCTGGGGGCCGGCTCCAGCTCCAGGCCTTATGTTGTGCAGGTCTGCATTAAGGCCAATCACTCATTTTGGTCTGTCATTTCACAATTGTCCCCCTTTCCTCCCCCTCCATCCGGTTGACATTTAGACAGGCATCAACTTGTTATTTCCACAAGCTCTCTTGCAAACTATTTTGTCCCTTCGCATGCTTTGGAATAATTGGAGCTGCATGTTCAGTAGCAAGAGCTGTGCCTTGCCTCTGGTTGCAGGGAACAATCTCTCCACGATGGTTTTCAAAGGGGGCTCTCTAGGGAGGCAAAGGCCGTCAGCAAACTAAGGCAGTAGCAGTCCAGGCTTCTTGGAGCATGACGGAACTCCAGCAAACCTGTTTGACGAGAGACGAGAGCAGGATCAAAGAAGACATGAGCAATGACTGCAACGAGACACAAGTGTGGCCCTTGCTCAGCAAAGCCAGGAAGTGTTTCACATGGGGCTTTGAAAGCCCTTTAATGCGCATCTCCTCTGGAATGGAGGGCGGGGGGGGGGGGGGTCCACATATCGGCCAATTTTACCCCAAAGTCCCTGCAAGTTATTGGGGAGCGGTTCACACACAATTCGGGCTTTTTACTGTGCGTTAGATGTAGCCCAGTTTATATCCAGGGTAAAAAAATCCACTATTTTCGTCGTATTTGGGGGGACAACTTCGAGTTTGCAGTAAAGCCTCCCAGAAGACTTGCAGTAAAACCTGCCATGCATAAAAGTCCCAGGAGGAACAGAGAAGCCAGGGGGGAACAGAGATACCATAAAAGCGCAACAAAGGATCCATGGGTTTGTTGGTTATGTTTTTCCCACCCAAAGGGCTGAGGCTTGAGGAGGAGCACAATTTGGATGTTCTGGTCGAGCGCCAGCATCTTTGGGATGTCTCCAAGCCCAAACTCCTCTCTGATGCCCCCTTTCCAAATGTGATTGGGCCAAGTATTGGAACGCTAGCCTGTGCATCCGTGGGTCGCCCATTTCCGCCTGCCAATGATTTTTGCATGTAACCTTCCCCCTGCCTTTTCTTTTGACATCCTTGCTCCCACAGCAGGCACGGGTGCGGGTGGATGTTGCAAACAAGCCAAAAAAAATGCTCTTTCTGTTAGTCTTCATGCTCTGGAAGCTGCTGGCTCTGAGCAGACATCTGCACCCAATCAGAAATCCAGGGAACCTGAATCCAGTGGTTAACTTCTCCACCCACATGGGCTATCCAGATGACCAGCTCTCGGTTGGGTTGTACGCAGACTGGGAGCAGTCTCTCCTAACAAGCCAGGGGTGGGGGACACCAAGGGGGGCACAGCTGCCTCTGCTTCCTAGAGCTCGGTTTGCTCCCCGCCCCCCCCCCGCCGCTCTCTCACTCTGCACGGACTGCAGCTTGGCCATTAATCAGGCAAAGCTGCTAAGTTAACCACAAAGAGCAGCTGCATCTCATTCCCCCCCAACCCCCCATGGCTCATTAGGATGAGCTGCTGCTGGGAAGATGGGCATCCTGTCTCCAGGGATATTTCCCTTGGATAAGCATTCAAGAGAGCCATCATCCCTGGGGCACAGTTCTTCAGTTGTAGGGAGCTGCAGGCTCCCCTTCTGCCACTTTTGCCATGGGCTTGTGGACATCTTGGTCTTGTGGCAGCAAGCATGAATTGTCCCATTTGCTAAGCAGGGTCTGTCCTGGTTTGCATTTGAATGGGAGACCACATGTGTGAGCACTGTTAGATCTTCCCCGTAGGGGATGGGACCTGCATGTTTGCATAGAGAAGGTTCCAAGTTCCCTTCCTGGCAGCCTCTCCAAGATAAGCTAAGAAAGACTTCTGCCTGCAACCTTGAAGAAGCTGCTATCAGTCAGTGCAGACAATAACTGAGCGAGATGGACCAAGGATGTATGGCAGCGTCCTGTGTTCCCATCAGCTGTCCTGCTGACAGATGGTCCTGTCTTGCATCTTTACCGTCTTTCTCTCTTTCAGTAAGCGCTGCCTTGTTTGAGAACTGCACTGGATGTGTCATGTGTTCAGAAGACAACGGCTGCATCTCCTGCCAGCAGAGGCTCTTCTTGCTCATCTGGAGGGACGGGATCCGCCAGTACGGAGCATGTGTCCATGCCTGCCCACCGGGGTACTTTGGGCTGCGAGGCCAAGAGGTCAACCGATGCATAAGTAGGTGGCTGATTCCAAAGAGGACTCTCTTCCTGTCCCCCAGCACATCTTTTTAGCGCCCCTTTCTCCACTTATTTATTATTCATTTATTTTATTTATCAGATTTGTACACCGCCGCAAACTTTCGTCTCTGGGCAGTTAACAATAGCATAAAACCAGTTAAAAACATACTATACAAAAACTTAAAAAACAATTTAAAAATAAACCAGAGATTAAAACCCCAAAATTTTAGGAAGCTGAGAAAGCTTGGGCCAAAAGATGGGTTTTCAGGTGTTTTTTGAAAATTGCCAGAGATGGGGAGGATCGTATCTCCGCAGGGAGCGCATTCCACAATCTCATTTACAAGCAATCCCATTAGACATTTAGCCTCCCTGTTCTTCAGTCTCAGTCTCTTATCTGCAAAATGAGAATTTCTCTCTCAATTGGCAGTGGGGCTGGTTTTGAGGGGAGGGGGGCCACCTCCCATGGGGGACCCACAAGTAGGGGTGTGCAGAACCAGTTCAAATCAAACTGAGTTCAATTTGAACCGGCTCAGTTTGACTGGTTCAAGCTCGAACCAGACTGACCCCGCAAAGGGTTTGAGTTCGAACCCAACCAGGCCTGTATTGGACCAAACCGATTTGGCTGGTTCAGGATGCTTGCAAAGGGGAATCTCATAAAGATTCACCTTTGCAAGCATCAGGGGATCCCTAGCAATTAAAATTGGGTTCCAAAGAGTGGCTTTGGTGGACCGGCGGGAGGTCACCTGACATGCGGCGGCTCCTCTAGGCCCAGCTGGCGCTGCCCCCGATCAGGGGGGCCTGGTTCAAACCTCCGGCCTGTGCTGATGGAGGGGGGTGCTGGCAGGGCCTAGCCCTAACCGGTGCTGCTAGCCCAATGCCACTCCCATGGAGCCACTGCATGTAAGGTGCCCTCCCCCAGCCACTCTTTTGAACCCAGTTTTAGTTGCTAGGGATCCCCCATTGCTTGTAAAGGGGAATCCCTACCGGATCCCAAACTGGGGTAAACCAGTTTGATCCAGTTCGGCCCAGTTTGTGCCAACGAATGGAACCGCCCCGCCGGTTCTAACGAACTGAACTGCCACTGGTGGTTCGGTGCACACCCTTGCCTGCAAAGTCAAAGGGTCCACCATAGGGAGTTGCCTTTCTGCCCCCCGCCCCAGTTTCCAGCATGGAGCCCCTGAAAAGCACCCCTGGAGCTGGGGCAGAGCAATTCCCCTCTGACTTGGCTCCAGGCGTGGTTTTCAGGGGCTGCGTGCTGGAAATTGGGGGGAAGGGGGGAGGGAAACCCTCCGTGGGAACCCTTGGACCCTGTGGATCCTTGATGGTGAATTGCCCTGCTCCATCGGTGGAGCAAAAGAGCTAGCTTCAGCACAGCTTGAGATTTCAAGGGAGGGAGGCTAGTTCAAAGGCAACCATTTCACCCACTAGGGCAGTGGTGGTGGAATTTACTGACAGGTCAGAATTCTGACGGATTTCTGCCAGAACAGGAGGGAATTTTGTCAGAGTTCTGACTGTCAGTCAGGGCTCCTCCTGTCATGGTCTCCCTCTCCCATCACACTAGAACCAGGGGTCATCCCATGAAATTGATTGCCAGGAAATCTAGGACCAACAAATGGAAGTACTTTTTCATGCAACTCATAATCAACTTGTGGAATTCTCTGCCACAAGATGTGGTGACAGCCAACAACCTGGATGGCTTGAAGAGGGGTTTGGATCACTTCATGGAGGTGAGGTCTATTGACGGCTACTAGTCGGAGGGCTATAGGCCACCTCCGGCCTCAAAGGCAGGATGCCGCTGAGTACCAGTTGCAGGGGAGTAATAGCAGGAGGGAGGGCATGCCCTCAGGTCCTGCCTGTGGATTCCAGCGGCATCTGGTGGGCCACTGTGTTTTGAAACAGGATGCTGGACTAGAGGGGCATCCTTGGGCCTGATCCAGCAGGGCTGTTCTTATGGCAGAACTCCTTCTGATCATGTCCAATAGAGGGCATATTGGGTCTGGAAGGCCTGCACAGCCCTAGAAATTAAGCCATTCCCATTGTGGCTGGAGATCATGGGTGTTGTAGTCCAATAATATCGGGGGCGGGGGGTGGCAAGTTGGAGACCCTTAGATTAAAGGCTGAAACACATCGTCAGAACACTCAGGCGAGGCAGTCTTCCCTGGACTGCACCATTTCAGACTTAGAGGGGCATTGTTGTTAGGCACTTAAAAGATCGGTGGCTCAGCTTCACAGGCAGTGTTCTCTCTCATTTTTTTCACCTCTGTGTGGAATGAGTTTTGTTCTGGGCGGCACTATCAAGGCAGTGCATGCGCACATATGCATTCAGAGTGAGGCCTTCCTGATTCAACCTGAGCGGGATCTAAAATTAATTGAGCAGACATCCAAAAACTTGTGAGCGCGCACATGTGTGCACGCCTTAGAGGGAACAGTGGCCACAGGGCATGGCTCAGGCCCATAGTCTCCTCCCTGACACCCATTTTGATAATGAAACCTCTTTATTCTCTCTAAAGGAACCAAACACTCTGTTTCAGTTTTTGAAGCCATGAATCACCAGTACATCCCTGTTATCTGGAAGCAACAACAAACAATATTTGCTAGCTGCCTCGTTACAGATTATTCTGTGGGTGGCTCGCAACACAGCATTAAAAAACATCCAATAAAAACACATAAAACATGACAAACAAACCACAAAATTAGATACAAAATGTTTTAAAAATGTCTTTAAAAATCAATTTTGAAAGTCAAATTTAAAAAGCTTGAGTGAACAGAAAGGCCTTTACCTGGCATCTAAAAAGAACAAAGTGACAACGCCAGGTGAGCCTCACTGGGGAAGCTATTCTACAGACAGGGTGCCACCACCAAAAAGGCCCTCTCCTTAGGAGCCACCCACCTCACCTTATGTGGCAGGGGCATTCGGAGCAGGGCCTCTGACGAAGATCTTAAGGTCTGGGTCGAGACATATGGGGCAACGTGCTCTCTCTCAGGTAACCTGGTCCCAAGCTGTTATATCTGGGAGTATTTCGTCCAGGGCCATTGCCAGGATCCTATTAGGATTGGGCCCCTGGTTCACTACATGTGCTTTGTTTTCAAATTTCCCCTCCTTGCAATCACTCTTGCAGTGGCCTTGCTTCTATGTGAAATGTTGAGGCTATGGGCTTACAGCACATTAGTATCTCAACTTTTCTTTTCTCTGTGTGTGTATGATGGGTGGCTTTGCCCTTGCACAACCATTTTAAATGGTGCTTGGGTAAAAATTCAGCAGTGTTTGGGAGTGGGGGGGGTCACCCACCTCCTTCTCCTGGGCTGCTGCTGCCACCACCTCCACCACTGAGCCCAGCATTGGGGTTGCAGATGGGCACGAGGCCTGGGGCCCTATGCACGGAAAGAGGGCAACCCCCTCCCCCTCCCCAGGAAAGGGGAGGGGCAGAGAGTGGGAAAGGGGAGAAGGCACTTTCCATCACAGGTGCATGGCGTGGGAAGGGGAAGGTGCAGCAATGTGGGTGGTGGTGGGGGGGCTCCTGTTGGGCTGGAATCTTCCCTCCAGTTGCCACTGCCTCCCTGTTTTGTCCAAACAAGTCTGGCTGTGTGGGGGGGCGGCGGGGGGTAAGGCAGGCAATTGGTTTGAGGCGCCCAGACAGACCTAGCCCTTGGGCCCAGTGCTAGCAACATCGACAGACGAGTAGGTTCACGTGGAAGGTTGGAACAGAAGTCCTTTCCTCTCTCTTGGTAACTGACGGCCATCCAAAGCTATGCCTCTGCGATAGACGGCATCAGACCATAGCTTTGTAGGGGCCACCAGAAGCGCTCCAGGCTGCCGGGGTGGGCGGTGGGCGCTTTCTCCCAGCCCTGCCTGGCGATGCTGCCCGGGATCACTGGCCTGGGACCTGCCCCCTGCAGCGCAAGGGCTCCCCCGCTGGGCAACCCCCTCCCCTCAGGCTTCCTCTTTCCTTGCGCAGAGTGCAAATCGTCCAGCTGCGAGAGCTGCTTCAGCAAAGATTTCTGCATGAAGTGCAAAGAGCAGTTCTACCTGCACAAAGGGAAGTGCTTCCGCACCTGTCCTCCCAACACCACGGCCCAGAACAGCACCTGGGAATGCCAAGGTAAGCCGGCTGGCGGTCTCTGGCCTCGCCCCTCGCGGGATGAAGTGCGGGGGGGGGGGGGTGTCCCGCTCCAGCAGCACAGCACGGAGCAGGCTGGAGTCCTTCCTGCCCACGTGGGAAGAAGCACCACGGCTCTCAAGACACGAGGCACAGTCCCGGGTTCGGGCATCCAAAGCACACGTGCCGCCCTAATTCCGGGGCAGCCTCCCTTGCCTCCCCCCGGCGGCCAGCTGGTCAGTCCTACCCGCTGCTGCCCACCCACTCGCTGTCCTGCCCTCTCACTGCCCGCTGGCCGGGCTCCTCCCGGTGGGAAGCAGGGAGGCCCGGAATGGGCCCTTCCTGCCCCGCCCTGGCCTGGAGCTGGCTGGGAATGCAAGGCGTGCATGGAGGGCCCTGTGTTGGCATCAGGGCACAGGCGTGTCCTGCATTCCCAGCTGACCCCAGGCCGGTGGGGAGCAGGAAGGGCCCATTCCGGGCTTCCCTGCTTCTCGCCGGCCTGAGAGGAGGCTGGCTGGCAGGCGGAAGCGGCAACACGGGTGGCGGGGGGTTAGTGGGGTGGGGCACGCAAAGTGTGTGCTGCTTGTGGGCGCCCATCATCGTGGGTGGGGGGTGGGTGTGGGCACGTGAAGCATGGGGCCATGTATGGGGGGGGGGCGGGGTGAACACGAGTCTCCCATGCCCTAGCTACGCCAGTGACCAGTGACCATGATGATCTCTGTAGCGATAGCTCTAGTGCTTTCTCCCCACAATAGCTTCATAGCTGGCTTTCGGCATTCCAATTAGTGGTTAAGTGGAAACCCCACTTCCAGGGGCAGTATACCTCTCTAATGCAGGAGAGCCAGGGTGGGGGAGGTCCATTCTCAGTATCTCCTGCACCTGCAGTATCATGGAGGCACCTGGCTGGCCACTGTGGAAGCAGGATACTGGGTGGACTTTATGTCTAATAGACAACTCCAAACTGCTGCTTGGAGAATGTCCTTGTAGCAGCTGCATTTAAATGGGGGCTGTTCCATGCTGAAATGCAGTTGATTAATCATTTACCTTTCAATTGATTAATCGATGCAATCTTCATACATTTGCATCCGAATAAATACCAATCTGAAGGGAAAACACACTTTGTGTTTCTGTGATACTTGCATATGTCACGGCCGCCGTACACTTAGGAGAGGCAACAAGAGAGATTTCCCTTTTTGAGATGGCATCTGGCACCCAAAGCTTTTCTAAAGTACTTGAATGAAAAACAATTCTCTCTCCCTCTCTCCCTCTCTCACACACACACGCACATTCCCAAACATGTGTGAGCACTGGAAGAGATTCCCCTCAGGAGATGGAGCTGCTCTGGGAAGAACAAGAAGGTTCCAAGTTCCTTCCCTGGCAGCATCTCCAAGATAGGGCTGAGAGAGAGATTCCTGCCTGCAACCTTGGAGAAGCCACTGCCAGTCTGGATAGATCAGTGTTTCTCAAACTTTTTGGAGTCAAGGACCGCTAAATTCTTCGTGCAGAGTTTCAAGGACCGCTACATTCTTCATGCGCAGTTTCCCGGACCAGCAGTTAGTAAAGGGGTTTCAAGTCTGTCTATCTATCTATCAGACTTCTATACTGCCCAAAACTTGCATCTCTGGGCAGTTTAGAATGAAAATAATATAAGCATTAAAATAATTAAATTTGGAATCTTTTGCAAACATTGAATATTAGGGGTTCTTAACCTTGGGTCCCTCAGTTAAACTCCCATAACCCCCAACAACAATGGCATTTGGCCATTATGGCTGGGGATTATGGGAGTAGGTCCACCAACGTCTGGGTACCCAAGGTTGAGAACCCCTGAATCTAAAAGCCTGGGTGAACAAATTTGTCTCCAGTATGTCTGGAGTAGAGGTGCTTGTGATTACTCAATGGAGAGGGGATGTTGGGCCATTAGAAAAATTCAAAAGCTACACGGGGCCAATGAAAACAACATACAAGCAAGCCCCACTGATGCAAGAGGGAAACAGTGTTCCCTCTCAAGGCGCCTCGACCACAACAGGCAGCTGGGTTTCAACCAACCAACCTTTGGCTGCAAACAATGAGCATGCAAGAACCAGCAGCCCTTCAAGTGGCGCCCACTGCCATACTTTTTCCTCCATGCCCCCGCATCGCATACAGTTTGAAGCTGTAAAGATAGGGAATAAGATAGCTGTAGGAAGATCTCAGCAGCACGTGGAGGCAAGGCACAAGAAGGGTCCCATGCCTCCGTGATACTCTTCCTCTTCTGTGCCATGTGCAAAATTGAGGAAGTGAGTGCCTTGATTTCAGTTGGGGGGGGGGGGTTGACTCCCAGTCAGGGACCGGCACTCAACCCTTCGGGGACCGGCAGCGGTCCAGGGACCGGTGGTTGAGAAACACTGGGATAGATAATACAGAGCTAGATGGACGAATGGTCTGACTCGGTATAAGGGAGCATCCTATGTTCCTATCTTTTTTCAAGAATGTAACTTTCTAAGAAGTCTCTATTGTTTCTGTCCGCCTCAGTGGTAGTTGGTCACTATTGGTTTTTTCTTTATTTTCTTCTCCTGATGAGGATCAAGCAGGGTGTGTGCGCGCGTGCATGACATTTCTGGAAAGTCAACTACTATCTTGGAAAAAAAACACTTTCATGAGAATTTGGGAGACTATTCTAAAATTCAGTAGAAATTCCTCAAAATTCTGCCTTCTCATATTCTTTGCCTTAGAATTTTCAGAGAATATTATGGGGGGCATATTCTCTCAAAATCTGTTTTTAATATAAACTTCTTCAGTTATACATTTTTAGAAAAATTGATGATGAGGCCCATCCTTGACTGAGCAAAGTCATGTTTGAATGACTTTTATCAGCTTCTGGGAAAGTGGAAGAAATTCAATATATGTAATGCTGGGGAAAGTTGAAGGGAAGAGAAGAGGACGACCAGCAGCCAGGTGGATGGATTCTATCACGACAGCAATGAAGGCACCACTGAGAGACCTTAAAGGCCAAGCTGCAGACAGACCATCCTGGAGAGAATCTATCTCTGTGGTCGCTAAGAGTTGACACCGTCTTGACAGCACTTAATCAATCAAGCAATAGAATGTAGCTCTTTTCACAATCTGTAAGAAGAGCTCCTTCGAGGTCTGCGGGGAAGGCAGGTTTCGTTCAGCCTCCCCACAGACAACCACTTACCCTGTGCTGGGCGGGTAGATCGCCCACTCAGGTGAACAGCGGATCTTCTGTGGATCTTCCCCATGGCTGTAAGCAGCTGTGGCAGACACACGATCACAAGAACGAGGTCAGAGGAGTGCTCGCTTCCTTAACCTTGTTTAACTAGGAGGCTTCACAGGTGGGTTTGCCACCGGGATCGATCCTGATCTCAGTGGTGCACACAAACGTCCAAAACTGGGCTGGGCTCCCTTAGCTCAGTTTTGCATGATCGTGTAAATAGCCTCATTGTTTTATTAAGGTGCTGGCAAAAGGGAATTAAAAGAACTGTTCGAAATTCATAGGCTTTCCCATCATTATTCATTTCATTGAATAATTACCATTTATGGTAAATTTAAACCATTGTAAATCTGGATCTGAGAAAGATCTTCTCCTTCTTAGGGCATGATGTCATTTTGGAATTATTGATCTGATTACTGAGTGATAAAATCTGTTGAGAACAATAACAATTTGTTATGGGGTGGCTAACAAATAAATTTGTTTATTATCATTATCATTAATAAATGTTCATTATATTTAGAATTTCTGCTAAAAACAATTTAAAAAAAATGTTTCACCCAACATATTCCGGTGTAAAAAGTAATACATTCAGCTAATTTCAGTGGCAGGATTGTATATGCCTAATTTGGTGCCTGTAGGTACCAAATGGTTCATGATTTGGTACCTGTAGTTACCAAATGATTCATTAAATCATTGTTCAGTTTACCTATTTAGTTAATCAAACTTTTTTTAAAAAAAACAACCATGGGTTAATCTAACCCATGGGCTCTGTTGTCTTGATGGTGGATTGTGGACTTCTGTCTCTTCCCTCTGCAGAGAAGTGTGAGATGACGGAATGGAGTAACTGGAGTCCCTGCAGCACCAACCAAGGCCGGACGTGTGGCCGCAGGTGGGGCTCAGCATCCCGGGTCCGGGAGGCCATCAGAAACAGCAAAGAGGAGTCAGCAGCATGCCCAGTGCTCTCGGAGACCACGAAGTGCCGGATGAAGAAGCGCTGCCCTGGAGGTGAGGCCTGGGGATGGCGGTGCAAGCAAGGAGCCGGGTCTCCCGGAGAGCAAAAGGACGAGGAAGGAGCCACTCTTTTAATTGCAGCTAGTCCTGAGAAATCCAGAACCACTCTTCGCACGTGTAATGCTGTGGGTGCTGTTGCGTCCTTTGCCTTTAATTTCTTGAAATATACGCTGTCTGATGTCCAGGCGAAAGGAGCCGCAGTGCTACGGAACAAGAGCCAGTGCTTCTGAAGCATTCCAGACAGACACTGCACTGGTCCTCATGAAGGGGGGGGCGGGTAGTAGTGTGCCCGAACCGGTCCGGCGGCCATTCCAAAGAATGGCCGAACTGCCGGACCGGTCCGGCCCTGCCTGGTCCGGGTCCGGGTGGGGGGTATGCCTTTAAGGGCGGGAGGGCTTGCTTAGCCCTCCTGCCTTCTTGCCCCCGCCAGGGCCCGTATTTTCTAGTATAGGGGTGCTGGAAACCAGCCGCCCCCCCCGCCGCTGCCGCCGCCACCGCGGCGAAAGAACTCCCAATGCCAGCCCTCCCTCCCTCCCAGCTAGCTGCCCGCCCGCCCGCCCGCTCGCTCACCCGCTCACCGCATAGGAAACGAGAGGAGCTCCGGCACAGAGCTCCTCTCGTTTGGAAGGCCTCCGGCATAATGGTGTTTTGCGCGCATGCGCGCGCCGCAAAACACGCCGTTCGCCGGAGGCCCGGTCTACCCGCCGGGAAAGGGCCAGGTAGACCGGGCCTCCGATCGCTGGGTAGACCGGGCCTCCGGCGATCGGAGGCCCGGTCTACCCGGCCCTTTCCCGGCGGGTAGACCGGGCCTCCGGTGAACGGTGTGTTTTGCGGCGCGCGCATGCGCGCGTGCACGCAAAACACCATTATGCCGGAGGCCTTCCAAACGAGAGGAGCTCTGTGCCGGAGCTCCTCTCGTTTCCTATGCGGTGAGCGGGTGAGCGGGCGGGCGGGCGGGCGGGCAGCTAGCTGGGAGGGAGGGAGGGCTGGCATTGGGAGTTCTTTTGCCGCCGCCGCCACCGCGGCGGCAGCGGCGGGGGGGGGCGGCTGGTTTCCAGCGCCCCTATACTAGAAAATACGGGTGCTGGCGGGGGCAAGGAGGCGGGAGGGCTAAGCAAGCCCTCCCCGCCTTAAAAACAAGGCCCCCCTTAGGTGCCGGTCCGGACTTCTCCGGACCGTGTACATCACTAGGGGCGGGGGCAAATCTTTGTTGGGATTTCCCCATAAACATTGCCTCA
This sequence comes from Hemicordylus capensis, assembly GCF_027244095.1. NCBI lineage: Eukaryota > Metazoa > Chordata > Lepidosauria > Squamata > Cordylidae > Hemicordylus > Hemicordylus capensis. The sequence goes on from NC_069660.1 coordinate 6,104,061, forward strand.
GTTCTTTATATGGGGCATGCTTGTCTCTATTGGGATGTAGCTATGTACTGGCTTGCGGGTGGCGTCGCAGTTTTTTACTTGCTGTCTTGAATTCAAACTGAGAGGTTCTCCCTCTCTCTGCCCAAGAGACTGTTAGTCTGTTTTCGTAGCCTACATTTTAGTAAGCTTATAGAGAGAGAGAGTTTCTGAGTTAACGTTGCTTCCTGTACAATTGCTTATTTTAACAGCCTCCCCTTCCCCTAGAAGTACTCTGTGCTACCCAAAAATAAGTCCCTGAGGGCTGCATGTGTGTGGCACAGAATACTTTCAGGGGAAGGAGGAGAGGTTGTCAAAAATCATCCCTGCCCCTCTCCCCAGTGCAAGCACTGAAGTCGAGTTCAACAATTTAGACATGAGCAAAGGCAGAGTCTACTTCTGGAGATAATTCAGGGGCAAAACTGCCTTCTTTTGGAGAAACCAGTGTGCTAGTGAAAGGAACCAAGAGGAATGGGCATGCCCTTCACTTTGGCTGTATAATGCAGCAGTTTCTGGGAGCACACCTAATGCAGACAAGGGGTTCCTGTGTCTTTTCCCCTATGGGGAGAAAAGCATCTGAGGGAGGACATTGTTGAGTTGAAAATGTCTGGGGGTTACGAAAGGTTAAGCAGCCTCTTTCTGCCCACCCTTGGACCACTTAGATTGGCATCTTGTGGAGAAGAACTTGGAATACCACAAAATATCTCATTTGACCCTTAGAGGGTGGAGTTTAGCAGCACCGCTCATAATAAGCATGCAGAAAGCCCAGAGTCTGTCTTTGGCATCTCGAGTTAAAGCAGGACCACTCAGCTCCCGGCATCCCCAGCCACGGTGGCCAATAATCAGGGATGATGGGAGTTTTAGGCCAACGTGCAGGGGGGCCAAAGTTGAGTAGCCCTGAGTTAAAAAATCTCATCTCAGGTAGCAGGGCTTGCTTGGAGCCCTGGGGAGCTGCTCCACCAGAGCAGACAATATTGGGGTTGAGCCAAGTCTTTGTGGATTTGAAAGTTCATATAAAAATCTGCATTTGTGATATGGGAGAATTTTCTAAGCAAGTTATGTAAACACTGGATGCGGTTCTGCTGTGTTTCATACCTGAGCAAAAAGCATTGATGCAAGGAATTGTGAATGGTGTTAAGACTCAAGGGGGCAAGATGAATCCACAAGGACCAAGTTCAAGGATGCTCCCAGTCTCAACTGGTCCAAACTTGGTTTGGGAGCAAAAAACTGGCCCAGCTTGGTTGAAAGCAAAAATCAGCCAATCAAAAGGCAACAGCAATGGAAGTGGGGCTTTGTTTATGATGATGATGATCACAAAAGAGCATAATGGCAAGAAGAAGCACAGCTGTCAGCCCAAGGGTGGGTGACAGTTGGTCTGAGCTGGGACAAGAGGGGTCCTAATTGCCTAGGGTTGGGGTTCTTAGACTTGGATCCTCAGATGTGACTGGAATACAACTTCCATCATTTCTAACTCATCATGGCTGGGAGTGATGGGATTTGTACTCCAGCAATATCAGGGGACCGAGATTTGAGAATCCCTGCCCTAGGTTTATAGCTATAGTATATAGCCTAAAGTATATAGCTTTTTTATCTTTGATTTTTGCTTAGGGGATTCAGTAGAACCTCATACTAACTTGATTCTGTTTTTGTCTTTCAGAGAAGAATGAAAACAAAAGGAAAGAGAAAAGGGACAAGAAACAAGCGAAGAAGAAGAAAAGATTGGAGGCTGTGATGGTCACTTAGTTGGCTTCAGAGCGCATGGAACGATCATGGGGGGAGCAATGCATGAGGCAGTCCAGCAGGGGGTGCCATGGAGGGCCAAAGAGACTTTCCCTCTTTGTCTCAGCTTCCTCAGCTTTTGAGTCTTCTCCTTGGCTTTTCCATCCAGATCATCTTGCGCAATCCTTCTCCTTCTCCTTCCCAGCATGGTCAGACCAAGAAAGAGAGAAGAGGGAGAATTTATGGCCTATGATCCGTGTTGCCCTTGTACAGATTCTAAAATGCAACATGAAACTCACCCAAGATCCCTCCCTCCCTCTCCCTCCCTCCCTCCCTCTGTCTCTCTCAGACCTAATTTGTTGGGACATTCATTGGACTTCATAAACAGGACAGCACTGAAGGAAACGTCATGGCTAGTCAGTGGGTGTTGCTGACCCTGCCTGCATTGCCCTTATCGGAAGGGAGGGATATCCCCTTCACTGTCTGCCACAATGAGATTCACAGCAGAACTGAGAATAAGGATGAGTGAGTTCCACAAGCAGGCGGGCTTTAAAGGAAGCTTTAATTAAGCAGTTAATGAGAGTCAGTCAGCAGGACATCCTGACTCAGTTAGGGACTGGAAGCGTCTCCTAGGCCTCAGATCCCTACCCCGCACTCCAAACGGCCATCCTCTAGGCCGCTAGATTTCTCTAGCCATCACTGGCTCATTTCACAGACTGGTTTGTAGATGGCATTGTCCTGGACTTTCCCACGTAATGGAACTGACTGGTCTGCCTAGTTTCCACCTCCTTTGTCTGGGAGCAGAAGACTTTCTCTAACATGACTGACCTGGAAGGAAGCCCCTGGCAAGGACCTCGCAGACACCCAACAGATCTCTGCATCTCAGATGAGGACAGGGAGCATGTTCAGCAGTTGCAGGGCAACCATGTGATGATTCCCCCCCACTCAGCTGCATCGGAAATGGTCAAGGTCTTCCCTGCAGAGCAGAGACACGAAAGTGAATGGCTAGAAACATCTTCTTGGGTGTGTGATCGCTTGAGGGCTTGTGGGTTCCTTTGCTGTTCCTGCTTAGCTTAATCCAGATCTCCCAGCTGGTTATCAGGAGAGATAGTTTGATGGCAAGGTCCAAGGCCAGCATGTGTGATGTATGTTCCCAGTGTGACTTCCCTAAAGGTGTACCAACAACACATGCATTTCACCTCCCACTTTGCTGCTTCCTTCTGGGGCTGGTACTTCCTGCATAGCTCTTTGCTTAGTTTCAGGCTACTCACACAAAGAGCGGCCCAGGAATTACTTATGAGTAAGTGCTGTAGCCTGCTGAGAGCAAGTTGGAAGCCCTGGGTGCTTATGCACAAGTCGATCTTCTGGTCATCTGGTGCCTCAAGCTTCCTTTTGACACAGCAGGCCGGAGTACCTAGTTGCAAAGGGTCCTACTTGAGAGCAAAGCCCCCCCGCCCCGCCCCGCCCTGCCCCCGGGTTACCACATCTCGAAGGGCTGGATTGCAGGGAACAGCTGCGAGATCTGCCACTCCCAGAGCAGCTACTCTTACTGGAACGTACTACCATTTTGAACCCTGCAATTAATCCATTCCATGTTTTCACCCCAAGTATTGTTGTTGATACACTGATGATATTATTTTGTTTTCTGGAGGCAACATTTCTCTTGAATTTGTTAATTGGTTGAATACTATCAGTGGTCATTTGGAATTTACTTCTTATGTGGAGTGTACCAAAGGCAGGTGGGCAAGAAGAAGCCGGAGGAAGAGAGCTGGTCTTGTGGTAGCAAACATGAATTGTCCTTTTTGCTAAGAAGGATTTGCCCTGTTTTTTATTTGGATGGGAGACTACATGTGAGCACCTTCTGCTGTAAGGTATTCCTCTTAGGAGATGGGGCTATAGCACAGTCCTTATCTTTGGACAACTGTGTGCAGAGGACACGGGTTGCTCAGTGGTGTCAGAGTGAGGGGGGGGCACCCAGTGAGGCCAGGGTGGGGGGAGCCAAACATTGCCTGTGTCTGCAGCCACATGCAGGGGGGTTGGAGAGCTGGCCTTGTGGTCTTTAGGAGGAGAAGAGCTGGTCTTGTGGTAGCAAGCATGTATTGTTTCCTTTGCTAAGCAGGGTCTGCCCTGGTTGCATTTGAATGGGGGGCTACATGTGTGAGCACTGCAAGATATTCCCCTTAGGAGATGGGGCCGCTCTGAGAAGAGCACCTGCATGTGTGCATGCATGCCGAAGGTTCCAAGTCCCCTCCCTGGCAGCATCTCCAAGACAGGGCTGAGAGAGACTCCTGCCAGCAACCTTGGAGAAGCCGCTGCCAGTCTATTTAGACCAGTGTTTCTCAACCACCGGTCCCTGGACCGCTGCCGGTCCCCGAAGGGTTGAGTGCCGGTCCCTGACTGGGAGTCAAACCCCCCCCCCCAACTGAAATCAAGGCACTCACTTCCTCAATTTTGCACATGGCACAGAAGAGGAAGAGTATCACGGAGGCATGGGACCCTTCTTGTGCCTTGCCTCCACGTGCTGCTGAGATCTTCCTACAGCTATCTTATTCCCTATCTTTACAGCTTCAAACTGTATGCGATGCGGGGGCATGGAGGAAAAAGTATGGCAGTGGGCGCCACTTGAAGGGCTGCTGGTTCTTGCATGCTCATTGTTTGCAGCCAAAGGTTGGTTGGTTGAAACCCAGCTGCCTGTTGTGGTCGAGGCGCCTTGAGAGGGAACACTGTTTCCCTCTTGCATCAGTGGGGCTTGCTTGTATGTTGTTTTCATTGGCCCCGTGTAGCTTTTGAATTTTTCTAATGGCCCAACATCCCCTCTCCATTGAGTAATCACAAGCACCTCTACTCCAGACATACTGGAGACAAATTTGTTCACCCAGGCTTTTAGATTCAGGGGTTCTCAACCTTGGGTACCCAGACGTTGGTGGACCTACTCCCATAATCCCCAGCCATAATGGCCAAATGCCATTGTTGTTGGGGGTTATGGGAGTTTAACTGAGGGACCCAAGGTTAAGAACCCCTAATATTCAATGTTTGCAAAAGATTCCAAATTTAATTATTTTAATGCTTATATTATTTTCATTCTAAACTGCCCAGAGATGCAAGTTTTGGGCAGTATAGAAGTCTGATAGATAGATAGACAGACTTGAAACCCCTTTACTAACTGCTGGTCCGGGAAACTGCGCATGAAGAATGTAGCGGTCCTTGAAACTCTGCACGAAGAATTTAGCGGTCCTTGACTCCAAAAAGTTTGAGAAACACTGATTTAGACAATACTAAGTTAGATGGACCAAGGGTCTGACTCAGTTTATGGCAGCTGCCTATGTTCCTATGTCCACTTATCCTCATCCTTCCCTCTTTCTGTAGCCTCCACTTGGCCGCAGTCCTGTTGCTGCTGCTTGCCTCCACCTACCAGTGCCAATGAAGTCCAGTGATGTCACCACCTGGTGCCATGCACCAGATGATGACATCATTAGAGTGCAGTGGGCCAGGGAGGGAGGGAGAGATGGAGGCAGGCAGGTAGAGACTAGTGGCTGTGGTGATGGTGTCAGTGGCAGGATGCCACCAATGTCGCTACGCTAGTCGGCAGGTAGCTGAAGGGTCAGAGCAAATAAAACCCAGCACTGACCTTGATTCCTGAAATGGCTCAAGAGAACTCCCAAGAAAAAGAAACAGCTTGCAGAGACCCTCCTTGAGAATTTATTCTGTGTTTGCCGCTTAGCTGCATTTCTGTTGCTCGCTATAAATACAATTGGAGATACTCCTGGTCAATAACCAGAAGCAGAATTTTGGAGCACTGCCTTTTAAAGCAGCCAATTGAAAATTATCTTCTAGTCCAGCTTTTTCCGTCACCATAATCTTTCCTGCTCAAAAATAATAATTTTTTTTAAAAAATCTGAAAATGAACCAGCACTCTGGGGTTGTATATATCTGAAATGATGGAATCATGTAGTAGTTGCTATCCTACAGGAACTTCTCCCGCAGAAATGGCACTGAAATTATTTTCAACGTGGCTTGTGTAAGAAAGCCTCCTGGTGGATAAAACCCATAAAGTCTCTCTCTGTTCCATGGATAAAATCCTGCAGCGCTGTAAGCCAGTTGTGGATTTAAAACACATTTTTGTGATTCTGGATGTGGGGGGGGGAGGGCTTTTTATTGTTTATATAAATAATAAATATATATTAAAATATAGAAAATTTATTTCTAGAATGTCAATGTATTTAAAAGTGTCTGTCACTATATATATATATAATTTTTTTAAAATTGATTTTTTGTCTTTTGTTTAAAAAGAAAGAAAAGAAGATGCATTGTAAATAGCTATCTGTGTTTCAAACCGCATCCAGAATTAGGCTGGAAACAAGCAAATAAAAAAGCATGCAAGTCTGAAGCAAACTTTAGCCCTTGCAAAAGTTATCTAGATATTCCAAGAGCTATGTCATTTTTATCACCTACCACATGGCAGCGCTACAGAGCAGAAGATGTCTGTTCCTATTTTCCTGCTTTAACTTAATAAGTAATTTTAACTCTTGCTTTCTGCTGAGCTGAAGGAAACACAGAAGCATCAACTATTACAGTTCTGTATACTGCCCGCATTGCATCAAGAAGCAGGGCAGCAGTCTGGATTATTCACTATTCAATAAAGATATGGTTAAGACACTTTGAGTGGTATTCATTATGTATTTCCTTGCTTGACCGAGGAGCAGGAACGTAAGGCATAATCTGTCCAAAGTTAAGCACTTTTCTTTTTAGTTGCATTGACTTCCACGGGGCCACATTAGGTAGGCATTAACTCCCACTGAAATGAAGGCAACATAAAAAGCACCCTGCTTAGACCAAAGATCTATCCGGTCCAGGAGTTCTCAGCCATGGGTCCCCAGATGTTGTTGGAATACAACTCCCATCATCCTCAGCCACAATGACCTTTGCCAATGTGGCTGGGGATTATGGGAATTGTAGTCCAACAACATCTGGAGATCCAAGGTTGCAAACCCCTGACCTACTTGAACAACCTGTTTCTAGCAGTTTTTGGAAGGCTCACAGGAGTCCAGGAAGGCAAGAGCCCCTTGTGACTTGTCATCAATATTCTGTCCTCAGGGAGATACTGATTCTGAACATGGAGGTTCCAAATAGCTATCATACTGAGCAGCTGCTGATAGACTTCTCCTTCATGAATTTGATTAAGCCCCTTTGAAAGACAACTAAGCCAGCAGTCATTAACATAGACAAAGAAACCTCAATTTCCTGGACCCTTGTATCCGGATTTTGAATTTTCCGGACAGCATTTGTGGAACTGGAAGTTTGGCCATTTTGCTTCCTCATTCTGGTCTTGACTGCTGTCTGAGCAGGCATATGCTGGGCAACCTCACCTCATACAGAAAAATCACTTTCCATGTCCCAAAGAGTGTTTTGTGTGGCAGTGTACACATTTCTTTTGTTGTCCATTGCCTTCCATGTCCCAAAAGCTGCATGATAGAGCACCTGGTGGTGCAGTGGTAAAACTGCCGCCCTGTAACCAGAAGGTTACAAGTTCGATCCTGACCAGGGGCTCAAGGTTGACTCAGCCTTCCATCCTTCCGAGGTCGGTAAAATGAGTACCCAGAATGTTGGGGGCAATATGCTAAATCATTGTAAACTGCTTAGAGAGCTCCAGCTATAAAGTGGTATATAAATGTAAGTGCTATTGCTATGTTTTGTGTTGTGAAAACTTATTTTAGCAACTTTTGTAACCACGTGCTTTTTGCCTTGATTTTTGGACAGTTGTCTAATCTGGACTAACCTTCCCCCCAATTAGTCTGGAAAATTGAAATTTTCTGTACTGTGGCAGCAATGGAGTAAACGGCTGATTGCTTGATCCACTTTCTCCACACCATTCATGATTTTATAGACCTTTATCAGGTCTCCCCACAGTTGTCTTATTTCTAAATTACTAGCCCCAGGTGTTGTAGCCTTGCCTCATAAGAAAGGTGCTCTAGGCCCCTGATCATCTTGGTTGCCTTCTTCTGCACCTTTTCCAGTTCTACAATGTCCTTCTTTACATGTGGTGACCAGAATTGTACGAAGTACTCCAGGTGTGGCTGCACTATAGTTTTGTATAAGGGCATTATAATATTAGCAGTTTTCTTTTCAATCCCCTTCCTAATGATCCCTAGCATGGAATTGGCCTTTTTCACAGCTGCCGCACATTGAGTCAACACTTTGAACGAGTTGTCCACCACGACTACCTCTCCTGGTCAGTCGCCGACAGCTCAGATCCCATCAGTGTATACTTGAAGTTGGGTTTTTTTGTCCCAATGGTCATCACTTTACACTTGCCAACATTGAACCGCATTTGCCATTTTGTTGCCCACTCATCCAGTTTGGAGAGATCCTTTTTGAGCTCCTCACAATCTGTTTGGATTTCACTGCCCGGAAGAGTTTGGTATCATCTGCAAATCTGGCAACCTCACTGCTTACTCGTACTTCTAGATCATTTAATTTTTAATTTATGAATAAATTAAAAAGTACTGGTCCCAGTACAGATTCCTAGGGGACCTAACTTCTTACTTCCATCCATTGTGAAAACTCCATTTATACCTACCCCCTGTTTCCTGTCCTTCAACCAGTTAGCAATCCATACATGTACTTGTCCCCTTATAGCAATAGCAATAGCACTTACATTTATATACCGCTTTATAGCCGGAGCTCTCTAGCGGTTTACAATGATTTAGCATATTGCCCCCAACATTCTGGGTACTCATTTTACTGACCTCGGAAGGATGGAAGGCTGAGTCAACCTTGAGCCCCTGGTCAGGATCGAACTTGTAACCTTCTGGTTACAGGGCGGCAGTTTTACCACTGCACCACCAGGGGCTCATCTTATCCCATGACTGCTAAGTTTCCTCAGGAGTGTTTGATGAGGAACTTTGTTGAAAGCTTTTTGGAAGTCCAGGTATACTATCTCGACTGGATCACCTTGATCCACACACTTGTTGATACTCTCAAAGAACTCCAAAAGGTTGGTGAGGCAAGATTTACCTTTGCAGAAGCCATGCTGGTTCTCTCCCAGCAGTGCCTGTTCTTCTATATGCTTTACAATTTTATCCTTGAGGATGCTTTCCATCAATTTGCCTGGAACGGACATTTAGGCTAACTGGCCTGTAATTTCCCGGAGCGCCCCTGGATCCCCTTTTGAAAATTGGTGTTACATTTGATACTTTCCAGTCCTACGGTACAGGGCCTGATTGCAGGGATAAGTTAGATAATTTTAGCAAGGAGGTCAGCAATTTCACATATGAGTTCTTTGAGGACTCTCGGATGGATGCCATCTGGCCCTGGTGATTTGCTAGTTTTCAGTTTTTCCAAACAGTTTAGAACATCAACTCTTGCCATTTCTATCTGACTCAGTTCTTTAGCCTTCATCCCTAATAAGCCTGTTTCAGGAACAGGTATATGCTCAGTATCCTCTGCTGTGAAGATGGATGCAAAGAACTCATTTAGCTTCTCTGCAACCTCCATATCCTCCTTAATGATCCTTTTCACTCCTTCATTGACTAACAGTCCAACCACCTCCCTGGCAGGTTTCCTGCTTCTGATGTATTTTATTTTATTTTATTTTATTTTATTTATTTATTATACCACCCAAAACTTACGTGTCTGAGTGGTTCACAACCAGATAAAAACAAAGATAAAAACATTAGTTAAAAACAAAACAAAACAAAATTTAAAACACAGCAATTTAAAAACAATTTTTTTTAAAAAAAGAAGCTATTTAAAGAAGCTTTTGTTATTTGCCTTGATGCCTATGTTCCTCAAACTCTCTTTTCAACTCCCTTATTGTCACCTTGCATTACTTTTGCCAGAGTTTGTGTTCCTTTTTGTTCTCTTCATTTGGGCAGGCCTTCCAATTTCGGAAGGAAGTCTTCTTCCCTTTTATGGCTTCCTTATCTTTACCTGTTATCCATGCTGGCATCCTCCTGGAGTTAGTGGTACCTGTCCTCCTTTTGGGTATACAATCTAACTGGGCTTCTAGTATTGTGGTTTTGAGTAAACTCCATGCATTCTGAAGTGACTCTCCTGTTTCCCCCCCTCAGCTTTCTTTTCACCATACTCCTCATTTTGGGGGAGTTTCCTCTTCTGAAATTCAAAGTGTCTGTGTTAGACTTCCTTGGTGATTCTCTCCCCGCATGTATGCTGAATTTGATCACACTATGGTCACTGTTCCCTAAAGGGTCGGCGACACTGACATCACACACCAGGTCCTGGGTGCCACTCAGGATTAAGTCCAAGGTCGTCTTCTCTCTGGTTGGTTCCAAGACCAACTGTTCTAGGGCACAGTCATTCAGCATATCTAGAAATTTGACCTCTTTGTCATGACCTGACTGTGAATATACCCAGTCTATGTGTGGGTACTTGAAGTCACCCATTATTACTGCCCTGCCCCTCCCTGATGCCTCCCGATTTCCTCCTGCAACTCCCAGTCACTATCAGCATTTTGATCAGGAGGGTGATAGCACGTCCCCAGTAGCACGTTTCCTTTCAGGCCTTGTATTGTCACCCACAGGGTTTCTGTGGAGGACTCCAGTCCACCTAGGTTTTCTAGCTTGTTAGATTCTATCCCTTCTTTAACCTACAGTGCTACTCCACCTCCAAGGCGCCCCTCCCTGTCCTTTCTATAGAGTTTATAACCAGGGATAACAGTGTCCCACTGGTTCTCACTGTTCCACCATGTTTCTGTTATGCCCACTATATCTATTTCTGTATTAGCAACCAAGCACTCCAGCTCACCCATCTTGGCTCGGAGGCTTCTGGCATTGGCATATAAGCACCTATATGCTGAATCTCTTCCCTGGTGTGTGCTATCTTTCTTTGGACTCTTTGACCAGCTGGCACAGTCTTCTGTCTGCTCTTTATGTGATTCTGCTCTGTCTCCTTCTGTTTGATCTGAATCCTTTGTACTCTCACACTTTAAAGGATGGCATTTGCCGAACCGGATACTGTCCAGCTCCTGTTGGCTATTCCCCAGGCGTCATTTTAAAAGCTTCTCTGTAACCTTTTTTATTGTAAGTGCCAGCAGCCCATCCCTTTTGTACAGGCCTTGCTTGCCCCAAATGTATCCCAGTGCCTAAAAAATCTAAACCACTCCTCCCAGCACCAATGTCTCATACATGCATTGAGATCCCTCAGCTCTGCCTGTCTCACTGTACCTGCGCGTGGAACCGGTAGCATTTCTGAGAATGCTACCTTGGGTGTCCTGGACTTCAATACGCTACCTATCCGCCTAAATTTGGCTTCCAGGACCTCCCGACTGCATTTTCCCACATCGTTGGTGCCGACGTGCACCACGACAGCTGTCTCCTCCCCAGTGCTGGCTAGGAGCCTGTCTAGATGCTCCGTGATGTCCGCAACCTTCGCACCAGGCAGGCAAGTCACCATGCAGTCAACATGTGGGTCACAAACCCATCTCTCTATACCTCAAATGATCGAATCACCCACTACAAGGAGGCCCCACCTCCCGGAGGAGTATCCTCAGTGTGAGAGGATATGGGCTCATTTTCCATGGAAGGGGTCCCTCCCTGAGCATTTCCCTCTTCCTCAGACCGATTCCTCCTTCCCCGAGACCTTCATTCTCCCTGATAGCAGAGGAACTATCAGCCCTGGAATGGGATGCCTCTACTACGTCCCTGAAGGTCTCATCTGCATGCCTCTCTGTCTCTCTGAGCTCCTCCAGATCCGCCACCTTGGTCTCAAGGGAACAAACCTGTTCCCTGAGAGCCAGGAGCTCCTTGCACCGAGCACACACCCAAGACTTCTGCTCATGGAGCAAATAGTCATACATGCAGCACTCTGTGCAATACACTCCTGACGTTCTATCTTCATAACTGGTTTTGTTGGCAGTTTACAGTATTTAGAGATAGTTTATTAGAAGGATAGGTCTCATCTGTAATGGTCAGCTATTTAACTGTCCAAGCAGCCTATCTCAAGATTATGAGGAAGAGATCAGTAATTATATGAGGAAGGGATTTGTACTTACCTTCTCTTCTCCACCGAGCTCCTTGTAATCACAGGCTCCCCCACAGACTTCCTGCTAACCCCCCACAAAACTCCAGTGCCCTCTTTGCTATCCCTGTTGGCTATGGTCTGTTGGCTATGCTCTCGGGCCTTCACCTCTTATGTAGAGAGTAGGCTTCAAACTGAGACACAAGATGTGGGTCAAAGGAATTTGGGGCCTCCCATAGCCCTAGCTGACTCCACCCCCTCCAGGCAGGGACAAACAAAAACTGGATGCCACAGGGCCCCCAATGCTAGCCCTGGCAAATGCTAGCCCGGGCAAATACCAAACACACAGACTAGAACTTATCCCTTAAAAGAAACCAGCCCCTCAAAACCTCCCCTCCTCCTGTTAGTCAGTTTGAAGGTCGGGGGGTGGGGGAGGCTTGATGTTGTTCTGTTTAGAAAAGCTTGCTTACCTCTTGAAGCTGTTTCTGCTCTTCCCAGAGTAGGCTTCAAACAAAGTTCAAGCCCCAAACTGTGTTGAGTTCAGCTTAAAGAAGGCTGGCCCCGGCTTGTACTAGGGCTGGCCTATTCAAGCAGGGCAGGGATTCTCAACGCTGGGTCCCCAGGCGTTGCTGGATTACAACTCCCACCATCCCCAGCCACAAAGTTTTGGCCATTGTGTCTGGGGATGATGGGAGATGTAGTCCAACAACCTTGAGAATTTACATTTCGGCCTTCCTCTTTTGGGATGCTCCCAGCCGCTTGCTTTTCTTGCATCTGAAATACGGGAACAGCAGATGGGTTGCAGGGTGACTGTAAGGTTGATGAGGTAATAAGACTTTGGAGAACCCAGGGAACCCTCTGCAAGGTGTGGTTAAGGCTGTTGATTCTGGTCAGGGTCTGGGCACCGAATGTTGTGCTGGATTGCAGCATTATAATTTGCATCAGGAACCAGGGAAGGTTGGGTTTGATCCAGGGCTGAACGCAGACCAAAGGGCAGCGTCTCAGAGGAGCAATCAGTCCACCACACATGTAAACAGGACTGGCGGGGATGTTTATTTGCCCAGCTGGCAGGGCCCCAGCAGAGGCCCCTGGCAGAGGGGAAGAATCCCCCAGAGCTTCTGTTCCGACATCTCTGACAAGGACTGGAAATGTGGAGAAGCTCTTCGGATGCTCTGACCAGCCTGGAATGGCCTGGAATAACTTCTTAAGAAGAAAGGGAAAAGGAAAGACATAATGACTGATGAACAGAATTAGAGCAAAAATAAACTTCCAGTCTCTGCTGGTGTGATTAATATGGAAACATTCGGTTGCAGCCCGCTGGCACTTGGGCTAAGTTAGATTCCCGAGCTGAACTGCAAGGGGCAGAAAGGAAATGTTCCCTTTCACACACTTGGAGAAAGAATCATATAACAGCCCGTGCCTCTTCTGGGTGAGAGAAGCCAATTATTATGCTTGGGAGAGCTTTAATGGGCCTCGCACAGTAGCGAGCATGAATTGTCCCCTTTGCCACACAAGGTTTGCCTTTGGATGGGAGACTACATGATATTCCCTTTAGGGGAGGGGCTGTCGCTCAGTGGAAGAGCTACTTCAGTGAAAGATGCTCCGCTTTGCTGGCAGAAGGTCTGTTATCTGCTGCAAGATATTCCCCTTAGGGGATGGGGCAGATAGCTCAGTGGTAGAGCATCTGCTTGGCATGCAGAAGGCCCCAGGTTTAGTCCTTGGCAGCATCTCCAGGTAGGGCTGGGAGAAACTCCTACCTGAAATCCTGGAGAGCTGCTGCCAGTCAGTGTAGACAAAACTGAGCTAGATGGACCAAGGGTCTGACTCAGTAGAAGGCAGCTTCCTATGCTCCCCCGTGTGTCCCTAACCAGGAAAGACCAGCATTTCAACTTTCCTCAGCTACTCAACTTGACTTCAATGGCTTTCATCAGTCTATCTATCTATCTATCTATCTAATCTCTCTATCTATCTACCATAGGAACATAGGAAGCTGCCATATACTGAGTCATACCATTGGTCTATTTAGCTCAGTGTTGTCGTCACAGACTGGCAGTGGCTTCTCCAAGGTTGCAGGCAGGAGTCTCTCTCAGCCCTATCTTGGAGAAGCCAGGGAGGGAACTTGAAACCTTCTGCTCTTCCCAGAGCAGCTCCATCTCCTGAGGGAATATCTTACAATGCTCACACTTCTAGTCTCCCATTCATATGCAACCAAGGCAGACCCTGCTTAGCTAAGAGGACAAGTCATGCTTGCTACCACAAGACCAGCTCTCCACACAAGGATCTATCTATCCTTATTATTTACATTTATATCTCGCTCTTCCTCCAAGGAGCTCAGAGTGGTGTACATGGTTATTTTTATCTTCACAACAACCCTGTGAGGTAGGTTAGGCTGAGGGATACATGACTGGCCCAGAGTCACCCAGTGAGTTTCAGTGAGTTGAATGGGGATTGGAACTCGGGTCTTCCCGGTCCTATCCAACTTAGCTTCACTGGCTCTCAAGGGCACCACATCTACTCAATACCTACCCAAATGGACTTCAGGGACTTTCCTCTCATCACAGTAGGTCCAGCCAGACACATCTTGGTTGTCCAGCTGGGGTGAAGGGGAAGAGCAGATCACCCGAGTGTTTAAGAGTTGTGCATTGAAAGAAAATGTAGGTCCGTGCACAGTTTGTTTAATCAATACATGCATATGAAATGCTGCTAGGCCATTCACCTCTGCTTGCCCTGGCGAAGAAGGGTTCAGTTGTGACACTTTCCTCATTACTGGATGGGTACGAGGTAGCTGGCCACAGAGAACAAGATTTATCCAAACAGAGCTGAAATCTGTCAGATGGTCATTCTTAGGAGATAAACCCTGGGATGAGAACAAACAACTTGACCAAAGACATGTGCAGTGAAGGGGAGGAAGGAGCTATGAGAAGAAGCTAGGTTTACCAGAAGCAGCAGATAAGGAACATAAGAACATAGGAAGCTGCCTTATACTGCCTTATACCCTTGGTCCATCTAGCTAGGTATTGTCTACACCAGGCCTGCTCAACTTAGGCCCCCCAGCTGTTTTTGGACTACAACTCCCATAATCCTCAGCCACAGCAGCCAATAGCCAGAGATTATGGGAATTGTAGGCCAACATCTGCAGGAGGGCCGAAGTTGAGCAGGCCTGGTCTACACAGACTGGCAGTGGCTTCTCCAAGGTTGCAGGCAGGACTCTCTCTCAGTCCTACCTGGAGATGCTACCAAGGAGGGAATTTGGGACCTTCTGCCTGCAAACATGCAGGTGCTCTTCCCAGATTGGCTCCATCCCTTAAGGGGAATATCTTACAGTGCTCACACCTGGAGTCTCCCATTCCAATGGTGGGCCAACCACAAGAAATGGGCAGCCACCAGGAAGGACCACCCGGCTGGGATAAGCCAACCACAAAGAATAAAACACATGACTGAATATGGTCTTTGATTCTGGAGGAGGTGGTGGTGGGGGGGCTCTAGAAGTAAAACTTGATGAAGAAACGAGGCTGGCTATTCCTTCCTGCCAGCCCGTGCTGCCTTCATGCATGCTGTCTGCCTGTCGTACCTTGTCTGTCTTGTGTCTGCACACTGCCGCTTTAAACATAATGTGATACAAGAAATGTTAACCAATGTCCCTTTATTCTTTGTGTTTTAATTGCTTGGCAGAGGGCAACAGCCTGAAAAGAACTGGGTCCCGATGCAGCTGAACAATGGCCAGATGGTGCTGCATTTTCCGACAGAGCTTTGTACCCTAACCCTGGCGGCCCAGGGACGTCCGTCCCCCACTTGTCCAATGATGGCTACGCCCTTGGTCATGTACCTGCCTGCATGCCTTGGGAAGCCCTGGAAATCCCCCATCCACAGCATCCCTATCATCAGTGGCTCAGGCTCTTGGAACCCTGTGTGATGCCTGATGTGGGGCTATTAGTGGACGCTGCCCAGCACTGCTGTGGAACCTCCCAAGTGGATAGTTCCCTTTGAGCTCTTACTGTCCCTCGAACTTGGTTGTTGTGACGCAACCATCGCTTGGAGGAACTCCACCTCTGCTCTCTGACTTGAATGCTTTTGGACCAGGCCTTGACAGGCACAGAGACACAAGGAAGAGATGATGAGCCCCTGCCAGGGAGAGTCCAAGCCTGGTGCTGTATTTCAGCTGCTTTAGGTTTTGTTATCGCCTTCCATAGGACGATCCAGCTGCTCTCCCCACATCAGTGTGTCTGTGTCTGTCATCAGCTCCATTCCAGAGCCCCGGCCTGCCCACGGAATCCAGTGCAGGACTAGCAATGCTCACAGTGATCTGTGCCAGCTTGTTTTCGAGCACATCCCCAAGGAGGACAGAAAAGCCCTGCCTGCAAGAAGAGCAAGTTGCCAAGAGGAGAGGAGAGCTGGTCTTGTGGCAGCAAGCATGACTTGTCCCCTTAAATAAGCAGGGTCCACCCTGGCTGCATATGAAAGGGAGACTTGATGTGTGAGAACTGGAAGATATTCCCCTCAGGGGATGGAGCCACTCTGGCAAGAGCAGAAGGTTCCCAGTTCCCTCCCTGGCAGCATCTCCAAGATAGGGCTGAGAGAGACTCCTGCCTGCAACCTTGGAGAAGCGGCTGCCAGTCTGTGAAGACAATACTGAGCTAGATGGACCAGTAATCTGACTCACTATATGGCAGCTTCCTATGTTCCTATGTTCCAAGCCAAACATTGCACAGAGAGAGCAAGGCGACCAGGGACCTTCCAGTCCAGGGGAAACCAAACCATGCTTTTCCTTACAGCAGTTTCTCGGGGCCATTTCCCAAGGAGACAAGCGGGCTAGGAAGGCACGTAATGGAGGCTGCTAGCGTAGGCTGAGCATGTGTGTATACCTATGGATCTCAGCAATTTTAGTTTATTTGTTAGCCCCAGTTAGTAGGGGTGTGCACAGAACTGGCTGGTCCGGTTCAGTTCAAGCCCGAACCAGACCTGAACCAGACTGGGTCAGTTCAGTCGGGCACCCCCCCTGTACCCCCCGTTAGGTCCTAGGGGGGTTGCAAACAAAATTACCCCCTCTGGGCAGGTTCTCCAAGGTGGCGGGGGGCTGTCCAAGGATGTTCCCTGCTGGCCTTCTCTCCTTCAAAAACAGCCCTGTTTGGCCGTTTGGGCCTTTCCCCTGGCGTGGTGGCCATTTTGGAGGCCGCAACACCTGTGCAATGGGCCTCTGCATGGCCTGGGTCATGCCCAGGCCACACAGAGGCCCATTGCGCAGGCACAGCAGCCTTCAAAATGGCCACCCAAATGGCTGAACAGGGCTGTTTTTGAAGGCCAGCGGGGGAGGGGGGAACCTCCATGGACCCATCACCACCACCTCGGAGAACTCCCCCCCCACGAGGGAGTAAGTAAATAAATAAATAAATAAATAAATAAATAAATAAATAAATAAATATTCGTTTGTGAACCCCCTGAATGGGCTGGGTGGGGTTCGGCACGGGGTTGAGCTGAACTAGGCATGTTTCAGCTCAACCCTGAGCCTTCAAACCAAACCGGTTTGACTTCGAACTGGTTCGGTTCCAAACCTGTTTGCACATCCCCTACCAGTTAGCAGCCTAGCTGGTTGTAGAAACCTAGCTCAAAAGCACCAGCTGCGTGCCTTGTACTGTATAAAATACAGGAGCACATACCCTATTTATCTGAATAGAAGACTACCCTAAATTTAAGAGGACTCCCTTTAAAAAATGGGTTAAATATTGGTTATACTATTTACCCAGAAGCAAGAGGATCCTAAATATAAGACAACTTCTCGATTTCTAACATCAAAGAACTTTTAAAAAAAACTTAGTCTTGGATTCAGGTAAATAAAGTGAGCCCTTTGCCACGATCTGTGAGGAGGGCTTGGTGGGCAGGTGGGGAGAAAGGTTCATTTACCTTCCCTGCAGACAACCCATTGAAGGAGCTGGGTGTGCAGATCACACACACACACCCGCTGCCTGATGACCCTCTGCTGCCCCTGGCAGTAATCTGATTTGGCATGCCAGGAGCGGGGGAAGATGTGCGTAATCCTGGCACACCGATATCTTCATCGCCTGTGGCTGGGAGGATGCTGTGGCTGGGAGGATGCCCCCATGTCTGAAGCAGCCTGTGCAGCCTCCAAGGAATCCCAGAGAGATAATGGGGGGCCTGTACCCCCAAGGCCTTTTCTGGCGTGACCGGAATGGCCTGGGCAGCAGCTCCTTCCTGTGCAGTTGGGTTCGCGCCCAAAGCCTCAGAACGCGCTGCGGGAGTCCACGCTGCAGTTGCTTCCCATAGTTGCGGCCAGCAGTACCCCTCCAGAAACAGCCCCTCTCATGCCTTGAGTCAGGCCTAAAACTGGGCGTCTCTCTCACTTTTGATCTTGCCCTGGTTTGGTTTTGAAGGAGAATCTCGTATAGCAAAGCAGTCGGGACAGAAGTCCTCTTAAAGGGACCAAATAGGCATTCTCTGGGGCTGAAGGGAGCATTCCCCTTGTCATGAGAAATGGTTGCATACGAGTGGTGATTCAGCTGCAGTCCTTGGTATATTATAAACAGACCCCAGAGGAGGAAATTCTCACTCGGATCCTAATGCTGCTCTTCTGAACCCAGCAAGGTCACAGCTGGTACTGATCAGGGAGGGATTTGCAGAGAAGTGGCTGTCCTTTCCTGGTGCCAAGGAGAGATTTGTTAGAAAAGCAAAGCAC
This sequence comes from Hemicordylus capensis, assembly GCF_027244095.1. Classification (NCBI taxonomy): domain Eukaryota; kingdom Metazoa; phylum Chordata; class Lepidosauria; order Squamata; family Cordylidae; genus Hemicordylus; species Hemicordylus capensis. The sequence goes on from NC_069660.1 coordinate 6,122,458, forward strand.
TGGCTTTTGAAACCTTCTCTCTGCTGTGTCTCCTCCTGGAATGGGTTAGAGCAGGGTTCCCAGATGCTGTTGGACTACAGCTCCCACCATCCCTTTGGACATTGTGCTGGGGATGATGGGAGTTGTAGTCCAACAGCATCTGGGAGCGTGAAGCAGTGGACCCCTGGTTCCATCAAGTAGTTACAGCAGAAGGAGCAACCGGCTAGTGTCTGTTACTCTAACAGCAGAATAATACCTAGCACGTGTGTAGTGTTTACTACACTATTTAAAACACTTCATGTGCATTACCTTGTTGTAATCCTTACAACAACTCTGTAAGACAGGGGTTTTCAAACTTGAACCTCTGGAGGTTGTTGGACTACAACTCCCATCATCCCCAGTCATAGGAACATAGGAAGCTGCCTTATGCGGAGTCATACGCTTGGTCCATCTAGCTCAGTATTGTCTACACAGACTGGCAGCGGCTTCTCCAAGGTTGCAGGCAGGAATCTCTCTCAGCCCTATCTCGGAGATGCTGCCAGGGAGGGAACTTGGAACCTTCTGCTCTTGCCAGAGTGGCTCCATCCCCTGAGGGAAATATCTTACAGTGCTCACACTTCTAGTCTCCCATTCAAATACAAATCGGGGAAATCCTGCTTAGCAAAGGGCACAATTCATGCTTATTAACACGAGACCACCTCTTCTCCCATTGTGGTGAGGATAATGAGAGGTGAGACCCAAAGGGAGACCCGAGGTTGCGAACTGCTGCTGTAAGGTGAGAGTTGTTATCCATATACCGCAACTGAGCGGAGTAGAAACAGCTTGCCTAATGAAGTCATGATGACAGGGGTAAGATTCAAACCGGAGACTTCCCGATCCAGGCAGAAGTGAAGCCAAGTAATTTTGGACTTTGGACCTTGGACCTAATGAGCTTAATCTTAATGAGCTTAATCCTTTAAACCTCGCCCCCCCACACACACATACCCATACACACACTTCACTACAAACCCACAGGTCTAGGCCAGAGTGCGTTTGGAAGTGTGGGGGGTGGGGAAGGACTACACAACACCTAATGGATCCATACAACTTCTTGATCATTCACCACAAACCCACAGATCTGGGCCAGAGTGCATCCACCCCTCCTACACAAAAAAAGACTATGCAAGGCCCAATGGACTCACACAGCTTCTTGACCATTCATTCACAAACTAACTAGGACACAACATGTGTCCCTTGCTCCACAGTTCAAACCCAAAACCAGCTTGGACATATCATGTATTTGTAAGGAAAATAAATTAAAACCACAACACATGCCCCTTGGTCCACAGTTCTCATGATGACCTTTTGGATCACAAACTAACTTGAATACAGTGCATATGAAAAAATAAATGTTCTTCGTTTATTCAGATGTAACAGTTAGTTCTACTTTCACTAGGTGTGAAGTATTCTATGGACAGAGAGACTCTTTCTGGCAGCTTTACTGCAGTAGGGAAAAAATCATCAAAAACCACAGGATTGGATGATTTCCTTGAAATAAAAATACACAGAGTCCTGCCATCTTGGATGACATCTGTGCCCTGTTTCAGAACTCTAAGTCTAGCTGTTCTTGAAATGTAAAGCTTTGGGCAAAAGCGTGGGGAGCATGTTGCACTAAAATGAAGACAAAGGGCAGAATCCTTCCCATGGGGGTGAAATGATGGTCCTGGGGGGAACTCAGTTCTAGAAATTTTTGTAATTTTATACCATCAAACAAGCCACATAGAACATTTTTGAAGTGTTTTTTAGAAATAATAATTAAAAATCAGTTGATTGACCAATCCATGTCAAGATCAATACACAGTGTCCTGCTAACCTGTCCTAAATCTGTGTCCAATTGCAGAACTCTAGATCAAGCCATTCTGAAAAGATAGAAGTGGGATAAAAGTAGATGTTGCTTACCCCTTTCTATGAAGTAATGGGCAGATTCCTCCATATGGGGTGGTGGAATGATGGACCGTGTGTGTGTGTGTGTGTGTGTGTGTGTGTGTGTATGTGTGCGTGCGTGCGTAAAATGATGGTAGGGGTGGGGGCTACAGTTCTAGAAGTTTTTGTGATTTTCTGCCATGAAACAAGCCACTAAAAGGACTTTTTGGAAGTTTTTTAAAAATAAAAAAAATCATTAAAAATAAATAGGTTGGCCGATCCTCTTCAAAACCAATACACAGAGTTCTGATAACCTGTCCTTCATCTCAGCCAAATTTCAGAAATCTAGGCTAAGCCATTCCAGAAATATAAAGAGGGCCCTCTTTTCCCTTTGGAAAAATCATGGGGCCCTCTAGGAGAGTGGGCACATGGACCCGGGCCCCCAAGTCCATGCCTGATGGCACCCCTGGATTCAGGCTTTAAGCCACTGTGCTATAACAGGCAGCTCTGTGCAAGCAGTGGATGCACACTATAACTCCCCCACCCCCAAACAAAACAAAACAAAACAGGAAGCTGTGTGAAAAGGCATATACAGAGCTAGCATGGACTCCACCACACAGGAAGATTATTACTCTGGGCCAGTCATGTATCTCTCAGCTTCACAGGGTTGTTGTGAGGATTTAAAAACAAAACAAAACACCAAACCATGTAAACCACCCTGAGCTCCTCGGAGGAAGAGCAGGATAGAAGTGTAACAATAAATGAATGAATGAATGAATGAATAAACAAACAAATAAATAAATGTAAAGTATGTATATACTGCTTTTCCACACAAAACTTTCTCAAAGCTGTTTCCATATCAAAAGCAATGGAAAGATGGCTTCCTGTCCCAAAAGGGCTCACCATATGAAAGGAAGGAAGGAAGGAAGAAGGAAGGAAGGAAAGGCATTTCTGCCCAGCGGGCATTTTCTCCAGGGTTGTGTGTGGATGCTAAGCTGGGCTGAATCAAGGTGCTTGCTCTCCCCTAGAGGTTTTACAGACAGAGCTCCCCCCCCCCCCAATCCACTCCTGATTGGAGTGTGCCAGTCCACATATTCACTGGATTTAACCCAACCTCCCTGCAGGCTATCAGGGACCAGGTCAGACAGGACTTTGTTTTTCTCGGAAGGGAGGCTGCGAATTCTGGCTCAGCCTGAGTTATGTTCCGGGTTAAAAAAAATCCTCAATTTCCAGCAGCTTTTGAAAAAAAAAACCTCTGCTTTCTGCTTCTGCTTCTGCTTTCTCCGAAGATGTTGATAGAGGTGCTGATGGCGATGCACGAATGGTCCATCCTCCTCTGAGCAGCTGGGGGCTGCAGTCCCCCTCCCTCTCCATTAGCATTGTTCCCTGGGAGCAATGCTGCACCATTTCAGGGCAACTCTCACACCCAGGCGCGTAACAAAGATCGGGCAAGGGGAGACAGTTGTCTGGGGGCCCCACTGCCTGGAGGCCAAGAGCTCCTTTTCTCCCGCCTCTCAGCTGATCGGCGGGTGGGCGGGGCTTCCACGGAGGCCTCCTGTAGGCCGCAGTGAAGCCTGAACTCCAGTAGGGCCCAAGCCAGCCAGGAAGGAGGAGGCTGCCAGGTGGCCACCACTGGTCTCTGCAGCAGAAGACCCCTTGCTGCCAGGTAGAGTGTGAACTCCTTTTTGTGGTTACCTTCCCTGCCCCCCCCCCGGATATATAGGCATCTGCTTGCCATAGGGCTTGGATATGGGGGGGGAGGGACCGAGAAGTCTCTGAATATTTATTTTGAAACAGCTTGGAAAATTTGCTGGCTTAAAAAAAACTATCTAAAAAGTCCTATAAGTGGCTTGTTTCATGGCAGAAAATTACAAAAACTTCTGGAAGAAACAGTATTATAGTTATTTTATTCATTCATTCATTCATTTCTAAATGCACTTATGTTCCAAGTTGTTTTGCAACCCAGAAGGCCTGAGTGAGAACTGGGAAGCATGTGTGGTGCTTTTATTTTATTTTATTTTTCTTGTGTGTGAACTGCTCCCCAATAACTTGCAGGGACTTCAGGGTAAATCTGGCCAACATGTGAATGCAGCACCTCCATTCCAGAGGAGATGTGTCTTAAAGGGCTTTACAAGCCTCCTGTGAAAAACCTCCTGCAATCAAACTTGACTGAATTTGTTCAGAATTCTGAGAAAACAAACATAGGCTCACCCTGCATGGTTGAAAGTCTCCTTTGCTAATCTGCAGCGAGGGGCCCATTTTAATCATTCATCTTTCTAGTGTGTTCTAGGCATTAAAAGTAGCACAAATGTATAGTACTCAATGTATATCACTATATATTGTGATGTGTGTGTGTGTGTGTATTCAGTGAAATGTATTTCCAGGCAGCATACTTATTTTGGAATATCAGACTTAAATCCTTGGGGGCCTGGGGTGTGCGGAGGCCCTGGACTTTGGGGGGGGGGGCATTTTAAAATCTTGTCTCTGGGCCCATTCCAACCTTGCTACGCCCCTGCTCACACCTCTGCAGCCCCAGGTTTGAGCGTAAAGTTCTCTTGGAAGAATTTCGGCTCAGCCTGGATGCTTATGAAGCACCGAATCAGAAGCAGCCCGTGAGAAATCTCAGCTTCAATGCTCTTCCTCTTCATGGTACGGGGAGGGGGCTGCTGTGGGCCTCCCAAATCCTGGAGCCAGAATGGCCTCTTTAGGTATAGACAGGGTTGGAGGGTATAAGGGTATTTGAATCAGGCCACTGAGTGATGATCTCTCTCTCTCTCTGTGTATAGGCCTGGAAATAACTCTTGGCTTTGCGCTCTCTCTCCAACCTCCCATTTGAAACTTGAGCTCTTGCAGTGGGATAGGAAGAAGCGGGGTGGGGGGTGGGGGGAGTATTGAAGTCTCCTGGGTTTTTTTGGCATGACTGGCCAATACTGCTGCTGGGGCCAGGATAATGACAAAAGCAAGGGCTGAGATGCTTGCAGGGGGTGCTAGAAAAAGGGAGGAGGAGGAGGAGGAGAGGAGGAGGAGGAGAGATGGGCTGAGAGGAGGAAGTGCTACAGTTTCAGACTCTGGACGTGTTTCTTGGGGAGGACGGAGAGAGAGCCCGTGTGCCTTGCAAAGAAAGGAGAGCCGGAGTTGCCCCCCACCTGGCTTCTGTGTCCCCCGAAGGAAGCCCTCAAGGAGGGTCAGTCCTTCTCCACATCAGCCTCTGCCCTGAGAATCGAGTCTTCTGGCCTCTGGAGTGGTGCTGCCGGGGCTGGGTTCCTGCTTGGCCACCTCACAGCCATGTGGGGGGCTGGGAATCTCGCCCTGGCGGTCTTTGGCTGCTTGCTGGCAGCTGGCCTGGCAGAGGGCATGCAGCGGAGGGCGACAGAGAGCAAGCTCCGCAGGCGGTCGCACCGGGTCCAGCTGGGGCGCTGCAGCTACACCTTTGTCCTGCCAGAGGCGGACCCACCCCTCTGCCAGCTGGCCGGGGAGACCTTCAACGTCAACACGCTGCAGAGGGACTCCCCGTTTGGCTCTGGGCTCAGGGGCCCTGAGGAGTCCACACAGCGAGTCCAACAGCTGGAGAGGGTCCTGGAGAACAACACCCAGTGGCTGCTGAAGGTAAGGGCAGGGGTCTTCTCCCGGCAGGCAGCGGGTGGCACCCGGGGAAAGCACCTGCAGACCAATGCCAGGGCTCAAGCCTGTCTTCAGACCCAGGCGCTCTGAACCTCGACAGGTGTTTGTTGTTCACACATACAGCCCAGTCTCAAAGTGGGGTGCCACCACAGAAAAGCCCCTCTCCCTTGTCAGCACCCCCCCCCCCGAACCTCAGGAGGAATGCAGAGGAGGGCCTCCCTAAGTGATATGGTCAGGGGACTCTATGGGGTGACTCCGCTAGGAAAAGGCACTTGGCTCACGCCCAGAAGCACTCCCAGCCGTCTGGCAGGTGCATGGAAAGAATTTCTATGTGCTGTGGGGCAGCGGGGAAATGCCTGACTAGCAAGCAGAAGGTTGCCGGTTTGAATCCCTGCTGGTACTATATCGGGCAGCCGCAATATGGGGAGATGCTGAAAGGCATCATCTCACACTGTGCGGGAGGAGACAATGGGAAACCCCTCCTGTATTCTATCAAAGAAAACCATAGGGCTCTGTGGGCACCAGGAGTCGGAATCGACTTGACAGCACACTTTACCTTTACCTTTATGGTGATATATGAGGGGTGGTATCTAAAAATAGGTTTGGGGACCCTGAAGGTATATGGGGCTCACATGCACAAGGAAGGTTGCTTATGGCCTAAGTTGGGTTCCCATCTCTGATGGGGCCTTGTCGCCCCTTTCAGCCTCGGTTTCCCGTCTGTAAAAAGATTGGCGATCTGGCGGCTTCCCAGGGGCAGGGAGCTGCTATGACAAGGAACAAGGAAAACACTCTGAGACTATAACAGGCTTGGGAACAGCTACTTGCCTGCTCACCCGCAGTGGGTCGGAAGCACCTCCAGGTGCTCAGAGAGGGACGCTGGAGCATCCACCAGGGTCAATGTCAGCTCAAGGCACCTTGGGGCAGCAGCCGAGAGCCCAGCACCACAGGGGACCTCTGCTGATGCCTGCCTGTCCGGAACGGAGGCAGGTTCGCCACGCCTCCTGCCACGACCTCCAAGTGCCATGACTGGCTTTTCACCAAGGAGTGAATGGATGGGAACGAATGACTAGCACCGAGGAGACCCGAGGTCCAATCCCCATTCAGCCATGAGACTTGCTGGTTGACTCTGGGCCAGTCACTTCTCTCTCAGCCCAACCTACCTCACAGGGTTGTTGCGAGGAGGAGCCTAAGTATGTAGTACACTGCTCTGGGCTCCTCGGACGAAGAGCGGGATATAAATGTATAATAATAATAATAATAATAATAATAATAATAATAATAATACCACCATCTGTGTCTATGGGGGAAAGGGAGAGGATGGTGGCTCCCTGCCCTGGATGTCACCTTGGCGTCAAGGCTTTACCTCTCTGGGTAGCCTCTCCAAGGCACTTTCCAGATTACACGCTACAACAGTGACACACGTGTCCGCTAATGTGCTTCTGTCCTGCCTGTGTTTCGACATGTGTCCATACTGCCTGTGTCCCTGCGCTGTCAGCAAGGTGCCATTCATATTTCCGATGCCTTCTCTCAGATTTTCTCCTTGTGTTTTAGTCCTACACTACAACGCTGCAAGTCCCTTGTAAAAAAATAGCAGTATTTTCCCGTCGTAGGAGTTTGAGATTCTGGGGATCATTGCCAATAGGATCCTGCCAAGTCGAAGCATTTTACCCCATTGCAGTGTGTAATCTGGAAAGCGCCCAGGTCATCTTCATCACGGCCCTTCAGTTGCACATCCTCAGTTATACTTCTTGGACACATTGGAATGTGGTGGAGGAACTGGGAGAGAGAGGGAAATTAATCAAACAATTGCAGCAACTATTGTGATTATTGTTAGGGGCTAACATGACCCTCAGCCCTCTGTTGACAGAAGGGGGGCTGCAGAGAGTTGTGGATCTGCAAGCAGCCTTCAGCATCCCTGCACTGGAGGCTGCTTTGTGCAGCAGACTGGGCATGGGTGGGGGGGGAGGGAGAGGGGAGCGATTTTTGTGCCTCTCCCCTCCTTTCAAAAATCCTTTCCAAATGCATGAATCTGTCCCTGAAGGTTGTGCAGCCCTTGGGGACATATATGTTACTCTCCCTTCCCCTTCTATGCCCAGTCTGCTGTGCAAAGGAGCCTTCAGTGCTGTGATGCTGAAGGTTCTTTGTGGACCCCCAGGCCTCCCGCTGATGCCAGGATCATGTCAGCCATTCTTATCATTGGCTGACATCCAGGCAAAGGAGGTACCAGTTCAGCAAGGCTGTGCTGGTGCTATGTGAGAGGGACAAGTTTTGACAACCTCCCCTTCCCTCTGAAGCCCACTGTGCCTCCCCGAAACACGTCCTTGATGATCGTGCAGCCCTCAGGGACATATTTTTGTGAGACTAAGAGCCGTTTCTCACGAGCAGTGAGAAATGGCGATAAGGTTTGTGGGGAGGAAGCCCTGAAGAGTTTACCTCCCTACGGTTGATCCATTTTCTTCCCTTGGGTGGGCAAATCGCCTGCCCGGATGGGCACCGGCTGCTGCCAGTAAAGGAAAACACTTGCTCCCGTAACGTCATTTTCAAGAGTGGCTCCGTAGGTGGGCTTGCCGCCGTGGTGCCGCCAGGATCGGGCCCCATCCCAGCAGTTCACATGTGCATGTGCAAAACCGGTCTGGGCTCACTTAGCCCGCTTTTGCACGGGTGTGTGAATAGCCTCACAGTGAACTTCAGGGGCAAGGGGAGATGGATAAAAATAGCGCCTCTCCCATAGCACCAGCACGTTGTTGGACTGGATGTCAGGCCTTATTTCTTAGCTTGGGAGGGGAAATGTATCTGGAAGGTTGCGAAGGGTAAATGTTGAGCCATTTTGGAAGGGCGGCATATGAATCAAATAGATAGATAGATAGATAGATAGATAGATAGATAGATAGATAGATAGATAGATAGAGCCAGCGTGGTGTAGTGGCTAGAGTGCTGGACTAGGACCAGGGAGACCCAAGTTCAAATCCCCGTTCAGCCATGAAACTAGCTGGGTGTCTCTGGGCCAGTCACTTCTCTCTCAGCCTAAGCTACTTCACAGGGTTGTTGTGAAAGAGAAACTCAAGTATGTAGATAGATAGCTAGATAGATAGAATGAATGAAGGGCAGAGGCCAGTCAGGAGGGAACTGAAAAGATCCCCCCTCTTTGATAGAATGCAGGACTTAATTCATGTCCAGATGAAGCTAGTTCTGGATTTCACACCAGTTATGCATGAAGTTGCCTCATGCAGGGATCAGGCTAGAAGGACAGCCTGCCTTCACCTCCATGGCGCTGCGCCGCCACCAGAATCAGCAGCATCTCTTTCCCTCTCTCGTGAGTTGTCCCGTAGGCTGCCTGCAGAGGAGGAGGAATACTGGCGTGTTTCTTCCCCCAGTAAATAGCAATGGCTGCTCCCCACCACCACTCCGCCCTGCTCCGCATTGGAGAATGGGGCATGAGGCCAGAGGATGCCTCTCTTTCATCTGGATGATGTGGCTTCCTGCCAGGGATGTTTTGCAATGCCAAATGAGCTGCTTGGCTCTTTTGGTGACCATATCTTTCTTTTGGGGCTCATCTAATTTCATTCCACGGGGGACTTTTGCAGGCCCGCAGCCAGGAGTCAGTGAAGTGAGTGAGTCTGTGTGTATGTTTGGGGGGTTGAGGGTGGGGGGAGAAGCTACAGGATTTATTCTACATGGATTGTGCAAGGCGATGCCAAAGAGCAGAAACTGAAATACAAGTAATTTAATGTCTGTAAAGTTATATAGCTTATTTATATCGCTTTATTTATAGCCAGCGTGGTGTAGTGGTTAGAGTGCTGGACTAGGACCGGGGAGACCCGAGTTCAAATCTCCATTCAGCCATGAGACTAGCTGGGTGACTCTGGGCCAGACACTTCTCTCTCGGCCTAACCTACTTCACAGGGTTGTTGTGAAAGAGAAACTCAAGTATGTAATACACCGCTCTGGGCTCGTTGGAGGAAGAGCAGGTTATAAATGTAATAATAATAATAATAATAATTTACTTTAGTGGGATAAAAATACATGTTAAGATTTAAACACACACACACACACACACACACACACATTCCTTTTTGATCATCCAAATCTTTTGCTCTCATTGGCCAGAACCCTGGATGGTGGAAGCAGCTTGGTTTTCCAGTGAGCAACTGGGCAGAGCTGGGTCTCCCAGCCTTGCCTCCCCAGACATTAGATTCCAATTCCCATCATTCGCAGCCACAATAGCTAGGAATTGCTGGAACAATAATTCCAGTGAAATATGGAGACTTGAGGTTGAGAGACCCTGGGTCATAGAGATGTGTTTCTGAATCAGACCTCGCACCTTCCAGCGTTTCACAGATGAAAACAGGGAGGACGTTTCTTTGCCCTTGTGAACAACTTTGAGTCAATTGATAGGGACATAGAAAGCTGCCTTCCACCGAGCCAGACCCTTGGCCCACCTAGCTCAGTGTTGTCTTCACAGACTGGCAGTGGCTTCTCCAAGGTTGCAGGCAGGAGTCTCTCCCAGCCTTCTCTTGGAGATGCCAGGAATGGAGTTTGGAACCTTCTGCTTCAAACATGCAGGTGCTCTGTGGAATGTGCTAAAATGAATTAGGAATGCCCACTGAAAAGCCTTGCTTCCTTCCAAATGACCATGGAATGCATTCTTATGGCCCCTTGAAAGGAGGAACGTAGGAAGCTGCCCTCTACCGAGTCAGACCCTTGGTCCATCTAGCTCAGTATTGTCTACACAGACTGGCAGCAGCAGTGACAGGCAGGAGTCGTCTCTCTCAGCCCTATCTTGCAGGTGCCAGGGAGGGAACCTGGCACCTTTTTGTATGCAAGCAAGCAGATACTACTCCCAGAGTGGACCCATCCCCTAAGGGGAATATCTCACAGTGCTCAGAAATGTAGTCTCCCATTCAAATGCAAACCATGGTGGACTCTGCTCAGCAAGGGGGACTATTCATGCTTGCTACCTAATGGGGCAGCGGGGAAATGACTTGACTAGCTAACCAGAGGTTGCCAGTTTGAATCCCCGCTGATATGTTTCAACACCTATATCGGGCAGCAGCGATATAGGAAGATGCTGAAAGGCATCATCTCATACTGCACGGGAGATGGCAATGGTCAGCCCCTCCTGTATTCTACCAAAGACAACCACAGGGCTCTGTGGGCACCAGGAGGCGACACCGACTCAATGGTGCACTTTACCTTTACCACAAGACCAGCTCTCCTATGAATTAATTAAAAAGCTATGCCCAATTAATTGGGCAGTTTGGGACTGGCATTGTTTGCACAGATACTGATCCCACTCAGAACATCCATTTGGGAGGGATGCTGCTACTGGAGGGCAGCCCCCACCCCTTGCAAGCATCCCTCTCAGTGCTTGCTGCTCCGTTTCCCATGAGAAGCTGCCGCTCAGAGCCCACGTTCTCTTCCTTTGCTGCTCCACAAGTCTCGTCCCTGATGTTTTCTCGCTGCTTTGGGACTCTCCCTCCCTGAGCCAACCACAGACAGAGTTATTTGCAGGCCTGACGTTAGCATTGGTTGCCCGGGTGACAGATGTGAGGTCCGATGGTTCTTGGGAAGAAAGAGGAGTTTGCTGCGGCTGTTTCCTGGGGCCGGGGAAGCTGGCCTCCTTTTATTTCGAGCTCCTTTCTTGAATGGTCAGCTTGCTTGTTTCCTTCAAAACAGAATTTAAGTCTCTCTTTTACTTTTAGACACGTAAGGGAAATGCACAGGCCATACACTACATGGCTGCCATTGCGGCTGGGGATGATGGGAGTTGTAGTCCAGCCACACCCAGGGTGGAGAGCCCCTGCTATAAACAATGTATTCTGTGGGGCAAGACTGTTGCCTTCACACACACCTAATTTGTCATGGAATGTTAGCTCTTACCCAGAAGCCCTGTCTGCCCTCCAAAAAAACACCACTACCCATCCCAAGACAAGAGTGGGTGGCTGTGATTATGTATCGATTCCCAAAAGACAAACTGCACATGGTCACTCAAAGAGGCACTTCTCTCTTTTTCAGGTGCAGACAAAAACTAGTTCTTGGCCTGTGCCTGGATAGGGCAAGTTACCATGCAAAGGGGGCATAAGAACAGCCTTGCTGGATCAGGCCCAAGGCCTATCTAGGCCAGCAGCCAGCATCCTGTTTCCCACAGTGGCCACCAGATGCCTTGGAGAAGCCCACCGGCAAGAGATGAGGGCATGCCTCTCTCCTGCTGTTGCTCCCCTGCAACTGGCATGTAGAGGCATCTTGCCTCTGAGGCTGGAGGTGGGGGCTGTCTAGACCAAGCAGCTTGGACAGATGTCTCAGCTGTGCAGCAACTGTGCTGATGTCCTCTCCATGACATCCTGTTGCAATGCGGACCGCAGTCCTTCTTGGAAGGGCTGCCGCAGCTTTAAGTTGAGAATGGGAACTGTTTTCTCCTTGTTCCTCTGGAGGAATGACTCTGTTCTCTGCTGCTCAAAGTTCTGTGCATCTGACTGTGTACACAGCTGCATCTGAGGTTGCTACTCCTTGCTGACACCGCAGTGCTGTGAAGGATCAACTGCACCAAGAGCTCCTGGAGAGGAAGCCCAACAAGTGACTGCAGCCGGGTCCACTGGCTGCCATTCACACAGAATCCCTTCCCATCCCCAGCCTGGGCTGCCTCTCCATGCTAAAACCTTTTGCTGTAGGTCGGGCATGCAAAGACTTTTGCTCTGTTTGAGGCCTCTGGGTGTAGTGAAGGCGGGGGGAGAATATCAAATAGAGACTTCTCAGCAGCTCACTGAGTTTCAATCTCTCTCTATAATTCTCTAAGGCGTAATCCCGTGCGTGGCAACTCTCACGAGATTTCCTGGCAGGGCAGAACAGAGCAGAGCAGAGCAGGGGAGGAGCTGAGGAGGGAGGGTGGTCGAGGAGGAGGCAGTGGCGGGAGAGCGCACGTTGGCTCCAGCCGCCTGCCTCCTTGTGAGGAGGATGGCTGAGCAGGCGGCGGCATGCGGAGGTGGGGGTCAAACGAACTGGCCAAAGGGATATAGGGAGGGGAGAGCAAACTGGCCGAAGGGATGGAGATGAAAGGAAGACTGTGCAGGGAGCCAGATCAGTTGCGAGGTGTGGGAGGGAGGACACAGAGAGAACTAGGGGTGCAGATGCTCTGTGCTGGGTCAGCTAGTTCCCATGATTCTTTGAGGAAGGCCATGGCGGTTAAAGTGCTACAAGGGAATAAGAAAGGCCCCAGTGGACCAGCGCACAGGTTTATCTATCCATAGATTACGTAGGAAGCTGCCGTCTAGGGGTGCAGAGCTGATCTTGCAGGAGCAAGCATGAACGGTCTCCTTTGCAAAGCAGGGCTCGGTTTGTTTTGCATTTGGATGGGTGTCTACATGTGAGCACTGTAAGATATTCCCCTTAAGGAATAGGGCCATAGCTCAGTAGTGGAGCTGCTGCTTGTAAGCAGGAGGCAGCATCTCCAGGTAGGGCTGGGAGAGACTCCTGCCTGCAACCTTGGAGAAGCCGCCTGCCAGTCAGTGCAGACAATACTGAGCTAGATGGACTAAGGGTCTGGCTCAGTATATGGCAGCATCCTATGTTCCTCTGACTGACAGTAGCTCTCCAGGGCACTTTCCAGATCACATCCTGCAACTGGATCATGTTGGATCTCAGATTTGTGCTTCCACACTTCCTGAGTAGTGACACCGCAGTCCCTACACAGACAGCAGGGTGCCGTTCTCATTGCCAATGCCTTGTCTCGAATTTAATCGCTGTGATATAGAGCAAGGACATCGTATATCCAGCGTAAGGAAGTAGCTGTTTTTCCGGGTTGTTCGTTCCAACGAGATTGCTTCTCCTGCTGTTTACATTTTCAATGCAACTCGCCTGAACAGAGGCATTTTGCTGCTGTTTAGCAGCTAATTTGGAAAGCACCCAGGGCTTCTGTAAGAGGTCTTTATTTGCAGCCCTACCTGGAGGTTCCACAGATTGAACCTGGGACCTTCTTCATGCAGAACACGTGCTGTACCACTGAGCTATGGCCCCATCTCCTCCAGCATTTGGCTTCCAACACTGGCCAACCAGAACCCCACAAGGGAAGCCCACAAGCTGGGCATGATAGCCCTCTCCCATTACTGCCCCCACCCCCAGAAACTGGTATTTAGTGGCAGACTGCCTCTGAACATGGAGGTTCCATTTAGCCACCATGCCCAGTAGTCAGCTGGCTATATTCCACCTCCTCCATGAATGTGCCTAACCCCCTTTTAAAAGCATGGGAGCTGGGGGCCATCACCACATCTTGGGGCAGCCAATGCTATCACCTAGCTACGTGTCATGTGGAGAAGCCCTTTCTTTGGTCTGTCACACAAGAGGATAACAATCAATTTGCACTGATCGCAAAGTCTGAGCCATCAGTTTCACACACTGGGAGCTTGCCTCTTGATGTGGCCAGCTTGACATGGAGGTTCCTCCTGATAGCCCAGTCCATGAGAAATCTCTCGGAGGGGTGGAAAAAGCTTCAAGTCAGCTCTGAGTCATCCGGAACTCCATGGCATTGGGGATTCTCCTAGCATCATTGCCACAGAAGAAGGCTGACTAGAAACCGAAAGACATATTAGGCTTGTGTGGTGCATAGTCAGAAGATATCTCCTTGGATAGGCATCACCACTTCATGGGATACATCCCTTGATTCCCCTCAGGGACACTTTTCCAGCAGATTTTATCAATTTAAAGCTTCACAGGCAACTTCTATCAGCACTCTTCTCCAACAATTTAGCTTATTGATTGGAGTTTTATACACATGTGGTCTATTAGAAGAGTTGTTTGTGCATGGTATATGGTGGATTTTATTTTCTTCATATGGATTATCTGTGAAGGCTTGACTCAATGCACGATTATAAATGCATTTATAACTGCATAAATATCTGATTTATAAGAGTGGTTGTTTCCCAGTACATGTTATATGCTGGATTAGAGAAATTATTTTATGTGAGGATTTAGACTCTATTTGGGGTTCTTTACGTCTCATTGCTATCTGTTTGGAACCCTAACACATTGTTGTCCACCACCCAGGGACGGAAGTTTGGGGCAGTCTACAAAACAAACAAACAAGGAAGGCAGGCAGGCAGGAAGGAATATGGGTAGGTAGGTAGGTTTTGGCTAGTATATGTTCCCACTACAGAAGCCATTATGGCACCAGAGGGGGTATGTGAGAAATGGGCACCACTGAAACTAGGCTTTCCCAAGGACTGGGAAGGGATTTGTTTCCTTCAGCTGCCTTCCCTGTGTCCCCGTGACCTCCACGCTACGATGCCGCTCTTCCAAGATAGAACCTTTTTTTCAAAAAATTGCCAGTCCAGCTGGAACCACTTAATGGGACCTGTTTTCTTTGGATTCAGGTCCTGAAAAAACACGAACGTAGGAAGCAAGCGGGGAGGGGAGGGGGTGGGGGAGGGGAGCAGGGGGAGGATGGTAAAAGAACCGAGCAGCCAGCAAAACCGGCCAGACACTTCTAGCAAGAGTTTGGCATGTCTTCAGGCCACGGTGCCCGTTCGCTGAGCCCTGAGGATGAAGGATGAGGCAGCCTTTGCAGATGAGCAGCTGGCCTTTTCCTTCACCGCAGGGTAGCCACAACCACCTCCCACAAACACGGGGAGGGGGGGATAAGGTGAAGGGCTTATTGTGTTGCCATGAGGGGGTTGCAGGTTTAGAATGCATGCAAAGTAGAAATGCTGTCTATTATTGCTGTGTGGTCTCGCCACAAGCCTATGTAGTTCTCTAGCTTTATTCTATATATACTATAGCCTTACCCTGGATCAAGGGATTCCTTTCTACTACTACTTCAAATATGTATATATTGCCTTCCAACAAAAGTTCCCAAAGCAGCTTACTTAGAGGAATAATAAACAAGATGGCTCCCTGTCCCCAAAGGGCTCACCTTCGAAAAAAGAAATAAAAGACAGACACCAGCCACTGGAGGGGTGCTGTGCTGGGGATGGATAGGGCCAGTTGCTCTTGCCCTGCTAAATAAAGAAAATTACCACTTTTAAAAGGTGCATCTTTGCTCAGTTAGTGGGGGGGGGGGGAGGCGACACCCAATCAAAAACAGGCAGCCAATCTCTCAGCCAATCAAAAGCAGGCAGCTCTGCCCTTTGTTCTGATTTCCTAGTCCTACTAAAAGTGATGAAAATGGATGTTCTGTATGAACCACTTTTCTTACATTTTCTCACCTAGTGAAGTATCTGCCAGCATTCATCACCAACTACCCTCCAGTAATGTGTCTACCTTAACTCTGATCTCTGTTTGAATTCCCACCCTCTGCAAGTTTCAGCCTCCCAGAGTGCTAGTCACTTGCATGCTTGGAAACTGAATAAAGGCTTTGAAAACCAGTTGGAAAATGACACTTTGCTCAAGCGGAACACTTGCTGGTGTCACAGCACAGCCAGGGATAATTCTAGGTCAGGGATGATCAACTCCAGGCTCTCCAACTGTCATTAGACTATGATTCCCATCACCCCCTGCTGCCATATATTGTGGTGGGGCCCAGTGATGGGAATTGCAGTCCAACAACAGCTCAGGGTGGCCACCCTTGTTGTGCTAGAAGATGTGACTTGCAAGCATGCTTCAGCCCCAGTACTTCTCCTCTTAGACATTAAGCACTGTCCAGATGTGTCTGCCTCTGCACTGTAGATGAGGCTTCTGGCTTAAATCAACACAGATGAGCGATAACAGGGAAGCTTCATGCTTCGAGGTGAATGTTGAGCGAACCCACTTTGAACTACACTCGCGGTTGAGGGAAGCAGCCCTTCCCCTCTGCTCTAGGGTTTTGTTTTGCAACAAGTTCACATGGCATGCCTCTGTGTTTTCCTTCTAGCCAGTGGGGAGGGGGGAAGAGAGAGAGATTACTAAAGAGCTATATCTGCATTTCTAAAGAGAGTATCCTTCTAATGATTCTATGTCAGTGCTTTTCCCTAGAAAAAGTAGCTTAAAACCAGCATTTTAAAAACCCAGAAATAACTCAAGATAAGCTAGAATTTGTATCACAAAGCGGTTCCAAGGATCTCGAAGGGACTTCGGGGTAAGTTTGGCTGGTGTGTGAACACACACACTCTCCTCTGAAGGAGATTCGGGGTAGAAGTCCCGTGTTCTGTGACGGAGCAGGTAATCGGCTGATCTGGGAGGGCTAGGCGCGTGTGCACAGAAGCCTGAAACCGGCCCATTGGCCTCATTTGGAAGGAAGGCAGGGACGAGCGAGGGACTCTTTCGTCGCCTTCTCTCTGTCCCTCCCTCCTGCAGTGAGTCAGTCAGTGGTGTGAGTGCTTTCAGTTCAGCCACAGTGTGCCTGTTGCCAGCGCCCCCGCCCCAAGGAGCCCTACCCCAGAGCAGCCATTCACATCGTCTGGGAGCTGGGTGAGCTCTCGCTGCCACCCCGCAATGCCACTGCTCAGCAGAGGCTTTAAAAGATTTTTTGTTGTTGTTCTAAAGACCAGTCCCATCCCTATGTGGCCATGCCCCCCCCCGCCTGCCCCCTCTCAGGCTCCCCGTCTCGATTTAAGCCAACGCAATGTTGGCAACCCTATCCAGGAACCTGGAGACCTCTCCTAAACTTAGCATTGACCCATTGAGCCTGGTTACCATCATGTACGCCTTCATGTGATCTGTGGTTTCGTCTCTTCTGCTTGCCTTGTTCTCAAGAATGTGCAGTCCCGAGGAAATGACTCTGGTGCATTTTCCTCTCCTGGGAGCTTTGGTTCGGCTTGATTTACATGTGTTGCAACCCCTTCGCCCATTTTGATAGCTGCTGTTCTGGGAATCTTATCTGTAAAAAGTCCTGGGGTGGTGGTGGAGAGAGAGAGAGAGAGAGAGAATGTGATGTGTATGTTTAAATATATTGGTATGAGTCTGGCTGGAGACAGACAATCCTTTTCAAGAGAACTTCTTCCCGACATGTATTCACTCCAATCTTTTGGCCCAATTTCGACTTGTTGTCTAGGATTCATATCTGTCTTTGCTCAGCCTTTGCATGATCTGGAAGCACAACAAAAATCTGCAAACCATGTTTGAATAGAGATGATAATGAAAACAAAAACAAAAATGAACAATGCAGGGACATAGAGGTGCTCTTCTCCCTGGACTTCCAAGCTGAAGTCCAGGGCCTGCACATCCCCTGGGGACCCCCAAATCCTCTTTCGTCTGTCCCCGGGTGGTGTGATCGCCACACTGCACCGCCAGCTCGTGCTGCACCGAGTGGCTGAGCGTGACTGTGACCTGCACCCGAGAGTTATTTGCATTTGGCTTCATGCTTTGGAGTAAACGTTGAGTGAAGCCACTTCAAACTACTCTCACAGCATTAAGGGAAGCAGCCCCTCCCCTCTGTTCTCGGTTTTATTTTGATGCAAGTCCACATGGCATGCTCCGTGTTTTCCTTCTAGCCAATGGGAAGGGGGGAGAGAGAGAGCTCCTGCAGAGATAGATCTGCATTTCTGAAGAGAGCATGCCTCTTATCATGCTAATGATTCTACGTCACAGCATTAAAAAACCCAGACATATGTTGAGTTCGCATCACAAATTCACATCGAATTTGCATCACAAAGCCTAGTTTGTGTGTGGAGTGGGTCCAAAAATCTCGAAGGGACTTTGAGGTAAGTTTGGCTGGTGTGTGAATGCAAACACTCTCTTCTGAAGGAGATTCAAGGCAGAAGCCCTATGTGTAAAGCCTCCAGGCGGCCAAGCATGACCTCTGCTTTAGAGGAAAAAGGGAGAAATGGGGAAAGAAATATGTGGGATGGGAATGTGTGAAGTTGTATGTTGAAATGTTTCTGCTAATGCAAAATTGTATAAATATGCCTGTTTTATATTCTTACATTCTTGTGAGTTCAGTTGCTGTTTGTGCCCTCCAAATCCCATGTGTTAAAAATGCTGTGTTTGTCAAGGTGTGTATATGATGCTTAACTTGCGGCGGGTGGGGTGAGGGGCCTCCAATGGCTTTTAGGTCCAGGCTCCAAAATTACCTAGGTGCACCTCTGCAGGGACATCAGCCACACCACCTTTGAAAACCAGGTTGGCCAAAGCTGCTTGGATCCTCCCTGCTTCTTAGACTCTGGCAGGATGCCCTACTTGGTCTCGGAGTTCTTCACACTTGGCTTCAGGTTTTGGGGTAAATGTTGAACGAAGCCACTTCCAACTACACTCGCGGCATTGAGGGAAGCAGCCCCTCCTCTCTGCTCTTAGTTTTATTTTGATGCAAGTCCACATGGCATGCTCTGTGTTTTCCTTCTAGCCTATGTGGGAGGGGAGAGCTCCCTACAGAGATAGATCTGCATTTCTGAAGAGAGCATGCCTCTTATCATGCTAATGATTCTATGTCAGTGCCTCTCCCTGTTGGCTCCGGGGTTTTCAGAAAAAGCAGCTTAAAACCAGCATTTTAAAAATCCGGAAATACCTCGAGATAAGCTAGAATTTGCATCACAAAGCCCGACTCGCGTGTGGAGTGGGTCCAGGGATCTCGAAGGGACTTCGGGGTAAGTTTGGCTGGTGTGTAAATGCACACACTCTTTTCCGAAGCCCTGTGTATAAAGCCTCCTGGAGACCGGCGCTCTCTACATGTATCTGCTGCTTCCAGATCATTCCTTCCTGACCTCTGCAAGATCCGAACATAAACAGATCGTACTAAGATGCCTCTGGCCCGGTGCTACTGCGACTTCTACCACTAATATTTATACTTCACTTTTCAACGAAAGCTTCCAAAGCAGTTTACACAGAAGAATCAATACCTAAGATTTCTCGCTACAGCCTCTCCTCCGAAGGGAGCAGATTTTGCTGCAGAGTCTGATCGGAATGCCTACCACTCCACCCCACTTCAGTGTGGGGATAGAATGCAACAAGAGGATGTAATGAAGAGGGTTATTACTGGACATCAAATTATTTCAGATAGTTGTACTCCAATAGGACCAAACATCCCACAAAGTTTCGAATTGATTTTATTCTCTTCAAACATGCAAAGGACTCACAAGTCCGAGGCAAAGTCTGCAAAGTGGTTAGTAAAGTTGGTGGTGAGTTCTTTGAGACAGGTGCAGTTTGGTCTAAGCTGCTAGGCAAAAAAGGACTATAGCTTTGCCTGGGCTCAAAGTCTGGATTCAAGCTCCTTTGTCCCACTGAGAGATTCAATTCCTGCCACTCACAGGCAGGAAGAAAGGCTAATAGCAAACTGAAGGAAGTGTTGGTAGAGAACTGGCCGTCTGATAGAGGCAGATCTGTCTAGGTGGGACTCTGCTTGTGGATCTCTGTTTACATGATCAGATTTCCTGACTAATGCTGTACAAAAGAATTCCCTAGAGCAGGGTTTCTTAACTTTGGACCCCAAGATGTCATTGGACTACAACTCCCATCATCCTCAGCCACTGCCGAGCAGTAGTGTATTGGAGGGGAGGCATAAATATTTTAAAAATAAACAAATGAATGAATGGATGGACAGACAGACAGACAGGGCAGGGGTGGCCGAACCGAGGCACTCCTGCTATTGTTGGACTACAACTCACATCATCTCCAGCTGCAGTTGCAGCTGGGGATGATGGGAACTGCAGTCTAACGACAGCTGGAGAGCATCAGGCTAGCTATTCCTTGTCTTGGGAGTGCATTGGGTTCCCCCTTCTTTTAAGCGGGCCCCCAACTGCAGATGGTGAACAAACTTGGCCTTACCTTGGCAGCTGCCCATGGCAATCCCGGGCATGGATCAGGCCTGCAGTTCCCAGAATAACACGGCGTGCACCCCTGACCCCGGCCCTTTCTCTTGTGGGCATGTTTGAGGTTCTGAGTTTGTTATTTTTACTTTATCTGAAATAAAGCAACCGGGCTGAGTCTCAGGGTTCTTTGTGGACTGGCTATTTTTCATCCCGGGAGAAATTAATTTTAGTTCAAAGGAAAATGGAATGGAGCTGGTGTGGGGAGGGAGGGATGCAAGTGGTGGTGGTGGTGGTGGCTGTGGCTTAGGGGCTCATGGCTGTGGCCTGTCTGGCAGAAGGAGACCATGATGAATGAGTGTCTGTCGGGAAGAAGTTGTCGGGAGAATGAAGTAGAAGGCTGTTCCTACCTCCCTGCTCACATGATGGTTTTGAGAGTTAGCATTCCTGCAGGGCTTCTAGCAGCCTGGACAGAGGAGGGAACAGGCTGGAGATGGAAAGCATCATCCATAATAGTAGGGAAGTCCTAATATTGCTCTTCTGAAAAACTGGCCAAACCATTTTGGAAGCTGCCAGCCTGCTAGGATTTCCTGGCTGTATTTGGTGCTGCTGTTGCTTGCGTTGTTTCTGTAGACTGAACAAGCCAACCAGTATTAGCTCCTGGTTTTTCTATTCATCTCCATTTTGCTTTGAGTTTAATTCATGCACTGAGCATTCCCCACCTGATACCGCAATGACTGGCCATCTAGAGCAAGTCAGGGAGGCCTCAAGTGTCCCCTGTCAGATGGGGCAAATCTTAGGATATCCTAAGATTGTTGAAATTGCCTTGCAAGGTGATCTTCCCAAGTCCCACAGGGAACCTCCATCCACAGCCCTGTCCTTGTGATGCAGGGCACCCAAATCCCCAGTTGCTGAGGAAGAGGAATGCTAGATGTGTCTGTCCATTTCCCCATAATTGGGAACATAAGAAGATCCCTGTCAGATCAAAACAATGAACAATGAATCTGGTCCAGCATCCTGTTTCTCACAGTGGTCAACCAGATGCCTGTGGCAAGTCCACAAGCAGGAAATGATGCATCTCCCTCTAAAAATGGTATTCTGAGCACAGTGCCCCTGAACACGTAGCCATCAAGACTAGTAGCCATTAAGGGTTATAGCATTACATATAACATAATCAAGGGTTAGTGTGTTTGTGTGCGTTTGTGTGTGTGTATGAGAAAAAGGATAGGAAATGAAAAGTCCCAAGCATGACTTTAACACAATATAAACATGAGAGGTTTTACATGATATTAACATGAAATAAACATGAGAGGGATCTGGTCTTGAGGTAGGGAGCATGAATTGCCCCCCTTGCTAAGCAGGATCTGCCCTGGTTTGCATGTGAATGGGAGACTACATATGAACACTGGAGGATATTCCCCTTAGGGGAGGGGGCCACTCTGGGAAGAACACCTGGATGCTTGCATGCAGAAGGTCCCAAGTTCCCTCCCTGGCAGCATCTCCAGATAGGGCTGAGAGAGACTCCTGTCTGCAACCCACTGTCAGTCTGGGTAGACAATTCTGAGCTAGATTTATTTTTAGTTTTATTATTTTATTTTAACATTTTATATCCTCTTTTCTTCCAAGGAGCCCAGAGCGGTGTACTACATACTTAGGTTTCTCCTCACAACAACCCTGTGAAGTAGGTTAGGCTGAGAGAGAAGTGACTGGCCCAGAGTCACCCAGCTAGTCTCATGGCTGAATGGGGATTTGAACTCGGGTCTCCCCGGTCCTAGTCCAGCACTCTAGCCACTACACCACACTGGCTTCTTGGACCAATGCTCTGACTCAAGATGGACCAATGCTCTGACTCAGTATATAGCAGCTTCCTGTGTTCCTGTGTTCCCCAACCTGCTAAAAAATAGGGGAGCAGGGACATCTTCTTCTAAGGATATATTTCTTCAAAACTTGAACAATTCATTAAAAGTGGATCAAATTGCTGAAAATTCCTTATCTTTACATTTCTGTCAGGGGAAAAAATCAATTCAAATGCTGACAAGGAACATATGTTGCTTATTCAAAGTTGCAATTCAGGAGTAAATTTGTCCTTCCAGTGCTCTATTATAATCCTTTTGGTGGACCCCTGCCCCCCCCCAGCACGAATAATCCAAAGTTCTTGATATAATGCTAGATTTCGTATCCTGGGGATGTACCCCAACAAAACATGAACATCCTTGACAAACAAGGATTGTTACAAAGTCATGTTAACAATTTCAAGACTAGTAGCCATTGTTAGACTTGTCCTCTAAGTTCCTTTAAAGCTTGTGGCCATCACCACACCTTATGGCAGCAAATTCCATGAAGAAGAAGTCCCACATCTGCCCATCAGGTTCATGGGATGGCTAAGGATTCTAGTGTGATGGGAGAAAGTGAAAAATTTCTCCCAGTCCACTTTCTCCACATCATGGATATATTTTTTAAGCTGTCCCTCCTCCTTTTTTTCTAAAATGACAATTCCAAAGCCTTTCTTCCTAAGGCTAACAGTGGCCCACCAGATGGCTCTGAGTGGCCCACAGGCAACAGCTGAGGGCATGCCCTCTCTCATGCTGTTGCTCCCCTGTAACTCGTACTCAGAAGCATCTTGCCTCTTAGGCTGGAGGTAGCCCATAGCCCTCAGACAAACAGCCATTGGTGAACCTGTCCTCCATGAATTTCTCCAAGCCCCTTTTAAAGCCATCCAAGTTGGTGGCCATCACCACATCTCGTGGCAGAGAATTCCGCAGACTAATTATGCACTGTGCTTCCTCTTGTCGGTCCTAAATTTCCCGACCTTCAGTTTCATGCGATGACCCCTGGTTCTAGTGTTGTGAGAGAAGGAGAAAAAATTCTCTCTGTCCACTCTCTCTACTCTCTGCATCATTTTATACACTTCCAATATGTCTCTCTGTAGTTAGGGATGCAAACGAACCAAAAAACGCAGCTCAGCTCAAATTCAAATTGGATTCGAACCAAACCGCATGCTGCCGAACCAGTTCGGTCAAACCAACCAGCTGGTCTGGTCCATTTGACTGAAAAAGTTTGGCGGCGAATACTTGGAGCCAGCCCAGACCTCACCCAGAGGCGCTCTTCCCCCTGGACATCCAGGAGGAAGTCCAGGGCCTCCACACCCCCAGGGGGCCTCCAAATCCTCTTTTGTCTGTCCTGAGTGGCATGGTTACCACGCCACTGGCCTGCGCTGAGCCGGGAAGCCAAGTGTGACTGTGACCTGCACCGGGTGGTCGAGTGTGACCTCTGCGTTAGAGACAGATGGGGGAGTAGGGAAAGAAATAAGCGGGCTGGGAATGTGTCACATTGCCTGTAGAAATGTTTCTGCTAATGCATATTTGCATAAATAGAACTGTTTTATATTCTTATATTCTTCTGACTTCAGTTGAAGTTTGTGCCTTCAAGAACCCACATGTTAAAAATACTGCATGTGTCACAGTGTATGTGTGAAGGGGAGGGATGCTTAGCTTGCAGGGGTGGGAGTGGGCCAGCTCCCAATGTCTTTAGGTCCAGGTTCCAAAATTACTTCTGACCCCACCAGTGTTTATATGAGCTTAAGATTCACACTTTATGCTTGTTTCCATGGAACCACATTTGCCATTTTGTTCACAATTAATACAGCTAGGAGAAATTGTTTTGAAGCTCTTTGTGATCCATTTTGGTTTTCACCACCCTGGGAAATTTGGTGTCATTCACAAACCTGGCCACTCCCCTACTCAGCCCATCTCTATAGGGGAGTCTCGTGCTGGTCCAATGATACCACTGAGAATATATAACCAAGAGGTGGACCGACATGAGGTATTTTTATGGGGGAACCAGGAGCATAGGGAGGCTGGCGGCGGCCCATGTGCTGCGGCCGCCACGGTCCCCTGGTCACACTCCTGTGTGTGACATCAGATGCAGGGGTCTGGCTGGCCAAACCCACGTGTCTGACATCAGACATAGGGCCGTGGTCTCCCTCCCAAACGGGGCCCCACAGCCCCGTTTGGAAGGGAGATCAGCCCATGCTGCATTGGGCAGCATGGGCCAGAGTGACCCTCTCTGCCTTAAAGGCAGGGAGAGCCATTCTGGCCGTGCTGCCAATGCAATGTGGTCTGATCTCCCTCCTAATGGAAACCGTTTGGGAGGCAGATCAGTTGGTCCTGCTGTGTTGGGCAGCGAGACCAAGAGTTGCTCTCCCTGCCTTTAAGGCAGAGAGAGTCACTCCAGCCACACCGCCAATGCAGAGCTGGATGATTTTGGTTCCAAATAGAGCCGCGCAGCCTTGTTTGGGACTGAAATAATGCCCCCCGTGTCTGTCAGATGCAGGGGGCATGTCTGAGGCCGCGCTTGCAGCCCCTGTTTGGTGGCGGCCTGGGTTCTTTGAACCCATTTGCCCAATGGTCATTCCGCACCTGCGGAGAACCCACGAACTATCTCAATATTTTTGAGGGGCCAGAGGGATGTAGAGGGTATATTTATTTAAGACCTCCTTCACAAAGCCATGTCTTGGCCAGTGGCAGTGACAGAAATTCCTGTATTTCATGCTGCTTCTTTACATTGTGTATGTGGAAGCAGACCCCAGGGAGAAGCAGGAAGTGGGCATCAATTGCTGTAGGAGGTGGATATCAGTTGGAGAGAAAGTGGGCATCAGCTGGAGTGGAAACAGGACATGGGCATTGTTTGGAAGCCAGGACTACAGTTGACCAGGCCAAAGAGGATACTCATGGATCTTGACTGTGAACAAGGAAGCAGACCCCAGGGAAAAGGAGGAGGAAATCTGGCTGCTGTTCCACCCCAACCCCAACCCTTCCTTTGACTTAAGACCTGAGCTCAAGCCCCAAGCCAAGAATCTTATGCTCTCTGCCAGGTCTTTCTGGGATTCCCCTCCCCACCCAACTCCCAGCCACTGCCAATGATTTGTTGTGGCATAATGAGTTACTATAGGCAAGCAATCTTCTTCATCAGATGAATGGGCAAAAAAATATGGTCTCATAAAAACAGAGGAGGAAACGAGGCTAGTAAGAAGAGAATTAATGATAACAGAAAATTCCCCATTCACTAGAATACTAAAGAGGCTCATACAGTTTACAACTTGGTCTTTTTTTCCCATGGACTTTGTTTAATATTTTCTAAATCAAAGATCCGAGTCTCATTGATGGCTGCTTCATCTTCCACCCATTTCCTGTGTTAATCCTGGGGATTTCAAAAAGCCTCAGATTTTTTAATGGACCCTCCTTCTTCCCCAGGGAGAATAATATCCGACTGGGTTCAAGAGGAGCAAAGGTTCTCTGTGAGGCTGGGACGCTGGGTCATGCATGGCCAGCAACTTGTGCCGATGGCTGTTTCCTTCCATTATACTCAGCTTGATCTCTGAGAACCTGTATAATCTGGAAACTTTGAATGTAGCTCTTTCCTACAGATCTATTGCATTCACTTTACTATTGTTAACCCCCTTTATTGGCATCTGACAACAATGGAAAGATTGAGCCATGACTCACCATCGGTAGGCCCGAGCTGCAGGCCATTAAAGCTGCTAGCCCACCAACAGTTCCCCAACTGGGATCCATGAGTGTTGGGTCAGGTTGTTGGAGAACCAGGCCGAAATTCCTTCTTCGTCATTCAACTTCCAGGGTGGCCTTGAGTGAGTCAGTCTCCAGCTGAGATAGACCTTGCAAAGCAAAGCTCCCCTCTAAAAGTTCTATGCCAATAATCACAGACTTTACTAAATTTGCATCATGAATTTGAGAAAAATGAGATTTCTCTGACTCTGTCACTTTTCCTGATTGGGAAACCATCATCTAATCTATAATCTGCTGTGCTTTGGATGAACCTATTTTTGAGTTGTGCTTCGGCGAGCCCTAGCACTTTGGGCATCCTAGGTGAAATTTGATGTTGACACCCCCTCCAGACAAGAAGTTCAGAGCCCTGCCAGGCAGCTCATTTGCCAGTTTGAATCACCAGCCTGCATGAATGATTGTGTGGTTTGGGCAAACAAAGGGAGAGAGTTCCCAGTCTATTATGTTGGAGATAGAGTTCCAGTGCATGAACGTTTTGCATCAACTGTCCCGATGACCAGTAGGGGCATTGAGGGTAGAGATAGTGAGTAAGGGTCTCCTTAGCTTTTCCTATCTGTCTCTACTCTATGACCCCTGATATGACTCCTCAGGCATTTCCTGTGATGAGTCAGACTCCCTTTCCTCGTGGAGAGCAGATGGAAACCACTCTCTCTCTCCCCCTACCTATTCATTATGTAGTCTATAGATAGGATGAGGTCATTCCTATCCAAAGTGTACTTCACCGATAAATCTACTTAGTATTTAGTTCTACAAGAATCTCCATGTGTCTTCTCTAAGTAGCTGCAACAACTAAACTCTGTATTCTACTCTGTAACTGGAGTGGGTAGCTTCTTTAGTGCTCTGCTAATATATCACAAAGTCCATCACAGGTGAATTACACCCTCCAATGTATTATGAGGGCCAAACTTAATTAATTCACTCAGGTGGGCGGGTAGTGACATCCACGCCCCCCAAGAACTGGTGCCCTAGGCAACCTCATAAGTCTGCCTAGTGGACAGCTCAGCCCTGTGAACAAGCATTTTCTGTTCTCATGATACTGCTGTGTTGCTTCAGCTGACCCACTTCTCTGAGTGGTGAGAACACAGTAACATGTGGAGCTGCCTTATACCGGATTGGACCTTTGCTCCACCAGCCCAGTATAGTCTATCTACATTGACTGGCAATGGCTCTCCAAGTTTTCAAGCAGGAGGCTTTCCCAACCCTAAGGTAAGTGTGCCGTCAAGTCGATTTTGACTCCTGGCACCCACAGAGCCCTGTGGTTTTCTTTTGGTAGAATACAGGAGGAGATTACCATTGCCTCCTCCCGCACAGTCTGAGATGATGCCTTTCAGCATCTTCCTATATCACTGCTGCCCAATATAGTACCAGCGGGGATTTGAACTGGCAACCTACTGCTTGTTAGTCCCTGCTGTGACCTACCAGGGGC
Source organism: Hemicordylus capensis (assembly GCF_027244095.1). NCBI lineage: Eukaryota > Metazoa > Chordata > Lepidosauria > Squamata > Cordylidae > Hemicordylus > Hemicordylus capensis. The sequence continues at coordinate 6,149,610 of NC_069660.1, forward strand.
TTTTACGTACAGCAGGTTTTGCCACGGGTTTATGGGAAGGCTTTACTTCAAACTCAAAATTGTCCCCCAAACCCCACACAAATAGTGGATTTTTTTTTACCCTGGATATAAATCGGGTTACACTCTAATGCACAGTGAAAAACCCAAATGGTGTGTGAACTGCTCCCCGATAATTCACAGGAACTTCGGGGTAAATCTAGCTGATATGTGAACACACACCCTCCATTCCGGAGGAGAAGTGAGTTAAAGGGCTTTCAAAGTCCCATGTGAAAAACTTCCTGGAGATACTAGGGATTGTTCTCCTTGCCAGGGATGTAGGTGAAGGGACTGAGATGAGACAATGGGGGGAGCAGAGAAGAGGAAGTTAACATTAATTGAGGCAAGAAATGACCACAGTTTTGCATTTGGAATGGGACTGCAAAACAGCCTACGGATCCAATCATCACTTGGTTTTTATATGGAACCAATTACAGGATTCCCAAACCTGCTATCTGTTTGGAACACTTATCTGCAACAACAAATATGCAGCATTTGCACTGATAGCAGAAAATCATGTATATTCATGGCATCCCTGAAAAAAATAAGAATAATAACCTCTGGCAGCTGGGACACTAAAGATGAATCAAGTTTTTTTTAACTGTTATTTTTTTAAAACCCTCCTAACCACATCCTGTAGCATGAGAAATGAATACAAATCTATTGCTGAGACACAAACCATGAATAGAGAGAGCACTTGTGAATGGCTGACCACTATTTTTTTTTAGAACCAACTATAATCCTTTTTAATCCTGAGAAAGATGGTCATATTTGTTTGATGAAATGCAGAGCTGGGCTGAATATTCACCACTTCGTAATTCTGAGTTGAAACTAGTGATTCTGGCAGCGTAGATTCCAACCCTGAAAGAATATACTTATGTATAACGTGAATACTCACAATACCGTAATTTATAAATGCACTCTCCTTTCTCCTATCTGCCTCTTCTTCTTGCTTCCTGAATTGCTTATGCAGGTGATTTGACCCAGCCAGGGATCATTTAGTGCAGGGGTTCCCATCCTGGGTCCCTAGATGTTGCTGGACTACAATTCCCAACATTCCTGAAGGCCATTGTGGCTGAGGATGATGGTAGTTGTAATCCAACAACATGTGGGGACCCAAGGTTGGGAACCACTGACTTAGTGAATGGGATGACGTCATGATACGTTTAACATCACCAGTTATCAGTACGGAAGAGCATGTGGTCAGTCAGAATTGGCTACGTCATGACATAATTCAGGGCAATTCTGAGCGAGGGCAATTTAAACGACTGAGCAATTGTTTTCACAGACAGTGCTGCAGAATTGCCAAAAGTGTTTTGTTGTTGTGTTTGTTTGTTTGTTTGTTTTTAGCACTGCTGAAACATGGTGCAGCACGCAATGGGTTTTAATTAGCTGCAGCTTCTTGTTCCCTCTGCCCTGAAGGCTGCAGCTAATATGCATGTTTAATTACAGATTGGTTAACAATTAGTATATCAATTTTCACAAACATGAGATATGCCAAGCCGCAGCTGGTGGACACATGATGTCAGTGTCATTCCTCTGGGCTGATGTTTCCATGCTGCTGCCTGTGTTTACTGTACTCTGCTCACAGATCTGTTTCTTTTCAAAAGTTGCCTGGCAAAATTGGAAGACTGATGAACATGAAGGGAAACTCTCCAGAAGCCATGTGGCTTCTTGCAATGCTTTCCAGTCATGCCTTCAGCCTTCTCCATGCTACAAAGTTGCTCTTCCCAGGACACATAAATGCTGTGGGGGAAGCGAAGCCCCCGGTCCTTGCTCCCAGGTCTTCATGGCTGCTGTTAGCTCATTCCTATCAGTGTTCTGAGCAATCAGTCCTTTGCACTTACTATTCCTCACACTATCTTGGAGTTCAAGAGTTCAGCAACGCATGCTTACCCAGGAACATGAAGGCAGCAACCCCACTGGAACCAAAGGAATGGATGGAGCATTCGTAAACACCAAGACTATCCCACAGTGAATTCTGATCAGCAACTGACTTTCTGCACAGCAGAATGTTGGGGCTACTGTAGAGGATAAAAGGCAGTTTTGATGGTGTAGCCTGACCGGGCAATTGCAAAACCACTTGAATCACTTCCAGGCAGTAGGGATGTGCACAAACTGGTAGGTGGCTGGTTAGGTGGTGGTGAGGTACCTTTAAGGAGCAGGGAGGGTGCTCCCCCACCGTGTTTCTGGCCACTTCTGGTCTGATGCTGCCACCCCACATCAGCGATTTTAGGCACAGTGCCAGTGGGGGAAACATGGCGGGGGGCAGGGAGTGCACCCTACCTGCTCCTTAAAGTCACTGCTGAAACAGCTGAACTGCTGGACCTCCAAACTGGTCCGGGTGTCTGCAAAAGGACTGCTGAACCAGTTCATGCACATCGCTACCGGGCAGTTCTGGGAACTAACTTCCACTAAAATCGGTTTTAAGTTGTTCTGGAGCTGCCCTGTCAAGCTACCCTGTTGGGGCCGTCTTTCACGTCCTGCAGCAGCAGCCCAATGGGTCCCAAATGCTGAGGTACTGCTGCAAGGAATGTCAGCTACTGTTTCCTGCACCTACTTCAGCTGTGTAGACGTGCAGGACATTATTAATGGTATGGAGAGGATCGATGAAGAAAGATAATTTGCATGCTTTCTTGGGGCCAAAGTACAACACAATGTACAACACACAAGCCTGGTTCAGGCATTAGGTGTATAAGTGTACAAATGTCTGCACAGTTGTATATGTGTTTGTGTGAATGACTGTGCCTGTGTTCATCTTAGAAATGCACCTTGATACAGGCCCTTCAAATGCATGGTACAGATAGGAAGTGTACTTCTGTACCTGCGTTCAGCATAACATGTGTGACTGTACCTGTAACTGCACACTTATTGTGCAAATGTTGAACATAATGTGTGAATGGGCCTACAGTTTAAATTTGCATGTTTTTTTTTTTAAATTCTAGTGTGTGTGTGTGTGTGTGTGTGTGTGTAACACTTTTTATATATGTATATATGTAGGAGGGCTTTTTAATATTCCCGCACTGGAACTGAGTTTCTCAGGCTTAGAGGCTGAAAAACTGGGCCAATTTGAGGTGACAAGAGAGAATATTCTAAACTGTCTTGAAAAAACGAAAAATTAACAAATTGATAGGGCCAGATGACATCCACCCAAGAGTTCCAAAGGAACTCAAATATAAAATTGCTGATCTCCTAGCAAAAATATGTAATTTATCCCTACAATCAGGATCTGTACCAGAGGACTGGAAAGTAGCTAATGTAACTTCAATTTTCAAAAATGGATTCAGGGGGAATCCAGGAAACTACAGGGTGATTAGCTTACGTTCTGTGCCAAGTAAATTGATGGAAAGCATACTTAAGGACAAAATTTTTCAACATATCGAAGAACAGGCCTTGTTGAAGGAGAACTAGCATGGCTTTTGCAAGGGCAAGTCCTGCCTCACTAACCTTTTGGAGTTCTTGAGACTGCCAACAGGCATGTGGATAAAGGCGATCTGGTTGACAAAGTTCCCCACCAAAGTTTCTTGAGTAAACTTAGCAGTCATGGGATAAGGAGACAGGTTCATGTATAGATTGGTAACTGGTTGAAGGACAGGAAACAGAGAGTGGGAATAAAGTGACAGTTTTCACAATGGAGGTAGGTAAGAAGTGGTGTCCCCCAGGGATCTGTACTGGGACCAGTGCTCTTTAACTTGTTCATAAATAATCTAGAAGTTGGGGTAAGCAGCGAAGTGGCCAAATTTGCAGATGACACTAAATTATTTAGGGTAGTGAAATCCAAAGCAGATTGTGAGGAGCAACAAAAGGATCTCTCCAAACTGGGGGAGTGGGTGGGAGAATACAGTTCAGTGTGTAAGCAAGTGTAAAGGTCTGAGCTGTCGCTGATTGACCAGGAAAGAGATCTTGGGGTCATGATAGACAGTTCGTTGAAAATGTTGACTCAGTAAGCAGTAGCTGTGAAAAAGGCATATTCCATGCTAGGGATCATTAGGAAGGGGATTGAAAATAAAATTTCTAATATTGTATGCTCTTATACTAGTCACTGTATCTTAAGAAGAACATTGTAGAACTGGAAAAGGTGCAGAAGAGAGCAACCAAGATGATCAGGGATCTGGAACATCTTCCTTATGAGGGAAGGCTACATCATCTGGGGCTTTATAGTATGGAAAAGTGGCAACTATGGGGAGACATGATACAATAGTGGTACTGTATATAAAATTATGCATGGAGTAGTGTGTGGACAGAGAGAAATTTTTCTCCCTCTCTCACAACACTAGAACCAGGGGTCATCCCATGAAACTGAAGGCAAGGAAATTTGGACCGACAAAAGGAAGTACTTTTTCACACAGCATAAAATTAATCTATGGGATTCTCTGTCACGGGGTGTGGTTATGACGACTAGCTTGGATGGCTTTAAAAGGGGTTTGGACAATTTAATGGAGGACAGGTCTATCGATGGCTACTAGTCTGGTGGCAGTGGGCCACCTCCAGCCTCGGTGGCAAGATGCCTCTAAAGACCAGTTGCAGGGGAGCAACAGCAGGAGAGAGGGCATCTGGTGGGCCACTGTGTGTAACAAGATGCTGGACTCAGTAGGCCTTGGGCCTGATCCAGCAGGACTGTTCTTATGTTCTTAATGACCTACTGCATTTAATTTAAAGTTCCCTTCAAACTATGCTGGTCTGAAAGTCCAGAAAAAAGGACAGAAGTCTTTCTCCTATTGTATTCTCTCTGCCCAGAGAATAGAACACAAACCAAACACCACAACAAAATTCATAAAATTGATTACAGCAATGTGCAGACACAAGATAGACTACAACATCATACAGCTTATGACAGACAGACAGCATGGATTTATGGGGGTGACCAAAACAGTCAATGACGTTCCTTCGTCCAGTTCCACTTTCATCACCCTACCTCAGAGGCCATATTCAGTAATGTATTTCATTCTCCTTTATGATTGGCTTATCTCAGCCAGGTGGCCCTTGCTTGTGCTTACTCATTTCGGGTGATTGGACCACCTCTTCTCTGGTTCTGGTTCATCCAGCCTCTTCTCATGACTCCCTCTGCCCCTTCACCACATATGTCTTTGGTCAAGTTCTTTATTCTAATCTCAGGGCTTATCTCCCAATAATAACCGTCTGGCAGATTTCAGTTCTGTTTGGATAAACCTTGTTCTGTGTGGTTGGCTAGCTTTCACCCACCCAGTAATGTGCTACAACCCTTCTTAACCAGGGAAAGCAGAGGTCAAAGGCCTAGCTGTACTTTCTACATTGATCCTGATCAACATATCCTATATCCGCCCCCCCATACTTTATTAACACGTATCAATTATGCTGTTTGGGGGTTTAATTTCTCCTTGAAATAGCGGTGATTGGAGGATGATAATCAGGACCATAATATATAAGGAGGGAGGGCAACATGTATTATGCATTGTGTTGAAGTGCAACATGTATTACCCACTGCACCATGGTCCTCTTGAAAATCACACCCTGCAAGCTTCTATTAGCCCTGGAGGGGAGTGCAGCTTATGAGACTATCTGTATATTGGGGGCTGAGGTGTAATGAGCAAAGAAGACCGTGCATTTTGCACACCTGTGCAGACCCTCTGGGGAGCAGGGGGTGCAGTGTCACATCTCACATCCTTACACCACTGTGCAGTACTTCAGAGGTGCAATACAAGAGTGAAAGAGAAAATAATTGGCTGTGCTATATTTTGGCATTGTTCATGCACCTCCTAAGAACGGGTGCCTAGGCAATTGCCTTGGTCTGCCTGGTTGGGGTTGGGCTGACGTTGTCCATGGATTTGCATTTCTCCTTTACAAGCCACCTATGCTAGGATGGGGATCTTGGCATCATGATGCAGGGAATTGGTCCTTGACCCAGAGGGGCTCCAGATTCTGCAGTGCTTAATGCAGAGCTCCCTTCCAAGCTCTTTGCCTCCTTCCCCAACATGTTTCTGCTACTTTCTTCCCCAGGGGTCTGATCAATGTGTGGTTTGAAGTCTGCTCTTCCCCATCTCCCAGCGTCCTTCCAGCAACTGGGCACCTGGAATGCATCAAATGAAACAAAAGGCCCAACTCATAACCTCTCATAAAAATAGAACAGTTTTGGGAAGCACATTTCCCTGGAGGATTAGGAAGAGGAAACAACAGCTGACTTTCATCTGTGTCCTCAGCTCGCAACTTCTTTCCATCTTCTGTAATGACAGCTAACAATGCAGGCAGTCATTGCTTTATTGTGTCTTCTTCACTCCAAGCAAGCTCCTGCCCAGCTGTTTAGTGGGAATTCATTCATCAGCTTTTATTCTGATGTGTTTCTGTAGACATGAGAAGATAATATTTACTTATTTATTTTCAAAATGTATATCGTGTTCCTGACCACAGCTCCTGACGGGGGTCACAATACAAACATAATAGAACAAGCACTATACACAGAACACCATACTAAGAGAGTGACAAGTCTTCTGAAACATTTTCTCCATCTTTTATTGCATTGCACTTATGGCACTGAAGCTCTGACATTGATTGGATGATCTGCTGTGGCAGCACAGAATGTTCATAAACATTCCAGCTGTCCAGGGAAGAAAGCTGTCACAATGTTTACAGTCCAGATTCTGAGTGGGAAGGGAAAGTTATCAGTTTGACTGGGATTAAAACATCACAAGGTCCCTAGGGAGCATGTGTGGCCGCCATGTGCTTGCTGGCGCCATGCACGGGTTCTTGGGGGCAGTGCCGTTACAGAAGAAAGCTGCATGCAGTGGCAGAGGGCAGGTAGAGTCCTGCTTTCCTCTTTTTTTGAAAGATCCCGCTTGCTGCTCCCCTCCCTGCAGCCCCAAACTGGTTAGGACCTTGTCCGAACCAGTTAGGTGCCAAACCAGAGCACGAATCTTGGTTCGTGCACATCCTTGATCAGTGGAACCTTTCACACAATCAGAAATCATGGTGTCAGAAAAATGAAACTGACCCAGAATGCAGTGGCTCAGCCCTTGGAGTGGGGCCTGTCAGAGGAATTGGTCCCCTTTTGTCCTGAAGAGCTGCATTGTTTCTGGTTGGTGTTGGGGGGGTCCCTACCCCTGAAGCACCCTCACAACCAGCTCGCTCAGTGATTTGTCAAAAGAAGCATTCCCTTGGAGCCTCTGGTCCAACCAAGGGGAATGGGCCCATGCAAGAACACCTGAACGATACAGGCCAATTTGGCGGAGTTGTCAAGATGTCACTGACACATGCCTGAAGTCCCACGAGATGGGCATTGCTCACAAGAACCAGATGAGCTGTCATGATGCTGCAGAGAACACAGGCAGGTATTTAATAAAGGGGGGGGGAGATGACTGAGGAGTACAAAACAGCCATCGCTGAAGCCTAAGGCTAGCCTGTGTTGGGATGTATGTGTATATGCACTGTCAGAGGTATTCTTACCCCTGGACCTTGGGGCCCCAGCACATGGTCTCCAAGGTCCAGGGGCCCCTCCAAAGGCCTGGAGGGCCTCTGCCACTGCTGTGAGGCCTCGCCACCACAAGACCGAACCACCGATCTTGCCGGTCATTCTAGCTGCCATGTGCACGGCTGGGGGGTGGAGGAGGGGCTGGGAGGTGAGGCGAGCAGGCATCCCTCCCATGGCAGCGGTGGTGGTGGGTGGAGCGGGAGTGGCCGCTGGGCTTGGCCATTTGGCCCAGCGGCCCTTGAGAACTGTGAGGCACTCCAGTGCGCCTGCACAGTTTGAACAGAGCCTCTAATCAAACTGCCGCTGGAGCGCCTTGCAGTTCTCAAGGGCCGCTGGGCCGAACGGCCAGACCCTGTGGCTGCTCCAGCTCTGTCCACTGCCACGGGGAGGATGCCTGCACAACTCACCCCACCCCACACCCCCGGCTGCGTACATGGCAGCTAGAATTGCTGGCAAGATTGGTGGTTTGGCCTCGCAGCCGCAGGGGCAAAGGCTTGTGAGGGCAGAGGGAGCCTCATGGTGGGGGTGGTCCGGGTGCCCAAACTACCTAGGTGTGCCACTGTCCACTGTCTTTGTTCTTGCCACTGATATATTGTATGGGGTAGCGTTTAGGATGTTTGTGTCAATCATCAGTTCTGTAGACTGGTTGGTCAGTTTGTGTTTCCTACTGGACACTGGAGATTCCCCACCACCACCACCCCTGTTAGGATGATCTTTCACTCCGAGTAGGACTGTTGTTTATGATTTGGTAATAGTTAAGTAATAAACCTTAGTAAGTAACTTTGTGGAATAAACTTAACAAGCCTCAGTTTCCGCTCTGTTACACTCCGCTACAGCCTGCAAGGTGAATGGGCTCAGAGGAAGGGGGCTTGGGTGGAGATCAAACCCCCTCCCCTCTGGTTTGGAGACCATGGGAGGAAGAGACAAAGCAGACACAGAGCACCATACTAAAAGAGTGACATGCCATCTGAATCATTTTCTCCATCTTTTATTGCATTCCACTTATGACACTTCAGCCTCTGACGCTGACTAGATGAGCTGATGTGGCAGCACAGAATGTTGTCACATCAGCTGGTTCGGTGCCAAACTAGTGCACAAACCTTGGATCATGCAGAATCCTACCACTGATGTGGCTGGGAGGCACAGTTTCCTTTGCCTTGGGTAGGCGTGTGTCCGAACCGGTCCGGCGGCCATTCTATAGAATGGCCGAACTGCCGGACCGGTTCTGCCCTGGTTGGCCCGGTCCGGGTGGGGGGTATTGCTTTAAGGGCGGGGAGGGCTTGTTTACCCCTCCCGCGCCTCTTTGCCCCGCCAGTGGCCGTAATTTACTGTAAAATTGGGGCGCTGGAAACCAGCCGCCCCAGCCGCCGCCGCTTCCGCTGCCCCCCCCCGCGAGCAAATTAGAGGGGAAAAAGGCTACTGCCTACAAGGAAGGGCTACTGCCGCCCTGCTGCCGCCACCCGCCACCCCCCCACGAGTGCTCACCAAGTTAGAAGACTTTAGAGAGGAGCTCGCGAACAGAGCTCCTCTCTTATCGAAGCCTCCGGCCCAACTGGGGCCTTGGGCGCGTGCGCACGCGCGCTAGAGCTCTTCTTCCACTAGAGCTTTTGCCGGAGGCCCGGTCTACCCGCCGGGAGGAAGCCGGGTAGACCGGGCCTCCGATCGCCGGAGGCCCGGTCTACCCGGCTTCCTCCCGGCGGGTAGACCGGGCCTCCGGCAAAAGCTCTAGTGGAAGAAGAGCTCTAGCGCGCGTGCGCACGCGCCCAAGGCCCCAGTTGGGCCGGAGGCTTCGATAAGAGAGGAGCTCTGTTCGCGAGCTCCTCTCTAAAGTCTTCTAACTTGGTGAGCACTCGTGGGGGGGTGGCGGGTGGCGGCAGCAGGGCGGCAGTAGCCCTTCCTTGTAGGCAGTAGCCTTTTTCCCCTCTAATTTGCTCGCGGGGGGGGGCAGCGGAAGCGGCGGCGGCTGGGGCGGCTGGTTTCCAGCGCCCCAATTTTACAGTAAATTACGGCCACTGGCGGGGGCAAAGAGGCGCGGGAGGGGTAAACAAGCCCTCCCCGCCCTAAAAGATAGGCTCCCCTTTGGTGCTGGTCCGGACTGCTCCGGACCATGCACATCACTAGCCTTGGGTACATAGGAGGAGCACAGTGAAAAAATGGGACAACAACTAAATGTCAAGAAGACTAAACTAATGACAACGGGTATAGCAACCAGCCTCAGAATTGACAATGAAGAAATTGACATGGTGGATAGCTTCTGCCTTTTAGGATCGACCATCAACAGTAAAGGATCCAGCAATCAAGAAATATGCCACAGACCAGCACTTGGTAGGGTTGCAATGAAGGCCTTGGAAAAGATACTTAGATGCCATGACGTGCATATGCCTGCAAAGATTAGAATTGTTTGGATAATGGTTTTTCCTGTGACACTCTATGGATGCGAAAGCTGGACTTTGAAGAAGCAAGATAGAAAAAGCATTGATGCTTTTGAATTTTGGTGCTGGAGAAGACTTTTGAGGAGACCATGAACAGCCAGGAAAACAAACAAATGGATCATAGAACAAATCAATCCAGAATTTTCACTCAAGGCACAAATGAACAGGCTCAAACTATCCTACTTCGGCCACATTATGCGAAGACCCAGCTCCCTTGAGAAGTTCATAATGCTGGGAAAAGTTGAAGGAAAGAGAAGAAGAGGACGACCAACAGGCAGGTGGATGGACTCGATTATGACAGCAATGAATGCACCACTGAGACCTAAAAGGGCAAGTTGAAGACAGATCATCCTGGAGAGAATCTATCTATGTGGTCACTAAGAGCTGACACTGACTTGACGGCGCGCACACACACACACACACACACACACACACACACACACACACACACACAATCTCCATTATTTGTGGTTGCCACCAATCCCCTCTCTTCTCTCAGATCATTTTCTGGTACACAGGAGAGAAGTGAATCATCTGTCATTTTCTCTGGAATGTGGAGATGGTAATGCACAGTGGAGGCCCTCTCCTACTGCTCAGAAAGGATTCCTGCTGTTTCTTCCCTTCTCAAAAATGGCAGTGGAAATGAGACCTCTGGGAGGAGATCTGTGTGGTGCTGGGTGTCCTGCTCGCCAGAGGGTTGGAGGCAGTCACCATGGACAAGCTGGCCAATGAATTTGTCGATAGCTGCTCATTGCTATGTGACCAACACCTGTGTGGAGTCTGAATCAGTGAGCAACAGACAACACCAAAGCCTTCTTTAAAAAAAAAAGGCAACAAAAGCTTCCATGGGTTGATCACACCGAAGAGTTGCTTCAGTCTTCCTTTCCCCCTGAAGCATTTCAGTCAAGCACTTAGAAATGGGCGCACTTCAGAGGAAATGTCATGTTTATTCTTACATTGTCCAAATCCATTCAACATGGTTTGGGCCAACATTGCTGGATCCCAAGGGGATTCATATGGACATTTCCCAGCTGTCGGGTAATGGAGGGTAGAAGAAGAGAAGTCAGAGAGGAAGTACTGGGGGTTGCTTGATTTTGAATTGTTTCCCACAAATATAGCAGAACTTTCCAGAGAAGGCAGTAGGGAGTTACACAATGAGTACACAGTTACTGAGGATCCAGACTTTGGGGTTGCCATCTGTTCATTATTTTTACAGAGTACATCTATTTCAGAAGGAGGCTGTTCACACAACCAAAAACTGGACAGAACAAGTGTCCTACTCAGGTTTGGGAGCTGTCTGTGCTCCCAAATTTTTGGTGGTGTGGGAGCAAACAACTAGGTAAGAGGAATGTGTGGGAGTCAGGAGCTGGGTAGGATAGCACCGTCTTACCCAGCTCTAATACCCAGCATTTGACCAAGGTAGGAGGAGGAAAAGTTATCCTACCCAGCTCCTGCCTCCCACACAATCACTCCTCCCTCCTCCTTGTTAGCCCCCACACAACTAGAAACTGAGAGCATGCACAGCTCTCAGACCTGGGTTCCACTCAGTTTTATATTGTGTGAACACCCTCAAGGTCTGTCAATCAAAATGAGTACAGACAGACAGTGTTTGCTCATGCTACCTGTGATTATGTGGGCAAACTTCAGTCAGTTCTACCTCTTTTAGTTATTGAAAATGTGTGTCTGTGAACCTACAAAGCTGTCCATCTGACCCAATATTGTAGGGGTTTTTAAAATGTATTTAGAGTTAGATTTTTCTAACAATTAAAACCATTTTCTTTCATTAAAACAATCTCAAGGTGATTTACAAAACATTAAAACTATATACAACTATAAAACAGTTACACAATTAAAATAGTAAACTGGAACATAAAAATACAAACCTAATTAAATGTTTAAAAAACATACACAATGATACCATAAAGTACAGAGCAGGAGCAACAATAACAACAGTTATATAAAAGCCTAAGTAGCAAAATCAACATTTCACTTGCTTTAATGTGCAACCAGACACAAAATGTGCAGTTCCCCACCCCCCACCAAAAATGTGCTGTTTTAAAAGAACATTTGTGCAGTTCAAAAATTCAAGTCTTGGAAAAATTGTGTTATGTTGGATGATACAAAACATGACTGATAACAAAGAGAAAAGTTAAGTGCGTAGCCCAGGTTTCTCTAGAATCCAGGTCCTGACCAAGTGTACCCATTTCTCCTCTCCCTTCCAGAAATGCTTCCTGCAGACTCCACAGCTACTCCCTGTAAATAGGGGCGTGCACAGAACCGGTTCGGTTGGTTCAGTTTGGATCTGAGCTGGATTCGAACTGACCTGACCCAGCCCAGTACTGGGTCCAGCCAAAATGAGAACTGGGCCGCAGCACACCTGGTAAAAGAGGGGGGTGCACTTGGGACTTGGCCGAATAGGCCCCTTACCATCCCGAACCAGTTTACCCTAATCAGGCCCAGTTTGGTTTGATCAGAGATTGAACTGTCCTGGGTTCTGTCCATGATTGAACCTCTGAACCAGCCTCAGTTTGATGAGAACAGGTTCAGGATGAACCATTCGGTAACACTTTTACCTGTAAAGTCTTCAACAATTAACAGGACACTCTTTTGCAATAGTGCCTTCAAATTCTCATTTCTCAGGATTTTCTTTCACTCTCTGTGGGTTTCTAAATGTCATGGACTGTGCCACTAGGCAGGGGCATATCTATAATGGAATGACAACTGTCCCTGGGCCCCTGAGGGAGAGGGGGCCCATCAGCTGAGTGGCAGCTTGCTCTCCCCTCTCCCCTCCATCCTCTCTGAAGACGGGGAGGAGGTGAAGGAAGTAGGGGTGGGCATCTTAATTTTTTTGTCCTGGGATCCTCCAAGTTTGCGATACCCCTGACTCTTGCCAATAAAATATGTGTGAATAGCCAAGGAAAATGCACATGTGTGCATTCAACCTTGTTGACCTGCCAGGGCCCTCCACTCATCATCTCAGGCCCTGCTCATGGCCCCACCCAGAGGCGTATCTACGGAAAATAGTGCCTATGGCAAGCACTGAAATTGCGCCCCTGTCCGAGCACAAAAGCAACGTGCCTCAGAGTAATTTGGCTTTATTGGTGGGACAGAAGGGTTAAGTGCCTGTTTCCATAACTTGCAAATCTAATATAGAAGGGGAAAACATTAATTCCATCTTAGCTTGAACTTGTACCCATTGCTCCCATTATGCCTGAAGGTTTCAGGAATTCTTTAAGGAGATTTGTATTAGGAACATTGTCCCTCTCCATTAAAAAGGTTTTCAAAAAAGGCAGATCTATTCCAATGACGTAGTTGTCAGCTTAAACTTAAAGGGGGGAGGGGGGGAAGAGAACATGATCTTCTAAGAGAAAATTATGCAGGAATTCTAGAAGATGCAAAATGCCTGCCTGAAATGACTCCGAAGAGCTTGCTCAGGCTCTTCGGAGCTTGAGGCCACGCCCCCTTTGACATCACATGCAAAGGGGACATGGCCTCAAGCTCCGAAGAACCTGAGCAAGCTCTTAGGAGTCATTTCAGGCAGGGCATCCTGCCTGAAAGCATCTATTCTTCTTTTCTCTCCCTCTCTGGAGGAAGAGAAAGGGGAATAGACACTTTCAGGCAGCAAACGCTGCCTGAAATAAGCAGCAAGTGCTTGCTGGGGGGGGCGCTACTCCGGACTGCAGTTGGGGGTGGGGCATGGCAGGCACTTTGTGCCCTCCCTGCAATGGTGCCCAGGGCACGTGCCCTGCCCGCCCTGCCCTCGTTACGCCAATGGCCCCACCACTAACAGAGATCCAGTTGGCAGGGACTAGAGACAGGGCCTTTTCAGTAGTGGCCCTAGTCTTTGGAATGCCCTCCTGGAAGAGCTTCGCCATGCTCCCTCTCTCAGTGTTTGTTTAAAAAAAAACAATTAGATACAATTTTTTAAAGAGGCTTTTTAATGCTTGATATGCTGCATATGTCTGGTAGGTTTTTTATTTTTTTAGTTTACTAGTAACTTTTAATTTGAAACTTTTAAAATTTGTAATTTTAAATGTGGTTTTAGCTTGGTCTTTTAACTTGTTTAATTCTATTAATCTTTTACTTTATATTGTATCTATTTTATTAATGTTGTGAGCCATCCCGAGCCGTAGCATACTGGAGGGGCAGGGTATAAATATTTTAAATAAATGGTATGTATAAATAAATAAATACATAAATCAATTAATTAAACTAAATTAAATGAAATGTGTTCTGGTGCCTGCCAAACTTGGGAATTATACTCACATACCATTGTGTAGTTTTGGATGTTCCTTTTCAAAAGCCCTGCTGTATTGTCCATTCTGCTGGCTGGGGCTTTCCAAATTCCCCAGCCCTGCTACCTGAGATAATTTTAGCTGGAGATGCCGGGCAATGAACCTGCAGCCTTCTGCCTGCAAAGGTCAGCCAGTGGTCCTTTCCCACAGCTCCAATAAGATGGACTTGGGGAGGGGGAAGAGGGGGATGTGAGAAAGCAAGCGAGATTTCGCGGGCGCCATGAGCATCCAAAATTTTCCTGAGCCAACATTTCTCAGAGAGATTCATTTTTCCGAGATTTTTCTTTCTTCTGGAGGCAGAGATCCAGGTCACTGACAGGATGCCTTGCCCTCCTGATGGGCTGAGGTCAGGCTCTCCAGCAAAAGCTCCCAAAGCGATGATTTAGGCCAAATTGTCCCGAGTCATGTTTCTCAGGACTTGCCACGGGCTTGGCATCGGTGAGAAGGCGAGAGAATCGAAGGTGTGTCTCCGGGGATGAGCTCGGCAATGATTTCATCCGAGGAGTCGCTGGATGGGAAACAGAGAGGCAAAGGCTCTTCTTGTGGAATGGACTAGGTGGGGTGGGTGGGAGGCGGGAAGCCAAGTTGGGGCCGGGGAGGAAAGATCCCAGATAGTTCCCTGTAACATCTGGCTGTTTTCCCTTTAGCTGGAGAGCTACATCCAGATGAACATGAAGTCGGAGATGGTGCAGATCCAGCAGAATGTGGTGCAGAACCAGACGGCCACCATGTTGGAGATCGGCACCAACCTTCTGAATCAAACGGCCGAGCAGACAAGGAAATTGACGGATGTGGAGGCTCAGGTGTTTGGGGGGGGGGGAGGCAGGGGACAGGGAGGTGGGACCAGGATTGAGAAATGTGCATAAAGGGAAAATAAGCAGAAACTGGCTGACATGCCGCACGACCTTACACACAGGAGAGCTGGTCTTCTGGTAGCAAGCATGACCTGTCCCCTTAGCTAAGCAGGGTCTGCCCTGGTTTCACATGAATGGGAGACTAGAAGTGTGCAAGAATTGCAAACATTGCATTCCACTGCATACATAGGAACATAGGAAGCTGCCACATACTGAGTCAGTCCCTTGGTCCATCTAGCTCAGAATTGTCTACACAGACTGGCAGCGGCTTCTCCAAGATTGCAGGCAGGAATCTCTCTCAGCCTTCTCTTGGAGATGCTGCCAGGGAGGGAACTGGGAACCTTCTGCTCTTCCCAGAGTGGCTCCATCCTCTGAGGCAGGCTTCCCCAAACTGCGGCCCTCCAGATATTGCTGAACTACAACTTCCAGCACACCCAGCCACAAAAAATTGTGTCTAGGGATGCTGGGAGTTGTAGTTCAGCAACATCTGGAGGGCCACAGTTTGGGGAAGCCTGCTCTGAGGGGAATATCTTCCAGGGCTCACACTTCTAGTCTCCCATTCCTATGCAACCAGGGCGGACCCTGTTATGCTGTGGCACAGGAAAGCCCTCTGCTTCCATGGCTGAACTTCAGCCCTGAAAAGAGATTCTGGAACGAAACTCTGCTGAGATCCAGCTTAGTTTCCAGACCTGACCTCCGGTTTCCCCCTGTGCCTTGCCCAGGTACTCAACCAGACCTCTCGCATTGAGATCCAGCTCCTTGAGAACTTGCTGTCCACACACAAGCTGGAGAAGCAACTGCTGACGCAGACGAACGAGATCCGCAAACTGCAGAACCGGAACAGGTGGGCTCTTCTGCTGGCTGGACTAGAAGGCGGCAGGTGGAAGGAGCCAGTGTCTGACATCCAGATGAACGGAGAGCTTGAGCAGCATATTGCACGAGTGCAAGGACGCCGTGCTTGCTTGCTTGCTCACTGGTTGCCGTACGTGGGGAGCTTGTGTCCTGGACTCGTGTTGCACGAGTGCAAACATCCATGTGCTTGCACAACAAGGTGCACAACCTGTGGTACTCCTCTACAGGAGGAGAACTGTTGGGGAACTGTTGGAGATGCAGCTCCTGATGGCATCGACTCTTAGCACCAGCAACCCTTTTGACTACTAGGAGCATTAGGGAGTAGAGATAGTGAGCAAGGGAATCCCCTTTCTCTGATGACGCTTTTTCTACACGACTTCCCCTTTGTTGGACTGATAGTCTCAGGTGTCATTCAGTCTCTTACCTGGAGAGAGAGACTTCCTTCCTTCAGTTGGGGTTTGTGATTATTTAGCAAAGCACCAAGGAAGCCACCACTCCAGTTACAGAATGCAGAGTTTAGTTGTTGCAGCTATTTAAGCAACACGCATGAAGATCACTGTAGGGCAGGCCTGCTCAACTTCGGCCCTCCTGCAGATGTTGGCCTACAACTCCCATAATTCCCGGCTATTGGCTGCTATGGCTAGGGATTATGGGAGTTGTAGTCCAAAAACAGCTGGGGGGGACAAAGTAGAGCAGGCCTGCTGCAGGGTCTAAACGAAATGGATTCATTGGTGAAGTACATTTGAGATAGGAAAGACCTATCCTATCTATCAGCTGCATAATGAATAGGTAGGGGGAGAGAGAGATGTTTCCATCTTCTTTCTAAGAGGAAAGGAAGAGGACTGACTCACTACAGGAAGGACCTGAGGAGTCAAAGCAGGGGTCATAGAGCCGAGGCAAGCAGGCACAGGTAAAGGAGACCTTCACTGGCTACCTCTGCTCCCAATGTCCCTAGTGGTCATCAGGCTAGTTGGCACAAAAGGCCGATGCACTGGAACTCCATCTCCAACATGGACTGTATTGTTCCAGACTGCAAGTGAGGATTTGGCATGAGCAATGACCCTCCATACAAAGAACAACTATCCCTGCACCTCGAGAGCTAGCATGTGAGGCAGAAGGCAGTGCCGGAACCCTTCCCCTGACATGCTGCTTCTCTATGTACAGGGAGGAACATTCTACCCCTGCAGTTGCAAGCAGTACAGTCCTGATGCAACTTGATTCATCAGTGAGAACCCAGGCATAGGTGGGCTGTTGCAGGCAGGATTCAAGAACTAAGAGGCAAGGAGGACACAGAGAAAGATGTGCTCAGATCTCCATCAGGTATATGAGAACAGCACCACACAGCAGTCCACCCCTAAACTATGCACGGCAATGCTCACAACTCACTGGAAAAGCTGAGTGCATAAAACTTTAATTGGTTGTCGTGAGGGGAAACAGGCAGAGCTTGTCTGGGGGTGCTAGTTGTCAGTCCCTTCGGGCTTTGGACTGCTCAGACTCTTGAGAAGAACTTGCAGGCCCAACCACTCACACAGGCTTCTGCAGCAAAACTGAAACACGCAGGCCGCCAGTTGACTCACAGCCCAAGGGCTTGCCTAAACGTGAGGCAGGACATGCAGCCTTCTCTGCTGCAACCAATGGAGGATTCACCCCGATGTGACATTAAGCCACATTTCAGGATCTCACGCTGAATTTGGGAAAAAGTCAAAGTTCATTTTGTGAAATCTGACTTCACAGAGGGTTAGAGAGGCCCTTCATCTACCCCACCCGCAAGGAGAGCACTGCTAATACATATTGTCTGGAGACAGGGAGTTCAAGTTTATTTAAAAGTAATTAAAGGAAAGACATCAGAGAGATAGGAAAGGCCTACCTGCCTAACTGCTTGCTACATCTGGAAGGGGAAGGAGGGAGAGGAAGTCTGACTCTCCGGTGAGAGAAAGCAACCTGAGACTATTTGTCCAGCAGAGGGGAAGTAGAGTAGAAAAAGCATAGTCAGAGAGAGGGGGTTCCCTTGCTCACTGGCTCTAGTACTCTAATGCTCCTCGTGGTCAATAGGGTTGCTGGTGCTAAGAGTCGATGCCATCAGGAGCTGCATCTCCAACAGAAAGTACTTACACTCACACACCTTGAAATCTTTGTGAGTAATCTCAAGGCAATTAAACCTACATATTAACTTCCCCATTTCACTGTTTTACACACTATGGTTGATCATAAAGACTTTAAATCCCAGCAGTTTCCATATTCGGGAATGTTGAAAAACACTCAAACTGGAGGTGCATACATGCATGTTTTTGCAAGGTTATTCAAAGCTAATCTGCATAGGATATTTTTCAGCTCTGCCGCAAACATTGCTGTGGTTTCTTATGTGTTAAAGGAAAGATTCCCAGGAATCTGGACTCCAAACTGCATCTCATGCTGCTGGAACAAGCCCAGTGATGTGTGGAGTATGCCACCCTGCCTGCCTGTAATGTTCCCTTGAATCCAGAGGTCCTTATTCTTCGGTCCCGATACGTTCTTGGACTACAACTCTCATCATCTCTAGCCACAGCACCCCAAACCCCTGCCTTGCAGCAAAGTCTTCTCTCATATCAGTTCCTGCAGCTTCTCCTTCCTCCCATCTTGTGAATGCGATCCTCTGGGTGCCACAAATCTCCCCTTTGGTCATCTTTTGAGCCAGGAACCCTGCAAGGCTGAGGCTCAGTTTCTTGCTTGATTCATGGTTGGGAAATGCAAACGGGACACATTCTTTATCTCTCCCTGACTGCCTGGCCTGTCTTGCTCTCTTGGAAGGTGGCTCAGCCTCCTGAAGAGCGAGGCTCTCTGAGCCGTCAGGGCTCTGTGGATGTATGAGGGTAGCTTGGTCTTTAACGACCCCCAGCAGCTTTGCCAGAAGGAGCCCTTCATTCTTGGAGAGAGGGTCACTGTGTGCTAATGGGTCTCTTGGCCAAGGCTCAGCATGTGCACGTGGACAAAGCGAAGTGTCACCATGTGGTTTGCAGGAGATAAGAAATGCCATAAAGATAAAGCACTTTCCATGAGACTTCTACTGGCGAAGGAGGACGCAAGCGTTCAAGTGAGAAGACTTGGAAAAGGAAAGATAAAATGCATGCAAAACTGAAATGAAATCAAAATATCAAGGTTAACCAAAAGAGAGCTCCCAATAAATCAATCTGCAGGCTTCTAATTTTTAAAAATGACTTTTGATACCAGAAACTCCAGAAGGCAAGCATAACAGATGAGGCATACCCTCCTGGGTGCGACAGAAGCGGGGTGCGAAATCTAAAAGCAAAGAAGCATTGTTCCCCTTCAGACTGTTTTGCACATGCAAATTTATGCAGATTTAATTGATAACTATAGCTCCTATGATTGAACTGTAATAGAATCAACTAAGACTGATTTGATTTAACCAAATGACAGCCCCAAATCACCTGTGGTTCGTGGGGCACGACTCAGGGCTGGCCACACAGTGCCACATTACCCCTCACTGTGGCTACTTTAAGCAGAATTCATTATTCGGTCTCTTGCTTTATTTTTTTTAAAATGTAGTTGATTGTGGGTATGAGTTTCATTGAATAGTCGATTAATCTGGTCTGTGTATTTGCATAAATTTGCATATAGGTAAAGGGAATTGTTCTGAAGCAAGTAACATGCTTTGTTTTCAAGTGATGGATACATGTGCTATAGTATCGGAAGAGGCATTCCTTCCTAGGTGATAAAGAAGGTAAAGAATGCCTCTTTCAATATCACACGTCATCTGCAGGTGACAAATATCCTGGTGCACATACTGCGCAATGCTCATTTAGCCCAATGTGGGTGCTGCTGTGTCTTCCTATTGCAAGCTGGAAAAGTGCACACTTGTAGAAATGCCAAAATAGCACAAAGGACTTGCGCATTCACATGATAATTATTCCCAATGGCCAGGTGATCACGCAAATCTCTTTGTGCAATTTAAAGCATTTGCTCAAGTTGCACTTTTGCTGCTTGCATTAAGAAGATGCATCAGCACCTGCATTGCATTAAACACATGTAGAGCATTGTGCGGTATGTAAGGTTCCCTTTTAACAGGAGCGCAGGTACAGTCACTCACACAAAAACGTGTGCAAGTGTACAAACATCTGAACACACGCACAGCATGATGTCTGAGTAGGGTTCTCGTCTCGCCTTCCCTCTGCAGCATCTTAGAAACCCGAGTCCAGCAGATGGAGACAAAGCACCTGATGGAGCTGGAGGGCATCCGGACGGAGAAAGAGCAGCTTCAGCAGCTGGTGAGTCACCAGAGCAACACCATTGAGGGCCTGGAGAAGTCCCTGCATGCTGCCAACAGCAACAGCAGCTTCCTCCAGCAGCAACAGCAACAGCTTCTGGAGTCGGTCCAGAACTTGGTCCAGCTCGTCTCCGAAGGCAAAGGTGAACTCAGAGGCCGAGTAGGCATGGCGAATCCCTCTTACTGGTGTAACGTTCACTGCATAATCACTACAGACCTGCCACACCAGAGGTTTCAAATCAATAAACGACTGTGAGGTTGCTCCCACATTTTGGCTTTGGCTGTCTTGTATTAGGTCCCCTGCCAACCCCATTCCCTTGGGTGGGCTGAATCTAAGTGTCCCCCCACACCAACTTCACTGCCCCATTTGGGGGCAAAATTGGGGTCCTGTCCCAGATGGGCTGACAGTCTTAAATAAGACACAAGCGAAACATCAGCCACAGCCCTGGCAGGGGTGCTGTGCTGGGGTTGAGCGTCAGTTGCTCTCCCCTTCCTAAATATAAGACAGTCAGCACTTGAAAATGTGCCTCTTTGCCCAGTTAGCAGGGTGATTCCCAAACTGCATGCCACAAGAGGGTCTGAAGAAGGCTCCCTGCCCCAAAGCAGCTCACAAGCAAATAAGATGCTAAAGGAGAGACCAGTGACAGCCACTGCAGGGATGTTGTGCCTGGGGTTGGACAGTTGCTCTCCTCCTGCTGAAATATAAGAGACAGAGATGCTTCATAGCTCAATTGGCAGGGGCAAAAAAGCAGGGCAAACCTCATCAATGATAACGATAGTCATTTCCCAAAATGTTTTGTAGCTTGTTCATATTTGCTCTGTGTGGGGCTGCCTTTGCGTGTAGTCCGGAAACTGCAACTGGTCCAGAATGTGGCAGCCAGGTTGGTCTCTGGGTTATCTCGGAGAGACCATTTTACTCCTGGATTAAAAGAACGACACGGGCTACAATTTGTTTCCAGGCAAAACACAAAGTGCTGGTTAATTATAACCTATAAAACCCTAAACAGCTTCGGCCCTGGGCATTTAAGAGAACGTCTCCTTCACAATGAGCCCCGCCACCCACTGAGATTATTGGGGTGGTTTCCAGGTAGCAACCCTTACAATGCAAAAAGTGGTGTGAACCGCAGTGTTTTGTGTGCCGAAAGTAAACCGCAGTTGAAATCCATTGTGAGCTGCAATGGAGAAATACAGCTATTTTTCTGTGACACGTATGCAACGTTATAGGGCTACAACGCAGCAACACAATCCGAAAGACGGCATCGGCAATGTGAATGGCATCTTGCTTACAGCACAGGGCCAGCACAGGCAGTGAGGAAGCACCCTTAAGGGATACGTTGTGACACTGTGGTAGTGTGCAACCTGAAAAGCACCCTAGAGAGGCTCATCTGCAGTTGCCCTTGGCTTGTCTGGTGGCTACTCAGGGACGAGCCTTCTCTGTTGCAACCCCGAGACTTTTGAATGTGCTCCCTGCTGAACTAAGAGCCTCTTCATCTCTGACAGCTTTTGAAAAGACTCTTAAGATGCATTTATTCAGCCAAGCTTTGAAACTAGCATTTTAACTGTTTTCATGTCCTAATTGCTGGTTTAATTTGTTTTATGTTTGCCGTAAACCACCCAGAGATGTGAGTTTGGGGCAGGGGGGAAATGCTTGACTAACAAGCGGAAGGTTGCCAGTTCGAATCTCCGCTGGTATGTTTCCCAGACTATGGGAAACACCTATCTCGGGCAGCAGTGATATAGGAAGATGCTGAAAGGCATCATCTCATACTGCTGTGGTGTGTGTTTCTCTCTTATTAGTGCCTCGGAAGAAAGAAGAAAAGCCATTCCAGGACTGTGCAGAAATCCTCCGAGCTGGTCTCAACCTCAGCGGGGTCTACACCCTTCATATCAACAATCTGACCGAACCCAAAAAGGTCTGTAAGCCCCGAGAGAGGCCATTGCCCGAAAGGCCGGGTCTGCTGCCCTGGCTTGGGCAGCAACTGCCCTAGGATCCCTGCTCGGCTGCAGAGAAAAAGCCGGCTGTGTCTCCTGTGCTTTCCCCTCCTAAAGGGAACTGACTTTGTCAAAGGCTGTCTGGAAATCCCTACTGCTCTGGGAGGAGCAATGCAAAGCCATGCAGATTGGTGCTACTTGCATGATTTCGCTGAGGATATAGCATTTAGTGCCAAGGGCTGGTTAGGAGAAGAGGCATGGGGTCCATGGAACATGCATGGGATCAATAGGACTCTGAGGGAGCTATGCTGAGCCATGAGGTCTAGGAACGCAGGTCCAGATTGCTCTGTGCACCCTTCTCTTCTGCCGCTGCAGAATCTTGCTGTTGGGCAAAGCATCCCGAGAATATCAGGTGTTCTAAAAACACGTTTCCAGCCCTTATGCAACTAGAGAGGAACTCAGGATTTGAAGCCAGCTTCCCTTGGTCGTCCAAGTGTATCGACTGCACCCGCTGTCTCTTTCCACTACCGCAGCCTCTGCTTTCTTCCTCTGCAGGCCTTCTGTGACTTGGAGACGGACGGAGGGGGGTGGACAGTCATCCAACGCCGAGTCAACGGCAGCATCAATTTCCAAAGGACCTGGAAGGAGTACAGACAGGTCAGGGTGTGTCTTGTACTTGTTGTCCTTAAGTCTTCAGAGTGCTTTAGAATTGTGATTTATGCATTAGGAGGAAAAGGCGAAGCCCTTTCCAGTAAAACTGGATCAGCCCCAGTTCATGAAGTTGCTGGTTCCTGTTTGACTCTGTGAGGTTGTGTCCAGCTGTATGCACTCATGCATGCCCTGTAGCCCACTTACTGCTGGTGTTTCACCTCCCACAGGGCTTTGGGGATCCAGCAGGAGAATACTGGCTGGGCAATGAAGCAGTCCACCTCTTGACCAGTCAGGCAGCCTACTCCTTGAGGGTGGAGCTCCTGGACTGGGAAGGGAATTCTGCCCACGGCCAGTATGAGAAGTTCCAGCTGGGCAGCGAGCGTCAGCGATACAGGTAGGGTGCAACCTTTATCTGCAAGGAACACTGGTCTCTTGATGTGGTTGGACGACAACTCCCATCACCCCCAGCCACAATGGCCAAAGGCTTTCTCTGACTGACAAGGGAGCAATAAGATCTGCAGCCTTCGAATGGCTCAGTCAATACCGATGAGAGCCCCCTCTTTCCCCCCCTTTTAAGTATGCTGCAGAAAACACCAGAAGCTTGGTGAATGTTGACGTTTGCCAGCAATTATTACTATTTTAGGAGATTTATGGGAAATAACAGAACAGCCTGACATTTGCTGGTAAATCTGAGGGCCATCCAAGCACTTTAGATAAATGAATGTACTTAGTCATTTCCAGCTTGGAGTAGTAAAGGCTGATATTTTCTAAGACACATTGAAACATTTCAAAAGCAAAATGGTGACTCAAGCCTTTCTGACTTTGCCATATATCTCAAAAACTACCAAGTGCCTTCAATATGACTCAGTTCCCCCCTCATTTCCCTCATTTATTGGTAAAATAATTTCCCACATGTATTGGTAAAATAATTGTTAAAAAAAATATTTCCCTCATTTATTGGTAAAAGGAGAGGAGAGCTGTTCTTGTGGTGACTTGTCCTCTTAGCTAAGCAGGGTCCACCCTGGTTGCATATGAAAGGGAGACTAGAAGTGTGAGCACTGCAAGAGATTCCCCTCAGGGGATGGCATCGCTCTGGGAAGAGCAGAAGTTCCCAAGTTCCCTCCCTGGCAGCATCTCCAAGATAGGGCTGAGAGAGATTCCTGCCTGCAACCTTGGAGCAGCCCCTGCCAGTCTGTGAATACAATACTAAGCTAGATAGACCAATGGTCTGACTCGGTATATGGCAGCTTCCTATGTTCCTAAATGCTGGCATTTACCAGGATATACTAGGAACTGCCTGTTTTCAGAGCTTAGCCTCTGTTTTTTCTTGGCAAAGTTGGATGGGAGGCTATCCAGGAATGTCCAGAATTATGAAGAGGTAATCGGTCTTCTTGCCGCTAGAGCCTGGAATAGAGGGAAGCAAGCAGCTGGTCAGGGAGAGTTGGAGGGGGTGCACGGCTGGCAAAGGAAGAGCTAACTGCCTCCCCCACCCCCCACTCAGTAATTCTTCACTGGCAGTCATAAACTCCCACTCTGACTTTGCAAAGGAGAAGTGGAGTCTGAAAACACACAATGGTGTTGGAACATGGAGTTCCACACTAATGCTGCTTTTGCATGTTAACGGTAAGCTGAACGGGACAGAGGTTGGATTTCTTGTACGTCTGAATGCATGAGACTTCTGTCCTGTTCAGAAAGGGACCTGAGGTTTCCCTCCCTGAACTCCAATTTGAACCCTTGGTTGTTGTGAGTTTCGCTGCTCCTACCTGAGGTTTGAGTTTGGGGTTGTTACATCCGAACACTGAACTGGAGGCAGCCTTCTCCGAGACCGGAGTTGAGGGAAGGAAGCTCCTCCCTCTCTCCATTCCGACTGGCTGCTGTAACTGTCCTTTGAAGCCTGGCAACCCGTTCCCCCTCCTCTCTAAAGCCTCCCTGACTGCAATTCGGGTTCTGGCGGTTACGTCCAAATGCAGACAGATACGCGAGGCAGTAGGGGGTGGAGGGCAGAACCATGGGTCCATTGGACCCTCGGTTCTGTGTTACATGTGAATGCGGCCTAAGTCTTAAGAAATTAAACCAAGATGGTGGCGCTGCAGTGGATGAGCCAGGCGGCGTTCCCAGCTCTAATTTCTATCCTGAGAGACCTCCTGTTTAGTGCTAATCCCACACTAGACCAGAGATCTGACAGATAATTGGTCTCACTCATTCAGTCATCAAGTGGAGGGCCAACATTTTGTACATGCCTCAGGTGCCAGATTAACCGAGGTCACCAAATGGCAACATTTGGCATGGCCAATCATAAGCGGGCTTTAGGGGAATCTTACATCAGTGTGGCTTAAATTGGCTGTCCTGACAGAACCTCTCTCTGGAGGGTGGCCAGTGAGCAGTTTGTCAGCTATATCCCCTCAGCCTGGACAGACTCTTGTGGGTTTCACAAGAATTTCAATACCGTTTAATTGCCTGTTATGAGAGAACTTCACCCTGGCGGACGGCCAACTAGCAAATAATCTGCTCTGTATCTATCGGAACCTCGGTGTTCCTTGAAGGTTTTCCATTTTTGTGCCATGAAGCAAGCCCTGCTTAGCATGTTGAAGTTTCTGAACATCAGAGTAGATCTTGTTAACGGCTTCTGGCTGTGGTCCAGAAATGCCTATTTTCAAAGTGTGATGGAGAACATGGCACTCTTTCTGGGTGCCTGATAATCCTGCTCATGAAGTGAATTGCTGTCCTTTTGTTTTAGCTCAGGCCTGAGGGGTTCTCAAACTTGGGTCCCCAGATGTGGTTGGACTATAACTCCCACCATCCCCAGCCATGATGGGAGTTGTAGTCCGACAATATCTGGGGACTCAAGTTTGAGAACTTGTTTTCACTTCTTTTTCCTGGTGAGGAATTTACAGAATTTGGAGACTTATCTTCCTTGGTATTTCTTTGTTCTGCTTTTCTCTCCATCTGGGCAGTCCAGATTTCTGGGCAGTGCCAGGCTTGGGTTAATAACTTAAAGGAGCAGTGTCAGATCACTTGCTGCATAGCCAATCACATGTGGCTGTGATGACTTCAGTGAGGTCAAGTGAAGTCAATGGAAAGTGAAAGCAAAAGAGGATAATATAGACAAATAAATGAACATTTTTACAATGAAAACTCTCCAAAACCAGGAGGTGTTTTTCCGTGCTGCTGGAAATGTTCATGAGAAACTCAGGGTATTCAGCCCACACCTGTTTATTTCCAAATGTACAAGCTGGGCAGCTACTTTGGGGATACCAGAAAGGGGACTGGTGCTCAAATCCTGCTAATATCCATCAGCACCATTATCACTCCTCCCCCAAACCATGACCACAAGCAAATGCAAAACTGGAGCAGCTGCTTCCAGTTAACATCTTGGTGCTTGGTGTTCCAGGCTTTCCTTGAAAGGCTACAAGGGAACCGCTGGGCAGCAGAGTGGCTTAGCTCTCCAAGGTACCAGCTTCAGCACACGAGACTCCGATAATGACAACTGCATGTGCAGGTGTGCCCAGATGCTTTCTGGTGGTGAGTATGTCCTTCTGTCAGCCGACTCTGGGAAGGCAAGAGGGATGAGGGGAGGGTGGAAATCAAGGAGCTGGTACTTACAAGCTTCAGTTCTGAGGAGGCATGTCAAAGGGAGGAGTTGTGTAGTTTTTCTTTGAGGGAATGACTGACAACCCTCCCTCCCTCCCTCCTTTCCAAAATTCATAGCTGAATAAATTATCCAGGTAGGGCTGCATCTTTTACTTAAAAAAACAAGCCAACCATGATTTTTTGTTTAAGATACATGATATATTAGGATGCAACCACCTACATAAATAGGTTGGAGAAAACAGCAGCAGTAGGGGTCTATATAATTTCTACAACTAAAATAAGCTCTTGCTCTCTGCACACAGGCTGAGCAGGGACCTCGTGCGATTTTGCAGAGCCTGCTGCTGGACGGCTCTTGCATTCCGAGAAGAGCCCACCCTTTAGGTATGAAGGAACATAGGAAGCTGCCTTCTACCCAATCAGACCCTTGGTCCATCCTGCTCAGTATTGTCTACACAGACTGGCAGCAGCTTCTCCAAAGTTGCAGGCAGCAGTCTCTCTCAGCCCTGACTTGGAGATGTCCAGTCACCACCAGAGTACTAATGAAAAGGGGTTTTCTCAGAATGCAAGAGCCGGCTGGTAGCAGATGGTGCTAGTGCTGAGAAAATGGCCTGAGAGCTTTGCCTCCCTGTGTGGACAGATCGTGCTAGCCTGGAAGCCTATAGCAGTGTGTGTAATGGCGAGGAAGATCAAGCACAGAACTTGGGCAAAAAGCTTTGAACATCTCACAGGGTATTGCTGTCTGCAGATGCCTGTTCTTTTGGTGTGGCTGGTAGAATTGTCTGAGCTTCAAGTTTGCTGGGGAAATTATTTGATCCACACACCCCACCACACCCCGCTGCCCAGTCTGGAGGAGGGAAGAAACTAGATAATTTTCAAGCAAATCCAAGATGAGAGGTCACCACAAGATGTGGTGACAGCCAGCAGCCTGGATGGCTTTAAGAGGGGCTTCGACCAATTCATGGAGACAGGTCTATCAATGGCTACTAGTCTGAGGGCTATAGGCCACCTCCAGCCTCAGAGGTTGTTGTGCCATCGAGCTGGTGTCTACTCCTGGTGACCACAGAGCCATGTGGCTTTCTTTGGTAGAGTACAGGAGGGGTTTCCCATTGCCTCCCCCCACGCAGTATGAGATGTTGCCTTTCAGCATCTTTCTATATCACTGCTCCCCGATATAGGTGTTTCCCATAGTCTGGGAAACATACCAGCAGGGATTCGAACCGGCAACCTCTTGCTCCCTAGCAGGGGCGTAACTATAATATGGCAAGGGGAGACAGTTGTCTGGGGGCCCACTGCCTTGGGGTGGCCCCCAGAGGCAAGTCACATGACTGACTCCCCCAGCTGTGCACCCGCCCAGGCTTCCTTCAGTTGTATTCATCCTCCGAAACGGATGTGAGTGTTAAGACCTGGAGCGACCAGAACAGCACGTCTTTCTCTAGGACCATCAAATGACTTGCATCATCCACAATTTACAAAGCCTTGCAAAAAATAATTTAGGATGATGTTATATATATATATATACACACACACAAACTTCGGTGTGAGTCTCTGGGCCCACTCCAACCTTGCTACGCCCCTGCTCCCTAGGCAAGTTTCTTTCCCACTGTGCCATTACGTGGCTTCAGCCTCAGAGGTAGAAGACCTCTAAATGCCAGTTGCAGGGGAGTAACAGCAGGAGAGAGGACATGCCTTCAGTTCAGCTCTTTCCTGTGGGCTCCCCAGAGGCATCTGGTGGGCCACTGTGTGAAACAGGATGCTGAACTAGATGGGCTTTGTGCCTGATCCAGCAGGGCTGTTCTTATGTTCTTATGAGGATGGTGCTCACCTATCACTACTTATAATCTTGGTGTAAAGAAGAAATTTCGGCAGATGCAGCTGGTCCTGCAGCATCGAGCAAAGCTGCACCTGTGGAATGTCGTCTTCCACACAGCAATTAAAGGAATGGGATGCCTGCCCTTCCTTGTACGTCGCCACCAATTGGTGCACGGGACACACAGAGTCTTGGGTTGGACGCCAGCAGTTTTTAAGCTTTTCCTAATTTCTTCTGGCTTCCAACTTGAGGGGTCAGTTCTAACACATGGTACATGCAGTATTGCACTGAATCTTAATGGTAAATGTGTTTCTCTTCATCCTTCCGCATTCAGGTTGGTGGTTTGATGCCTGTGGACTCTCGAACTTGAACGGCATCTATTATCCTGCCAGGCACAATATCCGGAAACTGAACGGGATCCGGTGGCATTACTTCCAGGGTCCAGGTTACTCATTAAAAGGCACCCAGATGATGATCAGACCTTGGAGCGGCCGTGAAGGGGCATAGCAGAGGAGTCTGCTGGGATCTCTGAGCCAGAGAGAGCAGTCCTTGATGTATACCTGGAAGTATCTTCAGCTTCTGGCACTGGAAAGAGAACAGCAGCAAACTTTGGGAATGAGACCCTTCTGAAGGGAGGCAGGCAATTCACTGCAGGGAAAGGATGCAGGACTCTTGTTTCAGAGGGAGATTTCTGGGGGCTCTTGAGCTTCCAAGGAAAAAATGGAAGGGACTACTATATATGTTAATAGCCAAGTCTGACGTAGAGACATTTGACATGTTATCCACATAATTTGGGGTAGGAGAGAAGGGAGCATTCTTTGGCTAAACTCAGAAAAATCTGGTAGGGTACATTCCACTGTAGATTTTATTCAGCAGATGCACACACATGATCTCCTCTATTTTGGACAGTGTTTCTACAGATCTTAAGATCATTCTGGCTCGGCTGAGTAAGAATAAGCAGAGTTGTTGGCCATCCTCACAGGAGCAGTTGCTTCAGTTTAACAAACGCTCTCACGCTTTGACAGAAGGGTGATGCGGGAAACCTCCCGCATTATTTCTGCAGATGAAAAAGGACACGGCATATCTAGACCATTTGTCAGCCACAACAGATACGTCCATTGTGCCATTGGGTTCAGGGGGTGTTGGCTTTCATCCAACCTAAGCCCTGTTAGGGCCTTCACTGAACACGTGAAAAGAAGGGCAGGGCTAGAGCTGCTGGATCCTCCCCCAAAACCAGCCACACCTGCCCCAGCCCAAATGCTTTGTGGTTGGAAAGGCAGTCTCTGTGCATGTGGCTAGACCTCTCATTGTGCATTGGGCTAGGGTTGTGTAGGTTGGTAAAGGGTGGGTTTTTTTAAATGTCGAAAACCCCTCCCTGCACCATCAGGGGGCATCAGATCGCAGGGTAAGTGCCCTGGGTCGTGTTCTGGTGGGGGGGCCTCTTTAATTGCCCGCCCAGCACTGGTGGGGTGGCAGCTGGGTGGCACAGAGATGTTGGGAGAGCTTGGGAGGTGGATGGGGGTGACACAGGGCAGTCTGGGAAGTCTGCGTGGCTGCTGGGAGAACACACGGGCTTCTGGGGATTGTAGTCTCACAGGAGTTCTGAGTGCGACTACAATCCCCAGAAGCCTGTGCGTCCTCCCAGCAGCCGTGTTGACTTCCCAGGCTGCCCTGCGTCACTCCCTGCTCCCCTCCAAAGTTCCCGAGAATCGCTGCGCCACTTAGCCACCCCCATGTCAGTGCTGGGTGGGCAGTTAAAGCCCCCCACCCCACCCAGGGCACTTGCTCCGTGATCTGATGCCAATTTCTGACACCGGGAATCCCCCTTTACTGACGTGCCCAGGCCTACATTGGACCCCATGAACCAGCTTGCTGCAGGGCTGATGCTCCAAAGTGCATCTTCCCCTTTCTTGTCACGCCCTCGAGCTCCGAGAGCGAGGAGGAAGGGGAAGCTGTCAACTTTCCTGCCGATTCAGGAGTGTCTGAGGGGCAGAGCCCGGCTGTCAGCGTTCATGAAACGGCTGTGGTAGATCCAACTAATGATTTAGAGCAGGCACAACAACCTGAGACAGCAGAAATCGTGAAGGACCAATCGGAAGAACAACTATGCAATGAAACACTGACACCACAACAACGCAGGCGCACTAAACGCAGGATGCAATTAGAATCTATTAGAAGAAGCAAACGCCTCTTGCTGAAGGCTGATAAGCCGTGAATTATTGCCAGCTGGGAGCTATCGGCTTCCACTATAAATCCTGTCACCAGCCGTCTACTCCTTGCTGAAAAACAATGTACGTCATTCAGTCGACAGCGTTCAGCCAAGCCGTGAACTTCCCTGGCATTTGGCCAGACCTTGACATTTCTGTGCTTAACTGTGCAACCTCACAGCCACTGCCTTTTCCCTCTCGGGGACCAGACCAATTGTTCGCACAGCTGTCAATACTCCACTTTTCGCCCCGAATACAAAAATCCCTGTAGTTCCTTGCACCCCCCTTTGCCTTTTCTAATCATACTGGCCTGCCTTACGTGGTGGTTGTAAGCATGCAGTCGCCCTGAGACTCTGTGCATGCGCCAAGAATCCCGAAGCGTGCTCCTTCCTCCCGGGAGCTCCCCTCTCGGGCCCGGTTTGCAGTTGTGGCCCAATCAAGTGGTCAAGCTTTTCTTTGACCGTCCCACGTCATGCGGCAGGAAGGAGCGGGGAAGGCTCTTCAAACATGAGCAGCGTGGAGAGCCTAATAGGGTTCTGTGGGGGAAGCGGCTTGACCCACTCTCCCCGCAGATGAGCAGGGAGCTCCCCCTGGGTGGCCAGATCAGCCACCCACACAATTCCCTTGGGGCAGCAAGGATCGGGGGCCTCCTGGCCCCTGGAAGTCCCAGAATGCCCCATGTGAGGGTGTGGGGCATTCTGGGGAGCCCCCCTAATGCCAGGAGGCTTGTTGTATCCTCCCAGTCAGGGGGGTCTTCTCATGAGTCACCACAGCACGGCGGCACACGATCAGGCAAGCGAAGTTAGTGAAGCGCTCGCTCCACTAACCTTGTTGGGGGGGTGGGATTAAGCGGGCTTGCCACCGGGAGCCACGTGACTCCTGGCGGTTCACACGTGCCCTGGAACTGGTGGTTCACATGTGCATGCTCCCTTAGCCTCTGGTGGGTTCCAGTGCTTCCCTGGGAAGCGCTCCAGGGCGGCACATGCAACAATGGAATGCCAAGGAGATGGCCGGACCGAGCTCTTCTCCCGGGCAGACCTGCTTTCTATGCACACGGTTCTGGTTGGTGTTGGAGCTGTTTGGGGGAGTGTTCAAAGATGTGCCAGCCTCCACGGGCAGCCTGAACGGCTTGCTCACGTTCTGCTCCATGCATCAACTGGGCCTCGGTGAAAACGGGGCCGGCGTTCACATGCACAGCTTGTTAAGCTCAAGTCACTCTTTTGTGTGGAGAAGCTGAAGGGAAGGAGATGGTGTGTGCATTTGCTAGCTGCTGGTCCCCCCCCCCCCCCCCGCGCCATCACATACACCTAGGCTAAAACTATGAGCTAAAACCACTCATGGAGCTTTTCCAAACGGCAAGGGAACGTGGATTCGCTGCTATTAGGCTGAAGGGAGTTCATACGGGGGAACCATTTACAGTGACCTCTGGACGGTAAAAGCAAATGCTGTCCATACAGTCAAAAGCACCATTCAGCTTTGCTCTTGAAAATTTGCAGTTGCTGTGCATTACGTGCATCCTAGAAAAGTAGCCCTTTGGTGCAGTGCTCAAAACAGCATAAATTTAGGCACTTCCTGCTGCAGTAAAGCCACCCGTCTGGGAAAGCTCATGTTTTGCCGTGCAGCACATCATCTGCCAGGAACCTTTTACCCCACTGAGCGAGAGTGCAATGCCCGGGAGAGTGAGCGGTTTGTGGGGCTTCTAACTAGCCTCAGCTAATCTGCTGGGAAGAATGATCCAGCCCCTGGACTCGATGGCAGAAGGGCCTTGCCCTTCCTCTGGGCCTTTTCACTGTGTTGCTGCTGCCCCCATCAGTGACATCGTCTCCTCTCTCCACCCCATTTCCTTTGCTGTTCTGCTCCTGAACGACTTGTGTGCTCACCTTGAAAGGAGAGGTTCCCACGGATTGGGGCCGGATAGGGCAGCATGCCAGGAAATGAGCTTTGGGGGCCAAAGACAACTTGTGGGAAGGAGGCTGACAATTTAGGAAGGCTTCGGGAAAGAAGAGAAGAAGGTGCCAGATCTTCTCTTACATGGGGGCATTCTTCCTACCAGTACCCAGAAATGTATGCATGCCACCAAATGCCACACCTTAAAAAAAACACCACCACCACCAAAACACCAGTGTCTCTGCAGTATGTGGTAAGTACATGGTTATTCCCGGCATGGTTGCTCACACCATGACATTTGCACACTTTCCCCTCATGTCACAGATTTTCACTGAAAATCCCCCCAGGTTCTGATCTGCTCACGAATCAGCCTTTATTATGGTCAAAGACCGGCGTGGGGGCTAATCCATAAAATGACCTGCTCCCCTAAGCACTGCATTCTTTTCCTATCTTTAAAGTTAAGCAAGTTCCAGATGCTCTTGCGTGCTTCACAGACAGCCGTGCTGCATCATGGGCTCTGTCTGTAGTGGGGATTGCTGCCCATGGGCATCTGACCTCAACCTGCAATTCATCTGGCCCCTCCAACATGCTGCAAGATGGAAGTGGTGGGCTCCCATTTTCTGAGGAGAGGGGCTGCTGGTGGCCAGGTGGGAAACGGCTATCCAGCTTCTTCCACTGTGGTGGGGAGCTTGGCGTCCCTCCCACCAGCAACCTTAACCAGCCTTCCAGGACCTTGTGGAAGGATGGAGGGCCCATCACGCTCTGGCACAGCACCTGGTTTGCATGCAGAAGACGTCGGGCTCAGGCGGGAGCACCTCCAGTTATCCGATTCCAAGTGACGGGAAAGACCTCTGCCTAGAGCTCTGGAGAGCTGTGGCCCATCAGAAGAAGAGACCGCCCTGGGCTCGGGGGGGTCAATGAGCTGACTCTGCTGAGGGAAGCTGTGGTGCTGGATTGACCTGAAGCCAAGACTAGGCTTTCCCCAAGATCAGGGGCTCATCTTAAATCCAGAGTCGTCTTCCTTTTGAGTAAATATAGGCATAACCTGCCTTTAAGCTCTGTTTTTCGAGGGTCTCGTCTTAAATCCAGAGTCGTCTTGCATTTGGGTAAATACAGTCTATATTCCAGCACGATGAAGCAGTAGCCTGTCCCACAGAACGCATGATGCAGCGCAAAGGCAAGTGGCTTGGCAGCACATTGTGTATCGCAGACAGGATCAGGGGGAGGCCAAGTAAAGATGCATTCCCATTTCCAGCACACATGGGAGAAAATGGAAGGAAGCGTGGCGGGGCGGGGGAGAGAGTTGCATACCTGCCCGACACTTAAGAACACCATGGAATCCTTTCACACTCTCTTTGCAGCAAACGGATTCTGGGCAGGGCCCCCATCACCTTGATGTTCTGTACCGCACCTGGCACGCCACTGGCACGGAATAAATGTTAAGCAGTACCTGGAGCATGGAGCCAGGCTCTCTGGCCCAAGCGCCTGCTGTGTCCCTTTCTTTTGCTCAGGGAGGCTCACATTGACACCAAAGGGCAACTCTGACCTGGGCTAGGTAGGAATCGCTGGAACTGGGCTGATCCAAAGCCCCCACAGACAGCAAGCTTTCTCATCTGATGCTAGGAATCGACTCAGGTGCCCTCTGCGGGCACAATTTGGTTTTATCAGCATTTTTGAGATAATGATGAAGCAATTCTGCCAAGGCCAGCTCACAGTGAAGCGGCGGGGACTCCAGGAAAGTGGCCCCATTTCTGTTTCAAAAATCACAGCTCACCCGCCCATAAATACACTTTGCCCCTTTTGTGCCCCTCCTCAATTGTCTTTCTGGTGCCTTTCTCCACTGCTTGCTGTGGGGCAAATTTGTCAGCAGAGCAGGCTGAAAGCATTTGGGTGCTGGTGGAAATTCCAAATGCCGCTTCCTTCCCAGACCCATGACTGGGGGGCTGCCCCCTAAATGTTTTCTCCCCCCCCCCCAGATCTGTGGGAAATAAATACAGTATGAGTGCTCCAGTCCCCAAACTACCTGACACCCTCTACCTTTTGGGCCCCCCTCCTGAACCTTTAGACTGGCTCTGGGCCTGCACTTTCCTTCCAACATTTTGCAGATTAGAATTGCTGTGAGGAGCTTTCTGGGCTCCTTCAGATCCAAACTGACTCCATCCAAACTGCCACCTGGGACGATTTGGGCAGGCTGACAAAGCTTTGCTTTGGTCCACCCTCCTGAAGGTACTTACTAGGCAGCAGGCAGGCTGAAGAGAGTTAAGACCTGGCAGCTAGAGATCTGAAATGACTCTGGCAGAGTTTCTCCTGTAGTGCTGGGGAAAGCATAGGAGTTCTTGGGAAATGTAGTCTTTTCTGGGGCTGCAGCTATGGGCGTCATGGTGCGCACACACACACACACACACACACACCACAATCCAGAGATGTGCAGCAGTTCCCAGGGCACCAAGGAATTCATATGATAACTTCCTAAGGCAGCGTAAGTGCAGAGACGACAAGGTTCTCCATAAAGCCTCAGACTCTGAGTCTGCCCCCGGACCAAGAGCTCCATGGCCATCTCCTCTCCTTCAAATAAACCATGGAAGGTGAGAGATCACGGAGCAGGCCCAGTTCCTGGTCGAAGGGCATATAATGGGAGGGAATATCCCTTGTCAGGTGCTGCTGCCATGATCTCTTCCAAGACAAGGTCCAGCCATGCCCCAGACCCTGGACGGCTCCCAGGACGTTAGGTTACCACGATCAGAGCTGATCAGGTGAATGAATTAAAAAGGGGCCTCCTCGCCATCACCTCTGCAAGAAGGCCAGAAGTCTGTACTGGCCACAAGCCCCTTTACAGTTTCTCTCGGGGCCAGCACTTTACTGGTCTCAGGGCACTTCCTTGAGGTCAGGATGATGCTGGTCTTGACAAGCATATTGTAGGGTGAGGGGAGTGAGGGAGTGAATGCCTGCCGGGTGTGTAGAATGGCCCCTGAAAGCCCCAGCCCTGCTCTGCACATAATACACCGACCTTGTGCACAGACCCTACCCACATACTGTTTTCAGGGTGCATGTGCAGTAGGTCATTGGATACTCTCCTGGCCCTCTTCCTCTTGTGCACCACTCACACCAAACCTGTTCCTTCACCATGCTACTTTAAGCCCCACTCATGAGAAAGAATCAGACTAGATCCTCAGACATGGGAGTCCATAGAGCGGAACTCCTCGTGTTGTTTTCTTTTGCGGAAAGCAGCTGAGGGGTGACTTGGATTGGGACCGCAGTGGTCCTCAAATCCCCCCCCTCCTACAGCTGTTATTACTTGTGGGCAGGTGGGGGGAATTTACAGGCACAAATGTGCACCCCTAAGATTTCTCCTCTGCAACTTTGAGGAAGGGGTGGTCTAAGCCGTGGAGCTGGCGGTGGCTGCAAAGAACTAGTTCTCCTCCCCCACAGTACAGCCTCCAGCCAAACTGCCTAGCCCATGGCTGATTCTTGAAACAGGAAAAGAAGTTCGGAGAAGCTCCATTTGTCAAACTTGCAGATGGTTGTGTTAGATTTGGCCAAAGTCAACCGAAGAGGATGAAACACAAGCTTGCAAACTGATGTTTTGCCACAAGAGGTCACCAGATGCCTGCGACAGAATGTCGGGACTTTGGAAGGATCAAGCAGAGGCCTCACCAAGATCTCGCGGGAAGTGAAGATTGGAAGCGGTGGAGACAACCTGGGTGTCAGCTGTTGGTTTCTCATCGGGCAACATGACTAAGGAATTACACAGAAAGCCAAGCAAGCAGAAAAACAGTTTGACCAAGACTAGTAAAATGCTCAAGTGGGTTTCCCAATTAAGATCTGAAGGAATAGATCTTAATTGGGAATAGGGGCCTTTCCTTGGGCTTTTGGTGGCTTTTGCTACTAATGCGCCCAATTTATTGTTTGCTTAGTTGTTATAAGCCACCTAGTGGTGCAGCAGGGAAGTCACTTGCCTAGGGAGCAAGAGGTTGCCTGTTCAAATCCCCGCTGGTATGTTTCCCAGACTATGGAAAACACCTATATTGGGCAGCAGTGCTATAGGAAGAAGCTGAAAGGTCTCATCTCATACTGCGTGGGAGGAGGCAATGGTCAACCCCTCCTGTATTCTACCAAAGACAACTGCAGGCCCCTGTGGGCGCCAGGAGTTGGAATCAACTTGATGACACACTTTACTCTAGTTGTTATATTGTTAATCCAGCTTTCCTCCCCGGAGCTCAGGGCTGTGTGGACTAAGGGGTGTGGGGGGAGAAATGAGATCCTGAGAGACTGTGCTCTTGAGTACAGAGCAAAGCAAAGCAAGGAGAAGGAGGAGACTGCTTGCAAACTTAATTGACTTTAATCTGACTGTGCAACATCAGCCTGTTCTCTTCTATACACCCATGGAGAGCATGCTGGAAGTGCTCTGAACCACTAGGGGTGCTGTGGAAGAGATGGGAAGAGGGCCCCGCCCCACCAAACGACCATGGATTAATCCTCAGGTATTCTTGGACTACAACTCCCATCATCTCCAGCCAGAATTGGCCAACAACATCTGGGAATCCAAGTCTGAGAACACCAGACCCACCCACTCACCCCTTCCTATCTCAACACAATGCAAATGTAGGCCGTAAGAGGGAGGGAAAGGCCACAGCATCTGAGCTGGTCAAGAGTTCACATGGGCACGTCCAGAAGTGCTCCTCTTAACACCACCTGGCTAGGAACAGAGGAAGCTGCCTTCTACCGAGTCGGACCCTTGGTCCCTTGAGCTCAGTGTTGTCTACACTGACTGGCAGGGGCTCTCCAAGCCTGCAGGCAGGACTCTCTCTCAGCCCTACCGGGAGGTACTGCCACCAGGGACAGAACCGGGGCCTTTCTGCATGCAAAGCAGCCCCGTCCTTAAACGTTTAGGTCCATAGGAAGCCGCCTCATACCAAGGCAGACCATTGGTCCATCTAGCTTGGTACAGTCGACTCGAACTGGCAGTGGCTTCTCCAGGCTTTCAGGCAGGAGTCTTTGCCTGCCCTGCCGGGAGATGCTGCTAGGGAGTGAGCTGGGACCTTGTTGCTCTTCCACTGAGCGATGGGGAATAGCTTACAGTATTCACATGTAGTCTCCCATCCAAATACAAACCGAGGTAGACCCTGCTTAGTAAAAAGGGACCATTCATGCTTGCTACCACAAGACCAGCTCTCCTCCACCCTTCTGCTTGGCATCGCCAGCAGAGCTGCCCCACCATTTCTACAGCAATGTGTGTCTGTCTGTGTGCTCATGGCACGAGGTCGCATCCTCACTCTCCTCCATAGTGTCGCTTGGTGAGACCAGCCTCCCCCTTCGGGCCCCTCCTGTTTCTGGTGTATCCAGGCACAAACACAGAACTCATCAAAGCACCTCCAAGCCACGCCCCTAAAAAAAAAAAAAAAGACAGAACTGCAGGGCCACCCACATAAGAGACAGGTTCACACATGACAGCAACAAGTAGGTTTGGGAAAGCTGCCAGCGATTGGGTGGAGAATGTGGGTGGTCGACCTCAGCCCAACATGCTTCACCAACATTTGAAGTTGGCTTGACAATAAAGTCATTACCACGTCCACAGGGGGGTGGGCTGAGGGGAAGGCAGAAGCCTACGGACCCTCCCCCAGACAACCAGAGCCCAGTTAGGGCTCCACTGCTCATGTGCCCTCATGAGCAGCACAACGAGGAGACAAGCGGCAGTGGGGAGGCGGGAAGGAATGACGCCAGGTATCCCACAATGCAGCGCATACACAAGCAGTGTGGTACATCGGGAAAGCTCCCTGCTGCCTGGCCGCCCCTTCCCCCGGACTCTCTGGTCAAGATGGCTACTGGCAGCCTAGGAACAGCTGCCCACAGCGCAACGGCCCACAGAACCAGGGGGTGAGTGAGGAGATGCTCAATGCATGCTCACCTTCCTACCTCACTTTTAGCTTGGGTTTACATTCAGGGCTACCTGGGGGAGGAGCATCGGAATCAGCAGTGATCCTGGTGCTTCACACAACCAGCCCTACCTGGGCTAGCCCTGTCCTACTCCGGTAGGGCTGGCCATGGGAACGACCACAATGTCGGGGTCAGGTGGTTAACCAACACTCTCTGCCTGACATCAGAAGGTTTAGTCATCCCAGAAATGGCCGGAGTAGCAGAAGCAGGCGCCCAGCAGCAACCAGCAGTTCTCCTGTCCTTACTTGCTGCTGTTATCTATGAACCCACCCATGGTCATTACGCTCTGCCGCTGTTCTAAAAAAAAGCATAATTTATGTGTTAATAATTGTGACCATTTAAGTGCAGGGAAAACACCAGTGGACAACAGATGGGTGGTAATGTCATCCAGTGATACTCTAAAAAGTGCGTGAACAAGGACTAAACATTTCATCAGCAAGCGCATAAGACAGCTTCCAGTTGGCACAGGTGCCTTGATAAACTACTGTTCACATGATAGAATTTCCTACCCCAATGTGGAAGCCAGGCATGCTCATGTGTTAGATAAGAACAAGGTTGGAGGTGGGGAGTTTGAACTTCAGTCAAGCCCCAGCTAGGTAGGCTGAGCATACCCTACCCAGGTCCTGTCCCCAGCTTCTGAATGAGGTAGGCAGGGAAACTGTCCTACCCAGCTGGGGTTTGGCTGGTGATCAAGTTCCTGCCTCCAACCTTTTTATTATCTAACACCCAATCAAAAAATCGGACGTGTACCCAGCTCCTGAATCTGTAAAGAAGGCTTCTCCTGCCATAATGCTGATCATGTGAACTGCCCTACAATGTTGCAAGAAGAGATGTGCACAAAACCAATTTTTTTATTCATCTCAAATTCTGAAAATCTGTTTTGAATTTGATTCAGATTTGAATTAGATTTGAAAATTTGATTCGATTCAAATTGAATTCAAACGGATTCAGCCCTGTTTTGGCACCCTATTAACCAATCAGGGTGGCTGAGTGGTTTAAAAAATGTGCCAAACAATTCAAATAATATTTGAGTCAAATTTCAAAAATTCATTTTGAATTCAGATTTAATTGCCCTTCTAAGAGGTGACTCGGTTCAAATTTGAATAACTCAAATCACCCAAATATGAGTCGAATTGATTCAAATTCAAATTGATTTGCACCTACCTAGTTCCAAGCAGAAGGATCTGCCATAGTGGGGCAAAGCAAGCTTAGCCATTGGAGCTGAGGAATGCTGGGAACCCTTCCCAGCATCCAGCTGGTGGCCTGCTGCAATACTTCTATTTATGAATCCCATTTCCAGAAGAGCGTCCATTTCAGTCTGTAATGGGAAGAAGCCAAAGAATATTGGCAATGGCATACAGGACACTAAAAAGCACATGGACACCTCTCTCATATTTCTGATGCCCACTACAAATGCTGATAATGCAGAAAGAGTTTGGAAGAGAACTTTGACTGGATGTTCCCCAACCCTGCCAGTGACAACCCATGATGTGGAGAAGGCAAGGGAAAAGTGGTGGCATCCGTACATTTCATAGGTTTTACTACATCAAGCATTCTCAAGCTTGGGTTCCCAGATGTTGTTGGACTACAAGCACCATCATATCTTTGACTGTTGTGGCTGGGGATGATGAGAGTTGTAGTGCAACAACATCTGGGGACCCAGCTTAAGAACCCCTGGACTACACATTATGGAGAGGGGCGAACTCGACACGGGGTGGTGCTGCCTCTGTGGTAGCCCAACCTGTGCTCCCCAATCATTCCACTGGGGACACACTTTGCTCATCAAGGACAAAGAAGGAGCTGCCAACCACTGCCACTGGAGTCAGTCCTACAGTGGAGTCATAATAGCCTGACCAAGATATGTGCAATCTGGTGAACGTTCAATATTGGAAATGGGGTATTGCAAAACCTCAGAAGCTGATACCTGGGAGTGGAGACAAGTCTTGGGGCCAAATCACACACCCACCCAGACACCAGAGACTGAAACCTCAGCCAAAACAATCCGAGTCAAGTCCTCAAAGCCTGCAGCTGGAAATTCAATGCAGTGGTGTTCTTACCCCTGGACTTTGGGGCCAAAGTCCAGGGCCTCCACACCTCCTGGGGGCCCCCAAATCCTCGTTAGTCTGTTCTGGGTGGTGTGGTCACCGCTGGCCCGCACTGCACCAGGAGGCCGAGTGTGATTGTGATCTGTGCCGGGTGCTTTGGAGACAGAGTGGGGAAAGAAACATGCGGGATAAGAATGGGTGGCGGGGGGCATGATGCTTAACTTGCAGTGGTGGTGGGGGACACCAGCAAGGGGCCCTCCTCCAAAGGCCTTTAGGTCTAGGCTCCAAAATTGCCTAGGTACACCTCTGATTGAACGGCACAATTTTCAAATCAACCTAATTGCAGTGATTATTCCTGGCTCACAGCAACTCAGCCACAAGCTCCATGCAAACTGGAGGACTGGCTTGCCCGTCCTATCTCTTCCCCTCAACTAAACAGAATCATATATTTATAATTCCTGTTAAAGACACATTTCACGTTGATTATATATTGGTGCTGAAATAATATGTTAACCTCCCATTACATGCAAATGTCAGTTTTTTTTAAAAAAAGAAAGCAAGAAAGGAGAGGGGGAGAAAAGAGCAGCTGTAGGGAAGGATTTTGAACAGACAGGTGGTGGAAGGGAGGGGATGCTTAACCCTTTCCCTGCCTGACCCTCCAAATGCCCTCCCCTGAATAGCTTTCCCCCGCTACAGGGTCCATAATGTGTATAAATTTGCAATTTGAATCCTGCAAGCTTCATCGTATCTAGGGGCTTGATGATTAGAACTCCCGACGGAATTTTATTCTGGAAGAAGCAGCTGTGGGGACCCCTGATTTGCACTTTTCTCTCTCCATGCTATGGCCCGGATCCAAATTGCTGCCCCCGTGACCCTGCTGTTAGCTGCAGTGAGGAAAACTTACAAGCACAAAGTCAGGCCTGTAAGTTTTCTTTCTGTGGCTAATAGCAGCTTCAGGGAGGGGGGAATCTGCACTGGGCAATTGGTGCCGGGAGGAAGGATTGAACCCCCTTCCCCCTATGTTGCAGCCCCGTTGATTTATATTTATTGTTAAATTTCTATACCACCTTCCATTAAAACCATCACAAGGCAGTTCGCACAAAAGTTAAAACACGACTACCACAACTACACAATCAGCTAAAATATAAAAATACAGATCTGATTAATAGATTAAAAAAACCAAGTGCAATATAACCACAAACAATACAAAGCAGCAGCAGCAGAGACAATCATATAAAAGCCTGGGT
Organism: Hemicordylus capensis; assembly: GCF_027244095.1. Classification (NCBI taxonomy): domain Eukaryota; kingdom Metazoa; phylum Chordata; class Lepidosauria; order Squamata; family Cordylidae; genus Hemicordylus; species Hemicordylus capensis. The sequence continues at coordinate 6,191,082 of NC_069660.1, forward strand.
AAAAAGCCAAGATTTCACATGCTTTCTAAAAACTGTGATGGAGACGGAGGAGCGAATAGCCACCGGGAGAGCATTCCAGAGTCTGGGGGCAGCAACAGAGAAGTCCCTGTCTCATGTGCACGACAGCCGAGCCTCCCTCACTGGCGGCACCCGGAGCAGAGCCCCCTCAGATGACCTCGTCAAGCGGGCAGCAACCTTTGAGTGCAGGCGGTCCCTCAGGTATCCAGGGCTCAAACCGTTAAGGGCTTTAAAGGTCAAAACCGGCACCTTGAATTGGACCCGGAAACGAACTGGCAGCCAGTGCAACTCTTTCAGAATGGGTGTGATGTGATCCCACCGGGCAGCTCCAGATACTCGAGAGGCGGTCCAGAAGGATACCATGGTTGATGGTATCGAATGCCACTGAGAGGTCCAGCAGAACCAACAGCAGAACCAACCCTGTCTAGCTCCCGGCATAGCCTGTCCACTAGAGTGACCAAGACAGTTTCAGTCCCATATCCAGGGTGGAAGCCAGATTGAAAAGGGTCTAAACCAGCAACCCCTTGGAGCTGCGTTTACAAGAAGAAGATTACATTGGGAGTCCCACTCGCATTGCTCCAACATACCATGTGGTTCGTCCCTGAGACGATGGACTCAGAATGAACGCTACATGAACTGGAACAGAAGTCCATTTGCTCCTGAAAGAGATGAGATACCAGCATGGGTGGTGCAGCCAGGCCCGGCCTGAGGGTTTTGGTGCCCCCTCCCACCAAGTATAATGTACAGAGCCCGGGATTGAACTTTAGCAGCGCAGGCTGTTCATTTGACTGGTCACTTGGAAGGACCAACTTGGATTGCAGATGACCCGCAAATGAATAGCCCACATAGGGTTGAGGACACAGTGGGAGGGAGTTCCCAGTCTATGGGAATCTGGGGGCTTTTTAGTTTAGAAAAAAGGAGACTGCGGGGATACATGGGAGAGGTCTATAAAATCATGCATGGAGTGGAGAAAGTGGATAGAAATTCTTCTCCTTCTCACATAACACTAGAACCAGGGGTTATCCCATGAAATTGATTGCCAAGAAACTTAGGACCAACAAACGGAAGTGCTTTTTTACACAACGCATAATAAACTTGTGGAATTCTTTGCCACAAGATGTGGTGACAGCCAACAACCTGGATGGCTTGAAGAGGGCTTTGGGTCACTTCATGGAGGAGAGGTCTATCATTGGCAACTAGTCGGAGGGCTACAGGCCACCTCCAGCCTCAGAGGCAGGACGCCTCTGAGTACCAGTTGCAGGGGAGTAACAACAGGATGCTGGACTAGAGGGGTATCCTTGGGCCTGATCCAGCAGGGCTGTTCTTAGGTTCTCATGTTCTTATTGCATGTGTGTGTGTCGGGCGGGGCGGACCTCCAACCCTTCAGAGATGAAAAGAAGCTGCTGCTCATTTGGAAGTCCAGGCTGAGACTGTTTCTTTTTGGAAATGAGTACTGAGGCAGCCGCAGAGGGAGCCCAGTGGCAGCCTGGGTGCTGCCTCTACCGCACACACACACCCACAGCCCTGCCCCTCCGTCTGACATCAGAAGCAGGGAGTGTCTAGCCACGCTCCCACGTCTGACGTCAGATGCGGGTGTGTGGCTTCGCTCCCAAATGGGGCTGCGTGGCCTCGTTTCAGAGTGGAATCACGCCCCCACATCTGATGTCAGTCACGGAGGACATGTCTGTGGCCGTGAGGCATGGCCCCTGAGGGCTGGCGGCCCGTGTTCTTTGAACCCTTTCGCCCAGTGTTGGCTCCACCCCTGTGCTGAGGCCGGCGATTCCTATTCAAGAGAGGGAGTTCAGCTTAGGAGACCCGCTGTGTATCGGAGGTTGAGGTAGAAGGAGCCAAGAAGCCTGTGTCTTATGGGGTGTAGGACGTGCAGGCCCTTTGGGGAGCAGCAAGGGGTGCAGGGTTACATCCTCACCCCACTGTGCTGTACTTCATGGGTGCCATACAAGAGGGAGAGAAGAAATCATCACTGGCAGTGCTATATCCTGGCACTGTCTATGCACACCCCCACCCCCTGCCAGAAACCGATGCTCTAGGCGACTGCCCAGGTCTGCCTAGTGGATGGCTGGGCCCTGGGTTAGTCCAGTCAATTTCTTCCTTTTGATGATCAAGGGATGGTTGTGCCAGGCCTCTCCTTTTCCAGCATTCAGCCCCCTTCTTTTTCTCTTCCTGCAGAATCCTGGAGACCTGCAAGCAGCATGAGTCGATTCCAGAGATCCATCCGCAGCCTCGCTTGAGAAGACTGGAGGTTCATCGCCCCTTTGAACCTCTCTGTCCCACCTCCCGTCTAGACCGTATTTTTAGAGATTTGCATCAACTCCGGTCCGGGATTGGTGATGTGCAGAGATAACACATTCTGGACACCCCCAGGGGATCCGTATGGATTGTGTGCGAGTGTGCCTAGCAGCATTGACGGAGTGATGGCACATCCCAGGGGGGCTGCTATGGCAACTGCCTCCCCCACCCCAGTTCCCGTTCTGCATGTGTGCATGGGCTGCCCCCCTGATTGAGGAGGCAAGCAGGACAAAGAGAGGGAGGCTGCCAGCTGTCCCGGAGCAATTATGCTCCTTGAAAACATACAGATCATAATTGCATTCGCATTAGGACGGCTCCTACGCCTCCTGCCGCTTGAGCTCCCCCCGCCCCCCCGGCAACCTCCCACCCGCTGCTCAGAACACACAGCTGACTGAGTGGGGAGCCGTGAAGGGGGGACTGGGAGGGCAGAGCAGCAGGGCTGGCTCCCTCCGGAAGCGCCGAGAAGGGGTGGGGAGACCAGGCTGCGCTCTGTACCTGGCTTGCCTTCTCCTGGAGCATAACCCTCCTGGTCCCATCTCAGCAAAGAACACACAGGCATACTCACAGGTGGGCTCTCCAGCCTGCCTCTCAAACCAGCAAGCTCCCGGCGGGTGGAGGCTTTTTTGAAAGTGGGTCTCTTTGTGTGGCCAGGCCAACCTGCAGATCAAAAGAGCAGACCGAAGTGCTGACTCACAAGTATTCTGCCCTTTTGAGTAGCACACAGGGGGGCCTTCGTTGCGAGTAAATCTATGTCTGTGCAATTTCTTCAGCTTGCTATTTCAAATAATGAGGAGGCAGAGTGCTCTAACACTAGGACCACGGGTCACCACATGAAACTGATCGCCAAGAATTTTAGGACTGACAAAGGGAAGTACTTTTTCACACAATGCATCATCAACTTGTGGAACTCTCTGCCACAAGATATGGTGACAGCCAACAACCTGGACAGAAGGGGTTTGGATCACTTCCAGTGGCATATCGGGGGGAAACGGCGCCCAGGGCAAGCACCCTGAAATGGCGCCCCCCGCCACCCCCTGGCCCCCACATACCTGGGCCGGCGGCGGCGGTGCCCCCCAGGCAGCAGATCGCTGGCGGTGGCGGCAATTCGGCGGTGGCAATGTGGTGGGCCGCTGCGGCGATGTGGCGGGCCACGGCGGCAATGTGGCAGGCGGCGGCGGGTCGCCCACCGAGTGGCGGCGGGTCGCTCACCGAGTGGCGGCGGCGGGTCGCCCGCCGCGCTGAGTGCGGCGGTGGCTGGTGTGGTGGCTGGCCTGGTGGCGATGGGATGGCCTCCTCGCCAAGCCTGCCTTCTGGCCCGGCATCGCTGCCTGCACTCCGCGCCACCGCTCGGCCGCTACAGCTACACTGAGGAGGCCATCCCATTGCTGCCAGGCCAGCCACCGCTGCACTCGGCGCGGCAAGTGACTCGCCACCGCCGCCACTCGGCGGGCGACCCGCCGCCGAATTGCCGCCGCACGCACGCTGCCACACTCAGTGGGCGATCCAGGGGCGGCGGCGGGGGGGAGCCACTTTTTGGCACCCCCCCACGTGACCCACCGGGGTGGCGCCTGGGGCACGTGCCCCCCCTGCCCCCCTATAGTTACACCCCTGATCACTTCATAGAGGAGAGGTCTATCAACGGCTACTAGTCGGAGGGCTACAGGCCACCTCCAGCCTCAGAGGCAGGATGCCTCTGAGTCCCAGTTGCAGGGGAGTAACAGCAGGAGAGAGGGCATGTCCTCAACTCCTGCCTGTGGGCTTCCAGTGGCATCTGGTGGGCCACTGTGTCAAACAAGATGCTGGACTAGATGGGCTTCCTTGGGCCGGATCCAGCAGGGCTGTTCTGATGTTCATATGAGGCTGAGGGCTTCTCTGTGGCAGGACCTGCTAGCGAGGCAGTGGCCCTGCCTTCTGCTGGAAGCAACAACTGCACAACTGACACACCCTCGGCCACCAGCTTCACCTGCAAATTTGCCACTGAGAGGGCTCACCCCTTCTCTTCTCCTCCCTTCTCCTCCTCCCTCTCCTCTCTGCTTCCTTAAAAAATAGCCTGTGGAGAGAGGGGGAACTGGCAGAGAAGAGGAAGCCGCCTCCTTTAGAAACAACCCACACTTCCTGAAACTGCTCACTGGGGACGGCGAGGAGGGAGGGAGGGAGGGAGGGAGGAGGCTTCCTCCCTGCCGCTGCCCCCCCCCCCACGCACATGTGACGTACTCTTTCTCCTCTCCCCTCATCCCATGAGTCATTCGAGGCTGCTCAGCAGCAGTGTGGGGCTAGGCAGGGGTGGATTCCACCCTCATTCTGGTCCTTTATGGTTCTGGGCCTCCCCTCTGCCTTGTGCCCCACTCCTCCTGAATTCTAGGGATTGCCTAGGTTTATCCTAGAGATGCTACCAGGTTTATTTAAGTGCATTTCTAACATTAAAACCCCTGCTAACTGGGCAGAGAGGCACCTTTTAATGTGGTGATTCTCTTGTATTTAGCAGGGGGAGAGTAACTGGCCCTATCCACTCCCAGCACAGTACCTCCAGTTAACGTACATCTTCAGGGTCTTCCTAAAAGCAAGCAGAGAAGGAGATGCTCTAATTTCAACGGGAAGTTTAAATTATGATGTTTTCACAAATGTTTTCATTCACTGAGATCACTTTATTTGTTCTATAAATATTAACTTTTATATTGTTTCTACATTTGTTACGTGTGAACTTTGTACACTGCCTAGAGATGTCTATATCAGTCAGCACAGGGATATGATCAACACACACACACACACACACACACACACACACAGAGAGAGAGAGACTTGAGTGGCTTTCTGTTCCTTGCATACACTCGTGCTCTTCTTCTTTCCCCACCTGACAGGACCCACCCAGGCTCTGAACCCCTCAGGAAGAGATCCCCTCAGCATTAGCAGCTCACCCTGAGGAGACAGCAGGGACATCCAAGGAGACAGCTCAGGTTGCTCCCCTCTCCTCAACCCTGCCAGAGGCCCATGCTGCCTGCAGGTAGGCCATTCATCAGGTAGAGCTGTGAGGTTAACCTGATGAATGGCCAGCCTACAGGATAGGAGGAATCCGAGCTGCCTCCTTTGGCCTCCCTTTGGTTCCTTCAGATGAGCCACTACTTCCCCTCAAAGCACAAACCCACCCCAACTGAGACACCCACCCCCAGCCCCAACAACAGCCCCCCTAGAACCCCCAGGCAGCCAGAATTGATCCCCTGTCCTTCAGTAGGTTTTCATGGATATCAAGGAAACATGCCCCCCCCTCCCAAAAAGCCATCTTAATGTGGCTCATACCCCAGGGGTTTTCATCCTTGGGTCCCCAGAAGTTATTGGACTACAATGCCGATCATCCCCAGCCACAATTGCCTTCATCTTCCATAATTCATGACCTTTGGCCATTGTGGTTGGGAATGATGGGAGTTGTAGACCAAGAACATTGGGGGGCCCAAGGCTGGGAACCTCCTCAAGATTGCTCCTGGGTGCTGGTTAACCAGCATGCACACATGCGTGCGCGCACACACGCCTTGGCTCAGCCACACATGCCAAGATGATTGGGGTGCTTTATGTAGAAGAGCCTGTTGCTTTTAAGAATCAACTAGCAGATCATTATTTTGAGTTGTCAATCCCCATGGGCACATCGGCCATGGGAAGGAGATGAAGAAGTGAAAGTGGCAGCAAATTACACATGTGCAGCTCTCTGTACAGAATTTTGAAATTAAGAGAATATCCAGAGACGAATGGAGGATTCTTAATGCATGGGTTCCACTTTGGAACAAGATCAGGTAAATCAGCGCTTTTAAAGTCAGCATGAAACTAAGAAGCACCCCTAGTCTTGGGTCCATCCTGAACCTGGGCTCTAAGGCAGGGATTCCCAAGCTTGGGTTCCCAAATGCCCATGATGAGGACCCAAGGTTTTTTTAATATATATATATATATATATATATATATATATATATATATATATATACACACACACACACACACACACACACACACACACACACACATATATATGAAAGAATATGATATAATGGTGATACAGTACGCATGATGGATACAAAATTTCTCTCCAGACCTTTTTTTAATCGCGTAAATTAAAACATAGAAAGAGAGAATTGCAACAAAGAACAGACATTTCGACGTATATATATGTCATCTTCAGTGTTCTATACCCCACAGTTTAAAATCCACACTTATATCCAAGACTTTCCCCCAATCTATTTAAGCACCTGGGTAATACATAACAAACGGGGGAGAAGAGAGGAGAAGAAGGTTGATGACTCACAGCCTAGTTAGAGAGGAAAAAACCTGGAAGAGGGAGGGTATGAAACAAAAATGTCATTTGCACCCTTTAAAGGCCGATGTACTTCAAGATTTCCTTCATTGCTTCTTTGCCATTAACCTCTGGCTGTAGTTTATCCCAGGCATGCAAATGGCCAGTGTGCATGCCCGGCAGCAGCCTTCAAAACGGCCACCACAAGCTGGCAGAGGGCCAAAAAGGCCCGTATATGGGACAAACTGGCCGAAGAAGACTGGGGGGAGGGGAGACCCTCAGTGACCCACCCACGGCCACGGCAGCACCTCCCTGGAGGCCACTGGACCCAGCTGTAAGTTTTGAATTTTATTTTATTTTATTTTATTTTAAAAAGAATTTAGAACCCCCAAGCCGGCCCGGGGAGTTCTGCTTGAAGTCAAGCTGAACCGAACTGAACCAGGCCCTGTTTGGCACAAGGGTGAGCCATCAAACAGGCTCGGTTTGATGGCGAACCAGCTGGATATCCCTACTATCAGGTTCCTCTGCACTCTTACCCCAGTTCCGGCTGAAAGGGGGGACTACAGGTAGACCTACCATACCAGGTGAGAAACCTCTTATCATCATTAGGACAGATGGGGCTAGGCATTTCCAAGATAGGACTGAGAGAGACTCCTGCCTGCCACCTTGGAGAAGCTGCTGCCAGTCTGTGTTGACAGTACTGAGCTAGATGGACCAAGGGTCTGACTCAGTATATGGCAGCTTCCTATGTTCCTATGTTCCCTCCCTGCCATCTCCAAGATAGGGCTCAAAAAAACTTCTGCCTGTAACTTTGGAGAAGCCGCTGCCAGTCTGTGCAGACAATACTGAGCTAGATGGACCAAGGGCCTGACTCAGTAGGAGGCTGCTTCCTATGCCCCTATGATATTTCCAAAGAAGTCCCCCACCTCCAAATGTTAAGGGCTTCTGACTGTCCTGCCCTCAGTGGAACAAGGGGAAGAAGGCTCAGAGTCTGGGAGAGGGGAGCAGTAGCATGTGCCGTGTGCTAGAAGTGACCCCTCGATCTCGACTCCAGAAGAAATTAGGAAAAGCTTAAAAACTGCTGGCATCCAGCCCAAGACTCTGTGTGTCCCATGCACCAGTTGGTGACTACGTACACGGAAGGGCAGGCATCTGTTCCTTTAATTGCTGTGTGGAAGACGACATTTCGCAGGTGCAGCTTTGCTCGATGCTACAGGATAAGCTGCATCTGCAGAAATTTCTTCTTTACACCACGATTCTAAGTAGTGATCGGTGAGCACCATCCCCATCAGAACATAAGAACAGCCCTGTTGGATCAGGCCCAAGAACCATCTAGTCCAGCATCATGTCTCCCATAGTGGTCCACCACCAATGCCGCTGGAAACCCACAGGCAGGGCATGCCCTCTCTCCTGCTGTTACTCCCCTGTAACTGGTATTGAGAGACATCCTGCTTCTGAGGCTGGAGGTGACCTATAGCCCTCCGACTAGTAGCCACTCATAGACCTCTCCACCATGAATTTATCCAAACCCTTCTTAAAGCCATCCAGGTTGTTGGCTGTCACATCCTGTGGCAGAGAGTTCCACAAGCTGATGATGCATTGTGTGAAAAAGTACTTCTATATGTTGGTCCTAAATTTCTTGGCAATCAGTTTCATGGGGTGACCTCTAGTCAACCTGGATGGCTTTTAGAGGGGTTTGGATCACTTCATGGAGGAGAGGTCTATCAACGGCTACTCGTCAGAGGGCTATAGGCCACTTCTAGCCTCAAAGGCAGGATGCCTCTGAGTACCAGTTGCAGGGGAGTAACAGCAGGAGAGAGGCAAGCCCTCAACTCCTGCCTATGGCTTCCAGTAGCATCTGGTGGTGGGCCACTGTGGGAGACAGGATGCTGGACTAGATGGGCCTTGGGCTTGATCCAGCAGTGCTGTTCTTATGTTCTTATGCTTCAACAACAGCTGGAGAGCTGCCTTTTAAGACCCCTGCTCTGGGATGATGGACAGAGGGACAAAGCAGGGAGGCACTCAGGGCCAGGTGGCAAGGGCGCTGCTTCCCCAATTGCCACCATGCATGCGCAGTGCTCACACTGCACATGCGCAGTGCAACTGTGCTCACACTGCACATGCATGGCACGCACACTGCAAATGAACCTTCCACTGCACCTTCCAAATGGGAGGTAACATTGTGTCATCTTTCTTCAGGCATATACAAGCAAAATCTTAAGCCTAGAGAACTGGTTTCCCCAGATATTTTCCACCAGGAGTTATTTTGCAAAGAATGGATAAAACTGACCAGGTCCACCTTGTTAAAAAGCATCGTCTGCTTCAGAACTACAAACTCTATCCAATGTCAGCAGAAGTGGGAGAAAATTACTGTTCCTAACCACAACCATTTGTAACTGTTCCCAACTTGCACTATGAACCTGAGTGATAATTAGAGGAGAAGTGGGGTGGGTTTGTGGGGTGCTGAGAAAGAGTAGAAGGGGATAAGGGAGTGGAGTTCAGGGGCCATTGAAAGGGAAGGAACTGTGAAGGATCACACAACAGCCCGCTCTCCAGGGAAGAGCAAACTACTTCCCAAACTTCCCAAACTACTTTCTACACTCCAAATCTCTGATAAGCATTTAGGAACATAGGAAGCTGCCATATACTGAGTCAGACCACTGGTCTATCTAGCTCAGTATTGTCTTCACAGACTGGCAGAGGCTTCTCCAAGGTTGCAGGCAGGAATCTCTCTCAGCCCTATCTTGGAGATGCTGCCAGGGAGGGAAATTGGAACCTTCTGCTCTTCTCAGAGCAGCTCCATCCCCAAAGGGGAATATCTTGCAGTGCCCACACTTCTAGTCTCCCATTCATATGCAACCAGGGTGGACCCTGCTTAGCTAAGGAGACCAGTCATGCTTGCTCCCACAAGACCAGCTCTCCTCTCCTAGATTTAAGAATTCATTATCTCTAAAACCATGAGGGATAGCAACTTGCTCTTTTTTACAAACCAATGCTGGGGTTCTCATGAATCTGATGGATGCCAGAGGTGGGAGCCAAACCCTACACACTCTAGGCTGCTCAAGAGATGGAAATCAAACCAATCCCACAGAAACAGTGTGGGAAAAGAAATCTGACTCAGGAGTCTCTGGTGGGTGGGGGCCACCTTTCTCACCAGCCTCTCCCCAAATCAGCAGAGTGATCCATGACTCAGCAGCTTGGAGGCTTAGGTGCCAGCATCCCACCCGGTGCCAGGCACCTCCTCCTCACACGTACAGTCATCCCCTCCCCTGCAGAGTTCTGTCTTCCCTTCTGCCGCCGATGATTGGATAGATCATTGCCAAGACTCAGAATTAGGATTAACAACAAACCCTGGTGCAATTTACACACACAAACACTGCATAGCCACTGGTCTTGCACAAACATGTCAAGCTGTCTTCTACTGAGTCAGGCTCACATTAGACCTGATGGGGGACATCCGTAAACAGAATCTTCTGCCATGTTTAAACATCATAGGCAGGTGAGGCTGCAGGGTGGAGGAGGGCATTTGGGGTTTGCATTGGAATTGGAGACAGGTTTCTTTTTTAACCATGTACAAGCTGGCAGCATTTCCCTTCCTAGAATCACCCTCCTCTAGGAACATAGGGAGCTGCCATATATTGAGTCAGACCATTGGTCCACCCAGCTCAGTCTTGTCTACACAGACTGGCAGTGGCTTTTCCAAGGTTGCAGGCAGGAGACTCTCTCAGCCCTGTCTTGGAGATGCTGCCAGGGAGCGAACTTGGAACCATCACCATGCAGATGCTCTTCCTAGAGTGGCCCCATCCCCCAAATGGAAGATATCACAATGCTCACACATGTAGTCTCCCATTCAAATGCAAACCAGGGAGGACCCTGCTTAGCAAAGGGGACAATTCATGCTTGCTTCCACACGACCAGCTCTCTTCTCCCTCTATAAGAAGCTGCAATTGATATGCGACCGCCAAGCGTCTATCATCGGCTACTACTAGTTGGAGGGCTATAAGCCACCTCCAGCCTCAAAGGCAGGATGCCTCTGAGTCCCAGTTGCAGGGGAGTAAGTAACAGCAGGAGAGAGGGCATGCCCTCAACTCCTGCCTGTGGCTTCCAGCGGCATCTGGTGGGCTACTGTGCGAAACAGGATGCTGGACTAGATGGGCCTCCTTGGGCCGGATCCAGCAGGGCTGTCCTGATGTTCTTATGTTCACAAAAGAACGTGTTTAGGTGCCCATACAATACCTGTACATTGTGGCCCATGGGGCAGTTTCAGGGATTTTAATTGGGAATATGGCACAAGGTTTCTTTTTAAAAACCCATCTCTGGCACTGTGGTCCAAACACACACACACACACACACACACACACACACAGAGAGAGAGAGAGAGCTATAAAACTGGAGGAATTCCTGTTTATGCTCACTTTGGCCCTCAAATATCTGGCCAGCTCAGCCCAGGGGTGGTCCTTCCATGAGCTGAGGTGGGGTGCTCTTCTCAAGCAGCAGACTATCAGGGCCCCCCAAGGGCCCACTGCTGCTGCCTATGACCTGCCTCCTACAGCCACTGCTTGGAAACAAGGGGTGGTGGCAGAACTGGGCACCCTAACAATGAAAAAAAAATGGGCCACTGGTCTAGCTCAGCAGCGTCTTCTGTGACGGGCAGCAGCTTTCTCGCCACAGTCCTCTCAGCCTTCCCTCAGCATCTGCTACCTGATATGCTGTTGTTGCTGTTGCAGACTGAACCTGGGACCTCCTGTGTGTAAGGTAGTTCCACTGAAACTAAAAAGGCAAGCTAGGCGATGCCTCACCTGTCCTTTTAATTTGAATGGAATGATTTTGAGACCTGGTCTTGTGGTAGGTAGCAAGCATGACTTGTCCCCTTAGCTAAGCAGGGTCAGCCCTGGTTGCATATAAATGGGAGACTAGAAGTGTGAGCACTGCAAGTTATTCCCCTCAGGGGATGGAGCTGCTCTGGGAAGAGCAGAAGAAGGTTCCAAGTTCCCTCCCTGGCAGCATCTCCAAGAGAGGGCTGAGAGAGATTCCTGCCTGCAACCTTGGAGAAAGCGCTGCCAGTCTGTGAAGGCAATACTGAGCTAGATAGACCAGTGGTCTGACTCAGTATATGGCAGCTTCCTATGTTCCTATGTCAGCCACTGCGTTGAGGTCTGTGTGCCAGTTTGGTTATATCTGCAGAAAAGCAAGATTAAAATATAATATAATATAATATAATATAATATAATATAATATAATATAATATAATATAATATAATATAATATAGGGCTGTAATGGAGGGAGCAAGGGTGAGGTCAGCAAATGACCATTGTGAGTTGTGGTGGAGAATGAGCACATCCATGATCAGGCTGGCGAGGAAGAGTCACTTGCCCCAGAGTCTCCCAGAAAGTTCATGGCGTTTTGCACCCAGGCCAAGCCTGTCCAAGTTCAGCATGCAAGGCTGGGATTTTGAAAACAACCAGAGCTCCTCTGACCAGCTCCGATGCCAGCCCTGAATACCTCCCACAGTGCAGGGAATTTCCCCAATGCAGGAACGCACAACTCTAGCAAAAAACACCCTTTCGAAAGGAGTTGCCTGCAACCAGCTGCTTCCTGGAAAGCCCGGATTCCGGGGCAACGGTAGAGATGGGCCCCTCTTCTCATTCCTGATAAAGATCAGTTCAGAAACCCAATCCCAAGGAAAGCAAACAGGTGCTGCAGCCACGAAAACCCATCCAGGCTGGAGGCTGATGTTTTGCAAGTGGAGCCAAGGGAGGTCTCCCATCTCTGTAGGGCAGCAGCGTGTGGAGAGGGATTTTGGTTTTTTGCACTCTAGAAGCTCCCTTTTGCTGGGGGTGACCATGAGTGGGGTGGCAGGATTGTCCACTGGTTAGAAAAACTAGTTTGGCCTGCTTAATGTGTGGACAGCAGTAGGGTTTCCATGTTTCAGAGCATGCAAATAAACATTATTATCTGCTGATAGCACATCACACCTTTCTTAAAGGCACAGCTACTGGGACCAGTGCAAAAGCTGGCAATCCTGGAGGGGGTGCAGTAGATCTTACAGTTCAACTCAGCACTTGTAAATGTTGTTTTTGACGACTTCATTAAAGCCTTGATCATCAAATAAGGAACCTCTGTGGGTTTTTTTTAATTAAGTGTGTGTGGTTGATGCTATCAACAGTCCTACAATATCTCAAAGCAGGGTTCTCAACCTTGGGTCCTCATATGTTGTTGGACTACAACTCCCATCATCCCATTGTGGCTGGGGATAATGGGAGTTGTAGTCCAACAATTTCTGGGGTCCAATTTTGGGAACCCCTGCTGTAGATCATATGTCATAAGACTGTACACAAACACCCAAGTGTGCTATCTGTATCCTCAAAGTGAGGATTGCCAACTTTTTGGGGGGATGGGGGTGGGGACAGGGCTCATTTGTCTTTAACAGATGCATGGTAGTCGGATATTCAAATGATGTAGCTTTTTTCAGCTTGGGCAGAACTTTGCCTGCTGAATTTCTGCCTGCCAAGCGTATATCACAACACAAGAAAGAAAGAAAAGGAACAACCACACCAAATGCCATTCTTAACAGCTGACATCTTTGAAACTGCAGATGGGCTGAGTACAAAGTCAATTTATTTTGCCATAAGTGTGAATGTATGACACCGTTTTTGAAAGATCTGGAATTAGGAACAGCTAAGATTACCCAGAAGAACTAATAATGTAATCATTCTGTTCTGATTATTGCTTTGCTGATGATTGTGAACCACCCAGGGACATTTTTGTATGGGGCAGTATATAAATGTACTAAATAAACAAATACATAGATGCTGGGGATAAGGGCCATCATCATCAAAATGATTTGTACCCAAATCTAGCTGATTCGGGTGATTTGTAGACAGAACAAATTGCCCCCGTGCTCAATTGCCCTGTAGGGAAAAGCTTAAAGACATGCAAAATTCAAAAAAATTGTTAACAATCACCCCTTTGCCCAATTACTTTGAAATTTGGGTGGTAGCTTCCACCCATTGGGCACTACCACCCACCCCACTCTTTTGCCCCTGGAACCCCTCCCCCCAAATCAATTCAGATTCGCATTGATTCCAATCCAGATTGAAGTTGGGGTGATTGGAGGAGGGCAGATTCAGACCCAAAACAAATCTGAGGTGATTCAATTCGGGTACAAATCAAATTTAAAAAAATCAATTTGTGCACATCCCTAGTCTATGTAGACAATGCTGAGCTAGATGGACCAATGGCCTGACTCAGTATAAGGCAGCTTCCTAAGTCCTACATTTCTATCGGACTTGAAATTGCCCCCTCTAACTGCTGCTTCAGAAAAAGCCATTTCAGGGGGCATTTTTAGCAGGAAAATGCCATGCATGAAAAGAGCTGATGATCTCTCTCTCTCCTTGTCTGCTGCAGTCCTGATTAGACAGATTTATGTAGAATCCAGAGGAAAGAGTTGTAGCATGCAAGGACAAGGCAGTGGAGCAGAGTCAGGAATATTAATGCTTTATTGAATTAGATATTACAGAGAGGAAAGTGCAGTCTGCCTTCAGTACTCTTGCTGGGGGCTGATGTTAGCCCCGCCTCTACTCCAGGACTGGAATAAAAGTAACTAGAGCACCATTCAAAAGCTGGCCTGGATCAGGGAATGGATTAACTAAAAACAATACCACAGTTTACAGGCCTGCCTTGTTTTGATCTTCAGGTTCCGTCAAGCCCTGCACCTTAACATCAGCCAGCTAGATATCTCTGAGAAGTTCACAGGTGGGGTTGTGATGGAGTCAAACACTTTCTGTTTTCCCCCCAACATCTGGTATTCAGAGGTAGACAATCTCCATGCAAGGAGGTTCCACTTCTGTCATAACCAATAGCTGTCGATAGGCCCATCTTCCATGAATTTGCTTTCACTTTTTAAGGAGACTGCTAAGTTAGCAGCCATCACTTCTTGTGATGTTAAGGATGCATTGTGTGAAGCAGCATTTTCTTTTGTCAGACCAGAACCTTTTGCTTGTCTCCATCATGCCCTGCTTGTGAGCTTCCCAGAAGCCTCTAGCTAGCCCCTGCTGGAGACAGGATGCTGGGTCTTTGGTCTGATCCAGCCAGGCTGTTCTTGTGTACATATCCACTTTCACCTGTCTCTTCTGCTTCCTAGGCAATCTAGGCAGTCACGTCTCCTGCGGGGCAGCTTTAAGTTCTGCCTGCAGGTGGTTCCTGCATCAGCTGCTGATCACCCCCAGCCAGGTCCCCCTGCCCTTTGCCAAGTACAGCTCTCCCTCCTTTCTTGACTGTAAACATGATCCTCCCGGCCTGTTCACATCTGGCACCAGGAAAGCTGCAGGCAGCTGCTGGCCGGCCTCCTAACAATCCCAGCCTTCAGTTTCTTGGTTTAAAAGAAATAGGATAGCACAGTACTTGGCCCAAGAGACAGAGAAATATTCAGGAAAAACATTTGAAATACTACTGGGGAAATTGTCTGGAGGCTTATTCATGCCCCACTTTTAATCTGCAGACATAACTGTTGCTAACTGGGCAAAGAGGCCCCTTTCAAAGCCGCGATTCTCCTTATATTTAGCAGGGGGAGAACAACTGGCCCTCTCCAACCCCAGCACAGTGTCCTGCCAGTGGCTGTTGCTGGGGTCTCTCTTGCATTTCCTTTTAGATTGTGAGCCCTTTGGGGACAGGGAGCCAGCTGCTGGTGGTAGGTTATAAACCACTCTGAGAACTTTTCCTGTTGAAAAGCAGCATATAAGCCGCTTCCCAAGAAGCCTTCCCTGGATCCCTTAGCGAAGGATAGTTCTAGGCCAGTCGCCAAACTCCCATGGTTGGGCAAGGGGACTGAGAAAGTGGTGGCCAACCAGCTCTGGGCGGCTTGGGAGGAAACGGATTCTCTAGACCCAGGGATGGGTTAAGCTTTTGGCCACCCAGAGGCAAAAAGGCTTTTGCTGCCCTTTTACCTTTTTAAAAAAATGCCGATGCTTGACGGGATAGAGGCAGCGTTGTACACAGTTGCTTGCTGGGGTCTGAGGGGAAAGTTCCCCCTTTTGCCTTCTAAAAAATGCCGCTGTGTGGCGGGATGGGGGCAGCAGCTGCGGGGAGGGTGTGGGGGTGAGGGGAAAGTCCCCTCTTTTGCCTTTTAAAATGCTGCTGTGCAGCGGGATGGAGACAGCAAAGGCGGCGAGCTCCTCCCTGCTCCGCTCCTCCCAAATGACTTCACGGGCCTTTCTGCAGCCCATTTTGGGAGGAGGGGTGTGGAGGGAGGCCTGGAACGGGCTGCAGAGAGGCCCGTGCAGACTGAGCCTGTGTCCCTCCTTGCCACCCCGGTCAGCGTAATACTGTTCGCATGTCACACACACACATGCACACTGGCCACTTCCAGTATTATGCTGATCCGGGCAGCAAGGAGGTACGCAGCCGCCCCGTGGCAGCGGTTTTGGCAGCAGTGCCAGCAGGGGGAATGCAGTGGAGAAGCTAAGGACACCCTCCCTGCACCTTAAAGCTATCCCCCCCCCCTCCGACCTCCGAACCAGCTCAAACATGGGACTTTCAAACCGGTTTGGCAGTCTGGGAATGGACCACTGAACCAAACTGGGAATGGACCACCGAATCATGCACATCCCTCGTTAAGGTCATCTGAGGAGGTGTGTCTCCAATTACCACCGATATGTCTGGCAGCAACATGGAACTGGGCCTTCTCGGTAGCTGCTCCTGGGTTGTGGAATGCACTCCCGGCAGAAATCCGTAGCTTGGGTTCATTGCTGGCCTCCAAGAAAGCCCTTAAAGCCCTTAAAGCCCATTTGTTTGGTCTGGCCTTTCAGGGTTTTAAAGCTGCTTTTAAATGTTTTGAATTCTTTTAATTGTTTTAAACGGCTTTTAAATTTGATTTTGTATTGATTGTTTTAAATGATTGTTTTGGGTTTTTTTGTTTTATTGTGCACCACCCAGAGCCTTTGGATGGGGCAGTGTAAAATGTAGTACACACACACACACACGCACACTTTCCTACATATCCAGAGCACTCCATCACCTTTTGTGCTGCTTTTTAAATTCATCATAGGCAAAAGAAAGCACTTCTGCATACAGGGATTCTTAACTTTGAGTTCTCAGATATAGTTGGACTACAGCTCCCATCATCCCCAGTCACAATGGTCTCCAGCAAGATGCCTAATATGTGCCTATTTATTTGAATATTTATATCCAGCCCCTCCAGTGCAGTACTGCTTAGGGTGGCTCCCAAAAATAATAAAAGAATCAGACAGTAAAGCAATATAAAACCAATCAAATCAATGGCTTAATTGATGAGGAAGATTGCTCAAAGTAGTGCCATTGAAATTAAAAGAAGCGAGACAAGGCCTATCTTGTCCTTTTAATTTCAATGGGAGTGATTTGAGTAATTTTCCTCATCATGTCAGCCAATAAAAACTAATTGAAAACAAGACCCAGTTAAAACCAAATTTTAAAAGCTGAAAGTCAAGAAGGTAAGAACTCAGCAGAGATAAGCTGCAGACAGGAGCGGACCGTGGCTGGTGGTGGCCCTTGAGCAGCTGCTGCCACGCCCTCCTGGCCCCGCCCCCCATATCTGACATCAGACACAGGGCCCGGATAGCCACGCCCCACGTCTGATGGCAGATGCGGGGGCATGGTCTCCCTTCCAAATGAGGCTGCAGGGGCCCGTTTGGAAAGGAGTTCGGCCCACGCTGCATTGGGCAGCGTGAGCCGGAGTGACTTTCCCTGCCACGGCCCCGTTTGGGAGGGAGAGAGATCGGCCCCGCTGTGTGGGCAGCGAGACCAGGAGCGGCTCTCTCTGCCTTTAAGGCTGGGAGAATCAGTCTGGCCAGGCTGCCAATGAAGCGTGGGTCGATTTCGCCTCTAAACAGGGCAGCGGCGTGGCCCCATTTGGGACCGAAATAACACCCCCACATCTGACATTGGATGCGTTGGGCGGGTCTGGGCCTGTGCTCATGGCCCCTGATTGGTGGCAGCCAATGCCACCAATCTTTGAACCCGTTTGCCCAATGATGGCTCTGCCCCTGGTGGCAGATAAAACACTAGAACATAACACATAAAAAGCCGAGTCTTTAGATGCTTTTTAAAAACTCTGAAAGAGTCAGCATGGTAAACCTCTTCTGGAAGGGTGTTCCAAAGCCAAGGGGCCACAACCAAAAAAGTCCCTGTCATGTAAACCTTCAGTTGAATGTATGCGGGTTGGGGCAGAACTTATCACCACAATTCTGCTCCCTCTCTCCGTGCCTTGTGTGCAAGGGTGAGACTTAGGTCTCTCTAGGGATGTGCACAAACTGGATTTTGCATTCCATTCCAAGCTCAGAACCAAATACAAAATCCCCAGAACGTTCCATCGGAACAACTGGTCAAGCCAGTTGTTGCCGCGGAACAACCCCCTTCCAAGTTGGAACATTCCAAGGTCCATTTTGGATTCCAAAATGGCACTCTTCTGGCTGCCACACATGTGCAGAGGCATCATTCTGATCCGAGCTTGGAACAGGCCTCTCATATGAAGGATGTTCTGTTCTGAGCTCGAAACACTCAAAACGGCCAGTTTGCAGTCGGAACATTCCAGCCGCAAACTGTTCTGCACACCCCCAGTTCTCCCACTGAGATGGCTGAGTTGTGTCTGGGCTGTATCACTTCAAACTGCAGGCGGGGGTTCCCATGATGGAATGCTCCATCCCTGGCACTTAGAAAACTAGCATATTGGGAAGAAGGGCTCTCACCTAGTCTTCTCCCTGGCATGATGTATATATTCTACATAGAGGAGGTTTTCCCTCCAGATTTAGATATGTGAACTTTTACCAGAACCTTCAAAATCTGAGTCCTTTCAACTTTTCAGTGAACTCTGTGCCATCATTTACATGTTATTAAATCCCACAGAAATACCGTTGCATGCAAGGCAGCTCTTAATTCCTTTCAAATATTGGAATAAAAGATAATTGACTGTAAGTAGAGACATGAAATGTTAAAATAATATTTTGTTCAGGGAACATTTGATGAATATAAACTTCATAAAGGAGAGTTCCAAGGAAGTTTTTAAAAAACATATTCACTTCAGATCTAATCAGAACTGACTACAATGCCAGCAGAAGCCACTAAAAGCTAATAATTGTATTTATTTGTTTGTTTGTTCATTCGTTTGTTTATCAAATTTGTACACCGCCCCAAACTTTCATCTCTGGGTGGTTAACAATAGCATAAAATCTTAAAAACATATACAAAAAACTTAAAACAATTTAACAATTTAAAAATAAACTAGAGATTAAGACCCCAAAAAATTAGGAAGCTGAGAAAGCTTGGGCAAAAAGATGGGTTTTCCGGTGTTTTTTGAAAATTGCCAGAGATGGGGAGCATGTGTAGCATGTATGCAGGGGTCAGTTTCAATGGGTTTCCCTCATGTACTCCTTACAACAACCCTGTAAGGCGGGCCAGTTTCACGCAGTGGCAAGATTCAACCTGGGGCCTTTCCCATGTGTAGCATAGTCAGTCATCTCTGTGCTGCACCAGCAGCTCTCAGGAAGCAATCCTATTTTTCACCTATATCCACTCTGATGCCCGCACAGTTAAGCTGGACTCTTTCTTTTTTCTTTTTTTCCTGGTTGCTAATCATGGCAATGAAATTTAGGTCAGGAGGCCAGACCAGCATTTCTTCATTCTTCCTGTAGAGCACGGACCCATGGAATTCACTACTGTTACATGGATCATGCTGTGTATTCTTTTTAAATACAGAAATTAGATATTGCTTCCAATGGAGAGGGAGATAGTTGCTTGCTAAAATAAGAACCTTGTGATCCTCAGCAACAATCCAGCAGTAAGTTAATCACCAACGAAGTCTCGGAAGAATTTTCCACTAGATACAGGTGGTCCTCGTTATTTGTGGAGGTTCTGTCCTCGCTTATAGGCGCAAATGCAGAAACTGTGAATAATAAAAACGTGAGTCAGTAAGAACTGGGGTGTGGGTTCCTAACTCCCCCCCCCCCAAAAGGGCCAAAAGAGCAAGGGGGACATAAATAAGAGAAGAAAAGGAAAGTACCTTATTCTCCAGGTCTCAAGCAATGCCCCTGTACCAAACCCACCAGATGGTAGAATGGTACCATTTGAAAAAAAATGGTAGAGAAATGGTAGAGCTGGACAGTGGTGACTAGAAATGACATCAGAAGTCATTTCCAGCCCCTCAAAAGTGATAGACAAATTTCACCTCTTTCTCTACCAGTGGATAATTAAACTGGGTCTCTAAGACACAATCGTGGACACGCAAGACCGTGGATGTGGAGTCCGTTGATAACGAGGGTCACCTGTATTGGAATGTCTGACTGGAAGAAAGGAATGGCAGCCCGGAAAATCCTTGTTCCGAACTCAGCCACAAACTCAGTAGCAGGCAGGTGTGCCATTTAAGCAGGGCTTGTGTGTGCTGTGATCATTCATCAGCAGCACTTAAATCTCCGGCCACCTCACTGGATTTACAAAACTAGCAATGAGGGGAGTTGCGTTTGCCGCTTTGCCTGGCACGAGTCCCCCCAACTTAAGTCTCCCCAGCAAAGCTATGGAAGGCAGCTTTGGGGCATGTAGATTAGGGCCATGAGATGGGAGGGAAACGGGTGGATTAAGCTTTTTGCCGTTCATAGGCAAAAAGACTTTCGCCACCCTTTTATCTTAACAAAAAGGGTTTGCCTTCTTTAAAAATAAGGTAAAGGTGTGGGGGGATTTCTCCTCGTGCACTCTACCCTTGCTGCAGCAGCCGCTGCCCACAGAGAGGGTTGGCAAAATTTGCCGCTCCTCAGATTTTGCCGCCATAGGCAAATGCCTCCTCTGCCTCTCCGTTAATCCACCACTGGGGGGAAAGGGCCAGACCTCACTCCCTGCCCTGCACAACGGCCCTGATTCAGATTGCAGGTCCCTCCCGCAACAACTGTTTATTCAAAAAGAAAAAGATGGGAGTTCCAACCATGCAATCTGCACATCTGTGCAGTTGTTCTAAACAGTAACCCACCCACACACATTGCTATGCCTTGCTGAAACATATTCAAGGTTTCCTTCTCACTATGAGCACTTGATGCTACTTTTATTTTATTTTATTTTACTGTATCTATCTATTATATTAATTCTCCTGGGTGTGCCTTGGAATGTGTGTCTCAGAGCCCAGCTGATTGGCTGGGCAGCGGATGCGCCTGATTGGCTGAGGTGCACACAGGAGGATTGGTTGCCGCGGTGGAGGCCAGAGGTGGCGGGCCTGGCCGTGGAGGCAAGGCCCAGGAGGGGGGGAAGAAAGGGGGGCAGAAGTGGCAGTGGGGAGGAGAGGTGGCTGGGCCCGGAAGCAGAGGCTGGGGCAGAAGGGCGGGGGGAGAGGTAGCCGCTGGCCCTAAATGCTCTGTGCGGGGTCGGCTAGTTTATTGTTAAATTCATATACCGCCTTTCATTAAAAACAATCACAAGGCGGTTTACATAGAAAAAATTAAAACAGGACTATAAAAATTACAATTAAAATATTATGCTGAAATATAAAAACAGATCTAATTAATTTTTTTAAAAATACATACATAAAAATAACCATACAATATACAAAGAAATTATATAGAGATGTTAAAAGAAACCATATGTTTGTGACCCTTTTATTTATCTTAAACCCTTTCTTTATCATGTTGCCACCACCAAATTAAATCCTAATTTGGGTTTAAAGCACGAACTTTGCGTTTACTTTAAGAGGCCAGACCACTTCTTCTGTCAAGACTGTCAAAATATCCAGTCTCATATTCATGGGCGGGGCGGGCGGGCAGTGTTAACACAGTTTTGAGATGACAAACAGGAAGTACCATCAGCAAAGCGACAAGACTGAATTCTTAGCCAAGATCATGCTCCATGTGCACAAGCTCCTTCTAGAACAATAGCGGCAGATTCCTTTCAAAGTGGCGATCACATGAGGCTGCATCACAAACCCAAATCACACAATTAACTACCCTGGCATGAACTCAGGCATGCAGAAAGCATGTCACTCAATCACTTTGAAACCTCTTCTTGTGCTGTGAGTGCGCAGTGTTGCTGCCTCCAGCCATGGGCAGGAAGGAGTGGTTAGGATGCTCACCCATCACTCTTGCTTTTCCTTTGAAGTTTAATGGTGCCTAGACTTGGAACCCTAGAAAATGTTTGTTTTCAGTGATCACTTAAGAACTCTTAAGAAGGAACGGCCTGCAGGTTCAGCATGACTGCAAACAGGTCAAAATAGCTTGTGCAGAATTTGGCATGTCCTGGTGGACAGCCTCTGCTGCAGCTCACAGAATCATAGACCTGGGCTGGTTCTCGATTCAGGTAGCTGTTTCTTTTTTCCATAGCAGGGCAAACAACAGCTTGGGGAAGGAAAAACTGTGCTAACTGAAAGAGTTAAAGACCCCCTGCTCTCAGCACCTTGAGCCAATATGCATGCATGCACCAAACCATTCATGCAGCTGCTGTTAAATGTTCAAAAAAGATACTGGGAGACTGTGATCACAGCCTTCTGTGTAAGTTGCTGGGAGAGTGAAAGACTTGTGTGCTGTTGTCACTAGGGATGTGCGAAACGTTTCGGATACAAAACGTTTTGTACCCAAAACAGCCTGTTTCGGGTGTTTTGTAGACAAAACAAAACACCCATTTTCCAGATCCAAAAGTTTTGTATACAGAACAAAACGTCCCTGTTTCGGCTACAAAATGTTTTGTTGTTTCGGACCTCCATTTTGTGGTGATCTCTGAGTCAGTCTCCATTTTGTGTTTGACATCTCTTTGAATTTCCCACGCTTCCTGCCTTCTGATCAGTGACATAAATCATGGGCTGACCTGCTGACAATTCCCTCCTTGTTCCCCATTGGCTCTTTTGCTTCTTCCCACTCTTTACTGACCTCACATTGGCCAGGGGAAGGGTTGCTAACCCATGGGGTGCTGGGTTCTGCTGTTTCTGTGGTGTTCTGAGTGTAGATTCTCTGGTAGCATATGAGAGTGGATTCTTGTTTTTCACTGAAAATCTCATATGCTACCAGAGAATCTACAATGAACACCTCAGAAACAACAAAACCCAGTACCCCACAGGCTTGTGGGTATGGGGGTGGTTGGCACACTATGTGCACTACACAACCCCTCGCTCTGGGCAACCCCAGTGCCCCCCAAGTGGAATTATGGGGCTGCTGAAACCTCCATTATTCCCCATGGGAGAAATCTTAAAGACACGTAAACTTCAACAAAATCAAAAAAGATCAGCCCTTTGCCCAATTCCTTTGAAATAATTCTGGAAGTTTCCCTGCCCCCATTGGGCACTACCACCCACCACACTCTGCTCTGGGTCATCCCTTTCCCCTTGATTTGAAGCAATACATTTGCTGGAATCCCCATTCTTCCCTATGGGAAAATTCTTAAAGATGTGTAAACTTAAAAAAAAAATCAGTAAAAAAATAAGCCCTTTGCCTAATTCCTTTGAAATTTGGGTGGTAGCTTCCACCCATTGGACACTACCACCACCACCCACTCTTTTTGCGCTGGGACCCTTTTTAAAAATCCAAATCGATTCGGATTTGGAAAATTTGGCTACAAAACAAAACAGGGCTGATTCGGATTCGGAAAATTTGGGTACAAAACAGAATGGGGGTGTTTCAATTCGGATACAAATCGAAACAAGAAAATTCCAAAATGCACACCCCTAGTTGTCACCAGACCCGGGGAAGTGAGGGGAACAGATCCAAAGAAAAGAACTAAGGGTCAAACTAGATGTGAAAAGAAATGTTGTCACATTTATTGTCTTTAAACGTTTTTAAAAGCAGGTGTGGGGGGCCCTGGTGTAGATCAAGACCATGATAGTAGGCCTGTTGGAAGTTGTGCTGAACCTGCAGGCCGTTCCTTCTTAAGAGTTCTTAAGAGATCACTGAAAACAAACATTTTCTAGGGTTCCAAGTCTAGGCACCATTAAACTTCAAAGGAAAAGCAAGAGTGATGGGTGAGCATCCTAACCACTCCTTCCTGCCCATGGCTGGAGGCAGCAACACTGCGCACTCACAGCTCAAGAGGTTTCAAAGTGATTGAGTGACGTGCTTTCTGCATGCCTGAGTTCATGCCAAGGAAGTTAATTGTGTTATTTGGGTTTGTGATGCAGCCTCATGTGATCGCCACTTTGAAAGGAATCTGCCGCTATTGTTCTAGAAGGAGCTTGTGCACATGAAGCATGATGTTAATGGGCTGGTATTTGGGGGTTGACATCACTGACTAGGCAGCTAGTTGGTGGTGTACCCAGAAGGGCCTGCTGCTGATCCCAAGACCACCTCTGTGCCCATAGCTTGTGTATGTTGGTGGCGGAGCAAATTTCTCAGGGGCCCACTCAGGTTGGAGGCGTCCATAGAGGACCGCTTGCCAAGGGCATCCTGAAACCTGGGGCTGGCCTTGGCTTAGCCCAGGGGTTCTCAGCTTTTGCCCCCCCCCCAGATGTTGTCGAATTGTAACTCCCATCATCTCCAGCCTTGCTGGCCAAAGGCCCCAAAAGAGCATGTGCAGAACTTCCCAGTCGTTTAAGGGAGCACCATTTGGGTCAGTTGTGATGCTAACTGAGAGGGCCATGGAGATGTTTCTAGTTTCCAGTCCTTCTGTCCAGGACTTGCCCCTCGTTGAGTGACCCGGTTCTTCATCCCAGCTGCCAGGGCCTGTGGGCTCGCTTGCCTAGGTCTGCGTGTCAAGGTGCAATTTGAGCTATCACAAGAGGGGAGGGAAAGAACAGAGGACCCTGGCAAAGGCTTGGAGCAGCTGCCTCTATTGTTGGCCCATTTCCTAGGGACTAGCTGGTGCCGTGTGTTTTCTGCCCTTCTTGCACACTATTTGCATGGCCTAAGAACACACATTTAGAAACTGGGAGTCCTCTTCTGGATCCTGTTGTTGATTTACAAAAGAAACAGGCCTGTTCAGGATCCGTTCATGACTAATCTCTTCAACCCAAAGGGCTGGTAGATGGGGAGGAAGGCTTCTTGTGAGCCAGGGCTGATTATGCCTTAGCACCTGAACCTGCACTCACATTCGAGGCTCATCTCTGGCTTTTCAAAAGCAATGGCGAAGAAGCATGTGCAGAATGGCATGCCCCCAGAGCTAGTTCTACAGCCACCAAACCCTTGAGATTTGTGGAAAGCATGTTCTGGGCCCTTTGAGCCCAGGCTGGCACCTCCCATTTTAGAAATTAAGGCAGCATAAAGGTCATTGTGGATGGAGACGGTGGCAGTTGTAGTCCAATAATATCTTGGGTAGGGGTGTGAAATTTGGATTTTTGGTGTTTCAATTTGGATCTGAATTTAAACACCCCCAGTTTGTTTTTGGGTCCGAATCTGACCCATCTGAATCACCCCAGATTCGATTTGGATCTGAATTAATTCGAATCTGAATCTGAATCGATTCAGATCAAAAAATGGGTCTCAGCCAAAAGAGTGGGGTGGGGTGGTATTGCCTAATGGGTAGAGGCTACCACCTAAATTGCAGAGGAATTGGGGAAAGGGCTGTTTTTGGTGAATTTTTGAAGTTTTGGTGGCTTTGGAGCAGATTTGGGGCATAAAGTGGGATCTGGGGCATAAGATGGGGTGGGGTGGTAGTGCCTAATGAGTGGAGGCTACCACCCAAATTGCAGAGTGATTGGGCAAAGGGCTGATTTTTGGTGAATTTTTGGAGTTCTGAGTGTATATTCTCTGGTAACAAATGAGATTTTCAATACAAACCATGAATTCACTCTCATTTGCTATCAGAGAATCCACACTCAGAACACCTCAGAAACAACAGAACCCTGTACCCCATGGGTTTCCCATGGGGGTGACTGGCACCCTCTGTTCACTACACTGCCACTCACTCTGGGCCACCCCAGCACCCCCCAATTGCAGTTATGGGGCTGCTGAAACCTACATGATTCCCTATGGAGAAAAACCTTTAAGATGCGTAAACTTCAACAAATCACCAAAAATCAGCTATCTGCCCAAATCCTTTGAAAAAATCCTGGTAGCTTCCTTGCCCCCCTTGGGCACTACCACCAACTCCACACCTCTCTAGGCCACCCCTTTCCCCCCGATGTGAAGTGATACACCTCCATTATATCTTATGGGAGGAACCTTGAGGATGCATAAATTTCAACAATTCACCAACAATCAGCCCTTTGCCCAATCCCCCTGCAATTTGGGTGGTATCCTCCACTCATTAGGCACTACCACCCCACCCCACTCTCCCACCCCAAATCCCACTTTATCCCCCAAATCTGCCCCAAAGACACTAAAACTTCAACAATTCACCCAAAATCAGCCCTTTGCCCAATTCCTCTGCAATTTGGGTGGTAACCTCTACCCATTAGGCACTTAACTTAAACTGAGTAGTACCCTGCTGACTTGTGGGTGGGAGTGGGGTGTAGTTGGCATGTGGCAGTTGACAGTTGGCGCTGTTGAAAAGACAGACAAAATGAAGAAGTGAAGGTATGTAATGAATCCTCATAAGGATTCATTGAGTGAAAGTTATTATACACCAAAGAATCCAAACACTTGAAAATAGTGACCACACATTTTGCTCCATAACTCCACTTCTATAAGGGCTAGAGCTTAGCTTTTTTTAAAAAATGAAAGCTGGGAATCTGGGGAAAATAATAGGAGGGATCCGAAACTCGAATCGATTTGAATTGAATCAGGTGCAATTCGATTTGTACACAAATCTATCCAATGGACCACAGGGGTTATTTGTTTTGTCTCCGAATCACCCAAATCAGCTAGACTTGGGTACAAATCGATTTGCACATCTTTCCGAATCAATCCAAAATTGATCCAAATTGGTCCAAATCAATTTGCACATCTTTAATCTTGGGAGCCAAGATTGGGAATCCTTGGCATAAGGCAGAGTTTCTCAAACTTGGGTCCCCAGATGTTTTTGGATTATAACCTTTGGCCATTGTGGCAGGGGATGATGGGAGTTGTAGTCCAACCGCTGGGGACCCCTGCATTAAGGTGCTCCTTTGCCACTAGTAGGTCCATGACATTAGCCCCCATCACCAGCAGGGGTACCACTAATGTCAACGTGCCATGGCCAAGGGCTGCCTGGTCACCATCAAAAAATATATAAGGGAGTGGTACTACCATAAATAATACAAAATCAAATACTACTAAATAACATAATGCAAACTATCTATATAACACAAAATACAACAACTCTCCACAATGTGGATGATTATTCCCAATACAACAGAATAAATATGTATTACATATATATATAGTAAGTATATTTCAACAAGATTAACAAGATTTCACAATAAATCCTTGTCTCACAAATGCTTCATCAGAAATCATTATTTCTGAGACAGAGACAGAGTCTTCACCCTGGTTGCGGTGAGGGTTCTTTATTGCTTCCTCCAACCCTCCCGGCAACCAGGGTGAAGACTCTGTCTCTGCGAAACTGTTTATATACCTACGGTTGAAAATAATGCTTTTGGATGAAGCATTTGTGAGACAAGGATTGATCGCGAAATCTTGTCCCCATAGGAGGCTTGTGTTTGGGAGCATGCCCACGATAGCAGCACCCTTCGTCATGAGAGGCCAGCCCGGCCACCCCACCTGGACGGCGGCTCTCCAACTGAGGAGGTCGCCTTTAGGGGTCCTTTCCCAACCAGTATTGCTGTCACCGGGCAGCCGGCAGAGAGGCGGAGAGGGTGAGGACGATGATGAAAGAGGAGGTGAGCCAGCCAAGGGTGAGTGGGCTGGCTTGGCACATTCTGGCGTGCGGCGGCTGCTGCTGCGTAGCCGTCCTGAATGCCACCCTCAGCTATTCTTGGGAATGTTTGCATAGCTGGAGAATGGGAAGCAGGCTCCTGGTGCTGACAGGAGAAGGGTTGCCGCCAGCAGAGAGGGCGGCCAGAGGACTTGCTTTCATCACCTGGCAACACCAGCTTTTGCCCACTGTGGATTTGTTTATTTCAGATCCGTTTTACATGTATATGCTGCACGGCCCTGCCTGCAAGGAGCCCAGGGCACTGAATCGGGTTCTCTCGGCTTTTGTTAGTGATAGCAAAGTGATAGTGATAACAACCACCCTCTGAGGCAGGTGGTGCTCTGCTAACGGCACACTGCATTCGGTTTGTTTGCTTGTGTATACATTCATATCCTGCTCTGCCTCCAAGGAGCCTAGAGTAGTGTACAGGGCTTATGTTTATCCTCACAGCAACCCTGTGAGGTAGGTTAAGGTGAGAGATGCATGGCTGGCCACACAGTGAGTTTCATGACTGAATGAGGATTTGAACTCAGGTCTCCTCCATCCTAGTCCAGCACTCTAACTACTATACCACATTCATTCTTTATTCTGTAATACTTTGTCCTGTTATGTTTCACACACACACACACACACACACACACACACACACACACACACCCCTTTTCTTTCTTTCTTTCTTTCTTTCTTTCTTTCTTTCTTTCTTTCTTTCTTTCTGGCTATTTAATGTTCACATCTTTTACTGTAGAGAATCCAAAAACAAAATGAGCACAAACATTTGTTGCCCTCTAGTGATTCAAATGCCAAGAAGGTTCTTTGGGTTCAAGGTCTGCTAGAGAAAATCTAAATTGCCCTACGGTCCGTTGCCAACTATGCCAAATGTGGCTCACCAGCATGTGAACACAACCTTCATGTTCATGCATGTGCAGTACTAGAGGCAAGACGTACCCACCCATCCATTTCTAACTTCTAGAAACTCGGGGGGGGGGGAGTTTCTGCTGAGCCATGGAGAAGGACCACTCTAGCCCCACACTCTAGCATCCTCCAAAGGGCAAACTCAGGACCAAAGAGGTACAGGCGTTTAGCACAAACAGAGACCAGAGGGTAGGGAGAGGCTCTGCGCGTGGACCCTGATGTAGAAGACACAGGAGACAAGGAGGCTGTTTATGCCACCTTTCTGGCTGCACTCAGCTTCCCACTGCACGGAGCAAGCATCACCTTCCTTCTCTTTGGCAGAGGTGAGCGGGTGGGGCTCTTTTGTGAATGGTGCGTAGGAGGCACACAGCGCACTCCACAAAAGCCAGCTGCAGGGTGGTGACTGGCAAGAGCTCTGCAGCATCTTGCTCTCTTGCTTTGTGGGTCACGGCCTGGGCTTGCCCCTCCCCCCGCCCCCGCCGAGCCTGCTCTTCCATGTTTGGCAATGAATGCAAAGAGCCACCATGTTCCTTGCTATGCAAACATTCCCCCAGCAGCTCCTCCCTGAGGAGGAGGGACCACAACTTGGCTGCCTCATGCCTCGACGTTTGCAGCAAAAGTTTGGGCCCCCAAGGAGACAGCAGGAAACAGCACCTCTTCCTCGCGTGCAGGGACGCCCTCTCCTCTTTTCTGGACCTAGTTTGAGGGAAACAAAGAAGGGGTTTGAGGACTCTGGGAGAGTTGCCTTCCAGTGTTGGTTGGAGCCAAAAGAGCCCCCCTGCTTCATGCCATCTTTATAGTAGCCAAGGGCTCATCCAGTTTGGCATTCACTTGTGCAGAATAGAGAAACGACATGGACTCAGATCCACAGTGGTGGTGGTGGTGGGGAACCAGTTCCTACTGATCTCGGTGTTGGGATGGGAGTGATTACCAGCTGTTTAGTAGGCCTGTGCTCAGAGCAAATTATTAGTACCGGTTCTAGTCCAAAACCAATCAATTTGTATCATGTTGATGCTGAACAAGCTTTTATGCATAGAATCAAACCAATATATTGGTTTGGTTTGATGCATCGAGGTTGGGGTGGAGGACTTAGCTGAATTCAAGAAGCGGCTTTGTTCTATCTTAATTGATAATCAGCTGCTTTCTGGCTAGCTGCTGCAAGGGTGCTTTAAAATGCCTCCTTCCCCCCACCCCAGCAATTTCCCCACAATGCCCTAGGTAAGAAAGCAATGTCATAGTGTTTTGTTCTTTCCCCAGTGCATTACTGGGGGTGGGGAAAAATAACTGCCCCCTATTAGGGGTGTTACCTATACACAGGGCAGGAAGCCACACTCCGGAAGGCACATGGTGAAACAGACTGGTTCCAGATCGGCAAAGGAGTAAGACAAGGCTGTATGCTTTCTCCTTTACTCAACTGATATGCTGAACATATACTGAGAGAAGCTGGATTGGAAGAAGATGAGCATTTTAAAGTTGGAAGAAGAAACATCCATAACCTAAGCTACGCTGATGACACCACTCTGATAGCTGAGAATGTGGATGATCTGCAAGCTCTAGTAATGAAAGTCAAGGAGCGCAGTGGAAAAATGGGACTACGACTAAATGTAGAGAAGACTAAACTAATGACAACGGGTACAGCAACCAGCCTCAGAATTGACTATGAAGACATCGAAGTGGTGGATAGCTTCTGCCTTTTAGGATCGACCACCTAAAGGATCCAGCAGTCAAGAAATACACTGCAGACTAGCACTTGGGAGAGTTGCAATGAAGGCCTTGGAAAGGACATTTAGATGCTGTGACGTGTCTATACCTACAATGATTAGAATCGTTCGGACAATGGTTTTCCCCATGACACTCTATGGATGTGAAAGCTGGACTTTGAAGAAGCAAGAAAGAAAAAGCATTGATGCTTTTGAACTTTGGTGCTGGAGAAAACATTTGAGGATGCCATGAACAGCCAGGAAAACAAACAAATGGATCATAGAACAAATCAATCCGGAGTATTCACTTGAGGCACAAATGACCAGGTTCAAACTATCATCTTTCGGACACATTACGTGAAGAAGACCCAGCTCCCTTAAGAAGTTCATAATGCTGGGGAAAGTTGAAGGAAAGAGGACAACCAGCAGCAAGGTGGACGGACTCAATGACAACAGCAATGAATGCACCACTGAGAGACCTTAAAGGCCAAGTTGAAGACAGATCATCCTGCAGAGGATCTATCTAGGTGGTCGCTCAGAGTCAACACCAACTTGACAGCACTTAATCAATCAATCAATCCATCAATCAATCAATTAGGGGTGTGCACAAAACCTGTTTATATGAATACGACGATATGAATATTTGTATACTCCTTTTCAACAGAAAGTTCCCAAAGCGGTTTACATAGAAATAAATAGATAAATAAAATTTCTCCCTGTCCCAAAGGGCTCACAATCTAAAAAAGAAAAATAACATAGACACCAGCAACTGCCACTGGAGGGATGCTGTGAAGGGGAAGGATAAGACCAGTTGCTCTCCCCCTGCTCAATAAAGATAATCGCCACTTTTAAAAGGTGCCTCTTTGCTCAGTTAGCAGGGGATATTTTGCCCAGTTCAGTTTGGGTCCAAACCAGGCATTTTCTGTTTTGTGCCCCCGAAAAAAACCCTTTGGCTAGGCTCAAATTTGAGATGGTTCAGGCAGGCGCGTAACTATAATAGGGCAAGGGGAGACAGTTGTCTGGGGGCCCACTGCCTTGGGGGGGGCAGAGGCAAGTCACATGACTGACTCCCCCAGCTGTGCACCCGCCCAGGCTTCCTTCAGTTGTATTCATCCTCCAAAATTGATGGGAGTGTTAAGACCTGGAGCTACCAGAACAGCAGGTCTTTCTCTAGTACCATCAAATGACTTGCATTGTCCACAATTCACAAAATCTTTTAAAAAATAATTTAGCATGATGTTCTATTGTGGCACATAGGTTTATATATTTCACTAAATTTTACTATGCTTTTTGATTCAGCCTCATTTAAGATTTCTTTATTTCATGAGCTGAGCTTCAGTGAAGGGGGGCATTTTAAAATCTTGTCTCTGGGCCCCCTCCAGCCTTGCTACGCCTCTGGGTTCAGAGGATCTAAAGTTAAATTTTAAAAAAAAAACACTCACCACCAGGTCCAGCGGCCTGGGGGGGGGGGAGGGGTGCTGCCATGGCTGCAGAGGGGGTCTCTGTCATTTCCCTCTCCCCCCACCAGCCTCCCCCAATCTTCTAAGGGCTGTTTCAGCCCATTTTTGAGCCGTTCCATCCCTTTCTCTGCTGTTGGCAGCCATTTGTAGGCTGCCATGCATGAGCCCTGGCCATTTGCATGGCCTCAATTAGGTGCTGAAGAATTTCTCAATTAGGTGCTGAAGAACTAGGCACTGGCAGGCGCGGAGCCAGTCTGGCGGCGGCCTGTGTGAGGCTGCCACCGCAGCCCCCTGGCCCTGCCCCCCTGAGTCTGATGTCGGACGCACCTGGCTAGCCAGGTCCCCACATCTGACGTCAGACACAGGGGCGTGGTCTCCCTTCCAAGCGGGGCTTTTAGCAGTGTGGGCTGGAACAACTCTCCCTGCCTTAAAGGCAGGGAGAACCGTTCCAGCCATGCTGCCAAAGCAGCGTGGGCCAATCTCGCTCCTAAACGGGGCTGTGCAATCCCGTTGGGGAGGGAGATAGATCAGCCCCACTGCATTGGCAGTGGGACCAGGGGCAGCTCTCCCTGCATTTAAAGCAGGGAGAGTCACTCCGGCTGCGTTGCCAACACGTCAGAGGCCAATTTCAGCTCCAAACAGGGCCATGCAGCCCCGTCTGGAACCGAAATAACACCCCCATATCTGATGTCAGACACAGGGGAGGTGTCTGGGGCTGTTCTTGCTGCCCCGATTGGGTGCGGCCCGTGTTCTTTGAACCTGTTTGCCCAATGGTGGCTCCGCCCCTGAGCACTGGTCAATGCTGGATCGTCCTTCCCTGAAACTGGCCTGCTCCTCTGCTAGGAGATTTTCTTGTTCCAGCCAGTCTCTTCGTTCCCACTGTAGACGTCTGATGTAGAGCTTACTTTGAGCAGACTGATGCATTGTCCCTCCTACCCTTTTTGAAGATGGGCACAATGACTGCTAGCCCCCCGTCCCTAGGGACAGAACCATCCTTGTCAAGGAATGTAAACAGTGAGGCCAGAATGGGAGCCCATCATACTAAGTGGGTTTTTTTATTAGCCCAGAGGGGATTAGATTGCCACCAGGGGCTTTTTCAGGTTGCTCTTAGCACCGCAGTAACCCTTTCTGGCCACTAGAGGCATGAGGAGTTAATGTTAATCGGTCTCTCTTGGTCAGTTAAGAGTTAGTTAGAACTGTTAAGTTCTTGAAGGCTAGTGCCTGTTTGGGTATGTTGTTCTATAGTGCTCTCTCTCTCAGTAAGTGATGTTTTAGTTTCTTAATAAATCATTATTTGTTTTTTGAACTCAACCTACTGTCTCCAGAAAATATCTTGGGCTGAACTTCTTTACCACCAGAGCGTACTCTGCTGTGTGAAGATTTTAATGTCTCTCCTCACCCACCTCAAGAGGGTTATGGGCCCAGAGCTCAAAGACTGGTGAAGACAGCAATTAGCTTGAATAAGAAAACAAGGCTTTCTCAAAGATGGAGACAGGACAAGTGCCACAGAGGATCGAGAATTTCCAAGGCCCGGATTTTGAGCTGTGGTCTTAAAAAATGGAGATGCTCCCAAAAAGCCACAGAATTAGCAGGGTTTTACACACAGAGCACTCTGAGACAGAAGGAGAAGAAAGACAGGCCTGTGACCATGCGGTTAATAAAGCCACCAGGATAATTTGTTTATTGGTGCATTTAAGAAATAAATAACGTGCAAATGACATGTGGGAGACTCTGAAGAAACTGTATGAAAGGAAGTCAGCTGTCTCCAAGGTGCATCAAGTTATAAAAATGTGTAATAAAAAACTAAAGGAGGAAGAGGATCTGTCTAAGCATGTAAATGAGATCTTGGAGACATATCTGTGGGCCTTTGCAGGTCAACTAATTAGAGGGAAACAAGTATTTGTTAACTTCCATAGATGAATATTCAAGATATACATTTACTTATTTGATTAGTGAAAAGAACCAAGTATTTGGAAAATTGAAGGAGTATGTTGCAAGAGTTTACAATGAGTTTGAAAGGAAGCCTGAGATCAGATAATAGAGGGAAATATTCAGGAAATGAGATACCTGAATATCTTAAAAAGAAGGGCATTGAAATGACATCAAATGACAATGCCGTATGTTCCAGGACAAAATGGTGTTGCTGAAAGAAAGAATCTGTCTTTAATAGAACTAGCCAGGTGCATGCTGCTGAATGTAGGACTACACTGTAAATTTTGGGGAGAGGCAATTATGACTGCTACTTATCTACAGAATAGATTGCCTACTAAAGATATAAAGGTAACACCATTTGAATTGTGGCATGGGAAGAAGCCGAATATGGAGCATTTTAGAGCTTTTGGCTCAAAAGCATATGCCTATGCACCAAAGTCTAAAAGAACCAAATTCAACTGCAGGTGTGAGGAAGGGACATTAGTTAGCTATGCACCAGGATATAAAGGGTTTAGATATAGAATTATATACTTGATCTTGCCATAGAAACCATAAAAATGCATTATGTGGTGTATTTTGATGAAAAAGAAAAGCAGATGAAGCATGAGATATTAAACTGGACTTTCAGATACAAAAGGAGCTGGAACAAGAAAAATCAGAGAGAGAAGTTGATGTAATTATTGTGCCAACTAACTATCCCAAGCAAAATGAAAACATTAAGGCTCGATCAAAGATAAGGTGCTCAGCAAGAACCAACAGAACCAGCAAACCTTTCTAGCAAAAAGACTCTCATATATTAGAGAAGAAAATGTGCAAGAGCCTAGTACATGGGAGGATATTGATAAAATGCCAGCTGATCAAGCTTGCAATTGGAGAAAAGCTGCAGAAGAGATCCAGTCTCTACATAAAAATAATACTTACAGAGCTGCCTATGGGAAGAAATACTGTAGGATGCAAATAGGTTTTCAAAATGAAGCATGATCAACATAGGAAGCTGCTATATACCGAGTCAGACCATTGATCTATCTAGCTCAGTATTGTCTTCACAGACTGGCAGCGGCTTCTCCAAGGTTGCAGGCAGGAATCTCTCAGCACTATCTTCGAGAAGCCAGGGAGGGAACTTGGAACCTTCTGCTCTTCCCAGAGCAGCTCCATCCCCTGAGGGGAATATCTTACAGTGCTCACACATCAAGTATCCCTTTCATATGCAACCAGGGCAGACCCTGCTTAGCTAAGGGGACAAGTCATGCTTGCTACCACAAGACCAGCTCTCCTCTCCTAAGACCAGCTCTCCAGATCCAGAAGGAGATGTCCAACACTAGTAGCTAAAGGATATTCTCAGAAATACGGTGAGGATTTTGAAGAAACGTTTGTCCCAGTAGTAAGACACTCCTCTATAAGAGTGCTCCTTTGTATTGTAGCAGTGAAGAAAATGTTTGTAGACCATTTGGATGTCAAAACTGTATTTTTACATGGTGATATTAAAGAGGACATTTATATGGCGCAACCGCCAGGGTTTGAGGAACCTGGTAAGAAGGGATTGTGTGTAAGCTCCCAAAGAGTATTTATGGTTTAAAGCAAGCAGGAAGAGGCTGGAATACAGAGTTAAATCAGTTGCTTTTTAAATAACTTTTAATTTGAAACTTTAAAAAAATAAATAAATGTGGTTTTAGCTCAGTCTTTTAACTTGTTTAACGTTATTAGTCTAATTTTACATTGTATCTGTTTCATTAACGTTGTCAGCTATCCCAAGCTGTAGTTTACTGGAGGGGTGGGGTATAAATATTTTAAATAATAATAATAAATTATAAACTCCATCACGCAGAGATGATGGGAGTTGTTGATCAATACTTGAGCAATGAGAAGTCTAAAGCATTGCTCTTAGCACTGTAGTAACCTCTTCTGGCCTCTAGAGGCATCAGCTTATGTGGCACAGAAGTTAAGCTCAACTGCCTGAAGTTCCCCAGATCCCCCTTGGATTCCTTTTTGAAAATCGGAATTACATTAGCTACTTTCCAGTCCTCTGGTACAGAGCCTGACTGTAGGGACAAGTTACGTATTTTTGCTAGATCAGAAATTTCACATTTGACTTCCTTCAGAACTCTTGGGTGGATGCCATCTGATCCTGGAGATTTGTTAACTTTTAATTTTTCACAACCGTTTAGAACATCCTCTCTCATCACCTTAAATTGGCCCAGTTCTTCAGGCTCCAAGCCTAGTTCTGGAGCAAGTATCTGGTCAGTATCCTCCATCATGAAGACAGATGCAAAGAACTCGTTCTGCTTCTTTGCAATCTCCTTATCCTCCTTAACAATCCCTTTCACACCCTCATCCTCTAAGGGTCCAATCGCATCCCTGGCAGGTTTTCTGCTTTTGATATATTTAAAGAAGCTTTTGTTTTTCCCCTTGACACTTCTAGCTATATGCTCCTCAAACACTCTTTTTGCATCCCTTATTGTCACCTTGCATTTCTTTTGCCAGAGTTTATGTTCTTTCCTGTTCTCTTCATTTGGGCAGGACTTCCATTTTCTGAAGGAAGTCTTCTTCCCCTTTTATAGCTTCCCTGACTCTACTTGTTAGCCACGCTGGAGTCCTACTGAACTTGGTGGTACCTTTCCTCCTCCTTGGTATACATTAGTGATGTGCGGTTCGGTCCGGATCCGGATCGGTTCGTCCCGAACCGGTCCGGATCCGGCGGTTCGATCCCGGACCGAATCGGGCCCTTCTGGGACCGATCCGGACCGAATCCGAGTCGGTTCGGCTCCGAACCGGCTCGGGTTTCCCGAACCGGTTCGGGAGTTCAATTGAGTCTCTGGAGTGTCCCTTTAAAGTTTGAAGTGTGTCCTCCATTTTGTGGCTCATTCCTGAAACTTTTGCTCCTAGCATCCATTTTGTGATGCTATTTTCAGGCATTGTATTGGCTGCGCTATTGATCCTTTGATTGGCCAGAATGAGTCCTTTGGTCTGGTAGGCTGCTTGGCTGTTGCACTGTTGAGAGCTGGCACCCTGTTGGCCGTGGGGGAGTGCAAAGGTGGGGGCTCCCAAAGGAGGGAATTTCAAACCTATATAAACCCAAGCCTCTTCTCTGGAAACTTCTCTTGGCTGCAGTTGTGGGATCATCTCTGAGACCTTGCTTGCTCTTTTGCTGCTGGTGTCTGCTGTGAGTCCCTGCTGACTGTGTGTCACATTAGTGTGTGTCTGTCTCTCTGCTCTCTGTGTGTGTTGTTGTGTGCCACCTTGTCCATCTGCCCTCTGTCTGTCTCTGTCCAAACCTCTTTAATACTTTCCCCTCAACTTTTTCCAACTTTTCCTGTTGTGTGTTTTCTGTTCTCTTCACCCTTTCTCTCTCAACCCTTCTTCCAAAGTTTTGGCTTTCCCTCCTTCCCCCCCCCCCCCACCCCCCTCTTCTGCATTGCTTTCCTGTTTTTGTGCCTTGCCTGACTTTTGTTCCACTTTTTGAGTTGCATTCAATTATTGCTTCTGTGTAAATTTATATATTTGCTGATTTTGGTTTTTAATTAATAGCTATTGTTATTGCTGGCTGCCTGTCTGAGTTGTGTTTCTGAGGATTTAGTTTATATTATTGCTGCAATTTGATTCCTTGTGTTCTGATTTTGATTGTTAATTTGTTCCCCTCTGGCCCTGCTCCTAGCTTCCCCCCTCCCTCCCTCCCTCCCACCCAGATAAGATTGTTTCCCTCCTGTGCTGCTGCCTGTTGAGCCTTGCATTCTTTGGATTTCTTTGTGGAATTAGGTTCTGGTTTTGGTTTTGCTCCCTGTGTGTGTCACCCACTCCCCCAGTCCCTCCCCCTGGTAGTTGTAAACCCCCCCCCCCCCGCCCTGAGACTTTCTGGCTGCCCTTTGGTTTCCTTTTTTTTACTTTGTGTATAGATTGTTTGGATTCAAATTTGATTGTTCCCCTGTGGTCCTGCTCCTAGCTTCCCCCCTCCCTCCCCTCCAGAAACCCACTCCCCCCACTGCCACCTCCTCCTCCACTCCTGCCCTGCCTGCCCCCTCCCACCCAGACTGAGTGTTGTTCCCCATCCTCCCTGGTGCTGCTGCTGCTGCCTGTTGAGTCCTGTCTTAGTTACTTTGGGTTTTTGTGTGAAATCAATTAGCTTCTTTTGGTTCTGGTTTTGCTGTGTGTGTGTCCCATTCCTCCCTGCTGGTTGTTGTTGGTTCCTCTCCCCCCCCCCCAGACTTTCTGCCCATTGTTCCCAGGTGTTGTTTTTTTTTTTTACCCCAGGCCCCCTGCCACAGACTAGCCCCCAACCACACACACCCTCTCTGCTCCCCCCACCCCACCTCTTTTCCTCCTTGCCCCCGACTCTCTCCACTCACCCCAGGCCCCCTGCCACACACTAGCCCCAACCACACACACCCTCTCTGCTCCCCCACCCCACCTCTTTTCCTCCTTGCCCCCGACTCTCTCCACTTACCCCAGGCCCCCTGCCACACACTAGCCCCCAACCACACACACCCTCTCTGCTCCCCCCACCCCACCTCTTTTCCTCCTTGCCCCCGACTCTCTCCACTTACCCCAGGCCCCCTGCCACACACTAGCCCCCAACCACACACACCCTCTCTGCTCCCCCCACCCCACCTCTTTTCCTCCTTGCCCCTGACTCTCTCCACTTACCCCAGGCCCCCTACCACACACTAGCCCCCAACCACACACACCCTCTCTGCTCCCCCCACCCCACCTCTTTTTCTCCTTGCCCCCGACTCTCTCCACTTACCCCAGGCCCCCTGCCACACACTAGCCCCAACCACACACACCCTCTCTGCTCCCCCCACCCCACCTCTTTTCCTCCTTGCCCCCGACTCTCTCCACTTACCCCAGGCCCCCTGCCACACACTAGCCCCAACCACACACACCCTCTCTGCTCCCCCCACCCCACCTCTTTTCCTCCTTGCCCCCGACTCTCTCCACTTACCCCAGGCCCCCTGCCACACACTAGCCCCAACCACACACACCCTCTCTGCTCCCCCCACCTCTTTGGACCGCTGCTACTGCTGTGTCCTCCCCCCACACCTGAATCCCCCCTCCCTGCTGCGCTGCGCTTCTCCTCTCTCCTCTTTCTCTCTATCATCTCTCTTTCTCCTCTCTCTCTCTTTCTTTTCTCTCTCTCTCCTCTCTTTCTCTTTGTCCCTGCCCCCCCTCTCTTTTCTCTCTCTCTTAGTCTTTTCTCTCTCTGCTCCCCTTCACTTTCCACCTCCTCTCCCACAGCTGCAGCCACACACAGTAGCCTACCCACCTGGCGGCTGCCATCGGTTTTTTTTTCTTTTTATAGTTTTTGGTTGATTTTGTCTCTGCTTGGGGGTGAGTTGAGCGACACAAACAGTGTTGTCTCCTCACTTCTGCCCCTCCATCGTTGTTGAACTACCCCGGTTGCCTGTGTGCCTCGTGCGGCCGCCCTGCTGTGTCTCAGCCCAGGGTGGCTGGCTGGCGGCGGCGAATCCGTGACCAGCAGTGAGCGGCAGGAGAAGGACCGGAAGAAGAGGGGTTAGTGCGTGTGCGATTGTGCACCTTTTGTTGCCCCTTTCTCTCCCTAGCTGGCGGTTTTAAATAGGGACACCCCTATTCTGAAATGCATTTGGGTGTGGGGAGGAGGGAGGGAACCTTGGAGAGGAGATGTACTGTTGTAAAACTTGTGTCTTCATGCCCATGCCCAGTAAAGAAATTGCTGCTGTGTGTTGCGTTGCATTGCATGCGTCTTGCAGGTGGTTTTTGAACAGGTGCCTTCCAGAGTGCTTCCTTGCCTCTGGGGCAGTCTGAGTGGGGTCCAGGGTTCTGATGCGATGCTGCCACTGCTGGGCCCATGCCATGCCAGAGTGCTTCCTTGCCTCTGGGGCAGTCTGAGTGGGGTCCTGGCTGGTCTCTGATGCTGCCACTACATGCTGGGCCCATGCCATGCCAGAGTGCTTCCTTGCCTCTGGGGCAGTCTGAGTGGGGTCCTGGCTGGGCTCTGATGCTGCCACTACATGCTGGGCCCATGCCATGCCAGAGTGCTTCCTTGCCTCTGGGGCAGTCTGAGTGGGGTCCTGGCTGGGCTCTGATGCTGCCACTACATGCTGGGCCAATACACACGCATGATGATGATCATGATGTTCAATCCATGAGGCTGCCATCAAGTGTTTGCTGCTGCTTGCTTGCCATGGCATTGGGCAGGCAGAGTCACAGAGTGGGTGGGTTCAACCTCTGTGTTGGTGTGACTGGGTTCTGGTTTTGGTTGTGTGCAATTTAGAGTCACTAAATAGGCTGCATTGAGTTTGAACCACCCCCCAGAACCCACACTTTGTGTTCCAGTTCACTAAATAAGGGTTTCCTCCTTTGATCTGCAGGTTCCCAAGCGTTGACTGCATCCCTCCCCCACCCCCGGTAGGTGCTGTGCCCTCCCCCCATCCACTCCCCCCCCCAAAAAAGCTAAAAACTTGCCACCCACACCACAACTACTCCACCCAACTGCCCGTGCCACCCTCCCACACCGGGGTTCCACCCTTTAACCCCCTATTTTTCTAAAAAAAACCCCTCCCAGACCCATCTCCCCAATTGGCTTGGTGGTTGACTCCCAAATTCAAAAAGGACACCCTCCCCCTCACTTCGATTGGCTTCCCCCCCCATATCAAAAAGTCTTCCTTTCCCCCCCATTGGCTTCCTTTTTTCAAAACAAACTTCCCCCCCGCCGCCTCCAAATCAGCTGCCTTTTTTTTGGCCCCTAAGCCCCTCCAAATTATTTTTTTGACCCTGTCTGGCCTTCCTCCTAAAGTCTCCCTCCTTCTGACCTAGCAGCATGTCTGAGCGCCGTGTGGCGGGCAGGGCTCGCTCAAGGCTGGCAGGCAGAGGTGGGAGAGGCCAGGTGCGGGGTGCGCCTGCGGCACGGGGAGGGAGAGGACGCGGGGAGCCTGAGGACACCCCAGTTCTCCCCATTGGAGAATTCTTTGCTCCGGCCCCATCTTTGGTGCGCAGGATTCAGTTCCCCACGCCTGCTGCCGCCAATCGCGGCAGAGGCAGAGGCACTGTTAGGGCTGTGGCGGGTCCCTCCTCGCCGGCGGCACCAGGTGCTGCTGAGCTACCGCCAGTTGTTGAGGTGGAGGAGACTGTGGAGTTGGAAGAGCAGGTAGAGGGCGGTGAGGACCGTGCGGCTGGCAGCGATGCAGCCAGGTTCTCCCTCCCTCTGGGGCCCCTTCCCCCTATCCTTTCGCCGCTCAGTGGGGCCCCCCCTCGTGAAGCCCGACACTCTGGTGGGGAGCGGTCTGGCGAGGTGGTGGAGGAGAGGCCTGCCTCTCCGATGCCAGTTCAGCCGGGCCCTTCCTCCGCTGTGGAGGGCGGAAGGGGCGGGTTGGGTGGCAGCAGTGGGCAGGCAGCGGCGGCCGCCCCCCCCCTAGGACTGCAGCCACCCTGCGAGAAACGGCCTAGGACGGCGCCCAGGGCGCAGGAGGCCAAGGGCAGTGGTGCATGGGTGCATTTTGAGGTTCCTCAAGATGACCCATTCCACGCCCGCTGTGTCCACTGCAGGATGCTTGTCAGCCGTGGAAGGGACCCTGCGCACCTGGGTACGACGCCTATGTGGAGACACCTAGAGCGTCACCACCCAGGTCTCAGGGGACAGGCTGGCAGCGCTAGTGCGCCTTGTGCATCTGCCACTAGGGCGGGCAGCGGCAGTGTGCCAGCCAGCAGGCAGGCTACACTGCCCGTCCAGCGGTGGACGCAGTCCTCGGGCAGCCAGCGTATTGTTCGCGTGGACCATCATCACCTCACCCGCCTCATAGGGGAGATGATTTCCACCGATGACCAGCCATTTCAGGTGGTCGAGAACAACGGCTTCCGCCGTATTCTCCAATACCTGGCTCCCGAATACGTCATCCCCTCAAGGACGACGTTCAGCCGGAACGTGGTCCCCTCCCTGTACCGCCGGTGCAGGGAGCTCGTGTCGGCCGAGCTGCGTGCAGCTCCGGCCGGGACAAGCGTGCATTTCACGACTGACCTCTGGACCAGTGTCAGTGGGATGCACGCTTCTTTCCTGGCCCTCACTGCCCACTGGTGGGGACCGGAGAGTGAGGGGACCTCCGCGGGCGATGCTTCCGGGTCCGGCGCGGCTCCCGATGCACTACGGCACAGGTGGGCCGTCCTGCACGTGGAGACGATGGACACGAGGCACACCGCGGAGGAGGTGGCGGCCGTACTCGACCGCCAGATAGAGGAGTGGATTGGCGGGTGTCCACACCTCTCCCGCGGCTTCATTGTCACCGACAATGGAGCCAACGTTACCGCCGCTGTCGAGACAGTCATGGACTGTGTGAACATACGGTGTATGGCACACACGCTCCATCTGACCGTCAGGGACGCCCTTGGCCTTAAGGAGCTGAGGGCGTCCCAGGAGAAGGGGGCCCGCCCCATCGCAGGTGCTGTTGCTGCCACGGCCACGCTTGTGGATAAGTCCCGCAAGCTGGCCGCCCACTTCCACCGCAGCGAGAAGTCCAGGAGACTGCTTCGCCAGAAGCAGGATGACCTTGGCCTTCCTCGCCATCTCATCCCTACGGATGTGGAGACGCGGTGGAACTCCACCTTCCTCCTGTTCCAGCGCCTGTTGGAGCAGGAGAGAGCCCTTGTCGCCCTGGCGAGGGACGAGTCCTTGGATGTCTGCGACTTCTCGAACGCAGAGTGGAAGCAGATGTCCGAGGCGGTGTCGGCACTCGAGCCCTTCCAGCTTGCCACGAAGGGCTTGTGTGGCGACACCACTCCCTTGAGCCAGGCGCTGCCCACAGCTGTTGGTCTCGAGAAGCTGATGGGTGGACTCCATATCTCTCTGACCACGCCAGAGGGTCGTGCTCTGGCTGGGAGGCTGAGGTCTGGGGTTGACAAGCGGCTCGTTGATGTGCTGGGAGACAGGGAGGAGTATGTCCTCGCTTGTCTCTGTCACCCAGCCCTCAAGGGCAATGCCGTGAGTGCCGACGACTTGCCCAGGTGGAAGGGCATCCTGGTCGAGAAGGTTAGGGAG
This sequence comes from Hemicordylus capensis, assembly GCF_027244095.1. Lineage (NCBI taxonomy): Eukaryota > Metazoa > Chordata > Lepidosauria > Squamata > Cordylidae > Hemicordylus > Hemicordylus capensis. Next base: position 6,233,404 of record NC_069660.1, read on the forward strand.
GAGGAGGCCGCTAGGGCCCGCAGAGACCAGGGTGTTGGTAGTGGTGCGGGGGCAGCCCTCGCGGCCCAACCCGCACCCAGCAGCAGCATGGGCGGCCAGCCGGCGTCAGCTTCCCCTTCCCCTCCCTCTTCCCAGTCCAGCAGCGCGGCATCCCAGGCGGCGCCATCGCAGCAGCCATTTGCTACCGACTCGAGATCCGCCCAGTGGTTTCAGCGGTTCTGCTATGGCGCCATGCCTGGTATGCGGGAGGCTCGACCTGCCAGGCCCCCCTCCAGTGCTGAGCAATGCGTTGCGCAGTACTTGGAGGAGCCTGTGGAGGGAGACGGCGTGGACTGCGCACAGTTCTGGGCGAGCCGCCGCCAAGTCTGGCCGGACCTGGCGGTGGTGGCTGTGCGCCTCCTCTCCTGCCCCCCAACCAGTGTCCAGAGCGAGCGGGTGTTTTCACGTGCCGGGGACGTGGTGACACCCTCTCGCTCCCGCTTGGACCCTGGTCTGGTGGAGCAGCTGGTCTTCCTTAAGGTGAACCTCCCCTTGTTGGGCTACCCCAAGCTTGAGTTTGAGACGGGCGAGTGATTACCGTGGGTTGCCCCATGGTTGGTCACCTGCCTGGCTCGACCTCTGCTTATCCCTACCCTCCCCCCTTCCACCTCTAGCTGAGCTGACGTGACAGATGCTGAGCCGTGCCAGCCAGTCGCAGCGTGTAGTGTGCCCACACAGAGATGCAGTTGTAGTAGTAGTTGTAGTGCTGCGACTGGCCAGATGTTTACAATGCCCACGCCCACCTAAAAAGAAACCCAATGCTGACCAGCACAGGCCCTTTATCTATCCACCTGTCAGCATTTGGGGACCTGGCGTGGGCACGGCACACCCCCCCAAAGTAGCACAGCCCACGGAGTACTAGACTTAGCGGCAGCGGCGGGTATACGTTCAAAAATGCAGTGTAGATATGTAAATACTGTATGTAAATAAACATGTAAATAATTTTTTCTTTAAAAACCCCATGTCAAAATCAAGCCTCAAAATTATGCAAAAGAAAGAAAAAAAGGTGACAAAGGGAGAACAAAATGATGAATGCCAAATGAATTGATTTTATTGAAAATGTCACCAGAAATCATGTGTGGGGGGCTTGGTTTACATGGAGAAAATGATTGGGTGATTTTTTGAAATGAAACGAATGAATTATTATCATCTTATGTTCATCTTGATTGTGGTCACTGTTGATGTTGGCTGATGGCAAAAAACCCAAAACCATCAGAATAGCAATGAACTGGCTGCCAACACAACATATTGATTGATAACTGTGCAGGGGGGGAATTGGGTCTGTGTGTGTGTGTGTGTGTGGTGCAGGCTCAGTCTGTCTCTTCCTGTTGTGTGTCTGTCTGTCTGTCTGTCTGTGTGAATGGATGCCTAGCACTGTCTCTGTGTGTGGATGCTTTCTGTGTGTAGTGTGGTGTGTGTCTGTCTACATGTTTTTTTCCTCCCCCCTCCAACTCCCTCCATCCTTCCCCTCTCATCCTCTCCCCTTCCTCTTCACCACCTTCCATCCTCCCTCCCTTCCAGCCCACCACCGCCTCAACTGCCCCCAACCCCGGTCTGGCAGATGATGAGAGTCTGGTCTCTCCCACCGAAGCACACACGTGAGCACGTGTGTGCACAAATATGTGGCTGACCAACTCTGAGCCGGACCCTCCCCCCTTCAATCCCCTCTACATCCCTCTCCCCCTCCCCTTTCCTCCCCCCTGCCTCCCAGCCTCCCTCCCTGCCTCCCTCCCCCCTCCTAGCTAGCAGCGCACACATACACACACAAAACACCTGTGGTGGCAAACACCACCAGCACACATGCACTCACACTGGTGCCACCACCTCTGCCTTGGGCCTCTGTGTCCTTGAGCAGATATGTGGTGGTGGACCAGAGAAGCATTTCTTTCCAGCAAGGCAAAAGGCATGCACTCACTGCACACACACACACACACACACACACACGAAGAGGTGAAGACGAGAAGAGGCAACTTCTAGAACCAGCAGCAGCAGGTGAGTGTCGTGTAATTGTGTTGCTTCCCAAGGCCACTGCCCATGCTCAATGCTCAGTCTGCTGAAACTAAAGAACTAGCTACAGTCACCCTTCCTCACATGCAGCTCAGCTCAGCTCAGCTCAGCTGCACAGCACACTGACTAACTAGACACTACAGCTGGTGGTAGAAAAAACAGAAGTCTAGATTCTAGAAGATGTCCTGGTGGATTTTAAACTTTCAAATCTGTGCTAGGATTGCCTCGCCCGCCTCCTCCTCCTCCTCCTCCTCCTCCTGCCTGTAATTGTGCCCTCTCCCCTTGCAGTTGCGCCGTCGTGATGGGTTGGTGATGTGCGTGCGCCGTCTACTTGTTAGCTCTCTCCTCCTCATGTTGGCTGGGCTTGCCAGGCACTGGCTGGCAGCAGCTGTTGGCTGTGTGCTAGGCTCAGGCTGTGGCGCGCGTGACTGGACTGGGAATGTTATTGTAGCGGCAACACTGGCTGTGGTGGTAGCAGTAGTAGCTGTTGTTGTTGCTGGGCTGGTGGCTGCTGGCCTGTGCTGACTCTGCGCACTTGGTCTGGTCTGGTCTGGTCATTGGGATGCAGATGTAGGGTGTGTGTGCATCATCCATGGGGAGCATCAGAGCAGAGCAGAGCAGGTTGGCTGGCTTCTGTCTGTCGGGCCTAGTCAGTGGCAGGCACTGAGTGAGGCGGTGGTTCCTTTGGGCATCACGTCACCCATCATGCGGAGCAGCAGGTCTGCTGCTCTGCTGCTCCGCCTCCTGCTTCTTCTCTGTGTGTGCTGCTCTTGTGCTTAGTGTGCTGCTCCGCTGCTGCTGCTGTGCTGGCAGGCAGCACAGCTGTGGCCTTTTTGTTAGATCAGAGAGTGGGTGTTGTCTCTCTGAGTGTCCTCCTCTTACTTGCTTGGATAGGAGTGGTGGTAGTAGGTAGGCATTAAGATGGACTGACTAGGTGTTACGTGTTAGGGCGCCCAGAGAGAGGCGCCAAAAAGATGGGGTGGCAATTGTTGGGTTGCTCCTAGTATTATTGGTGAATTTCTGAAGAAAAATTTTTTTTCCATTGGCTAGAATGGGGGTTCGGGGCTGCCCCAGACCCGCCTCTGTGGGGTGGCAGCACCCCCAAAGTGGGTCCGGGGCCATGGCAAAAATGCCCTCAGTCCCTCCCAGCAATCCCCGTAGAGATAGGAGTGATGGTTCTGTTGTTTTTCTGAGGTGTTCTGAGTGAGTGTGGATTCTGTGATAGCAAATGAGAGTGGATTCATGGTGTCTCATTGGAAATCTCATAAGCTATCATAGAATCTACACTCAGAATACCTCAGAAAAACAACAGAACCATCACTCCTATCTCTACGGGGATTGCTGGGAGGGACTGAGGGCATTTTTGCCATGGCCCCGGACCCACTTTGGGGGTGCTGCCACCCCACAGAGGTGGGTCTGGGGCAGACCCGAACCCCCATTCTAGCCAATGGAAAAAAAATTTTTCTTCAGAAATTCACCAATAATACTAGGAGCCACCAATTGCCTTGGGATTTTTGGGGTGGAGGACACCCATGGGTGGCTACCACCCACCCCAGCTTTTTTGCCCCTAAGGGCTCCACATTGTGAGTTATGGGCAAAAATTTATTTTTTGAAAAAAAATTGTAAAAAATCAGAGGAAGGTCCAATCGACTTGAAATTTGGGTGGCAGGTAGAACACAATGTCCCCTTCAAAACCAGCCACTTTTTGTGATCCGAACCGGTTCGGTTCGGATCCGAACCGGTTCGAAACCGAACCGGACCGGGGGGGTGGTCTGGCAAAACCAAAACCGAACCACCCCGGTCCGGTCCGGACCCGGTTCGGACCCGAACCGAACCGGGAGAACCGGTTTTATGCACATCCCTAGTATACATTCCAACAGAGCTTCTATTATTGTGGTGATACACTGGCCCATTGTGTGGAAAAGAACAAGTGTGCACTTCCCCATTTGCCTGGTGTGCCATCCCCACCTCCAGCCCGCCCGGCACGTATATGTGGAAATTAGGAACAGCTTGTCCTAACAAGCCAGGGGATGCACCAAAGAAGGCACAGCTGCCTCTCCCTCCCAGAACTCCATTTGTTCCTCTGTCTCCTGACCTGACCCACGCTGCCTGCAGGCTGGCCATCCACTCCTGCACTTGCCACAGTGGGCCAGCATATTGTCTGATCTGGCCCAAGCACATGTGTCCTAGAACAGAAGAGCAGCCCTGCTGGATCAGGCGCAAGGAGGCCCCTCTAGTCCAGCATCCTGTCTCTCAGAGTGGCCCACCTGATGTCTCTGGGAAGCCCACAGGCAGGGAGATGAAGGCATGCCCCTCTCCTGCCAGACCGCAGGCTGGCAGAGCCTTGCCACAGCCTTGCAGCACTGCCTTGGGCTTTTGCACTAGTGCTTCAGGGCAGGAGTGAGCAGTCTTTGGATTTCAAAGCAGGCTCTTTGGATTTTGGCAGCAGCACCCGGAAAGGTCCACAGCTGGCCCTGCTGCTGCTGCTGCTGCTTCTTGGGAGCAGGGTGCAGGGAACCTGGAGCTTAGCTTGTTGGGGTGGGAACTGGCCACTTGCAGCTCTTGAGTGCTGCATTTGCAGTGTCATTGTATGTGAAAGCGGGTGGAAGCAAACGCACAGTTTGTGAGTCAGAGGCATGTGGGGAGACTCCGTATGATGGTTTGGCAGACAAAGTGGCAACACCTTTTTTCCAAATCCGGCCCTGGGTTTCAGTGGGCGATTCTCGCCTCAGCCCCACCCCCTGCCTGAGGCTGCCCCTTGCTGGCTTTAGCAATCTGTGCTGTTAGCTCTTTTGCCAACATTGGCTTGGCTGTCTGTGCTTTGCCAAGTAAGACTGGGATGTTGTTACAAAGCCGGCCGAGGGAAATCCTGTATTAACGCACTCCGTGCTCATTTGGACTCAGAAACACATTAGTGCTTCCTGCATCCTGTTTCCCTCAACCCACCCCCAAGGTGGATCACAGGCCCCAGGGGTGCAGCAGCTGGGCAGCAAGAAGACAGAGACAGACACACACACAATTTTGCTGAGCCCAAAGGAGTTGCTCCTTTGCAGCATGGTTGTATTTTCCTTCTGTTATCCAGGTCACCTGCCAGTCACATTTCTGTAGCAGGAACCAGCCCATAAAGATACAGTATGTGATAACTGTTTTGTAGCAGCTCAGGGCTTCCCTAAAAAGTCCTGGGAATTCTCTTAGTGAGGGTACAGAGAACTGTTACAGACTGCTACTCTCCCTTTCCCATCCCTGATTCGTAGAACTACCATTCCCAGAGCAGCTGCTTGTCCGAAGGAGTGAAAGGGGTGCCAGAGGAGGCACAGCTGCCCCTGGCTCCCAGCAGGCGGGTTGCACCTGTTTCTCTCGCCCCGCCCCACCCTGGGCAAGTGAGAGCCATGCTGTCTGCAGGCTGGCCGTTCCATCACAGTACTAGCTGCTGCCTGGACATAGCAAAGGACTGCATAGCAAACAAAATGCCAGTTAGTCTCCCAGTCCGTTTCTGGGCCCAATTCAAAGTGCTGTTTTTCGGCACTTTAAAGCCCTAAATGAATTGGGACCATGTCAGCCGAGAGAGTGCCTTGCCCCATATGTCCCTACCCGGACCTTAAGATCTTCTCCAGAGGCCCTCCTCCAAGTGCCCCTGCCAAACTAAGTGAGGCGGGTGGCTACTAGGGAGGGGGCCTTTTCAGTGGTGGCACCCGCCTTTGGAATAACCTCCCCAGAGATGCTCTCCTGACGTCATCACTTTGTTCTTTTAGATGTCAGGTGCAGACCTTTTTGTTCACTCAAGTGCTTTTTTAAAATTAAAAAAATGGTTTCTAAAAAAAGTTTAAACAATATTTTGTGTTTTATTTGATTTTTAAAAATGCTGTGCTGTGAGCCACCCAGAAAGCAATTTGTTGTGGGGAGGATAACTAATAAAGTTTATTGATGTTATTATTAGAGCCAAATGTTCTTGAGCCTGTCCATAGACCTGGAAACAGCTACCTGGCCATCAGCTTTGACTTCCCTCTGCTCCACAATGCAAGTCAACTCCCTCTGCAATCTCATGCAAGTTAGTTTTACTCCCAAGTACTGTGCACAGGATTGCAGCCTAAATCCAAATGAATGTGTACATCCTGCAGTCTCCACACACTTAATCCACCTCCATGTAGAGCAAAAGAAAATCTCTAGACATTATTTCTGCAGGAATAATCCCTCAAATCTTCTCAATTACATCTTACACTGATCTTGTAAGCAGTCCTAGATCCGCACACCTATGTTTGCCTTAATAAAAAATAAAAATAAAATCCAAACAGCTACATTCAGATATTCCATTATTGCTGGGGTTCTCAAAGGTGGGCCCTCATATGTCGTTGGACTTCAGCTCCCATCACAACAACTGGATGCAGTTGGGACCAGGAATGATGGGAATTATAGTCCAACAACAGTTGGGGACTCATGTTTAAAAACCTTTTCATTATTATATAGAGCCTTAATGTTATTATTTCTCTATAATGCAAGCTGTTGAGCGTTTATTCAGAAGTCCCACCAAGTCCATTGGGCTTACTCCTCTGTGAGTGTTCAGAAGACTGCAGCCTGATGCCACATCTCCAAGGGCCCCTTGCTGCCCCTGTGATGGGGAGCTGCCCAATATTATTATGATAATTAATTATTATTATATTTATTTGATTTCTATACCACCCTTCCAAAAACAGCTCAGGGCAGTTTACACAGAGAAATAATAAATAAATAAGATGGCTGCCTGTCCCCAAAGGGCTCACAATCTAAAAAGAAACATAAGATAGACACTAGCAACAGTCACTGGAGGTGCTGTGTTGGGATGGATAGGGCCAGTTACTCTCCCCCTGCTAAATAAAGAGAATCACCACGTTAAAAAGGTGCCTCTTTGCCCAGTTAGCAGGGGCATTATGGCTTATGTGTTCAGAATCCTCCCTCTGCAGAGCTTCTAGCAGCCTGACCTTTAGCATTAATGCAGCTCACCCAGCAGTGTGCCAGCAGGGACACCCTCCTCTTTCCCCGAAAGCATTTTCTCCACCAGAGGCCAGTGGCTGAATTTCAAATGCAGTGGAGGCAGCAAGCTGGCACAGAAGGGATTGGGCAGAGGGCGAAAAAGGCTTTGCTAGTTAATGTGCACTTAACAGATCCCATATTACACAGGATTCCTGGCAGATTCTGCTTTCCCACAAAAGCCCTAGTCCCAGGACAGAAGCATCTCCAGATTGCACAAATTGAGGAGAGGCCCCTCCCTTGACCCCGGTATTTGACTGGTCCAGGGGTCTGCCTTTAGTTGCCCAGGGTGTTCTTCTTTAACATTTTCCAGACCTGTTGCGTGGCAAAGTATGTTGTTGTTGTGGTGCTGTCAAGTTGGTGTCAACTCCTGGCGACCAGAACCTTGTGGTTGTCTTTGGTCGAATACAGGAGGGGCTCACCATTGCCTCCTCCTGCTCAGTATGAGATGATGCCTTTCAGCATCTTCCTCTATTGCTGCTGCCCGATATCGGTCTTTCCCATAGTCTGGGAAACATACCAGTGGGGATTCGAACCAGCAACCTCTTGCTCCCTAGGCAAGTTACTTCCCCACTGCACCGTTAGGTGGCTATGGCAAAGTATACCTTGGGGGAATGTTCTTCCTTTTGCTTGGCTTTCTTTTCAGTGGCTCACAAAGATGACGGCCAGAACACAAGATAAAAAGAACCCACCATAGACCTCAAGCACATCTTAAGTGGTCGGAGGGCAATAAGGCTGGACGGCTGCAGATCCAAGCTCCAGGACTGCTTTATCATCACGCTTCTCAACAAGAGTTAAGTGTACAGAACAGGGGCCAACTCTTCCCAACAATACAACCATTTGGATTTGCAGTCCTATTCTATTTGAATAGGATCCAAACAGTAGAGGAAGCTAATTAACGCTCTGAGGCACTAATTTCAGCCCAAAGGCACCAGCTGCTGCTGCTGGCCAGAATCCCCCTACGCTCAAAGGGTAGAACTGACCCAGGAGAACCAACACTACCTCCAATTCCTGCTGTGCAGGCTGCAAAAGAGGTGGACCCAGATGGGGGTGGTTACAGGTGACATTCGCCATCTCTTACGTGAGTTCCCCACCACCTTTAGCCATATAGCCAAGCAGCGTTTTCTGTGCAACTTGGGGCTATCACTTACTGAATTTTCCAAGCATTAGGAGGGCTGGAAGTAATGACCACCCAACATGAGGGATGCTAAATCTCATGGTGAATTCGTACTGGCCAGGTCAGAACCCCAGGACCAGCTGGTGGAACACATACCCCCAGTAAATATCTAGGTCAGGAGCAGGCAACCTTGGCTCTCCAGCAGTTGCTGAACTACAACTTCTGTCATCCCCAGCCACAATGGCTGGGAATGATGGGAGCTGTAGTCCAGCAAGGGGAGAGCTATGGCTACTTACTCCTGCTTCAGGTCTTACATAGGAAGTCGCCTTATACCGAGTCAGACCAGTGCTGACTGGTAGCGGCTTTTCCAAGGTTTCAGGAAGGTCTTTCGGAGCCTACTGAAGATGCCAGGGATTGAATCTGGGACCTTCTGCTTGCAAAGCAGATATTCTACCACTGAGCTATGGCTCCATCCCCATGATTGCAGGTGTGCGTTCAACACACCTTGGGCACGGCTCTATCAAGTATGCCTCTCACAGCTAGTTCCTAGCTGAATTGGAGGCCTGTCCATATCTTGTATTTCCTCCCCCAATCACAAGAACTACTACAGCCTTGAATTTGGTTCCCCATCTGGGTTGCGGACTTCACCCCTGCCCATCTCCCTTGCTTCGGGTCACCTGAAGCACTTCTAGTTTCAAGGACTTGGCCCTGCAAGAAATCTGGTACACCTTAGTTCAATCAGACCCCTTTTAGCAAAGATGATTCTCTGGTATCAGGTGAATCATGTGGATCTAGGCACTGAGCAGACATACAGTAGGATGTATTGTGGGGTGGTGGGTAGGATGCATAGCCAGCGTGGTGTACTGGTTAGTGTGCTGGACTAGGACTGGGGAGACCCGAGTTCAAATCCCCATTCAGCCATGATACTAGCTGGGTGACTCTGGGCCAGTCACTTCGCTCTCAGCCTAACCTACTTCACAGGGTTGTTGTGAAAGAGAAACTCAAGTATGTAGTACACCACTCTGGGCTCCTTGGAGGAAGAGTGGGATATAAATGTAAAAATAATAATAAATAATAATAATACGACACATGTGCAATGCATAAAGGCACAGCTACAGCCCACTATTTTAGAATCAAACTGCAAAGGGCTGGCAAAAGCTAAAAACGACAACAGAACTACTCAGTAACAGAGATAAAGCCTGGCTATGTGGTTTTTTAAAAAATTTCCCCAGAGTAAAGATAGGTAACTGTAGGGCAGCCCTTCTCCAAACCCTACCACTTAACCCCACTTTGTTTACTGAATCCCATCTGTGTGGTCTGGCTGCAGAATCACCACCCTCCCTCTTGCAAAGAGAGTTTATTTTTGAATGCAAAAGCATCCTTCCACAACAAATCGCTCCCAACACACTCTTCCTGCTGGGGTTACAGGCATTCAACTGCATTTCTGTTTGACTGAAAGAGAGAGGCAGAAAGAGAGAGGAGGCACAGAACATTCTTCAAAGAACAAGACTTTAATACAAATAAGTTGGCAGGGTCTTCCTTTCCCCCCTTCCCTTGTTGGGGGTTGGACAAACGTCAGCACAAGTAGGTACAAATATGTGGACAAAAATTTAAAGAAACTTTATAAATAATAGGATTGGGCATTTTTAATGCAAAGGGGGGTAGAGACCAGTGTTCCATCTAACGGATTCCCAGATGTTGTTGACTGCGACTCCCATAATCCCCAAAAGGCATTGCAGCTGGGGATTCTGGGAGTTGTAGTCAACATCTGGGAATCCCTATTAGAGGGAACACTGGTGGGGACTTGAGTTTGGGGACAGAAAGTGGGGAGCTGCACACACGCGCGCACACACACACACACACACAAACCCCAAAAGTCTGGGCTGCCCTACAGAGCTGTCTCCTACATCCGCACAGCTAAACATCAGAGCAAAACCCTTCCAAAAGTCCTGTTCTTTTCAAAGGATCACAGAACCTGTATAAATCCACTGGTGACTGGCATTTTCTGCACTGGGACTTGGGGAGGGAATATATCCCATTTGCTTTGGTTGTAACTTGGGGGAAGTTTAATCACCCGTTCTCTTCCAGCTTCCTCAAAGCCGCAGGAAAGGAATGATACAGTCATTCATGACACCAGGGGAGACTCTGTAGTCAGAGAGATTGCCAACCACTGACTCCTCCTCAAAAGAAAATCCCACGGTAATAAAGAAAACAAGACTGAGACAATGGCAGGCCAACACCAGCCCACAAGGGGCCATGTGATGGATGCAGCCCTGTCCAAAGCAGAACTGACTTCTAAAATATCAAGAGGGCACTTCCGAAGCTTGCCGCTCATGCCAAGCGATTATTCAGCTCAGGGGTTCACAAGCTTGGGGGTGGTGGGAGTTGTAGTCCATCTGGGGACCTCAGGTTGGGAACCCCTGAGCCACCTTGATCAAACGTGAAACAGCCAGAGAGGAGGACGCGGAGTTGCAGGGAAAGGAAAAGTAAAACAAAGAGGTTTTGAGAGGCAGAAAGCACTCGGCAACATTTCTGAGTTTGGGAACAGAGTCAGAGCAGCAACAGAGCCACCAGCTGCATCTTCCGAAGTGCAGGCCAGACCCAGAATCCCCACAACACATAGGGCACTGATTGTACACCACTCTGCTCCTTACTGCCTGGTTGCAGATGGGAGGGGAAGAGACCTTCAAGCCATTTTCCAAACCACAGCCAAAAGTAACCTTGATTTCCTTAAATGAGTCAGGAGGACTGGTGGTTTAACTTAATTGGTCGTTGCATTTCCACACAGCCTACCATTTTTCACTGTAGAGGTCTGCAGAATCAAGAGCATTGTGTGTGTCAATGTGGCTGGTAATCCCACTGACTACAATGGGTCTTCTCTGATGTAAAGATGGCTGTTATGCTTTCCATCAAGTTGTCTGCCAGAAGGTTCTCCCCAAAGCTTCCCCACACCACAACCCTCTGGAAAAAGGGTATTTCGCTTCCAGAAGACTGACAGGAGCAGACTCTGCACATATTTGCAGCTAGTATAACTGACCCCCAGACTTGGGAAGTGCATGCTTATTATAGCAGGGCTGCAAAGACATCTATTGCTCTCTCAAGGATAGTTTCACTATGCCCGCATTGAAACTCCCTTTGGTTTTGACAGCTTGAGCTCAGACGAGGAACACAGGAAGCTGCCTTCTACTGAGTCAGACTATTAGTCCATCTAGTTCAGTATTGTCTAGACAGACTGGCAGCAGCTTCTGCATGGGTGCAGGCAGGAGTCTCTCTCAGCCCTGTTTTGGAGATGCTAGGGAGGGAACCTGGAACCTTCTGTCTGCAAGCATGCAGACTCTCTTCCCAGAGTGGCCCCATCCCTAGGGGGAATACTTTACAGTGCTCACACCTGTTTCTCATTCAAATGCAAACCAGGGTGGGCCCTGCTTAGCAAAGGGGACAATTCATGCCTGCTCCCACAAACCCAGCTCTCCTGGTCTTGTTGGACAGACTCTGGGGGCTGTCCAACTTTGCATCTATCAGGAACATGCCCAATGCAGCATGCCACTGAGGCTGGGCGGGTGCCTGGCTATTTGTTGGGCAGAGCGCCGAGCAGGAACTTCCTGGGTGCACAGAAATACACCTTACATTCCTTTGCTGGTCTCACAATAGGCCTGGGGTTTTTACAGCTCTCCGCCATAAGACTCCCATTGTTCCCTTTGCTAAAGCTGATCCCTGCTGTTCTGGAAGCAGGTTCCTAGGATGAAGCACGCTAACAGGTGTTATCCAGTCTTTGGAAACTGGAACTTCTGGCTTGCAGTTTGACTGCACCTGGAATCTGGTGCCGAACAAACCCCCATATTCTGCAGTGCCTTTTCTGGTCCTCTCCCTGACCCCCTTCAGCCTTGTCCAAGAACTGTGCTTCCTCACCATCCAACAGGCCTCTGTCAAAGCAACTAAGCTGCATTCCAAGGAGAGGCATTCTCCTGCTGCAATCTTAACTGCTGACAGGATGATCAGATGCCCATGTGAACATGGCTCTCCACTTAATTTTTCCTGGGAGAAGTTGACAAGCAGGGCCCAACAAGTATATAGGATCCTGCTCATCCTAGACTGATTATCCCTGGAAAAATACGTTCTGCAGGGTTGTTCCCACATGCTCGCACTCCTGGGGCCACTTTGAGGAGCAATCCCATTAGCACCCAATGCAACATCAGAAAGTGCATGTCAAAACACTCTTTGTTTACATGTGGATTTCCTCACCTTATGCAATTGGAAGGGCCACAGGAATTAAGGATAAGGCATAGCACACCAGAGTAACCCACCACCATCACACCACCACACAGAGTCCAGGTATTTCTCAAGGGGACATGTACAAAACCATGCAACAGTGGCAAAGTTTTCCCTCCAATTGTAAATAGCAAAACATACATAGAAACACTGAGGGGGAAAGTGTGTCTCTTTCTGCTGGAGCCCAGAGAAGCACTGCTATACATTGGATACCTTCTGGGGCTCTCTTGCTTGCCGCAGTCCATACAGCCACTTAATCACCCGAGCGTTCCGCTCAATGATGGAGATGCCATAAGGCATGCGCTCAGCCTGCCTCTCCTCCAAGGTGATGGCGCTGCGCCGGGATCGGGTCCCCTCCGAGCTGGCAGTGCTGACGCTATGGAATTTGACTGACACAATGTCCGAGCTGGCCCGGGTGAAGCGCTCCACTTCCATGCCCCCCATGTCCTCGGGGTCGAGGCCGCAGTAGTTGAAGAAGCGCTCCAGGTCGGCCGTGGCCCGGGAATAGCGGTCACTCAGGTCCGACTTGGAGCGGTGCAGGAGGGTCTGGCGCTTAGCGCTGTCCGTCCGCAGCCCCCCAGAAGGGCATGGGGAGTGGAGCGGACTAGCCGCAGACGGGACCCGGAGGCGGGCAGGCGAGGTGGGGGCAGGCGTCAGCTGAATAGCCGGGCCGACTCTGGCCCTCAGCACCTCGCAGGGCCGGACATCCACCCTGCGCACGGCGACGGTGCTGGGGGGCTTGGAGGAGGCCGAGCTCTGCGAGAGCTTGCTCATCCCTTCCAGGGGGCCCTTCTTGCTGGGGGTGCCCGGGAGACTCCCCGGCGGCGTCCGGCCGTGGGGCTCTGCCAGCCACCGGTGGTCCTTGGGGCTCTTCTCCGGCTTGGGGAAGGGGCTGTCGCAGAAGTTGATCAGGTTGTTGAGGATCTCCAGGTTGAGGGAGGCCTTGGCCCCGCTGCAGCTGCCCTCTGCCCGGCGGGCCCCCGGCGGGGCCTTGCGGCTGGGGGTGAGCATCACCCTGCGCACCCCCGGGGCGAAGAGGGGCGGCGGCTGGGGCTGGGGCCGGAGGCAAAGGGGCTTCACCGGCTCCTGCTTGGTGCTGGCCACCTGCTGGCTCTTGACGTACTTGGCCTTGTCCGCCTCCAGCCGCTCCACGGCGCTGGGCTTGCGGGCCGCCCCGCTGGCCGCCGGCTGGCGGAAATACTCGGGGCCCTTGGTCAGGATGCGGAAGGGCATGGCCGAGGCGAAGGGCGCCGCCGGGGGGCCCAAGAGCCCCCGCTTCCCGGCGTGGCGGCTGCTGGCCTGCAGCGTCTCCACGGGCATGATGACGGCGGGCGACCAGGAGGCTCCTCCGCAGCCGCCGGGAGCGCGGCGCCTCACCTGGACTCACCGCGCGCGCCTCTTCCGCTGCTGGAGCCCGACGGCGCTCGCATGCTCCGCGCAACCGGCGGCGGCGGCTTCGTCGGCGTCTCGCTGGGTTGCCTTGTCGTCGGGCCGGCGGGGTCCTCGGCTGGGCGCTCTGTCTGCTGCGCGGAAGGAAACACAGGAGGCGGTCAGTGGCAAGCCCCGGCGGCGGGCCCCTACCCGCGGCGCAGGGCTCTTCCCGGCGGCGGCGGCGGCGGCGCTGCTGCCCTCCTGCTCCCCGCAGACAAAGGCAGCCGTGGTGGGCACGGCTGCTGCTCGGCGGAGGAAGGCGCGCGGCTGGCGGCTATTTCAAGGCGCGGGCCCGGCCCCCCTCCGCCCGCCGGGGCTCCCCGGGCGGCCAATCGGCAGCGCCGGCAGCGCTTCAAACGGCAGCCTCGGCCTATCACGAACGGTGGGGGAAGAGCGGGGGGAGCCGAGGAGCGTGGAGGAGCGGGTCCCCGAATGGCAAGAAGAGGAGCCCGGGGAAAGGGAACAGACGCGGCTGCCTGCCCGCGCAGCCTCCGCTTGCCCGTGACGCGCAGCCCGGCCCCCGCTCCTCCTCCTCCGCTCCCCGAGTCCCCGGCATCACCTGCGCCGCGCTTCCCACAAGGACAAGCGCTCTCCCGGGCTCAGCCGAAGCCGCGGTGCGCGTGTGAGCCAGAGGACGCCTGGCGAGAAGGAGCTGGGAGAGCCGGTGGCTTGCTCCTCTTTCTCCCATCCCGCCCCTGCCGGGCGCTGAGGAGAGCCGCGCTGCCGGCAGGCTGGCCGTTCGTCCGGGCCGAGTAGCTCTACCTGACGAATGTCCAGCCTGCAGGCAGGGCGACTCTCCTTAACACCCGGCAGGGGCGGGATGGGAAAAAAAGGAGCTGCCGGTTACTAGCAGAGGTAACTGCACCTTCTCTGCCGCCCGCCTGGTTCGTAAGGAGCAGCCGTTAACTGCCGTCCCCCCAACTAAGACTCCTCAGACGACACGACCAGATATTTTCAAGAACAGAAGTTGAGCCCTGCTGGCTCTAAGGCAGGGGTCCCCATTGTGGCTGCTGGGGACAATGGGGGTTGTTGTTTGTTTTTTACATTTTATATCCTGCTCTTCCTCCACCAACATCTGGAGACCCAAGGTTGCAAAATACTAGTCTAGGACAACATTGCTAATTCTGGAGGCTAGATGGCTCCCTGGACTCTCAGGCTCTCTCCTCCATCCCATAATTGTTTTACCCTTTCTTGAATCAATTAATATGCTGATGAAACCCAAATCTATTTTTCCCTATCAACCTCATCCGGAAATGGCATAACTTCCCTTAATGTCTGTCTGGAGGTGGTAATGGGCTGGATGAGGAACAACAAACTGAAGTTGAATCCGGATAAGATGGAGGTATTGATTGACCGGGGGGGGGGGTCAAGACCTGAGAGATGGTTTAGATCAGCCTGTTCTAGGGGTTACACTCTCCTGAAAGATCAGGTATGTAGCTTGAGAGTGTTGGCCTTGTGGTAGCAAGCATAAACTATCCCCTTTGCTAAGCAGGGTCCACCCTAGTTTGCATTTGAATGGGAGACTACATGTGTGAGCACTGTAAGATATTCCACTTAGGGGATGGGGCTGCTGTGGAAAGAGCAGAAGGCTCCAAGTTCCTTCCCTTGCATTTCCAAGATAAGGCTAAAAGAGACTACTTGTGACCTTGGAGAAGCCACTGACAGTCTGTGTATAGACAATACTGAGCTAGGTGGGCCAGTGTTCATACTTGGTAGAAGGCAGCTCCCTATGGTCCTTTATCCCAAACTATCTCAGGCTGAGGCAGTGACCAGGACTCAGGAGCGCTTTTTCTAAACTCCTGCTGATATGTCAGTTATGCCCATTTCTGGTGGTAAATGACTTTTAAGACAGTACATATGCTGGTAACCTTCAGGCTTGACTACCGTAATGCACTCTATGTAGGGCTGCCTTTGTCCAGAAACTATAGGAGTCTACAACTGGTACAGAATGCGGCAGCCAGATTGGTCACTGGGGACCAACCCAAAGGGACCATATAACCCCGATTTTGAAAGAACTTCACTGGCTGCCGATGAGTTTCCATAGAAAATGCTACTCATTACCCCTAAAGCCCTGACCGCAGGGGCGTAGCTATAATTGAACGAAAGGGTTCAAAGAACACGGGCCCCCAGCTCCTGAGGGCCCTCCAGCTCCATCCCTCCCTATTTTCTTCATTATCTCCCTCACTCTGGGGGGCCGCCAGAGAGAGGGATGAACACGGGCCCTCTCTCCCCTAGATATGCCCCTGTCTGACTGGCTTGGGTCCAGGGTACTTAAGAGAGCGCCTTCTTTGTCATGAACCCTTCTGTCTATCTATCTATCTATCTATCTATCTATCTATCTATCTATCTAATTCTCTTAGGCGCACCCAATCTCATGTGTGGCAGCTCTCGCGAGAGCTGCCGGTTACTGATGGGGCAGTGGCAGCCCATGAACACACCGGGGGGGGGGGTGCAGCTGGAGGCACCCTTAAGAGTAAATTAATTTGGTGCTCACCTCCGCTGTGGCGGCACCTGAACGCTGTTCGAAGCTGCAACGTGCCTCCCAGCAGCCCCTACGGTGGGGAAGCCCCTCCACCTCTCACCTGGCTTCCATGGAGCCAAGACCCCGCTAGCGGCCAGGTGAGTGGCGGAGGCGCTTCCCCGCCGTAGGGGCTGCTGGCAGCATGTTGCGGCTCAAAGCAGCGTTCAGATGCTCCGACGGCGGAGGTGGGCACTGAATTAATTTACTCTTAAGGGTGCCTCCCGCTGCCCCCCCCCAGAGGCGCATTCATGGGCCGCCACTGCGACGGGGGACCTCATGGGGCGGGGGGAGAAGCCTGGTGAATGGCCGGCCGCTGGGGGAGGCGGGGAGAAGACGGGCGACTGGTGGACAGGCGAGCGGCCCCAGGAGGCGGCCTGCCGGAGTGGCCACAAGTGGTGAGCGGGCCCAGTAGATGGGCAGCTGCAAACGGCAGGTGGGCCCAGCAGGCGGGCAGCTGTGGCAGGTGGCCGCAATGGCCACAGCCAGCAGGCAGGTGGCCACAGCGGCTGAGACCGGCAGGGAAGAAGGTGGCAGGGGTGAGAAGAGGGGTGGCAAGCAAAATGGTGGCAGGGGAGGGGGGACTAGGGGCGCAGATGCTCTGTGCAGGATCAGCTAGTTAAGATGATTTGGGGAGGTTTGGTTACAGTTGCCGCCAGCGGGCCTCCTCTGTGGCTGCCCTGGGGCTTTGGAATGCACTCCCTGTCAAAATAGGAGTATATCTCCATCTCCAATTGCTTTTAGAAAGACCCTCAAGACACACCTGTTTTCTCAGGCTTTTTAATTAATTAATGCTAAGATGTTTGTTTATTCTGTGACAGCGTTTTGTTTATTTTTATATTGCAGCTTGAATTGTGCCCACTGCCTAGAGATGGGCACAATTTTATAATATAATTATTATTATTACATTTATATCCCGCTCTTCCTCCAAGGAGCCCAGAGCAGTGTACTACATACTTAGGTTTCTCCTCACAACAACCCTGTGAAGTAGGTTAGGTTGAGAGAGAAGTGACTGGCCCAGAGTCACCCAGCTAGTCTCGTGGCTGAATGGGGATTTGAGCTCGGGACTCCCCGGTCCTAGTCCAGCACTCTAACCACTACACCATGCTGGCTCCTATATCAAGCGATCTATATATATGATATAAATAAATGAATGAATGAAATTAAGTTCACAGACACAGAGCTCTATAGAAACTTTGCCTACAGGTGTAATATCTAAAACTCCCCTTGCCTGCATCCCTCAAATGGACTCAGGCACCTCTGGATTGAGACGACAACTGAGTTGCTCTCTCACTTGCCGTTCCCAAATCCATTTTCACCATCACAGGTTCCATTTCCAAGTTGTCCATCAGGGCAGGCCTGACGTCACAACCCAAACAGTCATTTGTGGTAGCAACAATTTAGGGATGCCAGCATGTAATGCATAAGATTTCTTGGGATCCCTTGACATGCTGTAGAAGATAACTGGAGTGTAGCTCTGGGATCATGCACCCATCCTTCACTGAGTAGGCGGGGGGTGTTGTTGCTGGGAGCATAGCATTGCTACACCTGGATCATACACAACAAGATCAGTGTGGTTCCTTTCCCCAAGCTTTCCACTTGGTATGCACTCAGAGGACATCTAGTCCAACCACTGACGCAAAAGAGGAGATACACATACATACCCCTAGGGGAGCTATGCACACAGGTACACACACACACCCCAACTCACTGTGTGTCATAAACATGGAGCAATCACACTGAGGACATCTGGTCCAGGCCCTGATGCAAAAGGACACACACACACACCCCTAGGGGAGCTGTGCACGTGCACATGCCCATACACAGCTCACTGTGTGTCATACACATGAAGCAAGCACACTGCTAAGGGGGTGCAAATCAGTGGTAGCGCAGATGCTTTGTCTACAGAAGGGCCCAGATATAACCCGCTAGGACCTCAGCTCCCAGAATTTCCACCTGAGACTTTGGAGACTCTGTCAGCCATTGCAGACAAAACTTGGCTAGAGAGAGAGCAGTAGTCCAACTCAACAGGAGGCAGCTTCATATGCTCACACCAAGGAACTCCAGCAAGTGAGCCAAGCCGGACTGCTAGACACCCACAAAATAGAGAGAGGGGAAGCCAACCCAGACCACACAGTCAGAAGTCTATCGTCAAGGTGACTCAGAAGGCAGTTCCCCAAAAAGAAGTGTCAGTCAAAAGAGCAGAGCTGCAGGAGGAAGCAGCAGGCAGGCCAAGGATTAAGCACCATCTCTCTGCCCCAAGCTGCCCCCTCCCCAGACTAGAAGAAAGGGCTGTTGGGTTGCATTGCGTGTATTTTCAAGGAGAATCCTCTGCCTCAGTCTTCCCAAGGGGAATATTTGGAGGAGCATGTCCATGGCACCCACCCATCCATCGCTGAAATCCCGACTGCTCCAGTACATGGGAACAGGGTGAAGATCCAAGACTACTTGAAGACATTTCTCTGGGCGATATTCGAGGACCCACTATTGGTTCCTTTTAGTGCCCCCCCCAAACCAATTGACACACCTGCTTTAAATCAGATTTTTAAAACCACAGAGTCCTTTCTTACGAGCAGCAAGAAAAGGCTACTGGGTTTGCAGGGAGGAAGCCGTCAAGAGCTTCTCTACCTCAAATGGATCCCTTCGATGGACGCTTATTCTGCCGTCCCTGGCAGGTGGTTCGCCCGCCCACACGAGCACTGGCTGCTGCTGGTAAATCTGAGGGTTGGGATGCCGAGACATGTTACCCCCGGAGCTCCAAAAATGCACCACGCAAGTGTAGCGCTTTAGGGGGACCCCGCTTCCCCTCCTGAAGTCTGCCAGCAGCTGCAGCTGACACACGGACCAAAAAAAACACCCCGGAGGTTAAGGGAGCAATCGCTTTTGGGAGAGTGGCTCCATAGGCGGGCTTGTTGCTGTGGTGCCGCTGGGATCGGGCTCAATCTGGGCTCCCTTAGCCTTGTTTTGCACATGCATGTGAATGCCCTCATTGTTCTATTGTATTTGCCAGTCGGGAGGAGGCAATGGTAAACCTCTCCTGTATTCTACCAAAGACAACCACCGACTCGACTGCTGGCACACTTTACTTTAAGACCCATTTGAATTTGGTTGTACAAAAAGCCATGGCAATGATTATTCTGAAAGCCACAGTGGGACGATACCAAATGGATGAGCAGGCTCTTTTCTCCAGAATCCGGCTGGAGGTTATGCCAAAAAAAGGCTGTTGAAATGCAAACTTCAGGCCTTAGGGCTTCTTCATCATGCCCCAACTTGTATCCCCACCTCCCTATAGTTTTGCTGACACTGATTAAGAATTCGGGGGAACTCAAAAGCTTGCTCACTATTTTGTGATATTTTAACTGGCCCCCAATAAAGCTATTCCATTACTGTGCCTTTGGAATTTGTTCCTAATGGACCAGCTACCTACAATGTTTGGATAATTATAGCTTTCCTCCTCCTCACCAACATTCTCTACTGCTATATTAATGCAGCCTATTCTTGAAAGCCAAGGAAGTGATAAAAGGGTCGCTGGGGGTGCAATGATATGGACCAGACCTTGGAAAGAGCCAGAGCTGAGGGAAGTCCCAGAGATCAGCCCCAGTTCTCACATGTGTGATGCCGCCCCCACAAAAGCATTGCCAAGAACAGGGGCCTTTAACCCAGCATGAGACCTCTTTTCTCCACCCTTTCCCACCCTAATCCTAGCAAAAGAGGCATTTTAAACAGTTTGCAACTGCTCCCATGCCTCATTAGCTGGGAGGATTAGCACTTAAATGGTTCACAAGGGGAGACGCTCATCACAAATGAAGGAAACTACAGAACTTTGCAAAAACGCCAAAAAAACACACACAAAAAACCCAACCTCTCACACACAGTTGCCTCTCTCTCTGTGTGTCTCTTTCTCTGTGTGTGTGTGTGTGTGTGTAGGGAGGGGGTCTGCTCCTCAGCATAGCCCAGACAATGACATCAGCAGGGCAGTTTAATGGACGCTTCAAAGGCCAAGCAGGGTCTTGGCATTGTCATCACACCACAAATTCCTTGCAGAAGTTGTATAACATTACATGGGTACCACCAACCCCCCAAATGGTTTATGTTTATTCTGAAGAAACTTAAGAAGAGAGTCTTCATTGTTTCAGGGTTTCTTCATCCCTAAAAGACCTCGGTACTTTTAATACAACATCAGCAAGATTGCATGCTTTACTTGGCCTGTCAATTAATCTGGAGTAACTGCCACCCCCAGTTCCCTGTTCACAATCACAAAGAAGTTACCATTCTTGCTTCAGGTACACCGAAATCCACTCTCCCAGTGCTCTTTCTCCATCCTGAATGTATGAAGTTCCCTTGAGTGGAGTCAGACCATCGAGCTCAGTACTGTCTATGCTAGATATACTCAACTCTGGTTCCCAACATGCTGCTGATCTGCACCTCTGCTCCAAGGTAAATAGGCGTGGGAACTGCAAAACCAACCATCTCCTGTTCAACACGATCTCCACTCAAAAGCCACATTCATGGTTCCTTCTGTGGCTGCCCAGTTAACCCTGGTCAAAAGCCCTAAGTCCTTCGCTCTTGTTTGTTGTTGACGTGTGAGAATCCAACTTTCTAAAACTTTCAAAATCCAGCTTAAGAAAATTCAGGGGGCAGCGGGGGGTGGGGGTGGTGACCTTGGTTTTCCATCTTTCCTTTCTAAAAAAAAAAAAGGGAGAACTTTCCCCCCAGTGCTGTCCAAATGTCCAGAAGTGTGACTCACCAGTGATGTTGCCTAGACACTTTCCTGAACATCAGATAAGATAGGGCAGCAGGGGAGGTTCTCTCTCTTGCCAAAGCAAAATACTCCGGTGAGAGATTTACTGGATGAGACCAAAGGTCCTTCAAGCCCAACTTCCTGTTTCTGACAAAACTGGATGGAAAGCATCCGAGGAGCAGAAGGGATTGGGAACCATCCCTGGGGGGTTTCCCTCCCCCAGTAGCCTTTGGGCTTATACTGAGGAGCAGGTCATATGGGTTAGACAAGTTCATGGAGGAGGGACTGTGCATATGTACCTTAGGTAAAAAGTAAACTGTGCCGCTGAGTTGATTTCGACTCCTGGCACCCACAGAGCCCTGTGGTTTTCTTTTGGAAGAATACAGGAGGGGTTGACCATTGCTTCCTCCCGCACAATATAAGATGATGCCTTTCAGCACCTTCCTGTATCACTGCTGCCCAATATAGTACCAGCGGGGATTTGAACTGGCAACCTTCTGCTTCTTAGTCAAGCGTTTCCCCGCTGTGCCACTTAAGGTGACTTTAGAGCAATGGCTAAATGCAACTGTGGCTGGGGATGAGGGGATCCAGCAGCATCTGGGGACCCAAGGTTGGGAACCCCGGACATAGAGGAAGACCCACTGAGCTCAGTGGGGCTTACTTCCAAGTAGCTATGCACAGGATCCGGCTGCAAATGCTGTCTTCGCACTTGGCCTGATACAGCAGCAGTTCTGGTATGACGAGACAGGGAGAAACACTTCTCCCCACCCCAGCTTAGTCCCCAGAAGCTGTTGGACTGCAGTTCCCATCCTCAGTGGCCTTGGTGACTGAGGAGGATGGGGGGTTGCCGTCCAACAGCATCTGGGGACTAGGCCTGAGGAACCCTGCTCTACCCACTTTCTCAGCACATTGTGTGCTTTCATAAACCATGATCACACCTCTCCCTTAGTTGCCTTTTTTCCAAAACTCAAAAGCCCCAAATGTTTTAGCCTTTCTGACCCCAGAATCTGAAAGAAAGACATAAGAAGCTGCCTTATACTGAGTCAGACCATTGGTCCATCTAGCTCAGTATTGTCTACACTGACTGGCAGCAGCTCTTCAATGCTTTGGATGAGACAGAGTCTCTCTCAGCCCTACCTGAAGATGCTGCCAGGCAGCAAACCTCAGATGCCCTTTCACGGAGCTCTGGCCCCCTCCCTTAAGGGGAATATCTTAGAGTGCTCCTGTGTAAAGGCCATTCACACAATCAAAAACTGGGTAGGACAAGTGTCCTACCTAGGTTTGGGAGTTGTGTGAGCTCCCAATGTCCGCTTGTGTGTGAGCAAACAACTCAGTAGGAGGAGGGGGAGCAATTGCGTGTGAAGCAGGAGCCGGGTGGGACAGTGCTGTCCTCTCCTGCTTCCATACCCAGCATTTCTCCAAGGCAGATGGAAAAGCTGCCCAACCCAACCCCTGCCTTACACACAATCAGGCTGTTCTCATGAGCAGCCTAACTTAGGCTAGGACAGCCCAGCCCGGATTAAGCTGCTCATCACGCAGTGCACTATGGGATACGTGGAGGCCAGGATGCATCGTGCTGGCCTCCGGAGATTTGTGCTGCGTGTAGCAGTGCAGATCCTGTGGGAGTGCGGTCCATGTTTCCCACCACCTTGCAGGATCATTGGCGGGGGCGGGTGGGTAGCTTAATCACTCCCCGCTCCTCCTACCTTGTTTGCTCACATACAAGTGAAAATCTGGAGCTTGAACAGCTCCCAAACTTGGGAAGGACACTTATTGTAACCAGTGTTCAGTTGTGTAAGCAGCCTTGTAATCTCACCTCCAGATGCAAAGCATGGTGGACCCTACTTAGCAAAGGGGGCAATTCATGCTCACTACCACAGTACTTTCATCCCAATGTGCATCACTTTACACTTACCAACACTGAACCTCCTTTGCCATTTTATTGACCACTCACCCAGTTTGGAGAGATCCTTTTGGAGCACAATCCGTTTTGGATTTCACTACCCGAAAGAGTTTGGTATCATCTGCAAATCTGGCCACCTTGCTACTTACCCAGATCAGGACTTTGATTCTGAGAATAGGCACTTCCCCCTTTTTCCTAAAGCAACCTTCTAGTCCTCATGGTTGAGCAGATGAAAGTGGGAAGGCAATGAATGATTAGATCTGAAAACCCAGAAAGTGTCTGTGAGTTCCAGTGGCTAAATCTAATCAGTGATGGTGGGAACTGGATTCGGATGACGTGGTGTGAGCTTGCAAACATCTCCATAGTCTGTTTACTGTCAAAACTGAAAGATCTCAGTCTACCTACGTATTTCTTTTGAAGCCCCAAAGGCTGGTTTCCTGTATCCTAATGATGACACTTCTACATTTTTTTCTGGTTAGACCATATCCCAGGCTAAAAGAAGAAATGGAAGGAGCCACACCACATCTAGGCAGGCATGTCCCAGAATGATTCATCCCATTCCTGAAGCCCAGCCTGCACACCGCTGGCAAGACAAATACAGCAGAGCAAACCTCAGCGCAGGGGTGAAAAATGCAAAGCACAGAGTCCTGTTCAAGCAGAGACTGGAAAGGCTGAGCTATTGGTGCAAGAGAGGCGAAATAAGGACAAGCACACTAAATCCAGAGAAGAACACACAAAAGCATCTTCCCCAAAACTATCTGCAAGGATCGATGGAATGTTTTGCCCTCGGCCCAGCCATAGACCTCTTTTTGACTCCCGGGGCTGAAATATGCTATTCATGTGATGGGTCTTCTCAAATCCCTGCACTGTACCCCATCTCAGCACCTTCTCTTTACCTTTCAAGAGCCGGATTCAGACTATAGAATGTCTGTACACTCATACATCACGACTGGACCTGTGTTCATTTTAAAAGTGAACCCGGATGCAGGCCCCTCAAATGCAGGCTACAGATAGGCAGTGTACTTCTGTACCTGCCTTCAGCATCACATGTGAATGACTGTCCTTGTGTACACTGTAATAACGTCTGAATGGGCCTAAGGTCTTCATGGCTTTGCTTCCCCCACCCCACCAAATATTGTCCTGCCCTTCTTTCCCCAGGATCCATCCACTGCTGCTATGGATGCCAACTCTAACAGTTGTCATTTCTGGATATTTTTCTCCCTTAATATTGGCTTGCAATATTTTTTGTAACACAAAAGCATTAAAATCTGCAGGCTTGCTTTCAAGAGGTACCTGGAGATGGATGCCTTGCCAATTCCTGGAGACTTCAGGCCAATCCTGGGAGGGTGGCAATTTTATCAGCTGCCTCCAAACTCCCATTTCTTTAAGTAATTTGGATCTGTTCTTCCTTGTTGCCCCTTCGACCTGGAACTCCCTCTCAGAAAAGCCATGTTTTGGCCACATCTCTCTGAGTTATCTCACTTCTCTCTAAACCCACCATGAAAACTTTGGCATAAACCCTCATTCCTCATCCCATCTGAAATGAAGTGTTAGTGGGAAATACCTATATTGGGCAGCAGTGCTATAGGAAGATGCTGGAAGGCATCATCTCATACTGCATGGGGGTGGGGGGAGGCAATGGGAAACCCCTCCTGTATTCTACCAAAGACAACCACAAGGCTCTGTGAGCGCCAGGAGTCGAAATCGACTTGACGGCACATTTTACTTTGCTGGTAACTGCATTTCCTTGCATTCATTCCTTCTTCTCCTTGCCTCTCTTTTGTCTCTCCTATTGTCAATTTTTTAGATTGCAAATTCCTTGGGATGGGAACCTCTCTTTTAAAAAATGTTGTGTTTGTTACTCTGAAAAGTGATCTATAAGTATAATAACCATAAGATCCAAGGGAGTGGGGCGGAATCAGCCTCACCTTTATTCTGCACTCATGGAACTGGGAAAGGTTTAGAACTACAACAGAAAAGCCCTCACTGTCTTCCTATGTGTGGCCTCTGCTCGAAATAGCCTCCATCTTGAGGCCTCTCAACCAGTTAGACTTGTTGCT
Source organism: Hemicordylus capensis (assembly GCF_027244095.1). Taxonomy (NCBI): domain Eukaryota; kingdom Metazoa; phylum Chordata; class Lepidosauria; order Squamata; family Cordylidae; genus Hemicordylus; species Hemicordylus capensis. The sequence continues at coordinate 6,258,493 of NC_069660.1, forward strand.
GGTGGAACCCAGGAAGGGCTTGTGACATGGGTGGGAAGGGCCTGTGTTCTCCAGAAAGGGATAATTAACTTGCAGAGGCCTGGAATGATGGGACAGAACAGAGACAATGATTTCGCTAGTACTTCTTAAGGGAAAGTCTCTCATAAGATTTCCAGCATCTCTGAAGTATCTAGTCCTCATGGTTGAAAATTGAGATGGAATTGAAACTGTGGCCACCTTTGGACATCAGGTGGAATCATGGGTCCAACGGGCTTCGTGGTTTCGGTTTCACACAGTGGCCCACCAGATGCCGCCGGAAACCTACAGGCAGGAGTTGAGGGCGTGCCCTCTCTCCGGCTTTTATTCTCCTGCAACTGGTACTCAGAGGCATCCTGCCTTTGAGGCTGGAGGTGGCCTATAGCCCTCCGACTAGTAGCCTTTGATAGATCTCTCCTCTATGAAATTATCCAAACCCCTCTTAAAACCATCCAGGTTGTTGGCTGTCACCACATCTTGTGGCAGAGAATTCCACAAGTTGATTATGCATTGTGTGCAAAGATACTTCTGTTTGCTGGTCCTAGACTTCCTGTTTGCTGGCCGTAGATTTCCTAGATTTCCTAGATTTTACAGGCAATCAGTTTCATGGGATGACCCCAGGTTCTAGTGCTATGTGAGAGGGAGAATAATTTCTCTCTATCCAGACATTGTGTTGTACATGCATACAGGTCTTGATATATATGTGCATGTGTTTGTGTGAATGCCTGTACGTGCGTTGACTTTAAAAAGTGAACCTGGCTGTAGTCACCCTCAAATGCAGGGTACAGATAGGAGATGTACTGTGCTACATGTGTGTGTAGAACATGATTAACATGTGAATGTGCATGTGCTAAACTGTGTGATTAGGGCTAATCTGAGGAGCATTTCCTTGTACCCCCCTCCTTCATGTTGGGTCTCCTGAATTGACACCTATGGGGAAAGGCAAGGTGTCTAGTCTGTGCTAGTATTTTTGTGTATGGCATCAGTGTGTTTTACTAAATTAATTGACACAAAGCAGATACATCTGTGGGGTGGGGGGCGGACACAGAGCAGAACGGCAACAATGAGAACTAGCAACTTAATGCCACTTAGTGCACTGAGATATATTTGCACAGTCATGTATTTTCTAAACCCCACATCTATATTTAACTTTGTGCTGTTTTTAAATCATCTCATAATTTCAGGATTTATTTAGCAGCTTGCCTCATCCTCTTTGAAGATACAGTGTTTGCAAAAACAAACAAATAAATAAATAAGTCTGAGGAGGAAAGCAGTCACACCCAAAATGCAATTGAAGGTGTTGGAGACAGCTTGGAGTGGATAATCAGCAACTCTCCTGCCTCCATAGATTAGCTCCTACACCCAGTTCCTGTCCCTCTGGTCTTAGCCTCTGCAAACATACCAAGAGAGACTCTCCTGAAACCTCTCCTGACCTGTGTGGAGGGCCCTCCCGGAAGGCAGGCTTTAATCGGGGAGCCTCAGGATCTGGCCTCCTCCCGGCTCCTACTCGTTGACAAAAACTCATGTCCTGCCCTATCCCAGGGGCTCAGGGTGGGTGCAAAACATCTATTGTAAATACTGCTGATGCTAAGAAGATGCAGGATACCTAAACAACTGGCTTCTCCTGTATGAGCCTTGCCATCCATTGAGATCGGACGGAGACCCTCATGCGTGTCCTGCTGCCATCCATGGCACAGCTGGTGAGGATGCAGGAGGGGGCCCCCTCAATTGCAATGCCCCCCATCCCCCGGGACTCCTGGCTCTGGGAGATCCATTTCATTCTCTCCTTTTACTGGCACTTCACTGCTTAGCTGAGACTTTCTTGTATTTTTATTTCAGCAGGACTTTAACCTCCATTGATTATTTTCTCTGGCCCTTCTCTGATGTTAAATTGTGACTTCATCTGCTGGTTTTTGGTTTTTGTTTTATGTAATGTGTTTTACTTTACTGTAAACCATCTCGGGTGGTCCAGTCTGCCAGGGCAGAAAGGTGGCATATTCATATTTGTATAAATCAAGGAGGGGGGGGACAGGAGTCAGAAATATCTGTGCAAGAGAGTATCTCACAATACAAAAGAGTGTCTTTCAGCCCGTTCTGGGGACATGCAGACATTCAGAGGCAGACAGTGATGACCCTCCGACTCCCAGCTAATGTGCTGCACACACCAACATTTCCACCAAGTGCAGAGGGCCAATCTCGGGATGAGCCTTTTTCTTTTGGTTAAAAAAACCCAGCCGGCAGGATTTGGTATGAATGCTCTCCCCACACCCACAACCCTTCTTTAGATATTATTATTATTATTAATTCGATTTGATATGCCCTGCTTTCCTGCCATCATTGGGATTGAAAGAGTCCTTGTGATGAATTACATCGAATGTTGACCCTGCACTGGCACAGTCTGTTCAGCCATGAGGTTCACTGGTTGGCCATGCGCAGGTCACAGTTGTTCAGCCTAACCGACCTCAGAAGATTGTTGTGAGGATCACATGGGACAGGGGCTTTTAAACGGTAGGCTTCAAATGCTAGGGAACCCTGGGGCTGCTCAGGTTGATCAGTGAGGAGATATTGGCACACAGGTTGCCCTGAAATCTAGCTTTGACTCATCCTGAGGAGTCAATCGCCGCACTAGAAGCAGGGGCCACTCAGGAAACCAGCATGTGGGGAAAGAGGGAAAAGTCCCCTCCAAGGCCGCGGACAGCACTGACCTGAATCTATCTACACGCACACCCAAATTCCATTTAAAGAAAACCTGAGAGATGCAGTTATGGATCTCCCACTATCTTCTCTAGTTGAGAGCCGTGTGGGGTAGTGGTTAGAGTGTTGGACTAGGACCAAGGAGACTCAAGTTCTAGTCCCTGTTTGGCCATGGAACACCCTGGTTGACTCTGGGACTGTTATTTCTCTCTAAGGCTAACCTACCTCACAAGATTGTTTTGAGAACATAACCATGAACACAGCTCTGGACTCCTTGGAGGGACAGAAATGGGAAGGAAGGAAGCTGTGCCCTGAAAACAAGTCATTATTATTATTAAGAGCAATAGATAAGCTCCTTCAGTTATAACTGTGAGGCATCATTTATAATATCTCAGTAGTGAAGCTTGGGCAGCAGCGATACAGGAAGGTGCTGAAAGGCATCATCTCATACTGCGTGGGAAGAGGCAATGGGAAACCCCGCCTGCATTCTACCAAAGACAACCACAGCACAACCACAGACACCGATTCAAGGGCACAACTTTCCCTTTACACAGTCCCAAATGCTCAATGCTCTCAACTTTAATCTTTGCATTCTGCCCTGGAGCCACCAAAAACCTTCTGGCTGTCCCCCTCGAGAAGTTTTGCTGTTGTCAGACATGATTGCGATACGGTTGCCAACTTGAACTGAAGCTCTTCCTGGAGATTCTGCCCCCACCCCAGTATTTTCCATTAGCACAAGCCATTCAAATCTGCAGGCTTGCTTCCAGGTAAAGGTAAAGCGTGCCGTCAAGTCAATTCCGACTCCTGGCACCCACAGAGCCCTGTGGCTTTTCTTTGGTAGAATACAGGAGGGGTTTACCATTGCCGCCTCCTGCACAGTATGAGATGATGCCTTTCAGCATCTTCCTATATTGCTGCTGCTGCCCAATATAGGTGTTTCATACCAGTGGGGATTCGAACTGGCTTGTTAGTCAAGCATTCCCCCACTGTGCCGATGCCGGTTGTTCCTGAAGACCCCAGGCCAGTTCTGGAGAACTCACAACTACAGACCAATAAATCTTCCAAGGCCAAAAAACAACACAGGTAACCACCAAAACAGCTGCCCAAAGGAATGTTTGCCATGTTCCTTGGTCTCCAGTGGGTTTTAGCATACTTTCCTCACTCCACTTCATGACCTGGCTTTCCCAGAGCAGTTCCTATTTCTAACCCAGCTCCCTTTGGGCAAAAATGAAGGAGGGGAAACCCATCTGGCTTCTATGCCAGGAAAAACACAAATTCCTGTCTTCAGAAAACAAAGCCTATTAATCTATAACTGGGGTTTAAATGAGCACCCAGCTGCTCAGTCTGAGTGTTCCTTTCTGAAGTGTTCTGGAGTGTGTGTGTGTGTGTGTGTGTGTGAGAGAGAGAGAGAGAGAGAGAGAGAGAGAGAGAGAGAGATTGCAGTTTGACATCTCAAGGGAAAGAAAGAGCTGGTTGTAGGAAGAGAGAGCTGCTAAGGAAGCAGGCAGAGGGTGACTTTAGAAAAGAATCAGAGGCAAATTAATTGGGCCATGACTATTAGTCATGACCATTCAGTAGAACTTCCATGTTCAGAGGCAGTATACCACTGAATGCCAGATGTTGGGGGCAAGCAACGGGGGCGGGAGTCTTGTCTTCAGGCCCTGTTGGGAGCTTCCCAAAGGCATCTGACCTTAGCATGCTGTGCTAGATCGGCCTTTGGCTCTTCGGATATTCCCAAAAGGAAGCAGAGACTTGGGCTTCAGACAGATAACTAGGCTGAGCTTTCCAAGCAAACATGCTTAGGGTGGTGCAGTGAGATTTCAGAGAAAAGAAAGGATGATCATTTTGTCAGCAAAAAAGAGGATGTGAGGGAGGGGAGGGGAGTGAGTTCTACCTCCTGCAGGTTGGGGGCGGGAAGGAAGGATGCTATCAGATGCCACCAGGATGATGTACTTAACAGGGGAGGCCATAAGAACCTACACCAGGGCCTTCTTGGCCTCCAAGGATTTTATTTACATTTACATTCTATATCCCGCTCTTCCTCCAAGGAGCCCAGAGCGGTGTACTACATACTTAGGTTTTTCCCCACAACAACCCTGTGAAGTAGGGTAGGCTGAAAGAGAAGTGACTAGCCCAGAGTCACCCAGCAAGTATCATAAGGTTAAATGGGGATTTGAACTCGAGTCTCCCTGGTCCTAGTTCAGCACTCTAACCACTACACCACACTGGCTCTCTTTGGGATCTTTGAGAGTCTTTCACTCTGGTCAAATGATAGGTCAGAGGAGTCTCTTTAGCTGTTGCTGGACTACTACAACTCCCATCACCCTGCTGAATTTTATTGCAGCAGTGGATGCAGGGAGTTGTAGTCCAACAACAGTTGCCCACCTCTATCACAGTTGGCAGTCTCTGATCAGTCAATGGGCTGGCATTTCAGCCCGAGAGGGGAAGGTGTTCACTCCAGGGCTGACTATTTCAGCCTCCTTGTCAAGGTCCCCAGGGGAAGGAGTAGTAAAAGCTCAGGCAGTGTCATTGTCAGTGGGGCAGAATCAAAGGGGATGGGGAAGTTCTGCTTGGCTTGAGAGCATATGCCATCTACTCAGCCTCCCATCAGGCTACAGTCCCGAGGCACTGGGCACAGCCAAGATCTACCCCAATCTGCCATCCTCTGTCCCCACCAGCCCCAGCTCATCTGGATCTGCCCCTTTGCTCCCAGGCTGTGCATCCCCACCCAGTCTCGGGAGACCTGCCAACCTTATCCAGAACCACATCCTTGTTGACTACTCTATATTTCAGAGGTTCCCAAACTGTGTTCCTCCAGACGTTGCTGGACTACAATTCCCATCATCCCCAGCCACTGACTGGGGATGATGGGGGTTGTAGTCCAGCAACATCTGGAGGAACAGAGGTTGGCAACCCCTGCTGGATCCCTATTCTGGATGTGTGGTGCGCAGACATTGTGACACAGACATGTGTGTGCTTGTGCAACTGAGGCAGAATGACCAATCCTGCAGCTCTGGGCGCATCTGTAAACATCCCTCCCTGGTCTGGCTGTCTGCCAGGATGGCTCTTTGCAAATCCAAAGCTGGTCCTCTGCCAGACCCTCCTTGTCACTAACCCGGCACTGGGGGCCGGGTGCTCCACCCTCTTCAGGAAAAATCAGCTACAGTTCCTGCTGCTGCTGCTTCCCCTTAAGGCAGCCTTGGGACCCCATATGTTGTTGGACTACAACTCCCATCACCCCTAGCCACAATGGCCCTTGGGAGTTGTAGTCCAGCAACATCTGGGGACCCAAGGCTGAGAACTCCTGGCTTAAACTCCACAGCAATGACGATGCAATCCTAACAGCCTCATGCAGCAGCCCCCAATTCACTCCCCAGTATTAACTTGCCCCATCCCAATTATAGTGTGGTGCACACAACAGCAGAGAGCCATCAAAGCTGTGTCATGTCAGAACCTCTTGCCCAGTTCCAGAAAATGCTTTAATAAAACAACCCCGATAGCTCAAGGAAATGAACCAAGCTGCGCCGCCTGGGAAGTGGTGAAAAACCCCAAGAACCAAACCTGCTTGCCTTCTCAAAGCACCCGGCATCTTTCAGGAACATTCAACAACTACATTCGAAACCACACATAAAATTCACCTGGAGCCTTCTGCTCTCACTTCAAAGGGACAAATGGCACCGCTGGCAGTATTTATCAGACAAAGAGAAGGAAGAGAGCAAGCCATCCAAACAAGTCACTTGTGCAAGTCGTCATTCGTGGTCCACCCAGCAGAGGAATTCTGCACATTTATGTCTTTGCAAACTGCAGTTCCTAATAGTTTAGACAGGGTTTCTTAACCTTGGGCGCCCAGATGTTGTTGGACTACAACTCCCAGAATCCCCAGCCACAAAGGCCATGTCTGGGGATTCTGGGGGTTGTAGTCCAACAACATCTGGGGGCCCAAGGTTAAGAAACCCTGGTTTAGGATAAGACATGCTCACCTTTAGATACCCTACCACTTTCTATTTTGAAACACCTCACTAGATTCTTGAGGATTTCAGAATTCAGCCCCAAGTGGCAGTCCCCAAGCAAGGAAGCTGGCATCCCACCAGCTCTTGTATTTACCCAAATCCAAGACAAGTCCTCCCTCCCCCCCCAAGTTCTTTAATTTTACAAACTGGGGGTGTCATCTTCATTTCTCTTCCTCTTGGGTAAATAAAGGTATAACCTGGATTCGATTTGTATTTTTAAAGGGGTCATTTCAAATTCAGAGTCATCTTCTATTTGGGTTTTTTAAAAAATATATATTTATTGAAACTTCTTACATACCGCCTCCTCCAAAGACTCTAGGCCAGAGATTCTCAACACTGGGTCCCCAGATGTTATTGGACTTCACCTCCCAGAATCCCCAACCAAAGGCCACTGGGGCTGGGGATTCTGGGAGTTGAAGTCCAATAACATTTGGGGACCCAATGTTGAGAATCCTTCTAGGCAGTGAACAACAGAAATACCAACATCAATCAATTAAAACAAAAATTATTAAAGGGCAAATGCCTGGTGAAACAGGTGTGTCTTAAGAAGGGCCTTAAAAGCAGCCAGGGAGGGGGCTGAACTAATTGGAGGGGGGAGAAGAGTGTTCCAAAGAAGAGGGGCGGCCACAGAGAAGGGTATATAAGCTCAGAGGATACCCAGCCTCAGGGAGAAGGCAGGTCTTTCTTCCAGCACACAGAGTGGGAGGCTGAGGCTAGAAGGGAAGATGGCAGCATCCTCCCATCAGAGGGGTGTAGCTATAATTGAGCAAATGGGTTCAAAGAACTCAGGCCCCCTGGCTCGGGGGGGGGCAGCTCCTGAGGGTGCCCCCCCATCTCCTGAAGGCCCCATTTTATTCATTATTTCCCACACTCCACGGGGCCTCTGGGAGAAGGGCAAACATGGGTCCCCTCTCCCCTAGCTACACCCCTGCCTCCCAATCCCAGCCTTGAGTACCAAGGTCTTGCTGGACTACAGCTCCCATCACGGATTGCAACATCTGGAGACCCAAGTTTGGGACTCCTTGGTCTGGGCCATGGAAAGAGAACTCCACGGAGTGGAACATCTACTGCTACAAATATTTATATACTGCTCTTCAACAAAGGTCTCAATGCAGTTTACATAGAAAAATAAATAAAGCATAAATAAGATGGTCCCCTGTCCCCAAAGGGCTCACGATCTAAAACAAGAAACATAAGATAGTTCCCAGCAAGAGCCACCGGAGGGATGCTGTGCTGGGGATGGAGAGGGCCAGTTGCTCCCCCCCCTGCTAAGTATAGGAGAATCACCACTTAAAGTCTCTTTGCCCAGTTAGCAGGGCTTCATCTAGGCCGGCCATATAACAAACCAGACACTGGTCCGTGTCACCCAGTACTGCCTGCTCTGATTAGGCAGCGGCGGCAGCTCCTCTCCGGGTTCTGGGGCAGAGAAAGTTCCTTTCTAGCTGCACGACTTGCAAGCCTTATTAACTGGGAAAGGTTAGGCTCAACTGTGGGACGGGACCCTCCTCTGCATACGAAGCACACACACACGGCCACTGAGAGCCGAGTCAGCTGCTTGGCCTCCTTATGCCCCCACCAATGACAAGACCGCCACCCTACCTGTTGAATTTTCGCCTGCCACACCGCTGTCGAGGCCCCAGCCGGGAAGGAGACGTAGTAGCCTCCAAAGGAAAAGCCACTTGGCTGCGGGCAAATGAAAAGAGCTGGGAAAGACTCCCTCGCTCGCCCCGCTTTTCCAGTCCGGACCGAAATCTGCAAGCGGGGTGATCAGGGAGCCACAGCCGGCTGGGACTTTACCTGTTCCAGGTGCGGAGCTCGGATTCTCGAGAAGAGCCAGCACCGCAGCCGGCCGCCGGAGTTTGCCTCTCCCTTCTCGAATGAGCTGCTCGCGACTGTGCACTGCAGGCGTGTGTGTGTGTGTGTTGTTCGACTTAGCAGCTGACCCGAGGGCTCTCAGGTAACCTCCTTGCACAACTTCCTGTTTACACTTACCTGGGGAATTTCCCTCCCTGCCCTTTCTGCCTGCCGGGAGGGAGGGGGAGCCCAGCATGTGCTCTGCTCCCACGCCCGGCTGGAAATCCATTAGCTGTCCCCCGCCCCCGGCCCCCCAGGGCATCAGCAAGGGGGCAGCCTAGACTTGGTCGCCAAACTGGATTTGCTCAGCTGTGCAGGGAAGCTCATTTGCCCGTGTCACGGGCGCGCATCTTCCTTGCTCCGGCACATGCTGGCTTGCCCTGGGGCTGGGAGGATGCTCCCTTGGGTCTAGGGCTGGACTTGGGGGTCCCGGTGGGGGAGGCCGCCTTGCCAGCTGATCTGCCGCGGCGGGGCGGGCGCTCAGCGTGTTCTCCGGCTGATGCGTTTCGACAAACGGAACATTAAGAGACAGACGGCGGCTTCTCCTCTGGCTCTTTTTTGCCCTTGGCGGACTGCAAAGCGTGACCTAGAAAGAGAAGCAACCAGGGAGCGCAGGAGGAGGAGGCGTGTGTGTGTGTGTGTTAGACAGGCCACCCTTCAATGGCTGTGTGGCATAATAAGGCGGCCTCTCCAGATCGCAGACCCTGGAGGGAATGACCTCCAACATCTTTCCCCAGGAAGCCCAAAGACCCACAGACAATGGCGAGTCGTCGGGGTGCACAGAGGGCAGCGGGACAGACAGCACTGCCCGTCATCGAAGGAGACACTTCACTGGACCCACCCCAGGTGCATCAGTTGGAGCCCCAGAACCTCTTTTCCCATCACTAGCCAAAAAACCAGCCCCCCCCCCGCCCCACACCTGCACAACAAACCAAAGGACACTGGCCTCCCTTTTTCCTTTGGGAACATCCACAGGGGTGCCTCATCCAACACAGGAATGCCCAAGGGAAATTATGGGGAAGGGCAACACTGCACTCTGCACACGCACCAGAACGGATAGATCCCTTTCTCTTCCAGCTTCTCCCCCTGCCAGAGCTGTGTTTTAATTCCTCTTCTGCATATTGACTCACTTGAGGGGGCCCCTCCGTGTAGTCTTCATCTTTCTACATGCAAAGCTCTTCTGCGTAGGAAGCAGGATGTAACAGGTCATGTAGACTATGGGAGGAGAGCTGGTCTTGGGGTAGCAAGCATGAATTGTCCCCTTTGATAAGCAGGGTCTGCCCTGATCCGCATTTGAATGGGAGAATAAATGCATGAGCATTGTAAGATATCCCCCTTAGGACAGTGGTTCCCAACCAGGGAAGAGCACCTGCCTACTCGCATGCAGAGGGTACCAGGTTCCCTCCCTGGCATCTGCAGGATAGGACTGAGAGAGACTCCTGCCTGCAACCTTGCAGAATCTTCTGCCAGTTTGTGTAGACAATACTGAGCTAGAATGACCAAGGGTCTGACTCAGTATATGGCAGCGTCCAATGTTTCTATGTTCATCTCATGTCTGATTCTCTCCCACATGTGTATGTATATAGGATGTACATGTGCTAAGATGTTATGGTCAATCCTTCTGAGCATGGGGCAAACACACATGCATGCATTTCATCTACATGCATGTCACAGACGGTTCCTACATGAAAGTGCCTTCTCCCATACCAGCATGTTGTGACATGTGAAGCATTTCACATCAGTGTTGCATTCTGACATTCTTTACAAGTGGTCACAGCAGACATAAAAACCACTCTCCTTTCCCTGCAAGTATAATCTCCCAAGTGGAGAAACATGGATTTTATGCTTGGCCATGAGAAGATCGCTGGTGGATCAGATCCAAATGACATATCTAGCCCAGCATTCTGTTTCCAGCAGTGGTCAGCCACGTGCATCTGGGCCCAATGGCAACATACTTCCACTGTTCTTTGCTCCCAAAAGCTGATATTCAGAGTTAGACTGCCTCTGAACAGGGAGGTTCTATTTATCTGCTGTTTTGCTACATTCTGTTTGTTTTTTACTGCCTGGATTTTATTGTGGTGCTGTTGTTTTGCATTTGATTACAAGCCACCCAGGACATTTTTATTTGAAGGGTGGTGTAGACAGCTTGCTCCTGGCAGAATCTATCCACCTAACTAGGTCAGCCAAGAGGGCTAACCTCCACAGTGACACCTGCTGAGATTAATTTGTCAAGCATGCAGGACCGCAGGGCCTTCCCGGTGATTGCCCCCAGGATTTCTCAGATGAGATCCGTGTGGCTCCCCCACTCCCAGCCTTTCCGAAGCAGCTAGGTAGCTCCCTTTTCACTCAGACCTTGAGCCACTGAGTAGCTGCCTCTGGCTTTCTGTGTTTGATGGTTTTTAGTTGTATTTCTTAATGATTTCTTAAATTAGTCTGTTGTTTTTATTTGTTGTTCACCACCCATGGACCAGAGGACAAAGGGTGGTGTAAGAACATAAATAATAAACAAATGAATAAATAAATAAATATACTGGTTACATAAATAAATATAACTATCATGACTAAATATAACTATCATGGGCAGCTGCTTCTTTATCCAAGTTATCAAAGAATAATTCTTGACACATATAGCATACTTTGTGACCATTCGAAGCACTTTGTGGACCTCATTTTGGCCATCTTACAACAACACTACAAGGTAGTCCCATAATGTTTTAAGAACATAAGAACCTAAGAACAGCCCTGCTGGATCGGGTCCAAGAAGGCCCATCTAGTCCAGCATCCTGTTTCACACAGTGGCCCACCAGATGCCACAGGAAGCCTACAGGCAGGACTTGAGGGTATGCGCTCCCTGCTGCTGTCACTCCCCTGCAACTGCTACTCAGAGGCATCCCAGCTTTGAGGCTGGAGGTGGTCTATAGCCCTCCGTTGATAAGACCATTTTCACCATATGATGGGCGGAGGGGGTGGGCCTGGCTGAGGCTGCATTTTGGAGCATAGGAACATAGGAAGCTGCCAGTGCCATATACTGAGTCAGACCCTTGGTCCATCTAGCTCAGTGTTGTCTTCACAGACTGGCAGTGGCTTCTCCAAGGTTGCAGGCCAGGCAGGAATCTCTCTCAGCCCTCTCTTGGAGATGCTGCCAGGGAGGGAACCTGGAACCTTCTGCTCTTCCCAGAGCGGCCCCATTATCCCCTGAGGGGAATATCTTGCAGTGCTCACACTTCTAGTCTCCCATTCATATGCAACCAGGGCAGACCCTGCTTAGCTAAGGGGACAAGTCAGGCTTGCTACCACCAGACCAGCTCTCCTCTCCTAAGGCCATTTGAGGATGAGGCCAGTTTTGAAGAGGGATCGGGAGAAATTTCCTGACTCACAACTGCCTGAACCCAGATCAGGGGAGGCTGCAATGCGAGGCGGCTGGAGACCCAAGAAGCACACACAGGGGAGCTGCCAAGCCAAGGAAGCTACAGGCAAGGACTGAGGGCTTACATGGCTGGCAGGAGCATCGCCCCTTCCTGGACTCCGAGGGCAGCCCTCCTCCCAAGCAGACCGCCCCCCCCCCCAGTTTCACCCTCCTCCTGAAGAGACCCATCTGGAGGCAGTCAAGCATGCTCTCCACCTTCAGCTGGGTGTGGGCCTGGCATCACCTCTGCTCCTGGGGACCCAGATGTGATGGAAGGGGCTTGAGGGGAGGGGGCAGGATCCCACCTGGGGGTGCCAGGTCCTCAGAGTTCCACTTTCCTCCGTGGGTGCAGACAGCTCTGGCACTGCCTGTTCAGTGGACTGCCAGCCAGGCAGGGATCTGGACTGGGGCAGAGGCCTCTTCTTCTCTGGATCTTCCCTCCTTAGGGTTGGTCTTCCAGAGGGTGGACCCAGACACCAACTCACAGCTCTGCTGAGCTCACTGCCCTGCCTGGTGCTCCTCTGTTAGACAGCAGCCAGAGAAGCCTGGCGGTGCATTTGGGACAGAGGGGGACATTTCAGGCCAATGGGAGCGAGTGTGAACGCTTTGCCGCAGCTTCTTGGCATGCAGTGAATGGTGCTTTTCAAGAGGGGAAATCCCGCCTGGCCTTCCTAGGAGTGTGTGTGTGTGTGTGTGTGTGTGTGTGTGTTTGTGTTGGTGGAGGAGGGGAGGGCTCGTTTCAGCAAAGACTCTCCCTTTCTCTCACGAATCTCATGGGCTCCCCAGCACACACCCCACGGTTCTGCATTCCTGCAGCTGGCATAGGGCCAGCCTTGGCACCAACCACCCAAGGACCATCCCAGCTCTCTGGCCAACGACAAGGAGTCAGACAAACAAGCCCTTTGTGCAGGGAAGCAAGTGCGATATGACCGTTATCGCACCAGATGCATTGTGGGGGTCCCTCTGTGGCTGCAGGGGGGGGGGACCAGGAATACTCCGGGGTGGGGGGGACAACCTTCACACACCCCGAGACAGAAGTTCTGCCGCGGTCCTCGCAGCAAAGCATGCACTGGGTCTCTCCCACTGCACTCATGTGAACCAGGGGAAAGAGCATTTGGTAACCCTCTCGAGCACTGGCAGCGGCTTCTCCAAGGTGGCAGGCAGGAGTCTCTCTCAGCCCTATCTGGATTAGTCAGGGAGGGAACTTGGAACCTTCTGCTCTTCCCAGAGTGGCTCCACCCACTGAGGGGAATCTCTTGCAGTATGCATCCAGGGCAGACCCTGCTTAGCTAAGGGGACCAGTCATGCTTGCTACCACAAGGCCGGCTCTCCTCTCCCAGCCCTACCTGGGAATTTTGCCAGGGAATGAACCTGGGACCTTCTGCATCAAGCAAGCATGAAGACGCTCTTCCAATGCTCTATGACACCACCCTCTATGGGAAATACTGTATCTGACAGGGCTCACATGTAGTTTCCCAGCCAGTGCAAACCAAGGTCGACCCTGTGTAGCAAAGGGCCCAATTCATGCTTGCTACCACCATCTGTCTTCTGTGCAGACAGAGGCAGAGCTGTAAACATGCTTATATTTCAGTTGCCCCCATCACCAACATTAGGTTTAATGCCTCTTTTAGGGGTCGGTCAGTCCCTAACACAGCAGTCCCTGTTTTCTGGGGTCTTTCCCTAGGAAATTACTGTTGCTATCCCACCTCCTCCTGCATTTTTGCATTTTGGGAATCGTTTCTTAAAATGCGGTGAAGCGCTAGAAATGTCATCTTCATGCTTCAGCTTCCTTCCTTCCTGGTCTCCAGCATTTAAACTTGCCGAATGGATGAATCCTGAATCTAGTGTGCATGGTGCATGCGCACGAACATTAAACTCCATGTAGGACGCAGGCTATTTCACATGCTACAATGAGGCTCCTTTTGAACAGCTAATAACCATGTGTGGTTGTACAATTGTCTGTTTCTAGCCTATTTTTTAAACCTCAAGAACAGACCATCTTCCTGGCTTTTAAATCAGTGAAGGACAGGCTGCTACAGAATAAATTAGCAGAGCAGGTGGTGTAGAGCCCCCCGCCCAGCAATATATTTTATGTATGTATTGATGTATTCATTTATTTAAGCACTGATAGCCCACCTACTTTCAAAAGAAGACAAGGATGCTATTCACACGAGCGTGCAAAACTGGGCTAAGGCAGCCCAGACCCGTTTTGCACACTCACGTGAACCACCAGGATCGGGATCGATCCTGGTGGCTACATGGCAGCAAACCCGCCTAAGTAGCCACCTGTGGTCCCTCTAATCATATTCATCTCTGTGCAGAATGAGTTTTGTTCTGGGCAGCAGTATCCAGGCACTGTGTGTGCACATGCATTCAGAGGGGGCCTTCCTTGTTCAACCTGAGCGGGATCTAAAATTAACTGAGCGGACATCAGGAAACTTGTGAGCGCATGCACATGCACACTCCTGAGAGGGAACAGTGGTAGCCATCCAGTTAAACCAAGTTAAGGGAGCGAGCAAGGCAATCCGCCCACCCAGAGACTTGAAGGTGCTCGTCTGCGGGGAAGATTAGTTACGCCCTGCTTGCTTCCCTACAGACTGCCCCGGAGATCGTGAGAAGAGCTCTGAGGTGGCTCACAAAAGAACTACGGAAACCAAAAACACCATAATAAAACACAATGAAGCTATTCTCACCATCACTGAGAAGTGGGCTAAGGGAGCTTGTGCAGGGCATCCTGGAACTTCTGGGACACGCCCCTGATCCCCACCCAGGGCTGCCTCTTGCTTCACACCGATCGTGTGAAGCGCCTCAATGATGCAGCAATAATGCACTGAGAGGCTGGAGAACCGGTCTTGCAGGAGCGAGCATGAATGGTTCCCTTTGCTAAGCAAGGTTTGCCTTGGTTTACATTTGGATGGGTGACCACATGTGAGCACTGTCTGCAGTAAGGGGCTGAGGCCATAGCCCAGGGGCAGAGCATCTGCTTTGCATGCAGAAAGCCCCAGGTTCAAGCCCTGGCAGCATCTCCAGGTAGGGCTGGGAAAGACTCCTGCCTGGAACCTTGGAGAGCTGCTGCCAATCTGTGCAGACAGTACTGAGCGAGATGGACCAGAGTCTGGCTTGGTGGGATGCAGCGTCCTATGTTCCTAAAAGCAGAATTGAAACCATTTGGTTAAAATTATCACAGAGCAGAGTTAAGGGACTAGCAGATCTCAAAGTAATAATTGGGCCAACCCACCAAAAATAGGTTTTCAGTTGCCACTTAAAAGCCAGCCCAGAGGGGAACAACCAAATAAATACCAGGCAGGAGGGGCTTCCAGAGAGCAGGGGCCGCGGACTGTATATCACCGGCAGTGGAACTTCAGATGGTGGTGGGACGTACAGCAGATCCTCTCTGTATGTCCTTATGAGTCAGGCAGTTTCATGTAGGAGTACGTGGTCCTTCCTTCTAAGCTGTTTAGGCCTTTAAAGGTTTAGCACCTTGAATCGCACCTGCATTGGCAACCAGTGCAGTTGATACAGCAGTGGGAGATATGGTCTGAACACCTGGCCTTAGCCAGGATCCTCCCTGCCACTGCATTCTGCATCAGTCATAGTTTCCAGAGAACCTTCCGGGGCAGACACACATACGAAGCCAGAAGTGATATAGGCCTGGACCACTGTGGCAAGGCCCATCTGATCTAGGTATGGGGGCTCCTGGGGCACCACTAGTTGAAAGTGAACAAAGGCAGCTGTGGCAAAACCAGGCCCAGGAGCACTTAAGGGGAATGCTAGCCCATCCAGAACAGGCTGATAACTTGCTCTGGGGTTAGGAACTTAGGAATGTAGGAAGCTGCCATATAATGAGTCAGAACATTGGTCCATCTAGCTCAGTATCATCTTCACAGACTGGCAGCGCCTTCTCCAAGGTTGCAGGCAGGAATCTCTCTCAGGCCTATCTTGGAGATGCTGCCTGGGAGGGAACTTGGGATCTTCTGCTTTTCCCAGAGCAGCTCCATCCCCTAAGGGGAATCTCTTCCGGTGCTCACACATGTAGTTCTCCCATTTGTATGTAACCAGGGTGGACCCTGCTTAGCTAAGGGGACAAGTCATGAATCTCTGTTTTGTCCAGATACAATTTCAGCTTGTTAACTTTTTTCCATCACCACCTCTAGGCATTGATAAAAGACTGTCACAACCTTTCCAGCGGGGATTGGACTGAAATGTACAAGTGAGCGTCATTAGCATCCTGAAGACCGTCATACCGATGACATTCCACACCATAACTCAAGACAACATCTGCCAGCGGTTTTATGGAAATGTTAAACAGCATGGAGGACAACAGAAGTGTGTGGATGGTGCCAAAAGCTAACAGCCATGGTGTTGAGCAAATGTCCCCCAGCACCACCTTCTGAAACCCTCCCAACACATAGGACCAGACAGAGCCATCAGTAAGCAGTGACCTCAGTCTCAGCCCAGCCAGGTGGACCAGAAGGATACTATTGTTGACGGTATCAAAAGCCATTGAGGCGTCCAGCAGGACCAGTAGGGATACACTCCCCCATCTAGCTCCCGGCATCATTCTTCCACCAGAGAGACCAAGGCTCTTTCAGTTCCAGAAACAGGCCAGAAACCAGACTGAGAAGGGTCCAGATAGTCCTCCATGAATCTGTGGAGCTGGGTCACCACTCCTGGCTCAAACATCTGGTCTGAAAGGGGGAAGTTCAGAACTGGCTGGCCGTTATCCTCCAGACGGTGGGATCATGGGAGGGTTCCTTCAGAGGCAGATAGAAAGGGAGTAATGTGGCTTCATCCTGGGCATGAGATTGACTGTTCCAAGCCTGTTCTTGCTTTCATCTGTGAAATGTTGGGGAATCTGAGCAGAGGTGCATCTTGGGAATTTTGGAGTCTGGATCTAAAGGCCTTTGGAGGTCCCCCTTCCTGCCGCTGCAAGTTAATCATCACCCCTCTACACAAACACACACACCATGACACATACAGTATTTTTAACATGTGGGTTCCTGAGGGCACAAACAGCAACTGAACTCACAAGAATGTAAGGATATAAAAACTGGTCTATTTATGCAAATATGCATTAGCAGAAACATTTCAAGATGCAATTTAACATATTCCCATCCCACACATGTCTTTTCTCACTCCCCCCACACCTGCCGCCATCTCTAAAGCAGAGGTCACGCTTGGCACAGGTCACAGTCACGCTTGGCTGCGGGCCAGCAGTGGAGCGACCACACCACCCGGGACAGACGAATGAGGATTTGGGGGCCCCCAGCCTGGGTGTGTGAAGGCCCTGGACTTCAGCCTGGAAGTCTGAAGGTGCAGCCCCTCTGCCTCTGGAAATGATCGATGAAGAGTGTGCCACTGCCATATAAATGGTTAATACAGGGGTTCTCAAGCTTGGGTCCCGAGCAGTGTTCCCTCTAAGATGGATCCCCAATTGTTGTTGACTACAACTCCCATAATCCCCAGCTGGGGATTCTAGGAGTTGTAATCAACAACATCGGGGAATCCCTGTTAGAGGGAACACTGGCCTCCAGAAGTTGCTGGATGACTGCTCCATTGGGCATTGTAGCTGGGGATGATGGGAGTTATAGACCAACAGCATCTCAGAACCCCTGAGTTAAAAGTATTGCTTGCTGGTGCCTGAACACCGGCCATTTTTGTGCTGTCTTTTGCCTCGCACACAAAATCTGCTGCACAATCTGGACTGTTCCCAGAGGGCCCGGATGGGACGGCTGACTCAAAATATTTCCCAATCAAACAAACATTGGTGTCAGTCAGTCAGCAAGGCTGCTGCTGCTTTGTTTTATGGGTGCTGCTGAAACTTCAAAGCAAAAAAGAGCCGTTGAACGGATGATAACGATTGAGCAAGAACAGGCAGTAAAACCCAGAAGAACGCACCCGCGGAGCACGGGGGTGCCTTATCTTTATTACCCGGCCCCTCCTCTTCTTGTCCCAGGCCTGGGGGCTGCTTCCTCTGCCATACATATTTTTGGCTTATTCTTTCTCCAATGGCAGGATAAGCAGTGCGAATGTTCAGTCCATCCAGGCTGCACGGTCTGCACTCACAGGGCACAGTGGCTGGCATCCTGATTAAAATTACTAGAGGAAGTCCTACTGAAACTTAGTTGTCCTTTAGGGAAGAAAGCTGGTCTCCTGGAAGCAAGCATAAATGGTCCATTTTGCTAAGCAGGGTCCTCCCTGGTTGTGTCTGAATGAGAGACTACATGTGAGCACTGTAAGGTCTTCCCCTTAGGGGATGGGGCCACTCTGGGAAGAGCATCTGCATGCTTACAGGCAGAAGGTTCCAAGTTCCCTCCCTGGCAGCATCTCCAAAACGGGGCTGAGAGAGACTCCTGCCAGCGACCTTGGAGAAGCTGCTGCCAGTCTGTGTAGACCAGGGATTCTCAATGTTGGGTCCCCAGATGTTATTAGACTTCAACTCCCATAATCCCCAACCAAAGGCCACTGGGGTGAGGCATTATGGGAGCTGAAGTCCAATAACATCTGGGGACCCAATATTGAGAATCCCTGGTGTAGACAATCCTGAGCTAGAGGGACTGAGGGTCTGACTTGGCAGAAGGTGGCTTCCTATGTTCCTAGAGTTAACTCTTGAGTAGTAAAGTGTGTGCTGTCAATTTGGTGTCGACTTCTGCAACCACAGAGCCCTGTGGTTGTCTTTGGTAGAATACAGGAGTGGTTGAGCATTGCCTCCTCCCATGCAGTATGAGATGATGCCTTTCAGCATCTTTCTATATTGCTGCTGCCTGATATAGGTGTCTTCCATAGTCTGGGAAACATACCAGCGGGGATTTGAACTAGCAACCTCTGGCTTGCTAATCAAGTCATTTCCCTGCTTGTCAAGGTAAAGTGTGCCGTCGAGTCGGTATCGACTCCTGGCAACCACAGTACACAGTCATAAACTCCCAGATCTTCTCCGTCCACTGATTTTTAGTGGGTTATTGGGCAACACAGTTCCTGGCAGTTGTAATCTATAAAGGTCTTGCAGGCATGATCAATGATCATTGTTCATATTTTTAGCAAACAAGATGTAGAAGCATGGACTTTGGATCCACATCACGTTTTGCATGCAAGATCTATTGACAGAAACCAGCCACAAGGTTTAAGAACTGCTGAAAAGTAGGACATCCTTGGATGAGGAAAAAGAAGTCTGTTTGGCCACATCCCTTCCAACACAGAAGACAGTGAGCTTCTTCTCACAAGCAGTGAGAAGGGCTAGAGGGTGGACTGTGGCTTGTGGGGAAAGCTGATTAAATGTACCTTCCCCGCAGATGAGCAGTTCTTCTTCCTTGGGTGGGCAGATTGCCCGCCCAGATGAGCAACGGCTCTTGCTGGTAGGTAGCTCCAAGGGTCGGGGTGCCGGGATGTGCCGCCCCACATCACCCCACCCCCGGAGCTCTTCTGAGGGCAGGCTACTCATCTGAGTCTGCCACTCTGGTGTCTCCAGGATCTGACGGTTCACACCCGCGTGCAAAACTGGGCTGGGCTCCTTTAGCCCAGTTTTGCACGTGCGTGTGAATAGACTGTAATTTCAGTGAATTAAGTAATGCTTTGGTGGGGTCACATAACATCTGCTTAGGATCTTATACTGAACTTCCTTGATTTTGATGGAGAGATTAGCCATGGAAGACCAGATATTCTGCCAGTCCTTTGTCTGAAAGGAGACATCCAAAGCCATGCCCCATGTCCATGTATAAGGTTTCTTCAACAAGGAAATTGGCAGGAGAAGCTGGTAAAGAACGGACCCAATTCCCTTGGGTGAAAGAGTGGATGATTTGCCTGGTTCCGGCAAATTAAAGCAGCCACCTTGCTGAAGCTGAGCCGGGAAGTCTTGTTCCAGTTTGGAAACAAGACCTGGAAATTCCAGACTCCAAAATCCAGGGGGGTGGATGCTTTTTGAAAGCCTCCCTAGTTTATCTTTGTTTCTTTCAATGAAGGGAAGCAAAGGCACCCTCTTTCCCTTATGGTGCAGACATTCCTTTGCCATATTCTTCCCCTTATGGCAAAGGTACTCAGAGATCTTTCCCCAAACCTTAGAACGGAAACTACATCTCAAAGTGACCTTCTTTGGGAAAGGCTTCTGCCTGAGATTCTAAAGAGCCATCTGGGGATAGTGTTCACACAATCACAGCAATCCTGATGAAAGAGTTAACCAGGCTTGACTGCTGACCCCTGTGCAGCTAGTTGTGAGAATCCAGAATTTCTGGCTAATCTTGGTCAGACTGCTGTGGTTCAACCACATTTAACCAGGATAGATAACCAGGATCAGATGCATGGCTTGCGGGCTTCTTAGAAGCACCTGATTTGTTACTGTGGGAAGCAGGGTGGCAGGGACTATATGGATTCAAACAGATGCTGTTGCAGTTTCCCACACTGAGCAGGGAGTTGGACAAAAAGACCTCCAAGTTCCCTTCCAGCTCTATGATTCCAACTCTATGATCCCTTCTGACTCTATGGTTGGACAAGAAGACCTCCAAGGTCCCTTCTGACTCTATGATCCCTTCTGACTCTATGGTTGGACTAGAAGACCTCCAAGGTCCCTTCCAACTCTATGATTCTATGATTGGTTTGATTCAGCAGGGCTTTTCTTGGGTTCTTTCCCCTCCAACCACTGATTGCTGTTTTCTTCTTTGGTGTTTTGAGACTGTTTTGAGCCCAAGAAAGGCAGATTATACAAGATTAAAATTGTTTGACAGTAGAAGTTCATCAGAGGTAGCTTACCTCAGTACAGGAAGGCAGGAATGGGGGGAAACTGTGCCTGCTGAATCATACTTTATGAAAGATTCACGATTTCCAGCACAAAAAGCAACCAGAGCAGTGACAATTCTTTAATTCCTGAGCTTGCCTTGCAATAGCAAAAACTGAACAACCCACCCCAGAGTTCTACATTAGTCACCACTGACAAAGCCAGGTGTGCAGCTGCAAAACCAAAAACAGATAAACCAGAAATATGCACAGCATGATCTGGCCGAAGTGGGACACCAAAGCCAAATTCAGCTAGGGGAAACACAAAGCGTGCCTGGATCTGTTGCCCCAAAATAGCCGCTCTTATTTTGATGGCGGCTGCATTTCCACCTGTCAGGCTGAGCTGCTGCAGAAGCCAGCCCGGGGAAGGCACAGCTGCCGTGGCACTGGGGAGCCTTCGCTAGGGCTCCGGTTTGTCTGCCTCGCACTTCCTGCTAGAAGGATCTGCCCCGACACGTCTGAGGAGGCTGGTTCCGAGTTGTCCTTTTTGGGTGAGGAAGAGCAGAGTCATGCCATGGAGCTCCAGATTCAGACAGCCTCACCCAGACGGGGAAGAACCCAGGGATGATTTGGAGGTCAGCCTGGTCAAGCCTTAAGAACAGCTGTCAGATGTACAGGAAGGAACACACCCAGTGCTGTTGGCTCCCTGTTGGCTGTGGGGGTGCAGTGCACAGTGGTCCAGAGGGTTTATGTTTTTAAAGGGGTGCCCTACTATTTAAAAACAAGAACTTCTGGTAAGAACCTAATCCACCTACCTTCCTTCCACTATAATCTTAACTGATAATTACCATCTTCACAAGTTAGCGCACTTGCGCCTCAAATGTTCACATGTCTGCCATCTTGAATTGGGGTGCATGACATCATCACAAACTATGCCATTGAGGCGTCCCTGTGTGTCACTAGAACGGTACCAAATTTGGTCCAAATCGGTCCAGGCATTGCAAAGTTGATAGAGACGCACACAGGGGCGGAGCCACCACTGGGCGAACGGGTTCAAAGAACCCAGGCCGCTGCCAATCAGGGGCCGCACCTCGCGACTCCGACACCCTCCCGCATCTGACGTCAGAAACAGGGGGCATTATTTCGCTCCCAAACGAGGCCGCGTGGCTCCATCTGGAAACGAAATCGGCCCGTGCTGCATTGGCAAAGCGGGCCGAAGTGACTCTCCCTGCTTTAAAGGCAGGGAGAGCCGTTCCAATCACACTGCCAATAGAGTGCAGGCTGATCTCCCTCTCAAATGGGGCCGATCTCCCTTCAAAATGGGGCTGCATGGCCCCATTTGGGAGGAAGACCACGCCCCACGTCAGATGTGGGGGTGCCCCCCTACATCTGACGTCAAATGTGCAGGGTGGGGCCAGGGGGCCACAGTGGCAGACGGACATGGGCCACCACCAGCCTCGCTCCACGCCTGGACACACACACACACACACACACACACACACAAGATCTCCAGTGTTCCCTCTGAGAGAGATTCCCAGATGTTATTGACTACAACTCCCAGAATCCCCAGCTGCAGTGGCTTTTGCTTGGGGATTATGGGAGTTGTAGTCAACAACATCTGGGAATCCCTCTCAGAGGGAACACTTGGTGATCTCATAAGGTTGCTTTCCTGAGTAGGCTAAAAAAATGCCGTTGAAACACTGCGATTTTTAAAATCTGGTTTTTAAAAAGCATGAGGCTGAGACATGCTTGGAGGACACAGCTGGTGGCCCTGCAAGTGTGGCCCCTAGTGCAAGAAATGCGAGCGCAGGAGTGTGATTGCTTGGCTGAAGATGGCTCTCTGCCTTGAACCCTGGAAATGTCCCAACAGTCAGAGGAGGAGGAAATCCAATGCATTCCACGGCCATTTGGTCCCTCTAGCTCAGTAGTATCTACACTGACTGGCAGCAGCTTCTCCAAGGTTTCAGGCAGGAGTCTCTCTCAGCCCTACCTGGAGAGATGCTGCCAGGATTATCTATCTATCTATCTATCTATCTATGTGATTTGTACACCGCCCCAAACTTTCGTCTCTAGGTGGTTAACAATACTATAAAAACAAATTTAAAACATACACAAAAACGTAAAACAATTTTAGCTAATTTAAAATCAAACACAGATTAAAACCTAAACAATTTAAAAAGCATATTCAGCTGTCTGTAAAATACTGGTTAGTTTAGGAAAGCAGCTACTGGGCATAATTAATATGTAGAATTTACTGCCACCGGATATGGTGATGGTCATGAACTTGTTTGGCTTTAGCAGAGAGTAGTTAGACAAATTCATGGCCGATGGTCTAATGGCAATGATAGCTATATGGAGCCTCTGTGTATGCCAGCAGTCTACCTTTGAGTACCAGATAAGGTGCTGTTGCGGACAGCCTGCATCTGAGCTTTCTGGAGGCATCCAGCTGTCCACTGCTGGAAGCAGAATGCTGGGCTAGAGGAACTCCTGGAGCCAAGCGACATGTCCCACCAGACTTTCAGGACAGCCCAATGCCATTTGCTTCTGGTAAAAGCAGCTGTATTCACCCAGCTTGATTTTGATCACACTGTGACCCTGGTCAAAGGGAGCGTAGGGGAAGGCCACGGTGGGGTGGGGTGGGGTGGGGTGGGGCCAACGTTTTCTCCTTGCCAGTTCCCCTCCCTCAAAGCTAATGTGACTCACAGAAGGGGTAACTAGCTGCAGCTGTGGAGAGTGATTTTGACTGGGGCCTTGGCATGAGGCCCAGCCCAGGTGAGTCCCCGGATGTATGGCATGGCCTTGCAGTGCGTCCAAACTGGGGTTCACCACAGCTGCTTTTAGGAGAACAGGATTACATCAGGCTCAGTCTGGTCTATCAGGATCCTTCCTTCCTTCCTTCCTTCCTTGTGGTAAGGGAAATGTGCAATGATGGAGGGGTGAGGGGTCCGGGGTGACCAGAAAGAGTTTCTCACTCTCCAGAGCAGCCGTGAGTTGCACTTGTGGCAAAATGGCCCCTATCTCGCCAAAGGAAAGTCAACAACTGGTGACAGCTCTAAACCTGCTGGCCTTTCTGTGATACCCAGGAAGTTCTGTTTGCTCACTTTATTCTGCTTGGCTCTTTGGAGGTCTCCTTCTCCTTCTTTTAATCTCAAGGCCTGTCCAGTTCTCAGAACTGAGGCCATAAAGGAGGGCTATAGAAACCACCAGCTGTGATTAGGAAATGGTAGATGAGAAGGGCGAGGTGGGGGATTTATGGCCTGCCCGGACCAGTGTCACCTTGGCAGGCGTGAACTTCACAGGCCCCCCCCCCCCACACCCCTTCCATTTGTCTTATCTGGGTGTTAATGCCTGACACTTAATTACATACAGGCTGGTTTCTATGGGCAGAGCCTGAAGCTTAACCCTTCTGCTGCTGCTCCTCTTGCATGACGGACTTGGAGTAGCACAGCAGTTCTCCGCTTGGGTTCCAAGACATGGTTGGACGACAATGCCTATAATCCCTAGCCACAACAGATGGCTCTCAACTTGGAGCCCCCATGTGTTGTGGACTACAATTCCCATCACCCCTTTCAGCTGTTGTGACTGGGATGATAGGAGTTGTAGTCTAACAACATCTGGGGACCCCCAAGGGCAAGAACTCCTGGACTAGCAGGTCTCCAGGGGAAGACATGCACAACATTTTTCAGGAAAAATCCAAACAATAGAGGCCTTTATTAGGACCCCCCAAAAGTCAGAAAATTGTGAGAAAGCTTTTGGGTTTAACAGAATTCTTCCTCAAGCTGGAATTCAATGGTGGCTGCAGGGCAAGAGGGGACAAGCCACCCCTCAGAAAAGCAGTTGCCCCCCACCTGCCCTGCCCCCCATTTCTGTTTTAGGAATCTAACCTGTGAGACACAGCATGCCCACCCAGAAATGCACTTTGCCCCCTCTGGGCCCCCCTCAATTTTCTTTCTGATGCTGTCAAACACTGGATGTCACACAAACACACACACACAGAGGCAGGGAAGAGAGGAAAAGAATGTTGCTGGTACAGAGTTGTCTGCAAGATGAGAATAGCTACAGAAAATGTAAATTAAATACAAAATCCCAATGTATTCTCCCTTACCACAAAAAGAGGGGGAAATGCTCTTTTTTTGGGGGGGGGACAATGTTATTTAGGAAATAGGAACATAGGAAGCTGCTACATAACGAGTCAGACTATTGGTCCATATAGCTCAGTATTGTCTACACAGACTGGAAGCATCTTCTCCAACATTACAGACAGGAGTCTCTCTCAGTCCTATCCAGAGTTGCCAGGGAGGGAACTTGGAAGAACCTTCTGCATGCAAGCCTGCAGGTGCCCTTCCCAGAGGGGCCCCATCCCCTGAGGGGAATATCTTACAGTGCTCACATGTCATCTCCCATTCAAATGCAAACCAGGGCAATCCCTGCATAGCCAAGGGGACAATTCATACTTGCTACCCCAAGACCAGCTCTCCTTGATTCTTCCCCCACCTGAGTGCTTGCTCGAAACACGATGAGATTTTGTATTAAGGTCATGTTTTCTGCACCTACCCAGGTCCCCATTTTGGCTCAGTTTCTGGTGCTGCTGACCCCCTGCTTTTCCTGTGTCTGCAAGATGTGGCAGTTTCAAAGTGGCAATGCAAGATGGCTACTACAATCCCCCCCACACATATGAAGATAGGAAGTGAGTCCCACTGGCCACAGCAACAGAAGCATGCACAGGAAACAAAAGGGGCTCTCTTTGTACTCCTTGCACTTTGGAAAGAGGCCAGGGGCGGGGAATCTTCCGGTGGCAGAAAAGGCAGCGGGGCGTGTTTTGTGCTTCCCAGGAGGGGCAGCAGTCCAGCCCACGCTTGCTGATCAATGGCGGAGGGGCAGGCAACCCACAGGCAGTGCACTGGGCCCAGCGTGTCTTGCTGGCGCCCCTGATTCTGGCCTGGCCGTTGGTCAAGGGCTGTTCTCGTGGTCAGAAGCCGCCAACCCTCATTCAGGAGCCATGCACGCTCCTGACTGGCTGGGGCGAGGATTCTGCAAGCCAAGTTGCGGGAGGGGCAGAGGCGCCCTTTGCCAGGGGCCTTGGGGATCTGGTCCGTGGGCGCCTGTCTCCGGAGAGGCCTCCAAAACCCTTCTCAACCGCCACTGCGCTGCATGGACGGTAGTGGAGACGGGGGGTGGCCGGAGGGGTGCGGACTGGGGTGGGGGAGGCAGCAGCGGCAGCAAGAGCTCCTTCCCCGGGCCAGCCTGCTGCCCAAATGACAGGTCGGGCCATTTTCGACCCATTTCGGGCCTCTGCGTGTGTGCTCAGAGAGTCCCTAAAGGGACCCCAAAGGGCCCCACCTGTCATTTGGGTGGCAGGCAGGCTCAGGGAAGGAGCTCTCGTTGCCGCCGCTGCCTCCTCCGCCTCAGGCCTCACCCCCGCGGGCTTCCCCCTCTTTCCACATGCCTGCCGCACCGTGGCAGCTGAAAAAAGAAAGGAAAAAATATATTTAACTTGCCCCTGACCCCCCTCAAGCAGGGGAGTGGTGGTGGGGGGGGCCACTAAAGCCCTTCAGGTCCAGGCTCCTAAATTACCTAGGTGGGCCCCTGGGGAGGGGGAAATGCTCATCGGCAAGCTGGGTACGGAGGCAGGAGCTGGGGGCAAAGCCAGACTTGGGATTTGGTGCTGGCTGAGGCAGGGCGGTGCTGAGGAAGGAGATGGTGCCTTTTAGAATCTGCAAGACTGCCACTGCCCAGCCCGGTGCCCTCCCTTCCCAAGAATGGGAGCCCTAGGTAACCACCTAGGTCCAGCTAGTGGACAGGCCAGCCCTGGCTAGCATTGAACAAGCAGTGGGGAAAGAAAGCTGTCCCAGGGCCTCTTGGGGTGGGGGGAAGGCAGGGCAGCCACATCATTGGGGTGACAGCTTGCTCTTTGCTTGCTCCCTCCCACTTCTCTGAAGAAGGTGGTGGGGAGATGTGGGCGGGCAGGGCCCCATCTTCCCTTTTTGCCCCAGGGCCCACCCCGACCGTGCTGTGCCCCTGACTGGTGCAGCAAGGGACACTGCCTGGGGCATGCCTCGCGTTTTGCAGGGAACCTTTGCAGAATTTCTTCAGACATCCCCCTGTGATTTTGCAAGCAGCAGGACCTTCTTCATGCACTGGCACGACCTTATCCATTGTGCATGTGCATAATTACGAGTCAGGATGTCGGCCAGTAAGAGTAAAGCAAGGTAGCCATACAAGTTCTTTGATTTTAGAAATTGGAGAGGGGGTCTTCCTCTTGAGTAAATACAGGCATAACGTGCATTTAGTCTGTATTTTTTAAAGGGGGGGGGCGTCATCTTTTTATTTTATTTTATTTTATTTTATGATTGATTGATTGGTTGTTAAATTTCTATACTGCCTTTCATTAAAACAATCTCAAGGCGGTTCAAACAAAAGTTAAAACAAGACTATAAAAATTACACAGTTAAAATATAAAGCTAGATATAAAAATGAAGATGTGATTAATAAGATTAAAAAGCAAGCACAATATAACAACAAAATATACAAAGCAGCAGCAATAGAAACAATCATATACAAGCCTGGGTAAAAAGCCAAGATTTTACACGCTTTCTAAAAACTGTGATGATAACTGCAGAGCAGATGGCCACTAGTTGCCAGAGTCTGGGGGCAGCAACAGAGAAGGCCCGGTCCTGTGTGCACGACAGCCAAGCCTCCTTCATTGTCGGCACCCAGAGCACGGCCAGACAATCTCGTCTTAAATTCAGAGTCGTCTTCTATTTGGGTACATACTGTAACCAAGGTGCCAGGCAAAGTCAAGATCCCACGGGAGGGCATTAGGAACATAGGAACATAGGAAGCTGCCATATACTGAGTCAGACCATAGGTCCATCTAGCTCAGTATTGTCTTCACAGGCTGGTAGTGGCTTCTCCATGGTTGCAGGCAGGAGTCTCTCCCAGCCCTCTCTTGGAGAAGCCAGGGAAGGAACTTGGAACCTTCTGCTCTTCCCAGAGTGGCAGCTCCATCCCCTGAGGGGAATCTCTTGCAGTGCTCACACTTCTAGTCTCCCTTTCATATGCAACCAGGGTAGACCTTGCTTAGCTAAGGGGACAAATCATGTTTGCTACCACAAGACCAGCTTTCTTCATAGTTGCACGGTGAAAGCTCTTCCTCCAGGCCTGTTATGATTAAACAAATAGTTATTTATTTCTATTGCTATCTGCAATTTTGCTCTTGTGGAAACAGACATCCTTCCTACAACTTCTTGGAAGCCCAGCTTGGACCAGAGCCCTGTGTGCAGGGAGAGCTTCTCTATGGGAGAAAGAGCCTTCTCTGCCATAATCTCCGCTCTTCCCTCCACTGTCGTATCAAAACAGCCAAATCAATTTCCCACCACCCCACTCAAAGGTCACAGAACAGAGGCCCTCCTGAATGGGCTGCAGCTGGCTTGACCTTTTCTTTGTCTTATACCCAGAAATTAAAACCGTCAGCACAAATTCTATGCAACGTGCAAGGATGTTACGGAATATGTTATCTTGCGCTCCGGGAACGTCACTGCTTTTGAAATAACACAGTAAAGTCTTTGGTGGTTAGAGTGGGTGAGGCAGCCTTTAAAAAATGTTCATTGCTGCCCGTAACTGTTGTAGCAAATTTCTATGGGAATCAGCAAAGCGGCTGAAGTTCACTGGTGTCAGATCTCCAAGTTCCGTTTGGACACCCAGGGACATCATGTCTGCACATCACACATTTGCCTGGGTTGTTTCTGGCCATGCCAGCAGGCTGGGTAGAGAGGGGAGTGCCTCTGAGCATGTGCAAATTGACAGCTTTCACAGAGAACATCCTCCTAATTGTATGAGCCACCCCACGACTTGGAAGAATCTTTAGGATGTTTTCATAAAAGACAAATGCAGCCCAGTCTTATGAGTGTTTACTTGAGAGTAAATCCCACTGTTCCGCATGAGTAAGTGTGTATAGGATCACAACCTTAAATTGTTGTTGGGTGTGTGTGTGTGTGCGATCACATCTCCATGATGATGTCACATTGAGCTTAGATGACTTTAAAAGGAGATGAGAACTCTATCAATGGCTATTAGCTGTGATACCTAAGAACCTCTGTATTCAGAGGCAGTCTACCTCTGATCACCACGTGCTGGGAAGCAACTACAGGGGAGGGCTGTTGCTTTCAGGCCCTGCTTGTGGGCTTCTGGAGGCTTCTGATTGGCCCAGAGGCAGGGAACCACAAGATTCATGATTCTCAAATGGAGTGCCTGGACACAAGAATGTAACATGAGAAAACAGCTAGCTCATGGAGACTGCTGTTAGATCTCGCCAGACCTAAGGTGTGAGCTACTTGACTGCTTGGTGTGCTGTGAATCTCCTGGGAGCCAAAGTACCCAGGCCCTTAGCTAGTGGGTGTCCAGGAGGGGTGTCCTGGGTTAAAAACTTCCCAAAATTTTAAAGCCCAGCTTTCTCTGCAAAGGCAAGCCAACTTTTGTTATAAATTAGAAGCACTCCTGTTGTGGTTACTTAATGAAGACAGTTTACAGTCTCTGTGGGTTTTTATTTGTTATAAATAACAATACTCTGTTGTAGTTGATGGATGAAAACACTTCACAGTTTAAGCATACTCTTGGTGTAATTGTGTAAGGAAACCTGCTTACAGTTTTAACCATGTGAATTTTTATTGAATTTATTAAAGACATTGGCATAGAAAATTGCAATTTCTGTTTGACTAATGCATTACCTCAGTATAAGTGTCCCAGACTGCAAATTGCTTTTAAGAGGCCATATAACCTGGATCACTAACTTAAGTGGCGCAGTGGGGAAATGCTTGACTAGCAAGCGAGAGGTTGCTGGTTCGAATCCCCGCTGGTATGTTTCCTAAACTATGGAAAACACCTATATCGGGCAGCAGCAATATAAGAAGATGCTGAAAGGCATCATCTCATACTGCATGGGAGGAGGCAATGGTAAACCCTTCCTGTATTCTACCAAAGAAAACCACAGGGCTCTGTGGGTGCCAGGAGTCGAAATTGACTTGATGGCATACTTTACTTTATAACCTGGGCCACCCACTTTGTGACACACACCCCTCGGACCTTTAGGGTGGCTCTGGGCCTGAAAGCACCCACTCATGGAGGAGACTGCCCACAGCCTCTCTCTGCAGCCTCTCTTAATCGCTTACCTGTGCCTCCTTCCAGTCAGTGGCTGACATGATGGGGAAAATTACTCCAAGCAGTGCATGTACAAGGACTGCCTTCTTGAGCAATTCTCCTCATCATGTAGGCCAGCCTCTGTTATGGGTGGCTGATTGGGTTACTTCAGGATGGTGTGATCAGACTGGTCACTCCCAGCTCAGGCATACCGCAGATGAAGTTGCCTGTTGCATGTCTGCATGCTTCATGGTACACTGAGCTCAGTACATTGAGCTAAATAGCTCATCTCAAAGACCTTGCAAGATGCGATAGCTAAAAGAGGGAACTAGTAGCGACTCTCTTGGGGCACATGAGTGTGTCCAGCCAGGAGGCCCAGACAGATTACCCAACTACTCACACAGAAACAAGGAAGTGGGTTTGACTGAAGGTAGGCGGTACTTTCTCTTACACAAGTGTGTAATAGTGAGATGGGTCTCCACTTTGGATCTGGAATGGGCAGGGCTGGTTCAGAAGCTGCCACCCCTAGCCCTGCGATTTGGAAGGGAACATGTTGAGAATGTGCCCATCGGGACAGCCTCCATGCATATCCCGACACCCTCCGTCCTGACACATCCATTTATCCTGCAACCAGGAGGGAGACTGTTCTCCAAAAATTTATTTAAATAAATATTGGGAGCACAAGGGAGACAACCGAGGAAAGGGACAACATTGAGATGGGGTAAAAGGTGGAATAGCCAATGAGGTGTAGTGGTTAGAGGCTGGAGCTGAAGATGCCGATTCTGTACTCAGCCCTCTGCTCAGCTGGGCATGATCTCCCTTGCGGCTGGCTCCTATGCAGAGTCAGGCATGCTGAAGCCTGTTCATTTCAATCACCTTTGGTTCACTTTGGGAGGAGAGCTGGCCTTGTGGTAGCAAGCATGACTTGTCCCCTTAAGCTAAGCAGGGTCCGCCCTGGTTGCATTTGAATTGGAGACTTGATGTGTGAGTACTGGAAGAGATTCCCCTTAGGGGATGGAGCCGCTCTGGGAAGAGCAGAAGGTTCCAAGTTCCCTCCCTGGCAGCATCTCCAAGATAGGGCTGAGAGCGACTCCAGCCTGCAACCTTGGAGACGCCACTGCCAGTCTGTGAAGGCAATACTGAGCTAGATAGACCAATTGGCTGACTCAGTATATGACAGCTTCCTACGTTCCTATGTTCTCTTTGCTAAGCAGGGTCTACCCTGGTTTGCATTTGGATGGGAGACCCTTAGGGGATGGGCCCTGCAGAGCACCTACATATTTGCATGCCCATATTTCCTCCTTGGCATCTCCAAGATAGGGCTGAGAAAGACTCCTGCCCGTAACCTGGGAGAAGCCTCTGCCAGTCTGGGTAGACAATACTGACTTGGTATAAGGTAGCTTCCTAAGTTCCTATAAAGGATCGTTGACTGACACACCTAACTCTCCATAGGAGCAGGCTGTCAGCCTCCTGAATCTGCCTCATAGGAAGGCTAGTACATTACTCTGAGTTCTGTGCCTTGGAGGAAGGCAAGATGCACATTTCATAAAGCACTTAAAACCCCCACTCTCTGGTTATTTAATGCCCTGCTGCTCCCCCCTTCTTCTTTCCAGTGCCTGTGTTGCTCATCCCCTGGCCATATATCTGATTTTAACCCCTATCTCTCTTTGTGGGCTCTTTCTCTACCTCTGCATGGGAGGGTACAGCAAGAGGCACACACCCCGCCCAAGCAAGACACTGAAAACCATGAATTGTGTCCAAGGAAGCTGGAGACCCAAAGGTTTCCCCTGCCAGATCTGGCCATAATAGGCCATGGGCCACCTCCCCCTGAGCCCGGTCTGCCGACGAGGGCCCACAGACATGAGGCACGCTTGCCAGGTCAAGTGTCAAGGTCTGGGCCGGGTCGCCGGCTGACCACGGCATGCCGTCTTGGTGACAGATGGAGATTTACCATCGGGTTGGAAGGTGGGGTCCGGGGTTCCCCAGGGGTACCGCTCCTTTGTTTCCCTTTGACGACTCCTGCAGTGGGTCCGTTCATTAGGGAAGCACACTTCCCTCCCCCCAACTCCTGTCACCCCCCAGATGGCTGAATGGCCTGCTGACAGTCGGAGCTGGCAAGCGCCTCTCTTTAGAAGCCAGCCGAGGCGCTCAGCCTGGTGGGGCAGGCCAGCACACTGGGGACTGGCTCCTTTTGTCCCTCCTAACCCCGCTCCTCCGCAAAAGCCTCCTTCCCCACTGGGATCAGCAGACACAAGTCTTTCAACTTTCAACTTGACCTGCTCCATTTGCATGGAAATCAGATGCAAATGGCGCTGACTGGCAGGCAGCAGGCTGCGATGGAGAGCGCGCTGGGCTCTTCTGATATCTGCCGATGGATGGTGGTGGGCTGCAGAGAACGCGCAAAATGCGTCTCGCCCCTGCAGAATCAAAGATAATGAGCCACGTTGCCTGTGAGCAGGACAGTCTGATGGCCGTGCACCCATTACAGCCAGGACATCGTTAACTTGTCAGGGAAGACATCATCCTAAGGTTTTGCCTTCTATCAGCCTGTTTCATACTTCCCTGTTTATTGTTAAGGTGAATCCCCCTCCCTTCTGCCTTGATTTTAAAGTTTTAAAGTTGGAGGAAGAAACATCAATAACCTGTGCTATGCTGATGACACCACTCTGATAGCTGAGAATGCGGATGATCTGCAAGCTCTAGTAATGAAGGTCAAGGAGAACAGTGAAAAAATGGGACTACGGCTAAAT
Organism: Hemicordylus capensis; assembly: GCF_027244095.1. NCBI lineage: Eukaryota > Metazoa > Chordata > Lepidosauria > Squamata > Cordylidae > Hemicordylus > Hemicordylus capensis. Next base: position 6,291,060 of record NC_069660.1, read on the forward strand.
GTAAAGAAGACTTAACTAAGTACAGCAACCAGCCTCAGAATTGATAATGAAGACACTGAGGTGGTGGATAGCTTCTGCCTTTTAGGATTGACCGTCAATGGTAAAGAATCTAGCACTGCAAGGAGGAGAGCTGGTCTTGTGGTAGCAAGCATGACTTGTCCCCTTAGCTAAGCAGGGTCTGCCCTGGTTGAATATGAATGGGAGAGTTGGTGCGTGAGCACTGCAAGATATTCCCCTCGGGGATGGAGCTGCTTTGGGAAGAGCAGAAGGTTTCAAGTTCCCTCCCTGGCTTCTCCAAAAAAGGGCTGGGAGAGAGTTCCACCTGCAACCTTGGAGAAGCCATTGCCAGTCTGGGTAGACAGTACTGAGCTAGATAGACCAATGGTTTGACTCAGCAGCTTCCTATGTTCCTATGTTTCTAAATACGCCGCAGACTAGCACTTGGTAGGGTTGCAATGAAGGCTTTGGAAAGGATATTTAGATGCCATGATGTGTCTACACCAGGCCTGCTCAACTTCGGCCCTCCTGCAGATGTTGGCCTACAACTCCCATAATCCCTGGCTATTGGCCCCTGTGGCTGGGGTTTATGGGAGTTGTAGTCCAAACACAGCTGGGGGGCCTAAGTTGAGCAGGCCTGGTCTACACCTACAAAGATTAGAATCGTTTGGACAATGGTTTTTCCCGTGACATTCTATGGATGTGAAAGCTGGACTTTGAAGAAGCAAGAAAGAAAAAGCATTGATGCTCTTGAACTTTGGTGCTGGAGAAGACTTTTGAGGACACCATGGACAGCCAGGAAAACAAACAAATGGATCATAGAACAAATCAATCCAGAATTTTCACTCGAGGCACAAATGACCAGGCTCAAACTATCATACTTTGGACACATTATGCGAAGACCCAGCACCCTTGAGAAGTCCATAATGCCGGGGAAAGTTGAAGGAATGAGAAGAAGAGGATGACCAGCAGCAAGGTGGATGGACTTGATTACAACAGCAATGAATGTACGACAGAGAGACCTAAAAGGGCAAGTTGAAGACAGATCATCCTGGAGAGAATCTATCTATGTGGTCGCTCAGAGTCAACACCAACTTGACAGCACTTAATCAATCAATCAATCAATCTGCCTTGATGGCTGCTCTTCCTGAATAGATGGAAAGAACAGGGTCCGCTATCCTGGAAGCCTTGCATTTCATCCAGGAAGTCATTGAGATTGCTGTGACATGAACTGCCAAAGAGCACATATCTAAGGTCTAGCGAGCTCTTAGATATGAGCTCCTAAGCTGCTTATGTTAGCAAAGCTTAAACATCTCCCTAATGATCACATGTATTTAATTGCATTTATAGTCACATTTATTATATCACATTTTAAAACCTTTGCCAACTGGGGGGGAAAAGAGGCACCTTTTTGAAGTCATGATTCTCTTTATTGAGCAGGGGAAGAGCAACTGGTCCTATCCAACCCCAACACAGCATCCTTCCAGTGGCTGTTGCTGGTATTTGTCCTACATTTCTTTTTCGACTCAGCCCTTTGGGGACAGGGATCCATTTTATTGACTGACTGACTGACTGACTTGTTTGTTTGTATATATACTACTCTGGGAACTTTTGTCGAAAAGCCGTATATAAGTATTCTTCTTCGTCGTAGTAGTAATAGTAGTTCCCACCCGCCCGCCCACCCAAGAAGCACAGGTCTGCATGGTTAGCTTCAAAACAACCCTGCCAGGTAGATACAGCAATTTGCCCAAAGTCACTCAGTGAACTTGGTGGCCAAACCTTGAGTATGTGGCAATCAAGCCCAAAATCCTTGTCCGGGCTGTTATGTCACAGTGGGTCCTGTACCTAGCCAGGAGATCATCTGCCCGGATTAGGAACTGCAGAATATATTCCTCTCTCATTCAAGCTTAAGATTTGGCAAGATGCAGCTTTGTAAAACTTTTTTGTTTTCTTGCCCTGCATTCTTTGCTGAACAGTGGAGATGGACTTCTAGTGCACAGTTTCTCAAACTTGGGTCCCCAGATGTTGTTGGACTACAACTCCCATCTCCCCCAACCACAATGGCCTTTGGTGGGGGGTGATGGGAGTTGTAGTCCAACAATATCTGGGGACCCAAGTTTGAGAAATCCTGATCTAGTGATGAAGGAAAGAGAAGGAAAGACATCTCTGCTGACTTCTGTGGACTTTTCAGAAGCTGACTGATTAGGTCCGCCCATGCCAGTCATCTGTGGAGGCAGGATTCCAAGAAGCCGGTCTTCAAATTGTGTTGACTTTGCCACAAATCCCTAATTCCGGTAACGTCTGGAGTGCAGGTGGGGTTTGTTTGGGTAATAGCCTTTTGGCTGAAGATAACATCATGGTTTGGGAAAGACCTGATGATGCTTTTCTCTGTCCTGGAAAGTACCAGCTGACAACTTGTGGCTGCTGATTCAAGCTTCAGTATAATGTGGTTTGTGCAGGCATATAAACTGGGAAATAGCTGGGTGTGCCATGCACCAGCAGGCCTACACAAATGACACAACAGGGCCCATCGCTTCCTTCAAATGAAGCAGTTTGAGTAGGGGGACTCTTGAGGCCAGGGGTTCTCCCTTCCTTGCCTTTCAAGCTGCACAGCAACCCTGATGGTGTAATGACAGGGCCGCTGCGGAATGACGTAGCCCCTTCCAGGCATCAGAGCCGTGCTCTTTCCATTGGAAACCATGGACCTGCCTGGTTCTTCTCATCATGGAGGGCTGCCCAACATGTTGGCCAACAAATTTTCTCTTATGGATCTGCTGCCTGACTAACTGGGGACACCTTTTCAGCCAATCAAAACTTGTTTAATGAACTAGCTTCCCAGGGAATTAACTGGATGTTGCCATTCTAATATGAAGGGCCACCAGGATCAGGCCAAAGGTTTGTCTAGATCAGGGATGCTCAACTTTGACCCTCCTGCAGATGTTGGCCTACAGCTCCCATAATCCCTGGGATGCTGTCTGGCCTCTAGTAACTGTTATCCACAGATACACTGCCTCTGAACATGGAAGTTCCATTCAGCTGGCACAACTAATAGCCACTGAAAGACTTCTCCTCCTCCCCTGTCAACCTGCCCCTGTCAAAGTCATCTAAGCCAGGGCCCATCACCACATTTGTGGCTGTGCATTTACCAGTTGGAATAACTAAATTCAGTATGTGTGTGTGTGGTCAGTTGATGTTCAGTTATGCTCCCACTGTTTGGCGAAAGGGGCTTAAGGCTCCACACATGAGTTTGCTCTTCTCTGAGTTGCTGGGTTCACCTGACGTGCAAGTGGGAAAGATGTGTGTGTGTGTGGGGGGGGATTTATTTATTTGATTTATTTGATTTATATATCGCCCTTCCAAAATGGCTCAGGGCGGTTACGCTGCCCTGTGTGCTTTGCAAGGAACATCTGGCACACACACCTCCTAGTCCACCCCGACTTAAACAGAAATCCAGTGTGACACGCCCCATCGCCTAGGCTTTTTGCAGCTGTGCCCTTTGGCCCATGCTTTTGCACCAAAAGTGAACATTGGGGCTGGGTGGGGGAAGAAAGTGGGCAGGACTAAAGGAAGACAGGCAGGGCAAAGGTGACATGGGGGTTAAAAGACTAGATAAAGGAGTTGGGAGGGAAGTGGTCGAAGAGGCCTTACTGGTTGCAGAGAGCGTGGAAAAGGTGACACTGCTGTGGTCCAGGTGAGAGGTGAATTTTCTGCAGGGTTTCCACGCCATCTTTTGTACGAGAGGAATTGTGCCTCCTGGTTGACTGCTTGTACCACTTGCTGTTAGTTATTGAATGTGTACCAGATTTTGGTTAACAATGGTTGCATTCTTGCTTGGGTGCCTTTTGGTCCTTTGTTAGGATCTGCAGAACCTTGCTGCTGCTGTGTAAGCAAACTGCTGAAGATATCAGGATTTGGAAGGTCGGTTGGTATATGAAAGGACAGCTCACAGCTGATATGTATGTAACATACATAGCTAAAATTTCTGACACATTAGCCATATTCACACGTGCCAGACAGATCTGTATGCAGGAACAGTTATTTTATTTTATTTTATTCATTCATTCTATTTCTATACCGCCCTATCCTGGGTGGTGTACAACATGTTGTTCACATGACACACTGAAAGCAGATACAGCAGAAGAAGCCCAACCTCTGTCCTGCATTTCAGGGGCCAAAAAAAAGGTTTGCTTTTAACATGAATGCATCTAGAAACATTCACACAGAAACATGAACAAGTGCACAGACACCTGAATACACTTACAAGTAAGGGAATGTGTTTTTCAGCTGGATGGAAATATACATGTTGAAGGGATCATGTATTCACGGTTCTTCTGGGGTATGTTGTCGGCAATCAGGACTGCAGAACTTGTAGAAGGAGTTTCTTCACATTCTTTGCTTATGATTTACCACAAACGTTGCAAAGACGTTGCAAACATTTGCAAAGGACGTTGCATTCTTTAATTCTGTTTTCTCTCAGAAAACACCTGGCAGGCAGGCCACCTGCTGTTTTCATTTTATGGATAATGGAGAAGGAGGGAGGGAGAAAGAGAGAGGCGTGTGTGTGTGTGAGAGAGAGAGAGAGAGAGAGAGAGGGCGGGAGGGAGGGAGGGAGGGAGAGAGAGGCTTGTGAAGGCCACACAACAAATCTGTGGCACATGGGGTGTAGCAAAGCATTGAATCCATACCTTCAAACCTCTCTCTTTAACCAATAGATCTCTCTCTCCCTCCCTCTCCCCTTTCCCTCTCTCCACTTTATAATATTTAATTTCTTTTTGCAAAAGAAAAAGTTGATGCATAAAGCATACTGTTTTATCAGTGGTCACTCGTGGTGGCTGGTACAGGTGGATGGGGTGTGTGTGATAAAGGAGCCTCAAGTGAGACACACTTTGCTCACCTCTCTCGGCTGCTTTGCTCTCCCTCATTGCGCCTGGCCATGGCGTTAACCTCTTCCACGCAAGCAGGTCATGGCATTAACCCCTGGCATGCAGGATGCCTCTGAGTACCAGTTGCAGGGGAGTAACAGCAGGAGAGAGGGCATGCCCTCAACTCCTGCCTGTGGGCTTCCCAGGGGCATCTGGTGGGCCACTGTATGAAACAGGATGCTGGACTAGATGGGCCTTCTTGGCCCTGATCCAGCAGAGCTGTTCTTAGGTTCTTATGTCATATGCCAGGTTGAGAAACTGGGCAAATGACCAGCTTGCACACGAAGGGTTAAAGCTGTAGCTGATCAGAGCGAGGGAGAGTGAGGCAGGCGGGATGGGGCCAGAGGTTTACCACCCCATCACCCCCACCCCATCCTTCTGTATCATCCACCATCGATGGGCATGTATTTATCAATGCCAGGTCTATGCACCTAGGGTTGTTTTTGGTTTTTTTAAAAGAATATGTGGAATCAGCATTCCAAAACAGCAAGTCAGAGGATCTCTCTCAGCCATAGGCTGCTTCCGTCATGTCATGATGAATTGCTGCCGTACATCTAATTTGTGTTTCGCGCTGGAGTGTTCTGCCTTCCAGCCGGAACAGGGAGGAGATCCATTTCCCACACTTCCGGACGGGACCTAACACTTTTGCTAGCCAGTCGTGGCTCATCCTAACAAGCCAGGGGGCGGTGCCAAAGGAAGCACATTTGCCTCTGTTTCCTAGCAGCACCTAGGGTGCTCCTCACACACACACACTTGAGAGCTGCACTGTCTACAGCCTAGCCTAGCCATTCATCAGGTGCAGCTGCACGGTTAAGCACGCAGGTCTCCCTGACCAGTGGTCAACCTGCAGGCAGCGTGGGGCTCGGGCAGGGTGGGAGAGAGAGGACCACCCCAGCTGCCTCCTTTGGTGCCTCCCCAGCTGATTAGAATGAGCCCCTACTACTGTTGCTCCCATATACTGTACACAGGCGGCCCTTCTGTGAGGCATGGTGACACAGTGGCTTCAGGCGCAGGTGTGAGGAGGAGTGCAGGGGGCATCAGGGAGGGGAACTGGCCTTGTGGTAGTAAAGTAAAGTGTGCCGTCAAGTCGATTTCAACTCCTGGCGCCCACAGAGCCCTGTGGTTGTCTTTGGTAGAATACAGGAGGGGTTTCCCATTGCCTCCTCCCACGCAGTATGAGATTGTGCCTTTCAGTATCATGGTAGCAGGCATGAATTGTCCTCTTGGCTAAGCAGGGTCCACCCAGATTTGCATTTGAATGGGAGACTCCAAGTGTGAGCACTGGAAGATATTCTCTTCAGGGGATGGGGCCACTCTGGAAAAAGAGCATCTAGGTTCCAAGTTCCTTCCCTCCCTGGCAGCATCTCCAAGATAGAGCTGAGAGCGACTCCTGCCTGAGACCTTGGAGAGGCCGCTGCCAGTCTGGGTAGGCAATACTGAGCTGGATGGTGAAATGGTCTGACTCAGTAGAAGGCAGCGTCCTCGGTTCCTGTTTCAACAAGGCACTCCCCAGAATACAAAAACAGTACCAGGGACAGGTCCTGGAGAGCAGGGCCTGTCCCTGGTCCACAGGGGCTGTTCAGGGTCTGCACACGACCTGCTCCTTGTAAAAAAAAAAAAAAAAAGGGTGCCACTGCTTTCCCTCTGGCCAGCATGCCTGCCGGAAGTGTGCTGCACATAGCAGGGCGCCGGTCCCCGCCCCACTCCCCCCCCCCGCAGGAGGCCTGGTCCACCACGCGTCACTCCGCCTGAACCCAGCGGAGGGTCACGCCGAGAGAGCCCGCTCGGTCAGCTGCCAAATGTCGCTGGCTGAGCTGGGGGACCGGGCTCACATCTGTTCTGGGCAAGTGGGATCCGACAGGCCGGCCCTCCTGCTTCCACACTCTCCCCAGCAGCCGCCCCCCGCCCCCAGCCCCAATCTGTTGGCTGACATTTCAGCCGCTGCAGATTATTTGGGATGGACTGGGGGGGGCAGCAGGAGGGGCCGTCATTTCACGCTGCTGGGCGCAGACACGCCCGGCGGCACGTGTCTGGGGGAGGGGGGCCCGGCTCCAGCGAGGCCTGCTCCACGTGGAGGCGCTCCCCGCTTTTGTCCGCCTCTTGTCCCCTGTGCCCAGCAGCCAAATCGATTTGGAAGGCGCCTCCCTGCTGGCCGGCTGCACTGCTGCCTCTTTTGTGCTCCGCGGCCCCAGAAATTGAACTCCAGACAAAGTCGGCCACGGGCGGGCAGGAGCGCCTCCTCCTCCTCCTGCCTCCCAGCCTCAAATCTCCAGAGATCTCTCTGCTTTTCAGTGACCGAAATAGATTGCATTGTCCCCGGGAGGAGCAGACAGGACAAAGAGAGACCCCGGAGTGGTGATTGCCAGAAAGCCAACGGCTGTCAGAGGCCTCGCGGGGCTACCCTGACGGTCAGCCTCCGTGCTGGGACCAGGAGACTTAGAAACTGGCTTGCGAGTTCGGACTGCGGCCCCTCCCGCCAGGCTGTCTCTTTTCAGCCAGCCAAATGCCTTCAGGAAGGCCCCAACCTCTCTCACCCCGTTTCCAATAGAATGCAAGACACTTTTTAAAATGAAACCATGAAATGACTTCTTAATTGCACCATGAAGAACTTCTATTTATTTCCAAAAAGACAAGAGCGTATATGGGGGCTGACATGATGAGAAAAATTACTCTTAAGTACTCCCATTGGAATTGTATTCATTTATTTATAAAATATATAAATTATAATTTACTAGTGGGCCCGGGCACAGAGCATCTGTGCCTCTAGTTGGGCTCTGCCCGGGCCCACCGCCGCCTCGCCCGGCTTCCCCCGCCGCCTCCTCCAGCCGAGCCCGCCGCCTCCTCCGGCCGGGCCCACCACCTGCCCAGGCCCGCCGCTGCCTCGCCCGGCTTCCCCCGCCGCCTCCTTGCCTCGCCCGGCCAGGCCCAGCTCCTCGGCCTGTCCCCATCGCTGCCAGGCCGGGCCCACCAGCGGCCATGGCCGCCGCTGCCGCCGCCGTTCTCCTGGGTGTGCCGCCAGGACCAATCAGGCGCCCCCGCGGGCCCAGCCAATCAGCTGGGCTGCTGGGATGCATTTTTCCTGGGCACACCCTGGAGAAATGTATATATATATATATAGATAATTAAAAGCAAAAGTTGGGCATTGTCCTTTTATTTCACTTTTAATTTCAGTAGGACTGCTTGGGTGTAATTTTTCTGTCTATCTATCTATCTATCTATATCTATCTATCTATCTAGATAGATAGATAGATATTATATCTAAGAGCAGCCCTGCTGGATCAGGCCCAAGGAGGCCTTTCTAGTCCAGCATCCTGTTTCCCACAGTGGCCCACCAGATTTTATTTATTTATTCATTTATTACATTTTCTATCCCGCTCTTCCTCCAAGGAGCCCAGAGCGGTGTACTACATACTTAAGTTTCTCTTTCACAACAACCCTGTGAAGTAGGCTAGGCTGAGAGAGAAGTGACTGGCCCAGAGTCACCCAGCAAATCTCCTGGCTGAATGGGGATTTGAACTCGGGTCTCCCGGGTCCTAGTCCAGCACTCTAACCACGACACCACGCTGGCTCTGAGAAGCTCACAGAGGGCTGCTGCTCCCCTGCAACTGGGATTGAGAGGCATCCAGGGGCAGGTTGAGCTTTTTGCCGCCCTTAGGCAATGAAAGCTCCGCCGCCCTGCTCTGTCCCCAGAGACTGATTCCCCTTAGGCAGGGCTGCAGCGGGTGGGGGAGTGTTCTTAGTCTTTCTTAAAATCACCTTTTAGATTGGAGAGATTGAAGAATGAAGATTTGGAAGGGCAGGGGGAGGGATGGGGGAGGAGCTTCCGCCGACTCCGCCTCTGCAATGGGCCGCTGCTGCCACCCGCCGCCCGGACGCTCATGTGGGAGGGCAGAGGAAGGAGCCCCCGCCTCCGCTGCCACCGCCACCCTCATGACTGCTGCGGCCACCGACCAGTCGGCGGACCCTTTTCATTCTGTACCTCACAGGGGCGTTTTTTAAAAGATAGTTTTAAGAAAGGCTCAGAACTTTCCCTCGGCACCTTCCCCAGCCGTCATTTGCACTCCTAAAAAATTTGCTGCCATAGGCAAGTGCTTAGGCATCTTGCCTCTCTGAGGCTAGAAATGGCCTATAGCCACCAGACTAGTAGCCACTGATAGACCTGCCCTCCATGCTTTTCTCTAAGCCCCTTTTAAAGCCATCCGGGCTAATGGCCATCACTACATCCCGTGGCAGAGAATCTCGCTGCCTCTCTATCTCTTTTATTATCTATAATGTAACAAGCATTCAAAAATGATTTTCAGAATAAATACAAGACATATTTGAACAATTTGATATATTCCATAGCATCTGAAATATACTTTAGGGCTGCGTAGGCTCAGCGGGGAAATGCTTGACTAACAAGCAGAAGGTTGCCGGTTCGAATCCCCGCTGGTACTATATAGAGCAGCAGCGATATAGGAAGATGCTGAAAGGCATCATCTCAGACTGTGTGGGAGGAGGCAATGGTCAACCCCTCCTGTATTCTACCAAATAAAACCACAGGGCTCTGTGGTCGCCAGGAGTCGAAATCGACTTGATGGCACACTTTATTTTACCTTAGGCAACCTCAATGGTCCAGCTGCTGTTGAATTACAACTCCCATAAACTGTGGTTGCTGGAGATGATGGAAGTTGTAGTTCATTAGCAGCCCCTCCCCCTGCTATGAGGGCCTCTTGGAGGCCTGTCTCTGTGGTGACCCCCAGGATGAAGAACACCCAGCTCCAGGAAAGCCATTTGACACCTTCCCAGAGTGCTTACCTTTCCACATCTACTAAAGCAGGGGTTCTCAGTCTTGGATACCCAGATGCTGTTGACTACAACTCCCATCATTCCCAGTTGCAATGGCCAAAAGGTGATGGGAGAATGGCCACTATCTGAAGACTCAAGGCTGAGAATACTCGATCTAAGGCGGGGTAGACAAAATTGGAAAATGAAAAAAGTAAGTGTGTGTGTGTGTGTGTGTGTGTGTGTGTGTGTGTGTGTGTTGGGGAGGGGAGGGGGAGAGATGATGCAGCATCATTTTCCTCCTCCACCCCTCTTTTTCTTGTTTTAGCTTTGTAGGGGAATATGACGATGGAAGGGGACAATGTGGCATCCCCAAACTGTGGCCCTCCAGATGTTGCTGAACTACAACTCCCAGCATGCCCAGGCACAAAAATTGTTTCTAGGGATGCTGGGAGTTGTCGTTCAGCAACATCTGGAGGGCCGCAGTTTGGGGATGCCTGATGTAGGCAAACCTGGTTACAATTGGGGCTGTGGATGATGAGAGTCGTAGTTCAACAACAGCTGGAGGGCACGTTTGTCCATCCCTGGTCTAAGGCCTGCTTTTTCAGCCTGAAGTTGTTTTCTCTGCCTGTTGTCTGTGATTATTTTTCTGCTGTATTCTCATTCCAATTTTGTAGCTGCTTTGGGATTTTTTTTTTTTTTTTTAATGAAAGGGTTTTTTTTGTTTTGTTTTTTAAGCCCTTTAAACTTTGGTCTTCTTGGATTTCTTTGGCGTTATCAAGGTGTTTGCAAAGCACCAGACGACGGTGCAGAGCCATCCGCTGTCCTTGTGGCACAAGTGCAAGGCCTGCCCGCGCGGGCCAAGAGCTCAGAAGACTGAGCAATGTGAAGCAGGCAGGAGTGCGGCATCTCTGTTGTTGCACTAGGGCAGCTTTAATCTGGATCGTGTCAGCCCGTCTCTGTTGAAAGAGAAAGGATTTGGGGGTAATGAAAGAGGGGGGGGCAGTAGGATCACAGAGGCCACCACCCGGGCAACTGCCCAGGGCAACCTCCTTCAAGGAGGGCCCCTCAGACCGCTTGCAAAAAGCAAACCCTGCCGGTTCTGCCTCCCCAGTCATTGTAACTGCTTTTGTCCCATATGGCCACTAGATGTCACCCCTGCAGCAAAATCTCTTTGTGTCCCATTCTGATTCTTTGCCGGCCTTGAAGGCACACTGTCAGGGCCAGCAGCACATCTGCCCCACAGCTGCAGTCTAGGATGATGCCCGGAGCAGCCCATCCTGGGAGCAAGCCTAAAAGAGAGAGGAGAAAAGGGGATCCCAGAGCACAAGGAACCACCAGAGTGACCTGCTCCAGCTCTGCCCTACCTGGGGGGAAGTCCTTCGGACCCCCCACTTTTCCTGCATTTGCAGGGAACACAGGAGAAAGACACACAGAAAGGAGCACGGGCAGGTCTTGGACTGTGGCTGTAATGGGTTTATATTTCGATCTATGAGTCTATATTTAATTCATTGTGGTTTAGGTATGATCTTGAACAGTTTGAAAGGTATGTTTGAAAGGTATGTTTTTTGCTGGCCACGTTGGATATCGGCTCCTTAGGATAGTGAGATACAAACGTACTCAATTCCCAAACAAAAGTTCTGTATGCTCCTTTTGCTATTACACGGTTTTCCAGTTTTGGGTCCCCAGATGTTCCTGGTCTACATCTCCCATCATCCACAGCCACGATGGCCATTGTGCTGGGCATGATGGGAGCTGTAGTCCAACAACATCTGGGGACTCCAGGTTGAGAACCCCTTCACTATTACACACACACACACACACACACACACACACACACACACACACACGATTTGGTCCTTTACTCTGGTCAGGGTGGTGTCCCGTGGGTGGGGACCCCTGTGATTTCCCCATTGTCATGGACAGACCACCATCTGGTTAAGGTTGGACTTACAACCACTTCCCACCTCCGCAGGGACGAGGGACCTATTAGAATGGTCTGCCCAAAAAGGTTATTGGATCCAGTAGGATTCCAAGAAGCACTGGAAAGATTCAATGTTGGCTTTGGATCCTGTTAATTCCGTGGTTGAGAACAGGAACAACTTGCTCACCAGGGCAGTAGACCCGATTGCTCCTAAGCATCCCCTCCGACCCGCTTCAAAACTGGCCCCTTGGTATACGGAAGATCTACGGGGGCTGAAGCGGCAAGGTAGGTGACTGAAGCGCAAGTGGAGAAAGACTCAACTTGAATCCGATGGATTGTGACATGGAGCACATTTAAAGATCTATGCTCAGGCAATACATGTGGCAAAGAAGTGGTTCTTTTCTGCCTGTATTGCCTCTATGAGTTCACGCCCAGCGGAGTTGTTCAGGGGACTAGTATCCGCCCCGCTCCCTTGAACCAGAATTTGGAGTCATCAGTTACCCGCTGTGATGTGTTTACAGACTTTTTCACAGATAAAATCTCTTGGATTCAGGCAGATCTAGACAGAGACTCCACAATTAATTTGATGTCTGAGCAGGAGGTGCCCAACAACTCCTCTTATGTGATTCAACTGGATCGGTTTCAGTTTGTGACTCCTGAGGATGTGGACAAGCTGCTTGGAGTGGTGAGGCCTACCACTTGTTCTCTTGACCCTTGTCCCACATGGCTTGTTCGATCTAGCAGGGAGGCTGTTGTAGGTGGCCTGGTAGAAATCATAAATGCTTCTCTGTGGGGAGGCAGGATGCCTCCTTGTCTTAAGGAGGCAATTATTAGACCTCTTCTAAAGAAGCCTGCATTAGATCCCTCAGAGTTGAACAATTATAGGACTGTTTCCAATCTCCCATGGTTGGGAAAGGTAACTGAGAGGGTGGTGGCCTCTCAGCTCCAGGCGGTCTTGGAGGAAACAGATTATCTAGACCCATTTCAAACTGGTTTTCGGGCAGGCTATGGGGTGGAGACTGCCTTGGTCGGCCTGATGGATTATCTCCAATTGGGAATTGACAGAGGAAGTGTGACTCTGTTGGTCCTTTTGGATTTCTAGGCGGCTTTCGATACTATCAACCATAGTATCCTTCTAGAACATCTGAGAATGTTGGGGGTGGGAGGCACTGTTTTACAGTGGTTCCGCTCCTACCTCTCGGACAGATTCCAGATGATGTCGATTGGAGATTGTTGCTCTTCGAGATCTGAGCTTAAGTATGGTGTCCCTCAAGGCTCTGTACTTTCTCCAATACTTTTTAACATCTACATGAAATTGCTGGGAGAGATCATCAGGGGATTTGGAGCTGGGTGTTACCAGTATGCTGATGACACCCAGATCTACTTCTCCATGTCAGCTTCTTCAGGAGTTGGCATATCCTCCCTAAATGCTTGCCTGGAAGCAGTAATGGGCTGGATGAGGGAGAATAAACTGAAGCTGAATCCAGATAAGACGGAGGTACTTATTGTGCACAGTCAGAACTCCAGAGACGATCTTGATCTACCTGTTCTAGATGGGGTCACACTTCCCCAAAAGGAACAGGTCCACATTCTGGGAGTACTTCTGGATCCACACCTCTCCTTGGTTTCTCAGGTTGAAGCAGTGGCCAGGGGTGCTTTCTATCAGCTTTGGCTGATACGCCAGCTGCACCCATTCCTCAACATCAATGACCTCAAAACAGTGGTACATTTGTTGGTAACCTCCAGACTGGACTTCTGTAATGCGCTCTACATGGGGCTGCCTTTGTACGTAGTCCGGAAACTTCAGTTGGTTCAGAATGCAGCAGCCAGGTTGGTCTCTGGGCCATCTCGGAGAGACCACATTACTCTGCTGTTGATGGAGCTTCACTGGCTGCCAATAGGTGTCCGGGCAAAATACAAAGACCTAAATGGCTTAGGCCCTGGGTATTTAAGAGAGTGTCTTCTTCACTATGAGCCACACCGCCCATGGAGGTCATCTGAGGTCCAGTTACTGCCAACTTGTCTGGTGGCTACACAGAGACGGGCCTTCTCGGTTACTGCCCCGAGATTGTGGAATGCGCTCCCTGCTGAGATATGATCCTCCCCATCTCTGGCAATTTTTAAAAAACATCTGAAAACCCATCTTTTCATCCAAGCTTTCCCAGCTTTTAAATATTGTCTGTTTTAATTTTATGGCTGTTTTTAAATTGTTGCATTGTTTTAACTTTTTATATGTGTTTTAATTGTTTTATGTTAACAGCCCAGAGATGAAAGTTGGGGCAGTATAGACGTGTGTGTAAATAAATAAATAAATAAATAAATAAATAAATAAATAAATAACCCGTCAAACCTGCAGCGGAACCTGCTCTGCAACTCCAGCATGTGTAGCTGTGGCAGCTTCTGTCCTGAAAGGCGAAGGGAGCTTTGTGCAAAGGCCAGCAGGTTCTGGGCTCCTGCAATCCTGGTTTCAAGGTGGAGCTCCTGGCAGGCACTCAAGGCACTGGGAATGCACTTGCCAGAGCAGAATGTGGCCTCCACAGCTGCTTGCCTGAGTCTCTCCTGCCACACCAACCTTGGCACGCTCTGTTTTCTTGGAGGTAAGCAAAACTTGGAGATCGGGCCAAGGGAGAGACTGTACTGCTGACCCCCCGCCCCCCGGAAGAAAGTGAAGGAGGGCTGCTTGCGGAAGCTCTGCAGGGTCCAAGCCAAGCCTCCCTCCTCCAGCCCAGTCTCCTGCCTCCAGCTATGATTAGCTGGCTGCTCCCCTTCCAGGAGAAAGGCTCCAGGAGGACCACAGAGCAGGCAGCATGGAAGGACACCTGAGTTACCCCAAGTGGTGAGTAATTCCTGAGCCAACGGCAGGGGTGGGGGTGGATTAGACTGGATCGGCCCTGGACAAGCTGCTCATAGTGGGCCAGGCCTCTCACAGCTAGTGCTAAGCTTGGAACACCAGGGAGAAAGGTGCGAGGGCTGGGGGTGAAAGCACTTCTTGGTCCTCTTATGACCAGCTTCAGTGCAGAAGTCCCCTCCATGGCCACCTTGAGCGGGCCAGCTCGTAGGTGTTGAGCTGCTGAGAGCAGAAGAGGAAGGCAGGCTGCTTCTTCCATCATGTCCACCCTCCATCTGAGCCCAGGTCATGAAGGCCGGAGGTTGCCCACTGGCTGGTCAGCCCTGCTTTCGATCGTGTTTCCCCTGCTGGAGCAGATTAATATTTGGGAGGACGATAGCTCAGAGCAGGGGTTCCCAACTGATGGTACTGCCGATATTGCTGAACTACAACTCCCATCATTCCTAGCCACCATCAATTGTAGCTGGGGATGATGGGGGTTGTAGTTCAGCAACATCAGCAGCTAGCTGGGCCAATGGTCTGACTGGGTATATGGCAGCCTCCTATGTTCCTATCTGCTTTGCATGCAGAAACTCCAAGGTTCAATCCTGTCTTTAAGCAAAGACTTGAAGAAAAATTATTTCCCTGTCGCCATAGCGGATGTCCAAATCTTATGAGATTTGCTGGAGTCAGTCAGAAGCAGCCTGGGGACGTCACTTTCAGTAAGCGATTGACAAAGCCCTCTTGAATGAACAAGGGCTCTTGAATAACAAGTGGCAGAAGGCTCTTGAATGAAGTTAGCCGTCATGGGATAAGAGGATGGGTCCTTTTATGAATTGGTAACTGGTTAAAGAACAGGAAGCTGCAGAGAGCGGAAGCAAATGGACAATTCTCACAATGGAGGGAGGAAGGGGGTCCCCCCAGGTATTTGTAAGGGGACCAGTGCTTCTCTTAACTTGTCCGCAAATTGCCTGGAGTTAGGGTGGAGCAGCAAGGAGGCCAGATTGGCAGATGATGCCTCATTATTCAGTCTGGTGAAAACCAAAGAGATTGCAAAGAGTTTCAGAAGAATCTCTCCAGATGGGACGAATGGACAGCAAAATGGTAAATGTGGTTCAATGTAAGCAACGGTAAAGTGGGGTACATTAGACAACACATCCTAGCTCTGCATCCACTCTGATGGGGTTTGAGCTGTTGGTGACTAACCAAGCATGAGATTGTGGCATCGTGGTAGACTCAATAATAGCTCAATGCAAAAGGCAGTCCAAGGCCCAATTCATGTGATCACAGCAATGTCTGGTAACCGTTAGATCTGGGATTCTTGCAGTGTGTGCTCTTCCATGAGTATGTTATAAAGTTGTACCGTTGAGCCAGTGTCAACTTCTGGCGACCACAGAAAAGCCATGTGGTTTTCTTTCGTAGGATACAGGAGGGGTTTCCCATTGCCATCTCCTGCGCAGTATGAGATAGGAACATAGGAAGCTGCCATATACTGAGTCAGACCATTGGTCTATCTAGCTCAGTATTGTCTTCACAGACTGGCAGCGGCTTCTCCAAGGTTGCAGGCAGGAATCTCTCTCCGCCCTATCTTGGAGATGCTGCCAGGGAGGAAACTTGGAACCTTCTACTCTTCCCAGAGCGGCTCTGTCCCCTAAGGGGAATATCTTGCAGTGCTCACACACCAAGTCTCCCATTCATATTCAACCAGGGTGGACCCTGCTTAGCTAAGGGGACGTCATGCTTGCTACCACAAGACCAGCTCACCTTACCTGGTATAGCAGGGCTGTTCTTGTCTTCTTATGTTCTGACGTATGATGGACCTGATTGAAGCTTATAAAATTATGTATGGTGTGGAGAGAGATGAATTTTTCTCCCTCTCTCACAACACTAGAACTCGGGGTCATCCCATGAAACTTATCACCAGGAGATTCAAGATGACAAAAGGAAAGTACTTTTCACACAGCACATAATTGATCTATGGAATCTTTTGTCACCAGTTGTGATGGCCAAAGTGTCATCAAATTACCTCTGCTTCCCTGCAGTCATTTGATTCAACTCTGGCCTAGGACATGATGAACCTTTTACTTGTAAACTTTTCAACTAAAACCCAGTGTTTTTCAAAGTTGTTTTGTGAATCAGATGTTCTTAAGATCAAATTGTCCCCCTGTTCTTCAAATATCAGGATTAGTGAAGGGATTTATATCTATGGGGAAGGGATCAATTTTATATCTGAGTTGGAATAACAATCAATCAGAAAAGGAGGAATAAACGTATGCCAAGGTGGTTTTCTGTTAGGAACATCTGGACGTCTGGAATCACTTTTCATATCAAACCCCTGTAATCTATTCTATTGTGATTTTTTAATGCTTTTTATATTTTGTAATGCTTTACAAGAATTTATATTAAGTAAACCTAGTAAACTAGAGTACTGGGGAAAGTTGAAGGAAAGAGAAGAAGAGGATGACCAGCAGGAAGGTGGATGGACTTGATGACAGCAATGACTGCGCCACTGAGAGACCTTAAAGGCCAAGTTGAAGACAGATCATCCTGGAGAGAATCTATCTATGTGGTCGCTAAAGAGTTGACACCAACTTGATGCCACTTAATCAATCAACCAACCAACCAAACTAGAATCTTAATAGACGCTTTGTCTCTTCAGCTGTTATTTTCGAATTGTTATTACAATACCCTATGTGGCCTCAAGACATATGCAGTGGTGCATTATCTGGATTGTGGATTTTCATACTCCTTGGCTAGCTGGATCTAAATGCACAGGGTGTGAACAGCCCCTATGAGAAACAATCCACAACAAATGGGTACTAGTCATGATGGCTAAATCCAGGCAAAGTAGCATAAAGAAGATACATACATGCCACACTAGCACTGAATCATAGGGGTGGAGTCTCCTTGAAGGCCATATAGTCCCACCTCCTATTTAATGCAGGAAATGCAGAGAGAAAGCATTTGGCTTGGGATCAGGTTACCTAAGAGACCGCCTTGCCCCATATATCCCAACTCTGACCTTAAGATCTTCTTTGGAGGCCCTGCTATGAACCACCCAAATGAGGTGAGGTGGGTGGCTACTTGGGAGAGGGCCTTTTTGGTAGTGGCACCCCGTTTATGGAACAGCCTCCCCAGTGAGGCTTGCCTGGCATGGTCACTTTGTTATTTTAGACAAGACCTTTCTGTTTACTCAGGCTTTTAAAATTGATTTTTAAAAAGCTTTTAAAATGTTTAGTTGTGTGTGTGTGTGTGTGTGTGTGGTGTGATCAGTATTCCCTGTAAGAAGGAATCCCAGATGTTGTTGACTACCGCTCCCAGAATCCCTAGCTTCAGCGGACGTTGGCTGAGGATACTGGTAGTTGTAGTGAAGAATATCTGGGATTTTCTGTTAGAGGGAACACTGGTTGTGATTTGTTTGTCGTGTTTTATGTGTTTTTATTGGATGCTTTTTAATGTACAGTTGTCCCTCGCCAACCGCGAGAGTTCTGTTCTGGGAAAACCTCGCAGCTGGTGAATTCATGGTTGGAGAGCCATTGAAATCAATGGCAAACAGAGGGTTATGGGAATTGTAGTCATGAAATGACCACAAAATATAGTTAGAAATAGGGGGAAAATCCATCAAAATCCCCCCTAATCGCCATGAGTCAGTAAGAGGAGTGAAGGGGAACCCCAAAAATCATCCCTGACCCCCCAAAATAACTCCGGAACCCCTGATAATCACCCTGAGCTCCTCAAATCCCCCTGACTCCCCAAAATCACCCCTGACCCCTGGAAATCATGGGGAAAACACCCCAAATTGCCAAAAAGTCTCACCAAACTGCAGATACTTGGGTTGCAATTGGTGAGAGCTGCCACAATTTCCCAGTTGCAGATACTTAAAAGTTAAAACCATGATTGGGAGGCCCATGGTTCGTGGGGGGTGGGGGTGACTGGATTGTGAACTGCCCAGAGAACAATTTGTTATAGGGTGGCTAACAAATATCATCATCAACAACAACAGATCAGCCTCTGCCTGAAGACCTCTAGTAGGGAAATTACCACCCCACCCAAATCAATGCTAATGTTGACTACTCTTTCTTCTAAGAAGTGCTTCTTTATATTCAATTGAAATCTAACCTCCCGTAGCTTACTGGGTTTAGTTCTGCCCTCCTGTGAGGAGCTTCAGAGAACCAATTTTATCCTCTTCTATATGGCAGCCCTTCAAGTATCTGGAGTTCTATCATACTCCTTCTCAGTTTTCCCCTCTGCAGGCTCAATATTCCCAGTTCCTTCAATGTTTTCTCTGGTTTCCCAGATTCCTATATTCATTGCTTTCCTCTGAACCTGTTCCAATTTGCCTGCAGCCTTTTAAAATTGCTTCTTGGTGTTCACAAAACAATCAAAGCAGTAAAAACAAAATAACAAATTTTTAAAGTGATCACAGTGATATGAGCATGATGGATGTGTGCGTGTGCATATGCACACACACACACACACACACACACACACACCATTTGTCACTAGTGATGACACAGGCACTATCCAATAGGTCCCTGTGATGTTCCTGTAGCCACATTTCTCACAGTACTCACAATATCAACAGCAATCAAAGGGAAGAATTCTAATTTTTCCAGCAACATATTTGAATTTTTTGGGGGTTTGTGAAAGTTCATAATTTAATGACCTCTGGAACTGGGTACATTGTAAAAATAAAACCTATGTAAAGAATGGATTTTATTTTTGAAACCATGTTCAGATTAGAATTTGCTTGAGAATTTCCCTCGGGTGCATATAGTTGGGTTCTGCTTCAAGTCTTTCCAGACAGTAGACAGGGAGGCTGAACTGCAACACAGCCCCGGCACCCCCTCAACTAATTATTAATTAATTAATTAATTAATGCACCTCCCTTCTTTAACAGGAATCGGCCTCCCCTTCTTGGGCCACGGAAAACCATGGCTTTGCTCACTTACCTGCTGGCCTGCATCTTTGGAACAGGCGCATGGATGGCCATCAATGGTGTGTGGGTAGAGCTCCCCCTGCTGGTGAATAAGCTGCCTGAAGGCTGGTACCTTCCTTCCTACCTCATCATCATCATCCAGCTGGCCAACATCGGGCCTCTCTTCATCACCCTGATGCACAAGTTGAAGCCCGGCATGCTGAGCGAGGTGCCCGTCATTTGCACCATGGTCTCCACCGGCGCCATGGCTTGCTTCCTGTTGGCCTTCCTGTGGGACTATACCACACCTATAGCCGGAGGGCAGCACAGCACCGCTTTCTTTGTCCTGGCCTTCTTCCTGTCGCTGGTGGACTGCACCTCCTCCGTCACCTTCCTGCCTTTCATGGCACGCCTCCACCCTCGCTACATCACCACCTTTTTCATCGGGGAGGGCCTCAGTGGGCTAATCCCAGCCCTCTTTGCTTTAGCCCAGGGCTCTGGGATCGCTACCTGCGTCAATGTAACCACCACAAACAGCAGCATAACTCACAGCCACACAGCCTTCCGCAACACAACTGCTGGCCATGTCCCTTTCCACGTGGAAACACGCTACTCCCCAGCCAACTTCCCCAGCCTGGTCTTCTTCATTGTCCTGTCCATCATGATGTTCTCCTGCCTGCTGGCCTTCTTCTTCCTCAACCGGCTGCCCAAAGTGTGGGAGCTTTCGAAGCAGAACCTCTGTGCCAGCGATATCACCCTCCACTCAATCCAGAAGATTCCTGCAGATGGCCAAGGACCAGCAGAAGCCGGCCATTTCACCAGCCACCCTCTGGAGGGAAAGGCGGCGAGCGAAACCATAGGATCTGAGGAGGCGGATCCAGAGAAGAAGGTCTCTTACTCTCGAGCCAAGTTTGTCTTCATCTACTGCCTCGTGGCTTGGGTGAATGCGCTCACCAATGGAGTCCTGCCCTCTGTGCAGAGTTACTCCTGCCTGCCTTACAGCAACCTGGCTTACCACCTGTCTGCAACCTTCAGCTCCATGGCCAATCCGCTGGCATGCACCATTGCTTCCTTTCTGCCCAGCAGGTACGTCCCCTCCCCTCCGTTAACCGTTTCCCCAAGGCACTTTTCACAGGGACCTAGGAAGCTGCCTTCTCCCGAGTCAGACCCTTGGTCCATCTAGCCCAGTCTTGTTTACACTGACTGGCAGCAGCGATCCAGAGTTGCAGGCAGGACAGTCTCTCCCCACTTGACCTGGAGATGCTGCCAGGAATTGAACTGGGGCCTTCTGCAGCAAGCAGGCTGATGCTCTTCCTCTGAACTACGACCCCATCCTCTAATGGGAATATCTTATAGCGCTCACATGTAGTCTCCCATCCAAATGCAAACCAAGGCAGATCATGCTTAGCCAAGGAGACAATTCATGCTCGCTACCAGCTCTCCTCTCACCACAAGACCAGCCCTCCCCCCCTTTCAAATTTCTTCAGCTCTATCTATGCTTCATATTTATTTGTGGTGCTTTTCGGGAGTGCTGACGCCCAACTCTCCCGACTAGTGTGGAGCTCCCTGAAAACTCACCTCTTCCCCTGCACTCCAGGGAAGATGAAGACACTCAGGTGGCCGGTGTCCCGGCAGAACCAGAAACCATCAGCCTTCGTCATGGCCTTTAAATTAGGCAGGGGCAGCCAGTTCACCATTCCACGCGGGACTCCACTTTGGGGCCCACTTGAGATTTTTGGTAGCCCCCCGTTCCACATGGCTTGAGGCTTTGCTCTGTTTCCCTCTCCCGCTCAGGTCCCTCCCCCTCCTGGGGCTGCTGGCAGCTGCTGGAACAGCATTTGGGGTCTACAATATGGGCATGGCGGCCCTGAGCCCGTGCCCCCTGCTGCAACACTCAGACTGGGGAGATGCACTCATTGTAAGTAGCTGGCCCTGGAGGCCCCAGCAGCTTGGGGACCCATGAAGCGACACTGCTTGATGGTGGGGGTGGGGGTAGGGGGCGGGTGCACACAGAGCTGATCCTTGCAAAGCAGCCTAGGCCAGGAGTTCCCAACCTGTTGCCCTACTCTGGATACTGCTGAATGGAGACGTGCCTCAAAAGCAGAGGTGCACCTAGGTAATTTTGCACCTAGGTAATTTTGCACCTAGGTAATTTTGCAGGTAATTTTTGCACCTAGGTAATTTTGCAGGTAATTTTTGCATCTAGGTAATTTTTGCACCTTGGTAATTTTTCAGGTAATTTTTGCACCTAGGTAATTTTGCAGGTAATTTATAGATCTAGGTAATTTTGCAGCTAGGTAATATTGCAGGTAATTTTTGCACCTAGGTAATTTTGCACCTAGGTAATTTTGCAGGTAATTTTTGCATCTAGGTAATTTTTGCATCTAGGTAATTTTGCAGGTAATTTATAGATCTAGGTAATTTTGCACCTAGGTAATTTTGCAGGTAATTTTTGCACCTAGGTAATTTTTGCACCTAGGTAATTTTGCAGGTAATTTTTGCATCTAGGTAATTTTTGCACCTAGGTAATTTTGCACCTAGGTAATTTTGCAGGTAATTTTTGCATCTAGGTAATTTTTGCACCTAGGTAATTTTGCAGGTAATTTTTGCATCTAGGTAATTTTTGCACCTAGGTAATTTTGCAGGTAATTTATAGATCTAGGTAATTTTGCACCTAGGTAATTTTGCAGGTAATTTTGCACATTACCTAGGTAATTTTTAATTTTAATTACCTAGATGCACCTAGGTGATTTTGGCACCTAGACTTAAAGGTCTCGGGCAAAGAGTCTAGGAGGAAGGAGCACAAAGCAGAAGCACTCTGCTCCCCAGCCGGCCTCCACCAGCCGATTCTCTTGCTCCAGTCCCCAAAGGCTGCCTTACCATGAAGCAGGTTGAAGGGGTCACCCCTGCCCTGCCGCTCCCCCAGCTTTGCTCCCTCTCCTCCTTCCCTCCCTTTCCAGCTTGCAGAAAGAAGAGGGGGCACGTCAGCTGCCCCAAGTGGCTGGTGTGTCCTCCCTACTCATGCTACAAGCAGTAAGAGAAGGGTGTGGGTGGGGGGGGGGGACTGGCTGGTTCATAGGAACACAGGGAGCTGCCATATACTGAGTCAGACCCTTGGTCCATCTCGCTCAGTATTGTCTTCACAGACTGGCAGCAGCTTCTCCAAGGTTGCAGGCAGGAATCTCTCTCAGCCCTGTCTTGGAGATGCTGCCAGAGAGGGAACCTGGAACCTTCTGCTCTTCTCAGAGTGGCTCCATCCTGAGAGGGGAATATCTTGCAGTGCTCACACTTCTAGTCTCCCTTTCACATGCAGCCAGGGTGGACCCTGCTTAGCTAAAGGGACCAGTCATGCTTGTTACCACCAGACCAGCTCTCCTCTCCTCAGTCACCATTGCGGGGGTGGGTGGGTCGGGCAGGGCATGGCAGGGCAACAGGAAGCTTCTGCTCCGTGCTGGCTGCTCCTCAGCCCCTTCCTCATGGGCCTTCCAGGAGGTCCCCATCACAGGATGAACTAATTGACTGTGTGAATGCACGTCTGTATGAAAGAAAAAACAGATCAGCTGATGGCTTTTTTCATAACAATGTTAGGGGAAAGGTCATTGCTTGATGCGGAGTCACACAAGTTTAGATTCACAGAATCACAGAGTGTTAAAGTTGGGAGGGACCTCAGAGGCCATCTAGTCCAACTCCCTGCTTAGTGCAGGAAACGACTTCAGCATCTCTGGCCAACGGCCCTCTACCCTCTCTCTGGAAGCCTCCAGCAAAGGAGGACCAACCACTGCCCAAGGCAGACTGTTCCACTTTTCATTATGTCCTGATTGCCTTGACCCCCTGCAGACGCTTATGGGCCCTCCACTGTGGAATGGTTATACAGAGGAGTTGTCATTTGTTTGCACTGACTGTGGGAAAGGCATCCAGACCCAGAGGCTTATAGACATCTTGTGCCCCCTTTCTATGCCAACAGGTCATCTCCTGGGTGCTCTTCACTGGGACGCTCAGCTATGTCAAGGTGATGATGGGGGTAATCCTCCGAAGCCACAGCCACAGCGCCCTCGTGTGGTATGGAGCAGTAGAGCAGCTGGGCTCTCTGCTTGGAGCCTTGACCATGTTCCCCTTGGTCAACATCTACAGCCTCTTCAAGTCTGCTGACTTCTGCAATTTCCAGTGCCCAGCCTGATCCGAGAAGGAGATGTGAGCTGCCATGCGGGGTTGCTGGGCAAGGCAATCCTGGACTCGATGCTGTGGGGAAGCTCCTCTCTCTCATGGGTTCCGTCACCAGCAGGTTGCCTCCCCACTCAAAGCAGCCAAGGTGTCGATGTCCTTGACAGGCCAGTAGAACATTTCTTTAGGATCAAGCCAGGCCCCCAAAGCAAATGGATATGAGGGGTCAGGCAAGCATCCTGATGACTCTGCTTCTGAACGCCACCAGTCATTTTGGCAGCAATAGGGCAGTCCATGCCAGCATGCATGGCAGGCAGGAGAAACTGCGAGGGGGTGAGCAGAGAGCTGGCACAGATCATGGGGCCACCACCACATTGTCTGCCTGCAGGAAGCTGCAAAGCAGTTCTGCTCAGAGCCAGTGACTTAAGATGACCTGCCCATGTGAGCAAAGGGTTGCTATGGGCTGGGGGGGGGGCGGAACAACCCACCCACCGCCAAGCAGGACAGGCCCCAGTGATGCTCAGTCTGGCAATGCATAGACCTTCCCCAGAAGGCAGCTTGTGGTGCCCCAGAATTCAGCCCAGAGCCACGGGAGACATCCTGGGGAAGGGAGAGCTTCTCCGTGACCTTTGCTAACTCCAAGTCATTCCGGACTTCCATAAAAACTGGCCTGTGCTTCCATCGTGGCATTCTGGAGACAAAAAAAGAGTGACACCATCAGACTCCCGGATTTGTTTGCCTCACGGCATCTGCTGCTCTTTAGGACAGAAACTCCAAATGGCATCATAAACAACATCCATGCCGTTGTGCTGGTCTTGAATGGGTAAGCTAAAACTGGCCCCCTGGCCCCTGCCTGAGTCACCTCTCCTGTCCAGGGTGCTTTCCAGCTAGCTGCTCAACAGCAGCAAAATGCCTCCATTTAGGCAAGTCACATTCAAAATGTAAACAGCAGGGGGAGCAGTCTCATGGAAAATAACACACACCCCCAAACAGCAACCTTTTAATGCTGGATACACAACGTCATAGCACTATATTGCAGCAATTAAATTCGAAACAAGGCTTTGGAAATGTGAACAGCACGCTGCTGTCCACGTAGGGACTGCAGTGTCACGACTCAGGAAGCTTGGAAGCACACTTCCGAGATACGACGTGACCCTGTTGCAGGGTCTAATCTGGAAAGCGCCCAGGACACTTGACTCCGCTGTTGCCTCCCTGCTTCATTTTTTAATGGGTTTCCTGGAAGCATCTGTCTGGTCACGGCTGGAAACGGGATGCTGGAGTAGATGGACCTCAGGTCTGGTTATATTGACAGAATGCTCAAGGGAATTTGCATTTATTGGTTTCCTCATATAAGTAATTTAAAATTTTATGTCACTTTTTCTGCAAGTTACCTAGGACAACATACATGATCCCCTCCACACATACACACCTTACAGCATCACAATATCCCAGTGAGGTGGGTAGGCTGAGAGAAAGTGACTGGCCCAAGGGGACCCCATGAGCATAGTGGCTGAGATGGAATTTGAACCTGGGTCTCCCTTGTCCCAGCCTAACAGTCTGCACTACCCTGCCTTGCTGTTCATGCAGCCCACATCACTGGCTCCCCATTGACACGCGGTTACAAATACCCATTTGGATGGAGGATGGAGAGTTCAGGATATGGCAAGTTAAGATGTGCACAAGGGCTTCCATGATCTTTAGAGGTGGGATGGGGGAAGAAGAGGTAAAGAGCCCCTCGGTAATTTCCATATCTACCCAAATCAAAGATGCCTCTGAATTTAAGACAACTCCCCTTAAAAAGAAGAGGTTAAATATGGGCTATACCTGCATTTACTTGAAAGGAAGAGGACTCTAGATTTAAGACGACCTCCTGATTTCTAATATCTAAAAACTTGCAGCGGGGGTAGGGTGGGGGAGCTTGGATTCAGGTAAATACAGTCATTCTCTTAAAAAAAAAAACCCAACCCACCAACAGCCGTTTGTTAAAACAGAGCAAGATCAAATAATAAGAAGGGATGGATCGATATTTATTGGAGCTGTTTTTGCTGACCAGTTTCTTAGAACACCAGTGCCCTCTGTTAATTCCAAGGTAGTCAGGCCTTTCATAGAACCTCTTCTGCAGTCATGACATTTTTGTCATGGCTGCAGAACCAAAAGGCAAAAACTTTTTTTGCCTCTTGCAGAACCAAGAGGCAAAAAACAAAGCCAGAGTGACACAATCAGAATGTGGGATTGGTTTGCTTAGCTGAGGATATGGGACACCGAAAGGCAGAAAGGTCTTTGGGACATGGAAAGGCAGAACTGGAGAATTCATAGCATTGGACTGGGAAATAAATTGGCTAGGTTAAAATAGTCAAGCCTTATTGAAAGCATACAAGATACAAAGACTCTCCAAAAACAAAGGAAGGGGTGGAAATTATAGGTATTGCTTTGGGGTGTCTGCCTGCCTGCCTGTCTTTCACAACCAAAATGTTACTTTATGTCAAACTTGGGTCCCCCAATGTCGGACCACAACACCTATTGTCCCCAGAGCTATTGTGGCTGGGGATCAGTGGTGCTCTTTGGACTGGACTTCCGGGCGGAGGTCCAGTCCCCTGCAAACCTGGGGGATCTCAAAATGTTGGCCTGGGGGGCCTCCAATTGCGGAGTGGCCGCTAATATAAGTGGCAGGATTGTCTATGCAAAAAGTGGTATCTCTCTGCAAGTCAGTGGGAAGTATCTTATTCAGAATCTCTTCTAAAAATACAAACAACAAAATAATCCAGCTTTCCCTGAGCATGTTCTGCTGTAAAAAAAATAGTGCATTGCAGCTTATCTGGTGGTGGTAGGGGTGGCCCCCAAAAGACCTTTAGATCCTGGCTCCCAAATTAACTAGGTGCATCTCTGCTGTGGATGATGTGAGTTGTAGTCCAACAACATCTGAGGACCCAAGTTTGAGAGCCCTCGCTTTATTTGCTTCTCGAAAATGAGAGCTCTGAGAATTTGTTACCATTAATGCAGCTGAGCTCCAGCAGATGGCAATGCAACTTCAGGGAAGGAAACCCTCTTCTCTGACTCGGAGGTTTCCCAAGGATCTCTAGCTCGAAGCTTCAGGCCGCCAGCAATGGCAGACGTCCATGCATTGCCACATTGTCTGCCGCGTGGGACTTGGAGATCAACAGCCCTGCGGCAAGCTGTCTTTTGGGGAGCTTCTCCACTGCTACTAATTCTCTCCTTAGGGGCGCCCTGATGAGTCTTTGAGGAGCCCCTGTTTCCAATTTGTGTTTTGGAAATGGCTGCTCCATTGGCGATCTTGTGTCTATGTCATGGTCAGGGTCAGAAACTGTGAGTGCAGATTTTACCGGTTAATTCTTAAGATTTGGGGGAAGCAGAAAGCATCACAAAACCCTGCCATTTCCCTGTGGATCTTCAAATCAACTATGTGTAATATTGGCAGCTACATTGGTCTAGGCTGCATCTCCCAATCTTGTGTGTGTGTGTGTGTGTGTGTGTGTGTGTGTGTGTGTGTGTGTGTGTTGGATTACAACTCCCATGAACCCCAGCCACAGTGACTGCAGGCTGCTGCTGCTGCTGCTGCTGCTGTTGATAATGATGATCAGAGCTGTAGTCCAACAACTTCTGGGAACCCACGGACGGAAACCCCTGCTCTAGAAGCATGATCCTCACTGAGGGCTTGGGAGGTCCTGGCTTCAAATCCTGGGCAAAGATCGTTGAGGAGCAGCTGTTGCTCAGTAGCACCAACACTGCAGGCAGAAGGTCCCAAATTCAGTACCTGGCAGCACTTTCAAGTTGGGCTGGGGAAAGACCGGCTCCCTGGAGAGCGGCTGCCAGTCCGTGCTGATAATGCTGATCTAGATGGATCCATTGTTTGTCTCTATATGAGGCAGCTTCGTATGGTATAAATATAGGAACATAGGAAGCTGCCATACACTGAGTCAGACCATTGGTCTATCTAGCTCAGTATTGTCTTCACAAACTGGCAGCGGCTTCTCCAAGGTTGCAGGCAGGAATCTCTCTCAGCCCTATCTTGGAGATGCTGCCAGGGAGGGAACTGGGAACCTTCTGCTCTTCCCAGAGTGGCTCCATCCGCTAAGGGGAATATCTTACAGTGCTCACGCATCGTCTCCCATTCATATGCAACCAGGGCAGACCCTGCTTAGCTAAGGAGACAAGTCATGCTTGGTACCACAAGACCAGTGTGATAGGATGGAGACTAGATAGATCGAGCGGAATACAAGTATGACGGATACATTAAATTAAATAACAGAGGAGTCTTAAGCATGTTTACTCAGAAGGAAGAGTGCATAGGATTTCAGCTAACGTGTGGAACAAATAAAACTCAGCACTGTGCAATTCTTATTGCAACTGAACTAAAAATAGCGACTACCCTACTTTTACTTTTTACTTTTTAAATTTACTTTTTATTTTAAGCATTTATATCCTGTTGTCCCATCTTAAAGGGTAGGGGTGTGCACATTTTGTGCTCCATGCTGAGCTTGGAAGGGAACACAAAATCCATGGGACGTTCCGTCAGAACAACCAGTCGAGCCAGTTGTTCCAAACATCTTCTGGCCTCTGCACACACATGGCTCCCATTTGTGTGGTGGTGCTGACCACGCAAATGGCTGCCACACGTACACAGAGGCCAGAAGAGTGTCATTCTGGAGTCAAAAATGGCACCCTGAACAGTTTGAGTGTTCCAAGTCGGAATGGAGTCATTCCGTTCTGAACTCAGAGCAGGCCCTTCGTTTGAAGGGCTTTCTGTTCCAAGCTCAGACCACTCAAGACGAACCGGTTTGCGGTCGGAATGTTCCAGCCATGAACCGTTCTGCACATCCCTATTAAAGAGTACTCAAGGCCATTTCCATACTCAAGCTTCCTTAGGTCTCCATTCTCTGCATGTGTCCCCAGAATTGCTTCCCTCAGGCACCCAAGCATGGGACACTTTGGTTCCTCCTATTTTCATTTCACTGTGTCTGCAGCAGATCCCCAACATTTCAAGCACAGTAAAGGTGTCAGAAAACAAGCCACACGCTGCTATCATTTCATATATTCGCAGAGTGTCTCTGCTGCTGATGTTAAGAGGTGAAGATACAGATACCGAAGAGCTGTTTTAGCAGCAGGCCTCCCAGGTGGGTCATTTCCCACCCCATCTGCAACATGAGCAGAGGACTGAAACAATCTGCCTTGCAGAGCTTCCATAAGGCTTAATGAGCCAAGCACTGAGTCATGCTCAACATAAAGTTTCGATACTTCTAGAGCAGAGGCTTCAGCGGCCCCTATTCACCAGGGGACAGTCCCTGTTTTCTAGAATCTGCCCCTGGTGAATCACTGGCCCCATTTTCTCTCTGTTTTTGTCTCTTGGGATGCCTTGTTCAATTCTCCCCCACCTGCCCCCGCCGCCAAGTGAGTTGCTATTGTTGAATCTTCACGATTCAGCTCCTTCTCCAGAGCATCCAGAAATTAAATCTCCAAGTGGACAGTTGGGTGTGGATGCACCATATCTCTAGTGCCTCTGCATGGAAGTTTTCCACACCCGGCTTTTAGTTTGTATCTCCTCCATGTGTGCTCACATATCGGCCAAATTTACCCCCCAATCCCTGCAAGTTATTGGGGAGCACTTCACACACAATCCGGGGTTTTCCTCGCGTATTAGAGTGTAGCCTGATTTATATCCGGGAGGGGGGCGTGCGGGTGAGGGGGGGGTCCACCTTTTCCATCAGTTTTTTGTGGGCAACTTCGAACTCGCAGTGAAGCCTTGCAGAAAACCTGCAGTGCTGTCTGGGAAAGCTCATGGAAATGGGTGCCCAACCCAAAGGCACTGTGCAGGTGGAATCCATCTCCAGCAAGGTGTCCTAGTTGGGGGGGGGGCTTGGGCAGTCATCTTAGGTATGGGAAGGAAGGAAGGGGTTGTTACAAGGATATTCCGATTTCCCTCTGCAAAATCTTAGAGGGGCTGTGCTTGGCTTTTCTGCCTTGGTAAAGTGTCATGGCCCACTTTCCATTTGCAGCATGCATGCTTGTAATCAGAATTGTCTGCCATGCCCCCCAGGTTGCTTTACCATTCCCAGGTATGGTCTCGAATCTATTTTCATCCATGGAGGACATGACACAGGCGTTCTAATGCAGTCTGCCAGCCTGGTGCATTATTCAGGGTGTTGCCTATGAACTGTGAGTCCTGGATTCACATTCCCGCTCACTTGTGCACTCTGCAAAGAGTCGGGGGCGATCTTTTGGCCTCAGTTCTCGATCTGGAAAATGGAGCTACTGCTCAGGGCTGTTGTGAGGCATGATAGCCGTATGAAGCACACTGAAGCTCTGTGACCAGGGCCAAGGGATCAAAGGCAACCTGGGGGAGGAGGGCCACCTTTGGTGGGCATGGGCACTCCTCCCCATGGTTAGTTCATCAGTGTCGCCAAGTGGTGTTGCTTGTGCAGTTTTGCAAAACCCAGTAATATCACAGGCCCTGCTGCTGCTGTGGCTGCTGCTGCTCTCAGGCTTTGCCCATCCAAAGGGCCCTGAGCAACCTCTCAAGAATGTCCTCCCTGCTTTGTTGCCGCTGCCACGACTCTCCTGCTCCAGGTCTGGGATCCCACTGAAGGTCTCTCAGGCCTTAGGAACACAAGAAGGAGCCTTCTACCAAGTCAGACCCTGAGTACCTCTAGCTTGGTACTGTCTACACGGACTGGTGGCCACTCTCAGGCAGGCAGGGGTCCTTCCCAGCCCTAGCTGGAGCTGCTCCCAGGGAGTGAACTGGGCGCCTTCTGCAAGCAAGCAGAGGCTCTGCCACTGAGTTTTGGTCCCAACCCCTAAGGAGACTATCTGGCACATGCAGGGCTCACAGGCAGTCCAATCAAACACAAACCGGGGGAGACCCTGCTTAGCAAGGAGGACAATTCATGCTCACGTTGGCAAGACCAACTCTCCTCCCCAAATGCACTCAACAAACAGCAACTCCGCGTGGCGCCCCGTCAGGTGGGCACTCTGGGCAACCGCCCAGCTTGTGCCACACACACACACACACACACACACACACACACACACACACACCCCAAAGCTGGCCCTGAGCATGGCTTTGGCATCCCCCACTCTTCTAAATCAGACGCCAAACCGACATTGGCTCGACTGGCTGTTTGGATTCAGATGGCAGAGAAGAGGTTCCCTTCAACGTCCTCTTGGGGGCATGAATGACATTCCGGAGTGGAGCCCTGCAAAGGACGGCTGCACTCAGTCGGTCCCGTCTTCCTGTGCCCACTTACCTGGGAGGAAGCCTCACTGAGCACATGGAGACTTACTCCTGAGTAAACGTGCCTAGGCTTGCCCTGGAAAAGGCGCGTGTAGCATCGCCCTGGAAAATAAACAAAGAGGGTCTCTAGACATCCCGCAGTCCCCTTTCCAGCCGGGCCCCCCTTCCTTCCCAAACCCACCCCTCCTCCAGATTGCTTGCATTATGTTTCCATCTTCACAGATCAGGGAGAGGAGGGAGGTCTTGCCAACCCGCCCCCCCCCCGCTTTTTTTGTTCACTGGCAGCAGCACCCTCCTTCCCCCTCCCTGAGAATGGGGCCCAGAGGGGCACCCTCTCCCCATGCCCACCTTGCAGCTGCCAGCCATTTCCCGCTCTGCAAGGGAAGCCGTTATTTAAGGAGGCAAAGCACAACAGGACGTGCAACACACACACACATATGTTGCAAGCCTTGTTTTGTGCCTACCCTGCACTTAATCACAATTAGGCGGTGGGTGTCAGCTCCATTGTCCAGATCATCCATCAGGAAGGGGCAGCCAGCAGCAGGGCTGGCAGAGGGAGAGCCGAGGTGACCCACTTACCATCCGGGCCGCTTGTCAGGCCGGCCAGCCGCCGGCGTCCTTGATGGACCGACCGTGGGGCCAGTGCGGGCCCTTCACCTGCCAGGCGGTGGGAAGCCACCCCCCCCCGCCGCCCCCGTGATGCCATTAAGAAGGGAATGGGAATCCCTGCAGCTGAGCTCAGGCACAGGGCAAGCTGGAAGCGGCTGGCACCGCATCGCCCTTTCTCTTTCGCCCGGCAGCCAGGATTATTCCAGTTGCTTGCATGGCCTGTTTCAAGGGGGAGCACCTGTCACACCCAGTTGCTGCTTCCAGGTCCTGATTGTGAGCAGCCATCAGCCATGGGGGCTGGACAGAACCTCCATGTTCAGAGGCAGACTATCTCGGGACACCAAGTGCAGGGGACAAATGGAGGTCTGCTGCCTTGTCTGCTGCCCTGCTTCATGGGGGCTTCATAGAAGCATCTAGTTGGCCTCTGTGGCCCTATTCACACGTCACCATGTTCAATGCACATGCAATCTGTGTGCAGTGTATGGGCATACAGATCTGTGCACATGTATGGTTTTTTCATGCTGATGTTTATTATCTGAAATATCAAAACCATCCAATTCACAAATCATAGCATTAGAACAGTTCATATGGCTGTACAGAATCTTGCACCTTCTCACCCCAATATTGGACAAACAATATCTATAGTCCATGGGAGGAGAGCTGGTCTCGTGCTAAAGAGTGTGACCTGTCCCCTTTGCTAAGCAGGGTCTACCTCGGTTTGCATTTGAATGGGAGACTACATTTGTGAGCGCTTGAAGAGTTTCCCTTTAGGGGATGGGGCTGCTCTGGGAAGAGCCCCTGCATGTTTGCATGCAGAAGGTTCCAGGTTCCCTCCCTGGCAGCATCTCCAAGAGAGGGCTGAGAGAGACTCCTGCCTGCAGCCTTGGGGGAGCTGCTGCCAGTTGGCGTAGACAATACTGAGCTAGATGGACCAAGGGTCTGACTCGGTATATGGCAGCTTCCTATGTTTCTATGTGCCTAATATCCATCCAGATACAAATTTGTCTATTGTATCCTCAACCTTGGAATGTTTATTATATGTAAGTTTTAACAAAAAATATCATGTTCCAAATATATTCTAACCAGTCTAGTCTCATTGAAGGTCTTGCTTCTTCCCTGCTTTTGCAATCCAGATTCTTGCAGCTGTTATCATTTCTACATCTGTGTGCAATTCTTCTCCTCTTATATATCCAAAAAGAATTTCCTTGGGATCCTTAGTTAAATTATAGTCTGACATTTCATTAATTGTTGATGTTACATCTTTCCACAACTTAATAGTAAGCGGGCATGGCCAATATATATGCAAAATATCTGCCCCAGGAGACTGAAACCTCCAGTGATGGTCATCCGTCAAAAGATATATATATATATATATATATATATATATATTTTAGACGTAAAGGAGTCATACACCAATGAAACTGTAACTTATACAGGTGTGTGCATGTACAGTTATGCACACATTATGTTCAGTGCATGTGCAGTAGCACACTTCCCATCTGTACCCTGCATTTCAGGGGATCTGTACCCAGGTTCTCTTTTAAAGTGAACTCATGTACAGTCATTCACACACAAATATGCATGTGTTCGCAGACACCTGAATGCATAATGTCTGAATGGGGCTTATGTGAAAGCAGGATGCTGGACTAGCTGCACCTTTGTTATGATCCATCCCACAGGGCCCTTCTTGGGTTTGCATGGGTTTCTCCTCCTTCCACCAGAAGCAGAGTTCTGTGCTGCTCAGAGGTTTGCTATACTGATCAACTAGCGAAAAGTCAGAGCTGGACTGTGGCTCTTACCCAAATTTAACTGGAGACCTGAAGCCCAAAATTTGGCGGGTTAAATCAAATTGCGACACAAATCCATCCACCGCTTTGGCCTCCAGGCCCTCTCAGCTCCCTGCCATACGACCTCTGCTTCTTTCCTGCCCATGACAGACGTCTACACTTGCTCCAACATTCTGTGTGGGGTTTTCCTCCAGGACAGGGCAGACTACAGATTTAATCAGGGCCAGCTCACCCATGAGGCCAGCTGAGGCGATGGCATCCGGCAGCAAATGTGCCACGGGGCAGCGAGTGTGGGCCCCCTGCCCCGTGCCAGAGGCCTCAGCTCACCTACCCGCTGCTGCCACCTCAACTCTGCTGCCACCACCCATTCCCCCCCCCATTTGGCACTCCCCACCCCACTGGTCATAGGAACATAGGAAGGTACGTTACACAGAGTCAGGCTATTGGTCTCTCTAGCACAGCAATGTCTGCACTGACTGGCAGCAGCTTATCCAAGGTTATCCATGGATCACTTCATGGAGGAGAGGTCTATCATCGGCTACTAGCTGCAGGGCTAAAGGCCACCTCCAACTTCAGAGGCAGGATGCCTCTCAACCCCAGTTGCAGGGGAGCAATAGCAGGAGAGTGGGAAGGCACATACCTCTTGCCTGTGGGCTTCCCAGCGGCATCTGGTGGGCCACTGTGTGAAACAGGATGCTGGACTAGGTGGGCCTCCTTGGGCCTGATCCAGCAGGGCTGTTCTTATGTTCTTACAGACTCTTACGTTCCTATAGAAATTCTTCTCCCTCTCCCATAACACTAGAACCAGGGGTCATCCCATGAAACTGATTGTCAGAAAATTTAGGACCAACAAATGGAAGTACTTTTTCACACAACGCATCATCCATGTGTGGAATTCTCTACCACATGATGTGGTGAAAGCTAACAACCTGGATGGCTTGAAGAGGGGTTTGGATCATTTCATGGAGGAGAGGTCAATCAACGGCTACTAGTCGGAGGGCTACAGGCCACCTCCAGCCTCAAAGGCAGGATGCCTCTCAGTACCAGTTGCAGGGGAGTCACAGCAGGAGAGAGCCCTATTCTAGCCCTATTTGGAGACGCTGGCAGGGAGGGAACTTGGAACCTTCCGCATGTAGGTGCTGCTCTTCCCAGAGAGGCCCCACCCCGCAAAGAGAATATCTCACAGCTCCCATCCAAATGCAAACCAGGGCAGCCCCCAGCAAAGGGGACAGTTCATGCTCACTACCCCAGACCAGCTCTGCTCCCTGCAGTAACCACTCATCGTAAGGAGCCGTGTGTGTGTGTGCACACGCGCACCAAAAGTGGCTCCTCTCCTGCCTGAGAGCTGAGCGGCACAGCTTACCGCGCAGCTCTATCCGAAGAATGGCCAGCCTGCAGGCAGCACAGCTCTCGGGTGAAAGAGGAGCGGCCTTTGGTGGCCCCCGGTTCCTCACGACAAGCCGCTACTGCCTCCCACCCGCCGTCTCCTTGCCTCATGGGCTCAGGCTCCACTCTCTTTCCTTCTCGCTGCCGGGCTCAGCTTCTGGGGCACATGCCGCTGCCTCTGCCCGTTGGCAAGGCGTGAGGCAAGTTGCCCCCTTTGTCTGTGGACACGTGTGCTGTTGAAGGGAAGAGAGACAGTGGGACAGAGGGAGGAGTGGCATTGCAGCAGCAGCAGCAGTGGAGAGGCCAGCCGGCTCTGCCACAGGGACATTTCGCACCCAAGGCGGCCCTTCTAAGGAGCAGGGGGAGATGGTTGCCGCTCAGGCATGTCTGTGAGGAGGAGCAGCAGCAAGTAACCCCCCCCCCAACAATGCCCCGGGCACCATCTCACCAGACTCCCTGATGCCACTGTCCTTCCTCATCCCACTGGAGCTTGCTGTTCATTTTCCCCTCCTTGCCAGACTACAACTCCCATCACCCCCAGCCTCAATGGCCAAAGGCGATTGTGGCTGGGGATGATGGGAGTTGTAGTCTGATCATAGTGGCTGGGGATAATGGGAGTTGTAGTCTAACCAGGGCCGGTGCCAGACTACTTTGTGCCCTAGGCAAGGCTAGCTACTTGCACGCGCGCACACACACACACACACACACCCAAAATTTCAACTTCGATTTTCAAAAACAGACGTTTTGTAGAAATAAATGAAAAGCACAAAACTTGAAACTGCTAAATTTATTTTAAACTGCAAGGATAGGTAATACATCAATTTTTGATTATCTTTCTCAAATACAAAAAGAAAATATTTTGGCACACAAATCGTTTCGAACTAGAAGGGCACTCAGTAGAGAGCATACCTCCGCCAAGGGCAACACAACCCTCAACACCACATCAAGATTTCACTTTGTGTGCCTTTTCCTTTGCAAATGTTGCCACCAGTTCAATCAGATCAAGCGCTGATGCCTGTTCATGTTCAACGGATATCGTTGCCAAGCCAACGCGCCTCTTTTGCGACATTGTTGAGCATCTGTAAGTCTTTATAAGTCTGAGCTTTGAGAAACTACGTTCACCACTTGCCACTGATACTGGAAGTGTGAGAAGGGTCCTTAGAGCAACGGAAACAACGTTAGGCACATTATCCAGGGGTTTTTGTTGTAGTAGGAAGAGGAGTACTCCTTGTGGCGGCAGAGACTTTGGAAGTCTTCGAGCTATTGCTATAAGTTCACAACACGGATCTTCAGCACTAATATCTTTGTTTCCATTATACATCAATGATTTTTCCAAATTCTTGCAGGCCTGAAGTACATCTTCAGTAGATTTTTTCTTTATAATTTATAACTTAAGTTTAACAGTATTGTTAGTGTTGAAAACAATGAACTGGTCCCCCCCCCCATATTTCTACTCATTATTCTGGTTTCTCACACTCTTAACACATTGACACTCTCCACTCTGCGCCCCTCTGAGGTCTGCGCCCTAGGCGGCTGCCTAGTTGGCCTAATGGTAGCACTGGCCCTGAGTCTAACAGCATATAGGCACCCAAAGTTGGGAACCTTAGCCTGCATCTGCTCAGATTCGGAGTCCTTCTCCAGGGTCTGTTCCTAGCTGAATGCTGCCACGCCGGATTCTTTTATATGAAGCGGTGTCTATACTGAATCAGACCGTTGGTCCGTTCAACCCAGTTTTGATGACTCTGGCAGCAGCTCTGCAGCAGAAGGTCTTTGGCTGGAGATGCCGGAGACTGGACTGGGGAGAATCGACGTGGACGGCAAGTGGGCGTGTACCAGAGCTATGGCTCTGTGGGTAAACTCTGCCTTCCTGCTACGTTGTCTACTCTGCAGCTATTTCGGTTGAAATATGAGCAGCCCACTGCAATGCTGAGCCGTGAGCAAGATTCTTTGAGAAACAGAGGCCAAATTCAGGTAGCCCAGAGTCTAGGGTATAGGGAGGCAAATGCTCTAATGAGAGTTGTCCAATGTGCCTATTTGAAGAAAGAAAAAAACAGAACACCAGCTCTGTCCAGAAGCACTCATAAACTGGGTGTCTCCAAGATAGGGCTGAGAGAGACTCCTGCCTGCCACTTTGGAGAAGCCGCTGCCAGTCTGTGCAGGCAGTACTGAGCTAGATGGACCAATGGTCTGACTCAGGATATGGCAGCTTCCAGTGTTCCTATGTTCTGAGTTTTGTTGCAATTCTGCCTCCAGCCACCAGGGGTCACCCTCAAGTGAGAGAGTGGGGTGTGTGTGTGTGTGTGTGTGTGTGTTTATGGGGTGGGGAGGGGGATAATTAACTGGGAGCTAATAAAATGCCGATTTGGCGTCCTTTGTGCTGCCACAGAAGGCGGCATTGAGATGCAAAGTGCTTCGTGTCGGGGCTCGGTGGCAGGCATCCTTTCCTGGCTGCAGCTGGCCAGAAATGGCCAGCTGGAAATGCCAGATCTGAGGTTGGGAAGAAAGCTGTAGTAGACCCAGCGGAGGGCAGAGCCGGGAGTGGGCAGCCAGAGCAGTCCTCCCTCCCGCGCCCGGCCTTGACCACTCTTGCCAGCTGCTGCTCACCCCCTCCACAAGCCTGCTGCTGCTGCTGCCTCTAAAACATGGAAGGTCCATTTCTGTATTGTTGGTGGCCGCCGTTCTGCTCACCTCCAGGACAGGAAGCCAGTAATCAGACCCCTCAAGGATGGGCAGGCACCATGTCATGCCAGTGGCATTTCCAAGTCTAGATGATGATGATGATGAATTTGATTTCTATACTGCCCTTCCCAAAATGGCTCAGGGCGGTTTACACAGAGAAATAATAAATAAAGAAGATGGCTCCCTGTCCCCAAAGGGCTCACATTCTAGGGGGGGGGGACACAAGATAGACACCAGCAACAGTCACTGGAGGTCCTGTGCTGGGGGTGGAGAGGGCCGGTTACTCTCCCCCTGCTAAATAAAGAGAATCGCCACGGTAAAAGGTGCCTCTTTGCCCAGTTAGCAGGGGACTAACTGGGCATGCAATTGCACCGTCCAAGGTCGTTGGGGGGCTGGGGGGAGTTTTTACTATTATTATATTGTACCTTCCCTGTTGTGGAGTGGGAGAAAGAATGAGAAGAGAGGCCTCAGCCCTAAGGAGCCTACAGTCTAGATTCAGGGGTTTGCCCAACCAGCTGTGGTTGGTCTACATTCCCTCATCCCCAGGCACAGTGACCAGTAGTCAGGGATGATGGGAGTTGTAGTTCGGGGTGTGCGAGCCGGCTCGAAAACGGACCTGGCTCAGGTGTGCATACAACCGAACCAGACCCAGTTCAGCTCGAATCCAGTTTGATTTGAGCCAAACCAGGTTTCCTGGTTTTCTACACGGCCCTTGTTGTACTCCTACAAGGGCTGGCAGGCCAAAGTTGTGCAGCCCTAGATACAAGAGAAGAAAGGGAGGGAAAGGGAAGCAGAAGTAAGCAAGGGAAGAAATGCAGCTGGCAGGCAGGCAGGCAGTATTCTGGGTGGTGGTTCCAAGCATAAGGGGAAGCAAGAGAGAAAAGGTGGAGATATCTTTTGGAGCCGGAGACCTTTGGATGGTTGAAGGTGGCAGAGCTGGAGCCGTGAAAGTCATGGTAAGGAGTGGAACAGGATATGAGAACTGAGAGGTAGCGAGGGCCAAGGCTGTGAGAATTTGTGCCGGATCCGGGAGAAGGCAAGTGCTTCCTGAAGATCTGTGTAAGTAGCATGTCAGCAGTGACCAGAATCCACATGAAACTGAATATCAAAAGCATGCTGAATCGGACACCATGGCCGGCATGACAGGCAGCCCTCTGCCGACTGTAGGGCTGTTGTGCAAATTAAAGGCACTCCTAACCATGGAGATGGCTTTAAACCACTTCTGGGAAACAGCTCCTTCCCATTGTTTTCTACGCTGCCGCCTGAAGTGGTTTTACGGCATCCCACAGCAGCCCCCCCGCCCGTCGCTACATGGCAGCCACTGGGGCTGCGTTTTAACTTGTGCATCAGCCCCAGCAGGTCCCTACTGTAGGCAGAGAGCTGGCTGTCATGTCGGCCACTAGCTGCTGCTACCCCTTTCCACCAACACGGGGCAAAGGGCGCCAACCTTCGCCTAAGATCTCTTCATGTCTCTGCACCTCCCTGTGATCCTCAAATCCATGGAATTCAAAAAGGGCTGGATAACAGAACTAAATCAAACAAACAAACAAACAACAACAATGCATATTTATCTACCGCCTTTAACCAAAGTTTTCAAGTGGTTTTTAGAGGGGGGGAAACAAACAAATAAATAAGATGGTCTCCTCCTGTCCCCAAAGGGCTCATAGTCTAAAAAGAAGAAGAGGGACACCAGCAACAGCCACTGGAGGGGTGCTGTGCTGGGGATGGATAGGGCCAGTTGCTCTCCCCCTGCCAAATATAAGAAGAATTGTCACTTGAAAAGGTGCCTCTTTGCTCAGTTAGCAGCAGTATAACAAATCATGTGAAGGAACAGAGTGGGTCACCCTTGTTGGACAAGCCCAGTATGAAAGCATGGTCCACTGTTGTCCAGATGTAAGTTGAACATGTGGAAGTGCCCTTCCCTTCTCACAGGAAAGGTGGCCTCCTAGCCTTCCTGTTCTAGGGGCCTGGCCCTCACTCCCAGGTGTGTGGCACCAGGCTCACACATTCATGGATACTGGTGGACAATCGGCCTGCCCTTGGATATTGATTTATTTTATTTTGATTTTTTAAAATTTATTTTATTTATTGTATATACAAGGGGATTGCTTTTAGCCTAAGTCGGAAGAAGTCTAAAGTTCAGAGGAGAATCGGAGGCAAAAGAGAGCAGAGCTGATCACCAGGAGAAGAGATCTTCTGTGTGTTGCTGCTGGAGAAGAAGGCAGTTCAGTTTGGAGCTCAGAGTGTGCCGTGAAGAAGCCAAGTCAAGGAACTGCCAGCAAAGACTGAGAGAGGCTCAAGACTGTGGCTGTAGCCAGAACTGGAATCACCTCCAGAGAATGGAGACTCTCCGAGAGGGCTGGAATCACAGCAGAACCAGGCTGGATTGAACCCCAAGTCTGTACCTGTGTGACCACGGCCTGAGACTGGACCAAGGACAAGCCAAAGGGCTGCAAAGGCTGTCTAAGGGATACTGGGAAAGACTCTGAGCTAAGAACAGTCACGGGGCTCTGTGGTCGCCAACTCGATGGCTCAATTTACCGTTAGGGACAGTTAGATGAGTTGGATGCGTTTCCCCCAACCTTTTTCTTCCTTCCTTTATGTCCTAATGGTAACTGTTTTGTTGTT
Organism: Hemicordylus capensis; assembly: GCF_027244095.1. NCBI lineage: Eukaryota > Metazoa > Chordata > Lepidosauria > Squamata > Cordylidae > Hemicordylus > Hemicordylus capensis. The sequence goes on from NC_069660.1 coordinate 6,330,908, forward strand.
TTCTCAAAGTTCGGCTGTACAAAGAAACCAAAAAGCTAATGTTTTACGTTGACTAATATTTCTCCAAAGTAAAATGTCTTACTGCAGTTAAAGATTAGAAGCTTGTTTGATTGTCCCCACCGCACGCCTAAAGCCTTTCTACTCTCCTGAATTATTTTTATTATTATTTCTGCAAAGGTGTAAGGGCTCTTTTAGTAGACACAGCCATGGGAAAGAAAAGTGGTGACTGACCGCACTCACGATTTGGTGGCAGCGGTTAAGATTAGACATCACGGGGCTGGTGGGAGAAGAAATTCCGCCACACGTGGCATCACTAGGTAGGAGCAATAATCATTCCTCCCCAGCTCCAAATCCTCCTTAAGACTCTCTCTGTGACTGACCACAGGCTCCTGGAAGGCCTATGAACAGAACATTCAGGCTTTCCCCTCTTTGCTTCATATTCCAGAATTTGGAGGTGAGAGAAGGCACACACGTCTGCTGTGGCTTTTAAGGTTGATTTCCCTTCACTCCTGTCCCTTGGTGACCTGTGCAGCATTCACTTGAATGCCTTGCATTTCCTCCTCTTGCCATTAGTGAGGATGGAGCCAGCCTTTTAAAAGCAGGACCAGTGAGATAGGGCTGGAGGGGGGGCGCGGAGGGGGGGGGAGTTTTGAAAAGCCCTCCTCCCCCGCCAATCCTTCCTTCCGTCTGTGCTGGGCATGGAGGCTATGATTGCATGCCCAGGCGTTCAGCTGCCTCCTCTGGCAGCCCAGACGGGGTGGGGGGCCAAGACACATCACCCCGGCCCCCAGAACTCCCATAATGCACTTTGCAAGCACGCGGTGCATTGTGGGGGTTCCCCCGGCACTTGTCAGGAGGCTGCTGCGGTGCTGGCACTGCGTGGAACCGCACACGACCGACACACAATCATTTCGCCCAGGCTAAGGGCATGCTTGTGCCCCTCACCCTGGCTAACAGGTGGGGCTTCGGGGTAGGTTTGCCACCGCCGGTAGCTGCGCAGCTCCCAGAGGTTCTCATGCACAGGCAAAACCGGGCTTGGCTTCCTCGGCTCGGTTTTGCCTGTGCGTGACAACAGCCTCGCTGTGTATACAGTCCTTGACCTTCAGGCCGGGTTGAAGGGTAGCAAGGAAAAGCAGACGCCTCCCCACAATATTCCTCCCTCCCCCATCCACCAGAGTTTGTTTTGTTGTGAAAGCCGCCCGGAGACTTGCGTTTGGGGTGGTATGTAAATGTGTTAAATAAAACAAAAACAAACAAACAAATAAATATAGCAAAGGGTCAGACAATACAGTCATGGTACAGTAAAGTAAAGTGTGCTGTCAAGTCGATTTCAATTCCTGGTGCCCACAGACAGAGCCCTGTGGTTTTCTTTTGGTAGAATATAGGAGGGGTTTCCCATTGCCTCCTTCCGCACAGTGTGTGATGATGCCTTTCCGCATCTTCCTATAGCGCGGCTGCCCGATAGAGGTGTTTCCCATAGTCTGGGGAACATACCAGCAGGGATTCGAACCTGCAACCTTCTGCTGGTTAGTCAAGCATTTCCCTGCTGTGCCACTTAAGGTGACTCCCATGGTATATTACAGTGCTAATTAATTGTTTTTAAAGTCCCAAAGGAACCTCTGTTGGAGTTCCAGGGTATCAACCTTTTGCACCAACTATCCTAATGATAGTGAGTAAGGGTAGAGATAGTGAGTAAGTGTCTTCCTAGATGTTCTACCTCTTTCTACTCTATGACCCCTGATATGAGTCTTCAAGTATTTCCTGTTGAGAATCAGAATACCTTCATTTCCTCTTAGAAAGCAGATGGAACATAGGATCACAGGAAGCTACCATATACTGAGTCAGACCCTTGGTCTATCTAGCTCAGTATTGTCTTCACAGACTGGCAGCGGCTTCTCCAAGGTTGCAGGCAGGAGTCTCTCTCAGCCCTATCTTGGAGAAACCTGGGAGGGAACTGGGAACCTTCTGCTCTTCCCAGAGTGGCTCCATCCCCTCAGGGGAATATCTTCCAGTGCTCACACTTCTAGTCTCCCTTTCATATGCAACCAGGGTGGAGCCTGCTTAGCTAAGGGGACCAGTCATGCTTGCTACCACAAGGCCAGCTCTCTTCTCTATGGAAACATCTATCTCTCTCTCTCCCCCCCCCCCCCACCGATTCATCATGTAGTTCTATAGATTAGGGTTAGGTCTTTCCTATCCAAAGTATACTTCACCAATAAATCTACTTAGTATTTAGTTCTACAAGAATCTCCATGTGTCTTCTCTAAATAGCTGCAACAACTGAACTCTGCATTCTACTCTGTAACTGGGGTGGGTAGCTTCTTTAGTGCTCTGCTAATTAACTGGTGGATAAACATTACAGCCCCCTCATCTTCTGACTCCTCTCACCCCAGACCAAGCAGCAGAAGCCAGAGCAGCCCGGGAGGGCGCAGAACCCTCCAGCCTCAAACCAGCCAGGCCAACCCCTTCGCTTCCTTTCAGGCCAGGAGGAACCAGGCTTTCTTTCAGTCAGGAATCCGCAGCACAAAATGGCCCGTATGGTTGGAGGAACAGTTCTTTACCAGTTGAACTGATTGCTTTAGGGTTGTGAACGAAATCATATTCTGAGTTTGACAGTGTGGTTGTGTGGACACCCCTGGAGCTCCTTGATATCACTGGAAACTTCAGTTGGCCCCAAATGCTTCTGCTCTTTCTTTTTAATTTTTCATACTTTCTACTATGCAAATCACGTTGTGATACTTTTCCTGAAAAGGCTCTCTTTCTCTCTCTCCCCCTCCCCGTGAAAAACCCACAGGGTATTGTGGATATGGCCGGCAGAACAGACCATCTGACTCAAGTTCTCCAACGTGGGCCCCCAGATGTGCTTGGACTACAACTCCTATCAGCGTCCCGCCATCGTGACTGGGGATGATGCTAGCTGTGTAGCTCAGCCACATCTGGGGGCCTGTCGAGAAAACCCCTGATCTAACTCTAGTATTTTTCTACCTCCATTGGCTGCCTGTTCATTTCTGACTGAACTCCATTTAAGGTGTGTTTTTTGAGGTTCTTGCATTAAAAGCCCCAAAGAGCCTGGTTACCTTAAGGGCCGCTGCTGTTTCCTGTGTGTCCCCACCCACCCCCGTGTGCTACAGTGAACATCAGAGATCCTGCTTCATGTCTCCCACACCAGCTGAGGCTGGGTGGGGGCCATAGAAGACAAGGCCCTTCTCCGTCCGAGGGCTGTTCTTCTTTCCTGCTGTTCTTACCTTCTCCGGTGATGCTCTCTTCCTCCACTCTGTCCTTGAAAAGGAGAGCTGGGGAAGTGAAAGGGTCCTCAGTAGAGTCACTCTGCTAGAGTGCTGACCTTGAACATCTCTGCTGCAGAAACACTCGAGGTCAGCACTGGTCTCTGCTGCAGAGGCAGTGGGGTGGGGGAGAGGCCGGCCGGTGGGGCTGGCACCTTCCTTCCTGCTGGGACCCCTACTGCCTCCAGGTCTAGTGTAGGAAGCTCCATTCTCTTCTACCCCATACCAGCAGCCCTGGTTGTCATTAATTAATTCATTTCTATACTGCCTGGCTCCAAAGGCTCTAGGTGGTAAAAGTGGTTGTCACATTTGGGTGTTCTGAGAAGTTGGGTTGATTGTTACTGCTTTGGTATTGTGTGTGTGTGTGTGTGTGTGTGTGTGTGGTTGTTGCTGATGTTCCCATCATGGTTTGGGATAGTTTTCATGATGTGCATTATTAGCTGCTTTGGCTTCCTTAGGAGAGAAAAGCAGATGAGAAAAAATTAAAACAAGTGGATCAATGCGTAAGGAGGCCAACCTGGGAGAGCCACACCTCCGGGCTCTGAAAGAGAAGCTGTGGAGCTGCCAAAACGCTCTCTGTCCACATTTGAGGCTGCTTACAAGTTAATGAGGAATCGAGGGCCTCCCTTTCTCTCCAAGCACAGGGAATTAACTACTGCCCAGAGACTCCGCTCTGTTTGCAATCTTGCAGCTAGCTCTCATCTCCCAGACAAATTGAGGGAGCAGCATGGGGTCTCACAAACAGCTCAATCCAATCGAGGTCCTAAGCGAGTGTGTGCAGCGTGGCTATCAGCAAGATTTCATCGGTCTCTGTGAGAAGAGAAGGTTTCTGCATGAGGCTGATAATTCCATTTTAGTTGCATTCTCAGCCTGGGATATTGAGCTATTGATCTTAGACCCCACTGGGAGGTGGGAGGTGCACCATGCAAAAGATTTCAGAGAAAGCCGTGTGGAAGAAAGCTTCCGGTCTGGCTATTGTCTGTGATAACTAAATGGGACACCAAGTTCCAGGGCAGTATACCTCCATTTGCCTGAGGTTGGGCAAAGCACAGGGCAAGTGCATTGCCTTCCAGAGGCACCTGCCTCACCGTGGCCAATCACAGCCTTGGCTGGCACTTCCTGTCTCCAGTGGATCTAGTTTTCCACTCACAAAACAGAGAGGAGGATTTTCACTGCAGGGATGCCAAGGCCAAGAGTAATGCTGTTCTGAGCCCATAGAGAGAATCATGGCCCACATCAGCATTCAGCTCTTAGCAGAAACCTTGACTGTGTTTCTCTTTCTCATATTTCTGTGTCTCACTCAACTAACATGTAGGCTCATGTTAACTTGTTTCAAATGATATTCTTAACTGGACTTTTAATTCTAAAATATTATGGACATTATTTACCTGGGGCATCAATTAACAGGGTGCTTTACAGAGTCATATGGACAGCAGCAAAAAAGCAGGACTTGCCCCAAGGAGCTTACAACCCATGGAAAAGTGCCCCCCCCCACAACCCACCCCAAGTCCTACAGACCGAGATCATGTAGCCCGTCACTCTGCCTACTCCAACTATCAGTGGCCTCAAGAAAAGAGAGGCCTTTCCTCTCCCTGATGTAAGAAAGTCTGTAACTGTGGATTGAACCTGGACACATTCTGCACGCACAGCTTCTACTCTACCACTAAGCGCATAAGAGCAGCCCTGCTGGATCAGGCCCAAGAAGGCCCATGCAGTCCAGCAGTTTCACACAGTGGCCCATCACCAGATGCCTCTGGGGAGCCCACAGGCAAGAGGTGAGGACATGCCCTCCCTCCTGCAGTTACTTCCCTGCAACTGGTACTCAGAGGCATCTTGCCTCTGAGGCTGGATGTGGCCCACAGCCACCAGACTAGTAGCCATGGATAGACCTGTCCTCCATGAATTTGTCTAAGTGCCTTTTAAAGCCATCCAAGCTGGTGGCCATCACCACATCACATGGCAGAGAATTCCATTTAATTTTACAGGTTAATAATGCATTGTGTGAAAAAGTACTTCCTTTTGTTGGTCCTAAATTTCACAACCTTCAGTTTCCTGGTTCTAGTGTTGTGAGAGAGGAAGAAACATTTCTCTCTGTCCACTCTCTCTACTCCATGCATGATTTTATACACCTCTATCATGTCTCCCCATAGTTGCCTCCTCTCCAAACTAAGGAGCCCCAGATGCTGTAGCCTTGCCTCATAAGGAAAGTGCTCTGGGCCCCTGATCATCACGGTTGCCCTCTTCTGCACCTTTTCCAGTTCTACAATATCCTTCTTAAGATATGGTGACCAGAACTGTATGCTGTACTCCAAATGTGGCCACACCATAGTTTTGAGCATTACAATATTAGCATTCTTATTTTCAATGCCTTCTGTTGTTTTTAAGTCCTAGGTGTTTCAGATGTGTCTTGGTTTGTCTGGGAATGGGGAGGGGGGTGTCCACTGACTGTGGGGTGGCTATTCTGGTGTGGGGGGGGGGTGGATAGAAGAAGTCTATCTAGATAGAAGAAGAGATCTGGTCTTGCGGTAGCAAGCATGACTTGTCCCCTTTAGCTAAGTGGGATCTGCCCTGGTTGCATACAAAAGGGAGACTAGCACTGTAAGATATTCCCCTCTCGGGATGGAGCCACTCTGAGAAGAGCAGAAGGTTCCAAGCTCCCTCCCTGGCAGCATCTCCAAGATAGGGCTGAGAGAGATTCCTGTCTGCAGCCTTGGAGAAGCTGCTGCCAGTCTGTGTAGACAATGCTGAGTGAGGTGGACCAAGGGTCTGACTCAGTATATGGCAGCTTCCTATGATCCTAAGTAAGGTTGAGTGAGCAAGTGAGGCCAGGGAGGGAATTGGGTGACGTCTTGGAGATGCCGCCAGGGAGGGAACGTGGAAGCTTCTGCCCTCCCCAGAGCAGCCCATCCCCGGAGGAGAATCTCTTCCAGCGCTCACACATCTACACTCCCCTCCAAACGCAAACCAGGCCAGGCCCTGCTTGGCCGAGGGGACACTTCCCGCTTGCTACCCCCAGAGGAGCTCCCCTCTGCAGGTGCCCAGCAGGCCCCTTGGCTGCCCTCCCTGTTCAGATGATTCCGGCCCCAGCGGCCTGGGCCTGTCCCACCTGAGGAGGCCCAGCAGCACTGCCCCTCCCTGCGTCCCCCTGCCGCACAGTCGCTCGCCCCTTCACCGCCACCGGCGCGCGGAGGAGGAGGAGCCCTTTCCCACCGATGCTGCAATTTAAGCAGGAGCAGCGGCCCCTCTTCTTCTTGGCCCTTGTTGTGGCCAGAGCGGCGGGCGCATCGGAGGTCAAATGAACTTTTGCACACTTCATTAAGCCTCCCTTGGCTGCTTCCCCCCACCCCACCCCACCCCCCCACCCCCGCCGCCCATGGCAGCCCCCCCCCCCACCTGACACTCCAGCTCTCTCTCCGGGCAATTAATCTTCACACCTCAACCAGCCAACTGGCTTTTGTGCAGCCATGAATGGGGCGGGGGTGGGGGGCAGGCGGCCGCAGGCTCGGGGCCTGTTCCTGGTGATAAGGGGGATGACAAACTGCCAAGGCGGCGGAGCAGATCGCCTTCCCCCTTTGTGAGGGGCTCAGAGGCAAATGCTCAACCCCCCCCCCTCCAGCCCCAGCACACTCTTCCTTGGCTCTCTCTCTCTCCCCCCCCCTCCACCCATCCATCTGTTTGCACAGGACTATTCCCCAAACGGGGGGCAGGGGGAAAGGGGGAAGGCAGCATTGATCTATGGCTTTCGTATGGCATCTTCACTGCATGAAATCATAATTATTTGGGGAAGGGAGGGGGGGTTGCGAAATGGTCCTTCTGCAGCTGGACGTGGCATCCAGCTCAGAAACACAGAGGGGGCCACCAGGAGGCTCGACAGCTCCAAGCCAGCACTGGCAGGCAGGGGGGTGGGGGTGGGGGCAGCGGGTGGACACTGACACCCAAATCCAGGTAGACTTGCTGCGGCTGTGGCGTACATCCACTGGGGATATCTGCTGCTCGGCACCCAGGACACAAGGGCTCTCTTTCACTTCCATGGGGCTGGCACAGAAGAAAGAAGCTGCCAAGGGAAGGGCCCATAGCAGGGGTTGGACATCGGCTCTGCATGCTTGCAGGTCCCCGCTGCCATCCCTGGCAGTATCTCCAGGCCGGGCTGGGAAAGCCTCCTGCCTAAAACCTGGGAGAGCTGCTGCCGGTCAGTGCAGGCAGTGCTGAGCTAGATGGACCAGCAGCCTGACTCAGTAGGTAGCGACGCCCCTGGCTTTGATGATATCTAACCATGCTGGTCTCATTTTAAGGTTTTCATTTGTGGATGACTTTTGAATTGTGACATTGTTTTGAAGTTTTTGTATATGTTTTAACTTGTTTTGTGCTATTGTTAACCGCCCAGAGACGAAAGTTTGGGGCAGCGTACAAATTCAGTAGGTAGATAGATAGATAGATAGATAGATAGATAGATAGACAGATAGATTTTGTTAGCTACAAATAATGGCGCTGTCTTTCTTTCTTGTGCAAAACCATAGCCGGAGAGGCTCTGAGGGCCAGGCTTCCACTAGGATGTTCACGGGCCTTTCCTTAAATGCCCAGCTCTCTCATGAGAGAGAGAGAGAGAAATCCCAGTAGACGCCATCGCCCTGTTCCTTATGGAGGTCTGAAGGCAAGTTGGCCCCTTCCCACACAGTTGTTCAGCAAGAAGGGACCCTGTTTCCACCTTCCATGGTTGTAACCAATGAATGCAAAGACAAGCGCATGGCACTGTCATAACTTTAATAGTCCCTGCCCCAAGGGGCCTACAACCTCACATGTGATGCAAGGGAGACAACAGAGGGTGGGAGACCATATTAGCTATAAAACTGATGCAGGAGCTGGGTTGGAGGACAGCATCCCCTCTTCCTGCCTTGGTCAAGAGCTGGGTATGAAAGCTCAGCAGAACAGTGCTGTCCTGCCCAACAACTCCTGCCTCACACACAATCACGGCCCCCATTTTGGAGCCTGGACCTAAAGGCCTTTGGAGGCAGCCCCTCCCTCCTCCAAGGTAAGCATCATCCCCCCTACACACACACACACACACACACACACACACACACACACACACACACACACACACACACAGAGTATTTCTAACACATGGGTTCTTGAGGGCACAAACAGCAACTGAACTCACAAGAATCTAAGAATATAAAACAGGCCTATTTATGCAAATAAGAATTAGCAGAAACATTTCAACATGCTATTTAACATATTCCCATCCCACACATTTCGTTCCCCAATTCCCCCCCCCCCCGCTGTCTCTAAAGCACCCGACACAGGTCACAATCACACTCAGCCCCCCGACACAGCACAAACCAGGGGCGTGGCACAGTCTGACCACACCACCCAGGACAGACTAAAGAGGATTTGGGGGGCCCCAGGGGGTGTGGAGGCCCAGGAATTCAGCCCTGAAGTCCAGGGGGAAGAGCGCCGCTGCCCGCTACCTAGCTGTTTGCTCATACACAAGAGTAAATTGGGGACTGTGTACAATTCCCAAATCTGGGAGATAACACTTGTCCTACCTAGTTTTCGATTGTGTGAATGGTCTTGTCATGTTAAAAGAAGTGGGTGCTTGACTGGTGTTGCATCCAATAATCACCGGGCGCTGAGACATGGTGTAGACGTCCCACACAATCCCCTGCAACAACCGGTGACTGAGATAGCACAAACCTCCACCGTCTGGAAAGGCCCTTTGTTATGCAAAATAAGAGAAATTATTTGCTTAATAGCTACCGGTTGCCGAATCCAGCTTTTCTTGGCAACGGGTTTTTATTGCCCAAGTGCATCATTTTATTCCATTTTTTATTTTTTATTTTCGCACAGACTGGCCTGTATGGCCCTTTGGCTGCCAGGTGCTGTCAGCCCAGCTTGCCTCTGGGAGGAACCATGCAAGGGTCACCAAAGGTGTCGGTGCCAGAAGGCAGGGAGGTTTTCATGAGCTCCCGTCCCTTCATTTTGTGTCGGTGTATGTGTGGTTGGTGGGTGTTTGTCTTTTTTTTAAGAGGGGGGTTGCATGAAAAGTGCTCTGTGGAGCACATCTGAGCTGGAGAAGCTACAGCCAAGAGCTTGATTGATCACAATAATAATCCAGTTAATTAAGATGGGAATCTGGGAAGAGGACATCCGCAGAGGCTCTTGGAAAATCCTTGCTACGTTGGTACATTCTATTATGAGCTCCGTTCTGGGTGAGGCTTGCTGGCGGTACAGGACAAGCCTCCCCCACACGCAGCCTCATTCTCCCTTGGAGACAGGAGGAGGGCTCAGCCCCGTCCTTCCAAGAGCCAGCAAAACCAGGCCTTTGCTGCCCGTGTGCTCTGGATTCTTTCGGGAATGTTTCTGTTCTGAGTTCTAAACTCAGCAGAAGACAATTTGCAGCACCCGGAGGGTGGGGGGGGGGCGGGGGGGGGGAGTGCCTCATAGAAACATTCTGAGTTTAACCCAGACATGTAGGTATAATTGTGCACAGTGGGGGGCCGCTGGACTCTGGGTGTTGCCCACGGACCACCTGCCTCATTTATTTTTATTTATTGCATGAATATTTATTTGTTCGTTTGTTTGTTTGTTTAAATCCCCCCCCCCAACATATAAAATTTCTGGGTGGTTTACATGTGAAAAGCACAATGAAAGATTAAAATGTGAAATCATGTAAAACAATTTAAAATGTCTACCAGTAAAACGTTAAAAAGTTTATAAACACAAAGCCTGATGAAACAGGTGCATGTTCAGATGTTGTTTAAAAGCAACCAGAGATGGGAAGGTGCTGATTTCGTTTGGGAGCATGTGGCAGAGCCCTGAGGAAACCCCAGGGAAGGCCCAGTTTGAGGGTCACCTAGAGATGAACCCTAGGGAAGGTCTCCCCAAACCAGTGCTCACTGACTGCCCTTGGGACACTGGGAGCCCAATTTTGTTGTGCCAAAATCTGTAGCAGTGTAGTCGTGCCGATGCCGTCAGCATGCATCTGTGCGGCTTGTGTGGAGTTGGTGCTGAGCACGGCACTTGGCCCCAACAGAAAGCCAGGGGAGTGGCAGTGACAGTGGCAGTGGTGGGACGGAGGCTGCAGGGTTGCCAAGGCAGCTGACAGTGGGCCCATCCTCAGTTCTTCTTCCGGGACCATCTCCGACCCCACCACACACCTGTCTGAAGCTCCCCAGTACCTAAACCTGGTTTCTCATGTTCTGTGATGAAGCATTCTGTCATCTGTGCGGTCTTTCTCCCTCAGAGCTTTTCTCGGTTTCCCCTGGGCATAGGGTCACAAAGGTGTAGGTAAGGTGGGTCCTGCTCTGGCCGTCTTCAACGGTGTGTCTCTAAAGGGGCTGCAGTTTGCGCCTTGAAAGGTTATGCCTGTGGGAAGGTGTAGAGGAGAGCTGGTCTGGTGGCAGCAAGCATGAATTGTCCCCTTTGCTAAGCAGGGTCTGCCCTGGTTTGCATTTGTATGGGAGACTGCATGTGTGAGCACGGTAAGATATTTCCCTTAGGGGATGGGGCCACTCTGGGAAGAGCACCTGCCTGCTTGCATGCAGAAGGTCCCAAGTTCCCTCCCTGGCATCATCTCCAAGTCAGGGCTGGGAGAGACTCCTGCCTGCAATCTTTGAGAAGCCGCTGCCAGTCTGGGACGACAATACTGAGCTAGATGAACCAGGAGTCTGACTCAGCAGAAGGCAGAGCTTCCTATGTTCCTAAGGGGCTGCAATCCTGTGGCAGAGCTCCTGCTCTGGATGCAGAAGGCTCCAGGGTCAGTCCCTGGCAGGAGAGGCACAAGGCCTTGCCTAAATCTCAGGAGAGCATTCGCACCAGCGGGGCCAGTGGCTGGACTCGGCCAAAGGCAGCTTCATGTGCTCCTAGAGATGCTCCTCGTGTGCACCCACCACGTGTCCCCTTTGAAACAGGGAGGCTTCATGCAGCAACACCGTCCCAAGGGAGGGAGGGAGGGAGGACGCACACGTGAGCCTCTCTGATGGAAAGGAATCCCAGAAGCCCTGGGAAGCCGAGTCATAAGAAACCATCAGAACGTGGAGAAACTTCTGGAGGAGGCAGGGAAAGGAGCTCCCAGCCAGTGATTCCTTGAACCACTGACCTGGGGAAGCTCTGATGGGGTTGATAGGTCTGTCCTTGGCATGCACCCCCGCGCACGCACTTGTGTCTGACATCAGATGCATGGGGGGCGCAGCTTGGGGGACACATACGCTCCCTGTGTGCAATTGTGAAACCTGGGGCCAAGTCCCCTATGCCCCTCTCCCCTCTCCTGCTGCTGCTTCCCTGCGACTGGTCCTTGGAGGCATCCTGAGCCTGGAAGCAGCCTAGAGCCACCAAAAGACTCGTAGCCAGTGATAGGCCCCTGTCCTCCATGAACTTGTCTGTTTTGCCTCTGTGGATTTGTCCCATCTCTTAACCCTCATTCGCTGGCTTGCAAGCAATATGAACTGGCCTAAACCCCTTCTAACGGAGCAAAGAGGTGCCTTTCAAAGTGGCCACTCTGTGATATTTAGCAGGGGGAGAGCAACTGACCCACTCCATCCCCAGCACAGCATCCCTCCAGTGGCTGCTGCTGGTATCTGCCTTATGTTTCTTTTTAGATTGTGAGCCCTTTGGGGACAGGGAGCAATCTTTAGTTTTCTGTGCAAGCCCCTTTGAGAACATTTGTTGAAAATGGTATATAAATGTTCTTAGTGCTAGCTTATATACTTTTCACATATTATGTATCCCACTTGTCTTAGAAAATACTTCACAAAGTGATGTATGAGGTTCCTTCCCAGACAGTCTCCCATTCAGACACTGACCAGATCCAGACCTGCTTAGCTTCAGCCTGCATCATGTGCCTTCAGATCATGCCTGCCCACTCTGCTGACTACTGGGTGCTTTCCAGTTTAGCCACTCAACAGCAGCAAAATGCTTCCGTTCAGGCAAATTGCATTCAAAACATAAATAGCATAGTGCTCAGCAGGGGGGAGTAGTCTCATGAAAACTAACAACCAAAAAGAACAGCAAGCTTTTTACACCAAACATACAACACTTTATCAATAAATCACAGCGATTAAATCCGAAACAAGGCATCGGAAATGTGAACGGCACCCTACTGTCAGCACAGGGACTACGGTGTCACAACACAGCAAGTGTGGAAGCACTCTTCCGAGACCATTTTAGGCCATTGCAGGGTCTAATTTGGAAAGCGCACCAGGGCACTTTCCAACCTAGCTGCTCAACAGCAGCAAAATGTCTCCATTCAGGCAAGTCACACTCGAAATGTAAACAGCAGGGGGGGCAGTCTTGCAGAAACGAACAACCTGAAAAAACAACTTTCCACAGGATATATGACACCCCAGCTCTACATCACAGCAATTCAATTCACAACAAGGCATTGGCAGTGTGAACGGCACCCTGCTGTCCGGGTGGGGACTGCGGTGTCACATGGAAGCACACTTCCGAGATACAACTGACGTGACCCTGTTGCAGGGTCTAATCTGGAAAGTGCCCAGGAAAACCAAGCTGTGTTGTTTCTGAGGGAAAGACTGAATGGTGCTCCCAATAATAACGAGCTGAGGGTTGAGGGATTCTAGGCTAGCTCTCAAGCATTTAGGAAATGTTGCCTCCTTCTCTGGACTGCAGTCTGAGTAAGGCTCCTATCCTATGCATACTTACTCACAAACTTTCTTTGGATTATGTGGGGTTCACTTGTGAGTAGACATACACACAGGATCTGCTTCAAACACAGCAGAGATTGTCAACTTGGGTCCCCAGATGTTGTTGGACTACAACTCCCACCATCCCCAGCGGCAGTGGCCAAAGATGGTGGGAGTTGTCTTCTTCCAGCAACATCTGGAGACCCAAGCTTGAGAACCCTTGCAAAAGAATTCACAGAAAGTCAAGGAAAGCCCACTTCTCTTGGGGTACAGCAACGGAGATTGCCTGCTGCTTCTCACTAAGCATGTGCATTTGCCCTGTGATGCACCCCCCTGGCACACGATTCCCTACATGGAGGTGCTTGTCGTGTGGGAATGGGATGTTATTTGCAGTGGCTCCTCTGCGGCTTCATGGATATTCGGATCGATCTGTTGGATTGGCCGCTGCCAGAGACCTTCTCACTCCATGACCTTTTCGCCTGGGAGGTCAAGCCGGGTGGGCTCTGCTTTCCCACCCTGTGGAGAGGAACAGAGAGGAGCAAACAGTGGTGGGTCTAATTGATATGTAGTCAAGAGGGCCTGAGTGGCCAGATGCAAAAGGGAAGCCGCAGGACTCCTCCTCTGCTGAGCAGTGGGCAGCAAGAGGATTAAAGCTTCATCGGGGAAAGAGACCAGGCACAGCCGCTCGCTCGTCGCTGGCGGCCAGGCAAATAATCACTCCAATGGACTTGCCAAGCTGCGGAGAAGTCAGAGGGTGGTCAAACTGCTCTTCCAGGTCTTCACGTGGCTGGTTTATTCAAAGATACAGAATATAACACAAACACGTTGACTGCCTCAAGATCAACAGCAGTGGCGGATGACAGCCAGACTCAATGATTGCTCACTGAACCTCTTTTGGACAGAAAATGCCACAAATCTATAACATACTGCTGGTCTCCATGTTTCACTTGTGTTCTTATGGAAGCGTAGCATGTTAGAGTCGGAAGAGACCGGGGAGGTCTGGCATTTCCAGCCAAAGGATCAGGCAGCAGCCGGTGATGGGAAAGAGCCTCTGCCTAAGACCCTGGAGAGCCGGTACCAGTCAGAATGGTCAACACTCACCTAGATGGATCCATCAGCCACAGAAGCCTCAGATTGATGGTGACCCTAGAAATACATGACAGGAACTCCCAGTGTTTTTCCTTCTAGTCAGCCATGGGGGCTGGTGCAGGGCTTCTTAGTTTGAAAAAGAGATGACACCTTAAGTAGTGCAGCGGGGAAATGCTTGACTAACAAGCGGAAGGTTGCCAGTTCGAATCCCCACTGGAATGTTCCCCAGACTATGGGAAACCCCTATATCGGGCAGCAGCGATAGAGGAAGATGCTGAAAGGCATCATCTCACACTGCGGGGGAAGAGGCAATGGTCAACCCCTCCTGTATTCTACCAAAAGAAAACCACAGGGCTCTGTGGGCCCCAGGAGTCGACACTAACTTGACGGCACACTTTAGCTTTACAGGGAGATGTGATAGAGGTGTTTAAAATTATACATAGGGGAGAGAGAGTGGACACAGGGAAATTGTTCTCCTTCTCACAGTAGTAAAACCAGGGGTCATCCCATGAAACTGAAGGTTGGGGAATTTAGGATCCACAAAAGGAAGTATTTTTTTCACACAGCATGGAATTCTGGAATTCTGGAATCCATGGAATTCTCTGCCACGGGACGTGGCAATGGCCACTAGCTTGGATGGCTTTAAAAGGGGCTTGGACAAATTCATGGAGGACAGGTCTATCAGTGCCTACTAGTCTCGTGGCTATAGGCCACCTCTAGCCTCAAAGGCAAGATGCCTCTGAGTGCCAGTTGCAGGGGAATAACAGCAGGAGAGAGGGCATGCCCTCAACTCCTGCCTGTGGGCTTCTCAGAGGCATCTGGTGAACCACTGTGGGGAACAGGATGCTGGACCAAATGGGCCTTCTTGGGCCTGACCCAGCAGGGCTGTTTTAATGTTCTTAATTTGCTTGGTCAGCAGGGGAGGGAGTGTCTCACCCTTTCTTCGGTCATTTCCCACACTGATATCCTTTATAAGGTGCTTTTAGTCCTGGGTGGTGAAAAACTGCTGGTACGTCACCAAGAAAAAGGAAGAAATGTCTGGAGACCTCCTCCCAGATCTCCTGTATCATATGTTATTTGCCCTAAGACAGGAGCCTGATTCAGACATGTATGAGTATACAGATGTCTTTACACTCATACATGTGTTTGACTGTGTCTCTATGTTCATTTTAAAAAGTGAACCTGGACACAGGCCCTTCAAATACATGGTACAGATAGGAAGTATACTTCTGCACCTGCATTCAGTGTAGCATGTGAATGACCGTACTTGTGTACAGATCTGTACCTGTGTTCACAGTACACTCATTGTACGAGTGTTGCACATAACGTGTGGATGGGCCTAGGGGTTCTCAAACTTGAGTTCCCAGATGCTGCTGGACTACAACTCCCATCATCCCCAGCCATTGTGACCAAAGGCTATTAATGGGAGCTGGAGTCCAAGAACACTCCAGGACCCGCCCATGAGAACGCCTCCCCTCAAGGAACCCAGCACTGCTTTGGAAGAGTTCTGGTACCATCCCGTGATGCAGCTGGCCTTGGCACCTAGGAGAAGCAGAAGCCCAAGCCAGGTGTCTCCTGAGCCCTGTCTGGTGAGTCACAAGCTTACTTGAGCTCTCAAGCAGGGGTAAGGGGGGCGGCATTCCCATGGCCCTCTCTTCAGCTGTTTCCCCAGGCCAGCAAGAAGGAGCTGCTGCTCTGTTCAAGGGCCCCGTTTCTGTTCTGTCCTTGTCTTTGGGATATTTCTCATGGTGGCAGCTCCGCTCCAGCTGGAGGTTTTATGGGGAAGCTGCTTCTCGAGCAATGCCGCCCATGCCCCTCTCAAGCGGCATTAAATCAAGCAGCCAGACTGGCACAGTAAAAGCTGGCAATGGCCACCAGGTGTGCCCAAGAGAACACGGGGGCGGGGGCATGCCCAGCCCTTTTCTCCTCCAGTGATTCATGAGGACCGATAGTGAAGGCGCTGGAGGGAGCCAAGCAGGTGCCGTGGCAATGCCCGTACAAAGCACGCTTGCTCTCAGAAAAACCCTGGTAGACCCATGGCCTCCAGCTTGACTCACAGCCACCCCCCAATTATGCTTCTCCCAAGTAACGCTTGATCCTCCGTTTTTAAAATAAACGTTCTGAACACTTGTAGGCCACTATTCTAAACAGGTTTACCTGGAAAGGGGTATAAAGACCTGATTCTCATTTTGGGTGCAGGAGGACCCCATTTGGAAGACTGGACAAGCTCATGCAACTGGAGAAAAGTGGGTCAGACCTTTAAAGGTGCCAAGCCTTGCAGGACAGCAATATCAAAATGAAGTCGGGGCGGGTGGGGGGGCACGTACAGGTACATCAACAGCACCTGTCCAGGAATACTGACAAGATCAATGGTTCCAACCAATAAGTCACTAATTGTTGACAAATAAGCAACACAGAACTAATTGTTGTGACCACTGCACTTGAAGAAAACCCTTTGATTAATACTAGTGGAAGCAGAATGAAATGTCTCTAGAGGCGACCTCTCTATAGAAAGAAATAAACCTTGTCTCTTAAAAACTTTTCTTTAAACAAATCAGGCCAACAATCAAGCAACCCAATTGTTAAAAGGAGTCCACCTGCTCAATTTTTTTTAGGAGTAGTTCAAAATAAACACGATGAAGACTGGATGTACAACAAACCCATAAAACCCTGACCATATTAAGCAGTGGGTGGCTGACATCCAGACACCGATCAAGGAGCTGTCGGTGATGGACCAGGAGAGGGATCTTGGGGTCGTGGTGGACAGCTCGTTGAAAGTGTCGACTCAATGTGCGGCAGCCGTGAAAAAGGCCAATTCCATGCTAGGGATCATTAGGAAGGGGATTGTAAATAGAACTGCTAATATTATAATGCCCTTAACTATGGTGCGGCCACACTTGGAGTGCTGCATAGAGTCACTGCATCTTAAGAAGGACATTGCAGAACTGGGAAAGGTGCAGAAGAGGGCAACCAAGATGTTCAGGGGCCTAGAGCACCTTCCTTATGAGGCAAGGCTACAACACCTAGGGCTTTTTAGTTTAGAAAAAAGATGACTGCGGGGAGACATGATAGAGGTCTATAAAATCATGCATGGTGTGGAGAAAGTGGAGAGAGAGAAATTCTTACCCCTCTCCCATAACACTAGAACCAGGGGTCATCCCATGTAGTTGATTGCCAGGAAATTTAGGACCAGCAAACGGAGGTACTTTTTCACACAACGCATCATCAACTTGTGGAATTCTCTGCCACAAGATGTGGTGACAGCCAACAACCTGGATGGCTTGAAGAGGGGTTTGGATCACTTCATGGAGGACAGGTCTATCAACGGCTGCTAGCTGGAGGGCTATAGGCCACCTCCAGAATCAAAGGCAGGATGCCTCTGAGTACCAGTTGCAAGGGAGTATGCTCTTGCCTGTGGGCTTCCCAGAAGCATCTGGTGGGCCACTGTGTGAAACCGGATGCTGGACTAGATGGGCCTCCTTGGGCCTGATCCAGCAGGGCTGTTCTGAGGTTCTTATGTCCTTAAGGCTGATGCCCTACTAGTTCTGCTAAATCAAGACCTTGTGTTCTAGACTAGCACTTCACTAGTGCATGGACATAGTGAACAAAGAAAGAAATGTCAATTTCAGACTAGTCCTTGTGCTAACGGAAGACATTGACAAATTGCATGATGCATTGCACAACAGGAACATAGGAACATGGCAGCATAGGGAGCTGCCTTCTGCTGAGTAAGGTCATTGGTTCGTCTCGCTCCACATTGTCTGCACTGACTGGCAGCAGATCTCCAAGGTTTCAGGCTCAAGGGTCTTTCCCAGGAGAGATGTCGATAGGGCAGTGGTGGCCCCAATTCAGCCAGCCGCCAGTGACCCCCGCCCCCAGCCACACCCCCTGCATCTGACATGAGATATCAGTATCTGACATCAAACACAGGGGGTGTGGTTTCACTTGCAAATGGAGCCACACACCCCATTTGTGCGGCTCCGTTTTGCAAACGCTGAACCAGCGGCGGCTTCCTAACCCTGGCCAGGAATTTGTCTCCCTGCCTTTTAAACCAGGGAGAGCTGCTCCTTGCCATGCTGGAAACACGGCACTGGCTGGATTTTGCTCACACATGGGGGGGGGCGCAGCCCAGTTTGCAAGCGAAACTACACCCCCTGTGTCTGGCGTCAGACGCAGGGGCCATGGCTGGAGTGTGAGGCATGGCGCCTGAGTGTGGTGGCCCGGGTTCTTTGAACCCGTTGGTGCAATGGTGACTCCGCCCTGTTTCCCAGGGCTACCTGGAGATGTTGCCCAGACATGAACCTGGGGCCTTCTGCATGCAAAGCAGATACTCTACCACTGAGCAACAACCCCATCCAGTGTGTTTTGCAGCAGGTGCAGCCCACAACCTTGAAGCACAACCTTTTATGTATCCCAGAGAAAGTGTTACACTAGTGACTGTGCAGCATCATCACAGCCTGGCAAGCTTTTTAACTGTGTTCAGTTTCTCTTTTTATGCTAGCACAACACTAGTCTGGATTTCCATCCCTGTTGAGCTATACTTGTTGCTCAAGCACAATAAGAAGTAAGAACACAAGAACAGGAATGCTGGTTCAGGCCCAAGGAGGCCCATCTAGTCCAGCATCCTGTGTCACACAGTAGCCCACCAGATGCCTCTGGGGAGCCCACTGGCAAGAGTTGAGGGCATGCCCTCTCCCTTGCTGTTGCTCCCCGGAAACTGGTATTTGGAGTAAACCTGTCTCTGAGTCTAGAGATGGCCTAGAGCCCTCACGCTAGTGGCCATTGATAAACCTGTCCTCCATGAATTTGTTAAAGCCCCTTTAAAGCCATCCAAGCTGGTGGCCATCACCACATCCCATGGCAGATAATACCATATATTAATTATGTGCTGTGTGAAAAAGACTTCCTTTTGTCGGCAGGAGTGTATCTAGGGTGAGGCAGGCAGGGCATGTGCCCTGGGCGCCACTTGAAGGGGGGCGCATTTCTTTAAAAAAAAAAAAATTAAAATGGCTGCCGAAAACAAAAATGGCCACCGTGCATGCTCAAATGGCCTCTGTGAGGCCCTAGGCCATGCCAGGCCTCGCAGAGGTCATTTGAGCATGTGTGGTGGCCATTTTGTTTTCAGCAGCCTTTTTTTAAAAAAATTATTTTTTTAAAATGGCCACCACACATGCTCAAATGGTCCCTGTGAGGCCCCAGAGACCAGTGGGGGGGGACCTTTTCAGACCCACACACACACAGCCTTTAGGAAGCCCCCCAAAGCCCCCCAAAGTGACTATATGAGTCACTGTACACATATTCAGATTGGCACTATGTACAGAGAATCAGGGCTTGTGAATACTGAGCTGAACCTTATGAGCTAGGATTGTATTCATTAGCTCTTATTTTGCTTTTTGTGATAAGTGAGTTAAATGTGATGTCTTAATCATATGGCTATTAATGGTGAGTTTGTCTTTGAATCAGTGTGAAATCCTTAGTATTAAGGCTCACTGGGAGTTTTTTGCTCTCTTTCTTTCATTTTAACTGTCTTTCTGAAATATTAGAATATATTCCAAGCAGTGACACAGTTTACTCTGCATATCCTTTAATTATTTTCAGAGTATCTGGGAAAAGTCAAATTATCTGTTTATTTTTAAAGCTTATGTAATGGTGATGCTACAATGCCTAGTAGAGAATTAGACAGGCACTTCTGTTTAGTTTCCCAAGTACACCTCCACATAGTATTTGGGTATTTCATGAGCCCCAGCATACTGAAATTTGTAGTTTTACAGCATTTTTTGGTCTGGCTACGTCCACTGCTAAATAGTTTTTGAAATATTAAAAGATTAACGAGCTTGACTTGTACTTTTCAGCTGATATTATGGTAAAGTTATCTGAAAGATGGGAATCAGATGTTTGGACAGGGGGCGCAATTTCAGTGCTTGCCCTAGGTGCTATTTTCCCTAGATACGCCTCTGTTGTCGGTCCTATATTTCCTGGCTTTCAGTTTCATGGGATGACCCCTGGTTCTAAATTTGTGAGACAGGGATAAAAATTTATCTCTGCCCACTCTCTCCATACCATGCATAATTTTATAGACCTCAATCATATCTCCCTGTAGTCACCTCCTTTCCAAACTAAAAAGTCCCAGATGCTTTAGCCTTGCCTCATAAGGAAGGTGCTCTATGCTCCTGATCATCTTGGTTGCCTTCTTCTGCACCTTTTCCAGTTCTACAATGTCATTCTTAAGATGTGGTGACTAGTACTCTATGCAGTACTCCAAATATGGCTGCACCATAGATGTGTATAAGGGCATTATAATATTAGCATTTTTATTTTCAATCCCTTTCCTAATGATCCCTAGCATGGAATTGGTCTTTTCTCACTGAGTCGACACTTTCAACAAGTTGTCCACCATGACTCCAAGATCCCTCTCCTTGTCAGTCACTGTCTGAAAGCTCAAACCCCATCAGTGTATAGGTGAAGTTGGCGTTTGTTTGTTTTTTGTCCCAATATGCATTTGGTCCCAATATTACACTTGTTCACACTGAACAGCATTTGCCATTTTGTCACCCATTCCCCCAGTTTGGTGAGATCCTTTTGGAGCTCCTCACAATATGTTGTGGATTTAATTACCCTAAGTAGCTTAGTGTCATCTGCAAATTTGGCCAGTACAGATTCTTGGGGGACCCCACTTCTTACTTGCCTCCACTGTGAAAACTCTCCACTTATACCTACCCTGTTTCCTGTCCTTCAACCAGTTACCCATCCACACATGAACCTGTCCCCTTATCCCATGATTGCTAAGTTTACGCAAGAGCATTTGATGGGGAACTTTGTAAAAAAATAAAAATAAATTGTATGTCCAAGGATACTACATCAACCGGATCACCTTTATTCACATACCTGTTAACACTCTCAAAGAAGAACTCCAGAAGATTAGTGAGGCAAGACTTTCTCTTGCAGAAGTCATGCTTGTTCTCCTTCAGCAAGGCCCATTCTTCTATGTTTCTGCCATTAAGTATACTTTCCATCAATTTACTCGGCACAGAAGTTAAGCTAACTGTAGTTTCCATGATCCCTCACGAATCCCTTTTTGAAAATCAGGGTTACTTTAGCTTCCAATCCTATGGTATGGAGCCTGATTGTAGGGACAAGCTACATATTTCTGCTAGGAGACCAGCAAATTCAACATTTGAGTTCCCTCAGAACCCTTGGATGGATGCCATCTGGCCATGGAGATTTATTAAGTTTTAGTTTTTCAAGACAGTTTAGTACACCCTCTCTAGTTACCTCAAATGGGCACAGTTCTTCAGCCTCTAAGCCTGAGAAGCTCAGTCCCAGAGCGGGGATATGTTAGTATCCTCCTCCATGAAGACAGATGTAAAGAATTCATTCAGCTTCTCTGCAATCTCCTTATCCTCCTTAATAATTCCTTCCACACCCTCATCATCTAAGGGTCCAATCATCTCCCTGGCAGGTTTTCTGCTTCTATTTAAAGAAGGTTTTGTTATTCCCCTTGACACTTCTAGCTATATGCTCCTCAAACTCTCTTTTTGCATCCTTATTGTTGCCTTGCATTTCCTTTGCCAGAGTTTATGTTCCTTTCTGTTCTCTTTTTTATGTTCCTTTCTGTTCATTTGGGCATTACTTCCATTTTCCGAAGGAAGTTTCTTCCCTTTATTACTTTGCTGGCTCTACTTGTTAGCTGCGCTGGCATTCTCCTGAACTTGGTGGTAACTTTCCTTCTTCTTGGTATACATTCCAACTGAGCTTCTATTATTGTGGTTTTAAATAAGTTCCATGCTATTTGGAGTGATTTGACCCTCCTGACTTTCCCTTTCACCTTTCTTTATACCAGTCCCCTCATTTTTGAGAAGTTTCCTCTTCTGAAGTCCAGTGCATCTGTGTTGGACTTCCCTGGCAATGTGCCACTCACATATAAGCTGGAGTGGATCACATTATGGTCACTGTTGTTCTACAATGGTTCTACAACTCTGACATCTCGCACCAGGTCCTGGGCACCACTCAGGATTAAGTCCAAGGTTGCCCTCTCTCTGGTTGGTTCCGTGACCAACTGCTCTAATGCACATTCATTTAGCATGTCTAGAAATTTGGCCTCTCTGTGAATACCCACACAGGAATTTGCCCAGTCTATGTGAGGGTAATTGAAGTCTCGTCCATTATTACAGCTCTGTCTCTGTTTGACACCTCTCTGATTTGCTTCTCCAACTTCAAGTCACTCTCAGCATTTTGATCTGGAGGGCAATAGCATGTCCCTAGTAACAAATTTCCTTTCAGTCCTCATATAGTAACCCATAATGTTTCTGTGGAGGGCTCTGGTCCTTTTAGGTTTTCTAGCTTGTTGGACTCTATCCCTTCTTAGTTCTGCTCCACCCCCATCCCACCTCTCTCTGTTATTTCTGTAGAGTTTATATCCAGTAATAATCGTGTCCCACTGGTTCTCACCATTCCACCAAGTTTCCGTTATGCCCCCTATACCTATCTTTTAATTAACAACCAAGCCTCCAGCTCACCCATCTTGGCTTGGAGTCTTCTGGCATTGGTATATAAAGACCTATATGTCAAATCTTACCTGGCATTGGCATGTGCTATCTCCCTTACTGTCACTTTACCTTTTTGACCCACTGTCCTGTGTTTCATTCTGCTCTACTCCTGGCTCTACTCTGTCCCCTTCTGGTTTATCCGAAACATGTTCACCCTCACACCTTAGGGGATTTTGCTTGCCGAAGCAGATACCACCCAGTTCCTGCCGGCAATCTCCCCAGCGTCATTTTAAAAGCTGCTCTGTAACCTTCTTCTTGATTTTAAGCAAAAGCAGTCTGGTTCCATCTTGGTTCAAGTGGAGCACTTCCCTTCGTACAGGCTTTGTTTGCCCCAAAATGTATCCCAGTGCCTAACAAATTTAAACCCCTCCTCCCGGCACCACCATCTCATTCACACATTGAAACTCATCAGTCTTGCTGGCCCTGCATGTGGAACAGGTTGCACTTCTGAGAATGCAAGCCGGGGGGTCCTGACTACTGGACTTCAATATGCTACCTAGCAGCCTTGGCTTCCAGGACGCAATGCTTTCACAAGTGATTGCAAAAAAGCTTCGAGCACCTGCACAGCTACAATACAAGCTACTTGCATGTGCACAACTTTGTTCATTGAGCCTGCACAGCATTCATCTGGAGGCCAGCCAGAAGAAGACTGTTGGAATTTTGATTGCCTGCTCCTAGGGGCAGGGATCTGTATTTTCTTTGCTTACACTTATGTCCCTGTGCCACGTTTTGGGGATGTGGGTGGCAGCACTGTGCAGCTTGGACCCTGTACCTTCTGGCTATTACTCTCTCCTCCTCCTCACGTGCCACCCAATATACCTGGACATTCCTCCTCCAGAAGTCACCTGTGTGGTCTTTGACTTAACTCTTCATTTCCCTTTCCCAAGTGTGTGTGAGTGCCACGGCTCCTATTTATGTCATGATCCCTTTGTGGGCCCCCCCACACACACCCGCTCCCCTTCCCCTTCCTCTTCCCCTCCCCTCCTCTGCCATTCCCTACTGGTGGCAGCTGGGAGGGACCATCCTCTCCACTGGGGGACTCCATAAAGTGCTCTGTACACACTGACAGCGTTGCATGAATATATTATTTGACTGTTCATTACAAGATGTGCCTGCCGCTACCCTTCAGTGTAAGCCTCACCGGGCAGCTCACAGAATCACAAAGCAAATCCAAAGGGTACTATGAAATTACTGGCTTTCTTTTTATTATTCCCGCTGATTTCTGCCATGCATACTTTGCCTCGCTCCAGCACGTGTTACGTTCAAATAATTATCCTCAGGGCATGCACTGCTTTGCACCCCCTGGAAGAACTGTCCTCAAGCGTCACAGGAAAGTGGGGACTAGATGGAGCCTGTGCTACAGCCAGCACAACTTCTGGAGACCCAGCACCTTTTGTCCTTGGACATGCACCCTGGCCTAATGCCTGCATTCATGCCCCCCCCCCCGCTGCTTTCTCCAGTGCCTTCCATCCCTAACCCTGTGCCACTTGGCCTCTGGAACTGTTCGCCTCCCTGGGTGCTGCGGCTTGCACCCTTTCTCCCCTTCCTGTGCCCTTCTCCCCCAACCAGTACCCGCCTCACACTTGGGGCTATCGCATTCAGTGACAGTCGAGGAACATTATTTCCATACAGCTGTCCAGAAAGCCACAAATTTTAAGATCATTGCGGGATCCCTCCCCCAGCCCCCAGCTTAGAAGAAAGGCGAGCATTCTTCCTGGTGTTCTCTCCCCTCTGTCTTTTTCTGTGCCTGGAGAGGGGGATTCTTTGTGTGTGCTGGGGGTGGGTGGGGGGGGTGGGGGTTGCATGCAGGGGCTTATTGCAGTCAGCAGTATTAGTAGCACCATTCGGGAGCTGTGATTGCCGGTTATTAGCATATATTATCTCAGTCCCCTGCTTCTGAAAAGAGAGAAGGGCCTATTCTCCATCCCCCCCCTCCCCCCACAGCCATATCCCCACCTTGTCTTTTACACTTAATTACCTCACTTATTACACTGCAGCCAGGAGAGAGAGGGGGAGAGAAATATCACAGGCCATGGGGGCAGCCGGGGCCTGGCACAATTAGGGCATGAGTAATCACCTCTTCTGCTATTGTGCCTTCGAGGAGGGGAAGGAGAACACACTCACATATTCATAAATAAAGGGAGAGGAGAGCCTCCCCCAGCCCAGCCCAGCCCATCCTGCATACAAGGCTTTGCAAGAGAGAGAGAGAGAGAGAGAGAGAGAGAGAGAGAGAGAGAGAGAGAGAGAGAGAGGGTCTTCCAAGCATGCAGCGAAGGAACTGTGGGGTGCCAGAGGCCCCGAGAAAGGCTGAATGGTGACCGGTGGCATTTCAGGCAGAGGGACCGTCTGGGAAGTTGTCTCGAGGTGACTTCTGCTTGCTCCAGTGGGGGAGGGGACTGGTAACCTTGAACTTGCGAGGCATGTGATGTCACAGTGCCTTGCTGGGGAGACAGATGGGCAGGTATGATGTCACAAGGAGCTCAGCTTGTTCTCGAAGGCCATGTGTTGCGGCATTGGGGGGTGGACACACTTTCGAGGTGGGGGGCATGAATGGGAGGGCAGATTGGACGAAGTGCAAAAGCTGGATCCCTGGAAGGGGCTTTGGTGAATTCAGAGCTGAATTCGGATTGATGTCTGAGGAAGGGGCTGTGTGAGAGGTCTTGCCCTAGATGCATATTCTGCTCTTTTGCAAAGGTTGTCTTAGGACATTGGACCAGGCTGGTCTTAAAGGACACATGTTTTTGAAGCTGTGTGTAGCAAGGCAGACCATGGCTCCATCTGGCTCATGACCGGCTGTCCTGTCCTGCAGGAGGTCTGCCCCCAGCCCTGCTACATGGGATCCTTTCCTCTCTGCCTGCAAAACATGCAAACCCCAACTGAGTCCTTGCCTCTTTGAAAGGGCTTGCTCTCACTGCCCCTTGTGGGAGGCGGAACAATTCCAGAATGTTTGGACACCCTCTTGAACCATGAAGTCATTCGTTCAGCACGCAGCTTCAGCATGGACACGAGAAGGTAATCGGTGGAGGGTCTTAGTAATGCAGTCAAAGAATATTGCCATGGAGTTTGGCTCAGCGGCTCGGACAGGAAAGCTCAGCCTGCGTTTTAAAGAGAGAAGACAGTGAACAGGTGGAAAGTCTTCCAGCAAACCAGAGGTGCACCTAGGAAATGTTGGAGCCTGGCCCTAAAGGCCTTTGGAGTCCCACCACCGTTCCCTCTAACAGGGATTCCCAGATGTTGTTCTCCACAACTCCCAGCATCCCCAGCTGCAGTGGCCTTTGGCTCGGAATTGTGGGAGTTGTAGTCAACAACATCTGGGAATCCCTCTTAGAGGGAACAGTGAGCCCCACCCCACCGGAAATTAAGCGCACCCACATACACATACACATACTGTGATACATGCAGTATTTTTAACACGTGGGTTCCTGAGGGCACAAACAGCAACTGAACTCCCAAGAATGTAAGAATAGAAAACAGGTATATCTATGCAAATATGTATTAGCGGAAACACTTCAACACGCAATTTAACATATTCCCATCCCATATATTTCTTTCCCCACTCCCCCCTTTGTCTCTAAATCATCCTGCACAGGTCACAATCACACTCCACCACCTGGCCCAGTGTGAGCCCTGGACATACTAAAGAGGATGGGGCGGGGGGGTGCAGGGGGTGTTGAAGCCCTGGACATTGACCCCAAGTCCAGGGTAAGAGCGCCTCTGCAGCAAACATCCTGGAACTAAAAATGGCAACATTTCATTATATTCATTATATACACATACGTAAATATCTATATTTCTTTATAAAACAGTAACTATGTAGGTAGTTACACTGAGAGACCTTCAAGGCCAAGTTGAAGACTGATCATCCTGGAGAGGATCTCGCTATGTGGTTGCTAAGAGTCGACGGCACTTAATCCATCAATCAATGTAGGTAAAGTGTGTATAGCCAGGATGCCAGAAATTAACAGTCAACAACCATATTGGGGGAGGAGAGCTGGTCGTGTGGTAGCAAGCATGAACTGCCCCCTTTGCCAAGCACGGACCACCCTGGTTTGAATTTGGATGGGGAACATCATGTTTGCACCGTAAGAAGTTCCCCGGTGGGGATGGGGCCTCAGTGGAAGAACATCTGCATGCTTGAATGCAGGAAATCCCAGGTTCGATCCCTGGTACCTCCAGGTAGGGCTGAGCGAGACCCCTGCCTGATACTCCGGAGAGCTGCTGCCAGTCAGTGTGGACAACACTGAGCTAGAGGGATCAATGGTCTGTCTCAGTTTAAGGAAGCTTCCTATGCCCCTATGTTAATTGTGTTAAAATGCCCATCTTGTACAGTAAAGATGTACAATAAATTTGAAAAAGATTGAAGCTAACTCTGAAAAAAGACTTAAATGTAGCCAAATGACAAGTTTGCCTAAATGTATTTTTAAGAGGCATCCATAAAAAACCAGAAGGACTGCTTCTTTCACTACCTTAACTGGCACAGCGGGGAAATGCTTGACTAACAAGCAGAAGGTTGCCAGTTTGAATCCCCACTGGCATGTTTCCCAGACTATGGGAAACACCTATATCGGGCAGCAGCAATACAGGAAGATGCTGAAAGGCATCATCTCATACTGTGAGGCAATGGTAAACCCCTCCTGTATTCTACCAAAGAAAACCACAGGGCTCTGTGGGCTCCAGGAGTCGAAACTGACTTGACGGCACACTTTACCTTACTGCTTCTTTCAGAAAGGCAGTTGTGGGGAAGTGGGAGTTAACTCTTCCCTCTGAAGTCTGGAACTGTTTTCCTTCTGAAAACCACTGAGCTACAAGGATTGCATTGCAGCAAATAGCTGTCAATTTTCGGGACAAACAGCAGCTTTGGAGGGAGCAGTTTTGGGTGGGGAAACTGCACAAGGGTTAACAAGAAACTGCACAAAGTTAACCTCGCTGTGCTGCATGACCCCAGTCAGGATTGATCCCTGCAGCTGCTTTTTGTGAGTGAATGAAAAGATGCTTCCCAATTCCAGCATGCCTCTTAAACATGTATTTAGGCAGATGTGGAGGCTGACCATTAAGAGTAGTCTGCAGAATTATGGCTATGGGGGAAACCTTATGAAACTGACTTGCACTGGATTGAACTATTGGTTCATCTGACCCAGTGGTATCTAACCTGGTTGGCAGGATCTCCCTGGGGACTTGGGCTGAGGTTATCCCAAACACTATTATTATTTATTTATTTACACAGTCAGAAAGGCATTATTGACTGGTTTGTTTTATACAGACATTGAGTCCTTCCCAAGGACCTGGGATGCCAGAATTTTATTGTCAATGTTGTTGCTGTTGTTATAGATATCGTCGCAGAATATAGGCTGTTCCCAGTAAAGCTGCTTTTTGTAATTGGCTGATGGTGATTTCTGTGGCCCCTATGGTGTTGAGGTGCTCTTCAAGGTCTTTTGGAACTGCACCCAGGGCGCCAATTATCACTGGGATTATTTGGGTCTTTTTCTGCCACAGCCTTTCAATTTCAATTTGTAGATCTTTTTATTTTATTATTTTTTCCTATTTCTTTTTCTTCTATTCTGCTATCCCCTGGTATTGCTATGTCGATTATTTTAACTTGTTTTTCTTTCTTCTCGACTACAGTTATATCTGGTGTATTGTGTGGCAGATGTTTGTCTGATTGTAGTCGGAAGTCCCATAATATTTTTACATCTTCATTTTCTAAAACTTTTTCAATTGTATGGTCCCACCAATTTTTGGCTACAGGTAGCTTGTATTTTTTGCAGATGTTCCAGTGTATCATCCCTGCTACCTTGTCATGCCTTTGTTTGTAGTCAGTCTGTGCGATCTTTTTACAACAGCTGATTAGGTGGTCCACGGTTTCATCTGCTTCTTTGCAAAGGCGGCACTTGCTGTTTGTTGTGGATTTTCCGACTTTTGCTCTTATTGCATTTGTTCTTAGTGCCTGATTCTTGTGCAGCCAGTATTAAACCCTCTGTTTCTTTCTTCAAGTTGCCATTCTTAAGCCATTGCCAGGTCTTGGTGATGTCTGATTTTCCACTTATATTGTGCAAATATTGACCATGCAGTGGCTTATTTTTCTGCTCGGTTCTTCACTTGTTCTTTCTTGTAGGCTGCCTACAACCATCCCAGTGGTTGTTATTGTGCTGTTGTTGTTGTTGTTGTTGTTGTTATTATTACATTTATATCCCGCTCTTGCTCCAAGGAGCCCAGAGCGGTGTACTACATACTTAGGTTTCTCTTTCACAACAACCCTGTGAAGTAGGTTAGGCTGAGAGAGAAGTGACTGGCCCAGAGTCACCCAGCTAGTATCATGGCTGAATGGGGATTTGAACTCGGGTCTCCCCGGTCCTAGTCCAGCACTCTAACCACTACACCACGCTGGCTCTCTAGTATTGGAGATCCTTTAGGTACATCAGAGGCTGCCATCTACTGAGTCCAACTACTGGCCCATCTAGCTCAGTATTGCCCGCTCTGACTGGCTGTGGTTCTCCAGGGCTGCGGACTGGAATTTTTCTCCGCCCCACCTGAGAATGAACTAGGGACTGAAGCTGGGACTTCCTGCGTGCTACACCAGGCTGAGCTACAGCCCTCTCCTCATCCCCTTATGGGAAACAGTAGGAATTCAGCTCTTCCACTAAACTCCAGCCCCTCCTACCACCAGGAATATCCCTCCATGTGCCTTTGCTGCCTAGACTGGAGATATTAAGCTCCAGAGGGGATTGCTTTATAGATTTTCAACTTAGCAACTTCACATATGGCCACTTCACACATGCAGAAAGCTGCAGGGAGTGTTTTCAGATCCTGGAGCCCTGGTGCAATGGGCCACAGGAGAAAGAAAAGGCATTTCCCCTCCTTCCAGGAGCAATAACTAATTCTCCAGCAATGTGCAAGACAGAATTCATTTCATCACTGGTCTGGCAACACTGCCTGGATTTCAGAGGGAGACAGTCCAACAGGCAGGCTGGCTGAGGGGAGCATCCATTGACTGGAGGCCAAAGTCACCATCCGTCAAACTTGGGGGCCAATATTGGGAAGAATTGGCTTCTGGGCGGACTTTAGCAGGCTTTTTGCCCAATGGCACGGTGGGGCGCTGAGATACAGTTTATCCCAGAGGCGCTGGAAATGGTCAAGGTCAAAACACAGTGAGAGGAGAATCCCCTCCTCCCCCTAAAAAGAAGAAGAGAGAAAAAAAGATGTGTGTGCAATCTTGCTGTTCAAACCCAGCAGGATGAAATTTGATCAGCTGCTTTGGGCTACCTAGAAATGAGATTGCTTCAAAATTCTCCGGCACCATTTCGTGTGGGGTGATAATAAAGACAGAGACGGCAAGGGCAGGTGCTGTGAAAGGCAAGTCATCCAGTTCCCATTAATTTCAGAGGGTCTTGGGCAGGAGAACTTCTCCATGGATTGTGCCCCATATGTGCATGTGAGGTGGGGAGAGGGGCATCCATTTAAATGGTGCTCTGCAGCAGCAAAATAACTTCAGATCAGTTGGCCCTGGCGGAAGGGATAACAAGAATACCACGAAGAGGGCCTCTCCTGTTTCACTCTTGGTTCCACAGGGGTCAATGTTGACCCCCCCCCTTCTGTTGAACTGGGAAATCAGATGGAGCGTGGGGGGCTCTGTTCTCCTCCTCCCCCAGCACCTCAAATGAAGCTCAGTCATCATTTGCTGGGTCTTAAACCTCCCTGGGTTTGCACCAAGACAAAGGAACCAGGGAGTGCGCGCACGGTGGAGGGGGGAGGAAAGAGAGAATCTTTCCCTTTTTCTTTCTCTCCTCTCTCTTTCCCCCTCCTCTTCCTCAGACACGTGTCCCCATTGTTCTGCCTTTGGCTGGACACAAGGAAAGGGAGGGGAGGCAGGAGTTAATCAACCCTCAGGGTGGAGAAAGATGACTGTGGAAGTGGAAGGAACAGTTTTTTTCCAAAGAGGGGGAGAGAAGAGGTGAGGGGGAGGGGAGGGGGAATTCCCTGCATGGCCAGGAATTTGGTAGCTCTCATTATAAAATGTGTGTGTGTGGGGGGGGGCTTTTTCCTTAAATGGGTAGAATTGCCAGTCCATTATGGGGTGGGGGAGGGATTGTTCCCTCTCTATATTATTTATGAGTGTGTGTGTGTGTGTGTGTGTGTGTGTGTGTGTGTGTGTGTGATAAGTATCTCCCCTCCACCCCACTAGCACTTCCCTTAGCTTGCATCTCCTCTGCTCACGACCTCCAGTTCTCATTTTACTTTCCGGTGTTTGCAAAAGAGAAGAATAGAACAAAGTTCGATCTCTCCCTCTCCCTCCATCCTAGACACTTTGCGATGCCCGCAAAATGCTCCTCGAGCAGAAACGGGCTGGCACGTGGCGGGAGGGGGGGGCCTCTATGGTGGGTATGATGAGCTGGGGGAGCTAATTGGGGCGGGGGGGAGTGTTGATAGGCTCCTCAGACCTTGGACTCCAATCGCGCGCGCGTGTGTTGCAGTGTTAACCAGATGGGCCATCATGGAGCAGTACCCCTCCCTCTCCCCCCCCCCCCCGCCGCCCCACAATAGGCTGCCAAACCAATTCCCCTTGTCTGCTTCTCACCCACCCCCATTCTCACTGCCTCCCTGGCCCCCACCCCCCTCTCTCACAAGCTTCCCCTCTCGGCCCCCTCCCCGCGCTGTTCTTTGCTCACGTGCTGATAGTCCTGGGGGACGCAGTTGATGGATTAAAGGGCTGCGCGGAGGCTCCACCTGATCTCGCCCACCGCCTCCTCCCCCCTGCCTGCGTCCCATATAAAGACGGGGGGGGGCGGAGTGCGCTGCTGACCTCAGCTATTCCTTGGCAGCCCCCTCCCCACTCCTCCTCCTCCCCCTCCGCCTCCTCCTCCCCACTCCCTTCTCCGCCTCCCTCTCGCTCGCAACTGGAGAGAGAGAGAGAGAGAGAGAGGGGCGCGGACGAGGGCGAGCCAGCCGGGAGCTGTCCAAAGTGCTGACGGCGTCGGCGTTTCGGGTGCGCACCATGCCTCGCTCTTTCCTGGTCAAGAAGATCAAGGCGGACGCTTTCCAGCCCAGCCCGGTGCCGGCGCCCACCTACCAACCCCTGGAAACTTCGTACCATGAGCTGGCGGGAGCCTTGGCGGCCGGCGAGCCCGCGGTGGAGAGCGGTAAGCCCGCAGCCGCCCGTCCTGCTGGGGAAGAAAGCGGCGCTCCAAGAAGCTTGGTGGCGGGACTGGGGGAGGAGGATCGCGTGTGTCTCGGGCGGGGCGGGGCGGGGGGGAGAACGGGAGGAGGGTAGGTCTGTGGTGGCGGGCCCGGGGCTAGGGGTGTCGCGGAGAGGGCAAAAGGGGTCCCGAAGTGGCAACCAGCTTTGCGAGGTCTGGTAGGGGGCTCTTTCCTCCCCAATGGGGGCGATGCCCCCCCCCTCACCTCCTCCCCGGTCCCCAGATTAGGCAGCCACAAGCAGTCCTTGCGTCTCTGGGGCGGGGCGGGGGGGCAGGTGGAGAAGGAAGGAGGTCTCTTCTGCCCCGGCCCGCCCGCGCCTTCCCAGAAGGGACGGTCTCTTCTTGGAACTCTGCAGGCGGAGAACCGCTCCCTGGTCAGCCCTCTCCAGTGATTGTCGGAGCAGGAGGGAGGGCTGGCCGGGGCCTGCCTGGAGGGTCATCGCGCAGGACACGCCAACCGGCCGTGCGCAATTTTCCGCGCTCCAGGCCCCCTGGGAAGAGGATCCCGAGCGAGACTTCGCGACCGCCGAAGTTCCGCTCGGGGGATGTGACGAGCAGGGAAGTCACAGGAGTGAAAAATCACAGAAGTGGCGTGGGTGAGAGACGGCGGGGGGCCTCTGCGAGGGTGCCCCCACAGCCCCCCAAAGTGCGTCGGTGGTGGCAGGCAATGCTAACAAAGGTGGGGCTTTGTGCCCACACAAGGAGGTGACTTAAGCCGTCATTTTGGAAGGAGAAGATCAAGGCATTTCGGAACTGCTACGGCACGGAATGGGTCGATTATTAGCATCTTCTAAAACAAATAAGGGTTGGGGGAGCGAGCCAGTAAGAGAGAGTGTGTGGGGCTTGTTCGGGACCACCAAATGCCAACTATGGGATGACCCCCACCACACACAGGACGGCTCTTCGTCTGTCTCTATTGACTAGCCCAGAGGTGGCCACCCTGAGACTCGCCAGCTGTTGTTGGACTACAGTTCCCATCACCCCCCCAACCACAGGTACATCAGCAGATGATGGGAGTTGTAGTCTGACAACACCGATAGCCAAATTGGTCCAATGTCAGGTTCCCACAAGCCTTCATGATGACCCAACCCACCCTTGGCTGTGTTCTCTCAGCCAGCCCAGAACATCTTTTCTGGCCTGCCTTCCATGTGGATTTGCCTGGTTCACGATTGATTGATTGATTGATTGATTGATTGATTTCTATACCACCCTTCCAAAAATGGCTCAGGGTGGTTTACACAAAGAAATAACAAATAAATAAGATGGCTCCCTGTCCCCAAAGGGCCCACAATCTAAAAAGAAACATAAGATAGACACTAGCAACAGTCACTGGAAGGGTACAGTGCTGGGGGTGGAGAGGGCCAGTTACTCTCCCCCTGCTCAGTAAAGAGAATCACCACATTAAAAGGTGCCTCTTTGCCAAGTTAGCAGGGGTTATGATGACCAAAGGCAGTGCATTGTCCAACTGGGCCCCCATGTGCTGTGTCCATCTGTTGAACCCCAGCTCCAGTCCTGCATAGGAGTTCAGGAGCCTGACTTTGGTGGTGCCCTTCTCATGACTTCCTCGCAAGGAGGACAGGCCCACCTTGGGAAATTCTTTCTCTGTGTGCTGGGAGGGGTGTTTGGCTCGGGTTCCCGGGCACTGCTACAAAGTGTTTGTGTTGATGGCTCTTTGTGACTCATGGGTGGCTTCTGTGAGAGGAAGATGTGCTTCGGTGCACGCTGGTGCATCTGCAGGAGCACGGCATTCCGCCCTCTTTAGGTTCGTTATGGCTCCTATGTAGTCTTAATTTTGTGTGTGGTGTCGTTGCTGTGTAGTCCATTACACCCAACCGGTAGGGATGTGCCATGATACACTTCAACAGAACATGGATTGTATCTTATGTTCCTGACATACAACTCCCTTCATCCTCTGAGCTGGACAAATCTATGGCTGAAGGCCATTATGGTTGGGGTCCCCAGCCGTAATGACCTTCAGCCAGAGAATTGCCCAAATCCTACCATTTGTTTTTGATGAGCACAAACGTGTTTTTATTCACCAAGGAAACCCAACTTCTATGATGGGTGTAAAATACCAAAAGAAAAAAAGAAAGAAAAAGAAAAGGCAAATCTCCCTCAACCACTTTATATTTAAAGGGGTGTTATGTGTAGAAAGAACTGTGCTTGCTTGGAGAAATCTGAAACTTTCTTTCTGGCAGGCACTGGAAAATTGATCTGAAGGCTGAGGATGTGGGGAATATAGCAGCAGCAGGAACCAGGAAACATGAGAATGAGGAGCTGCTGCAAAGGGGCATGCCAAGCCTGCCTCTTGATTCCCGGAAATCTACTCAGCCTCCTTTTGGCCTCTGAGATTTCACTGGAGAAAGACCTCATGTTTTCAAGCATGTCTTTGGAGAGAGAGAGAGAGAGAGAGAGATGTTAACTAGCTTGCAGGGTTTTGTGAGTCCACAGTGGATCTCCTTAAAACATGGAGAGGTGGCAATGGGTGCCAGAGGACCCTCTGGGAAGATGACTCAGGCAAGTGAGTCAAGCTATATACCAAATCCTTCTTCTCCCCTCCCCCCTCCCCCGCTTTCTTCCAGCTTCCTATTATCCATGAAGTAACTGAACGGACATGTCACTCTCCTGATCCAAGGCCACCTCTCACCTTGCCCTCTCCTCCTAGGCTACCTACACACGTTCACACCTAGAACTACACCCCAAAGGCATGCTTACAGTCAGTAGTGGAGATCAAAATCCTCTGCTCACCCACAAGCAGGCATTGAAAGGATACTGGATGGACACACAATCTGACGTGCTCAAATACAGCTTTTTATTGGAGAGGCTATGACTCAGTGATAGCATCCTCCTTTGTAGGTAGAAGAGGGGTTTTCCATGTTGGGTCACTGGATGCTTTTGGACTACAGTTCCCATCATCCCCAGTGACAAAGGCAGGGGATGATGGGAGCTGCCACCCAGCAGCATCTGGGGACCCCGTGTTGAGAACCCCTGATGGAGAAGGTCCTAGATTCAACAGCCAGCAAATGCCAATTAAAAGCTCTCAGGTAGCTGGGCTGGGAAAGCCTTCATCCCAAGACTGTGGAGAGCTGCTGCCAGTCAGAGCAGGCAGTGCTGTTCCAGATGGATCAATGGCTTGACTCTGTATAGCAGCTTCATAGTTGTGTGCTGTCGCTGTGGCGCCCTGTCTGCACCTGTGCTGTGCTTTGGAGGACACCAAGTTTCATTGTCGCAGATCAACAGATGGGCAGATTTCATGTCAGTAGGATAGGGGTTCTCAGCCTTGGGACTCTACATGTTTTTGGACTACACCTCCCATTAGCCTTTGCCACGATGACTGAAGACCTGGTGTCGGGCATGTGAAGGGGTCTTTATTGTGGTCTGGTAACATGCATAGGTGCTGCCATCCTCCACAGGTCTCTTTAAGCTTTGCCGTCACAAGGTTCTCAGGGGGTTAGGGTTCCACTGGGATCCTTGTCTTGCTCAGTCTCCTTGGAAATGAAGGGGAGCTGTGCAAAAGCACAGCGGCAGCCCTTGGGGGACGGAAGAAGGGGGGAGTTGGTAGTGGTTAACCATCTCAAGGAACTAGGGAGCTGATCCTCCTCAGTGCAACTCCAGCAAAACAAAGACACATTGACTGGCAAGAGCACTTTCCCTTGTCTCAGGCAGGGGGGCCGGGCAGATCAATGGAAGAAGAAAGCTGGACGGCCATATGGATTCCCTTCCCCAGGGAGCGCTCTTGGGGGACAATGCTCAACCCTGCAAAAAAAAAAAAAAAAAAAGCAGGGCAATTTCTCCATTGGCCACCAAGCGGCCAGTCACAAGCAATCGAGCCCACACAGCCCTATTGTGTTAAACTGAATGGGCAGGGCTCCATATTGGCTCCCACACAGTTGCTCCTTGGGGTCACACAGTGTGTGTGTGTGTGTGTGTGTTGGGGGGAGGCTTTACACTGACTTCCCTTGCCTGCAAGGGCTTCCTCATTCATTACAAAGGTGTGTGTGTGTGTGCGTGCGCAGAAGGATGTATGCCTGGAACTGTAGCCTCCATTGATGTGAATGGGGAGCGGTCAGTGTGTCAGGGTTCTCGCTGTGCAGCTTGCCTGCCACTGGGTCCAATCAGGACATATGCAGAATCTCAGCAGAACTGCCTGCATCAGTCAGTTCGATCCACAGGTTCTCAGACTTGGATCTCCCCAGATAGTGCTGGACTACAACTCCCATCATCCCCCATTGTGGCTGGGGATGATGGGGGTTGTAGCCTAGCAACATCTGGGGACCCAGTTTTGAGAACCTCTGGTTTAACCAGTATCAGCTAATGTTTTAGTCGATGATCAAAATTTGGCCTGTCCATTAAAACCTCTTATTTATTTATTATGTATATTTATTACATTTATATCTTGCTCTTCCTCCAAGGAGCCCAGAGTGGTGCACATGGTTATGTTTCTCCTCACAACAACCCTGTGAGGGAGGTGAGGCTGAGAGAGACGTGACTGGCCCAGAGTCACCCAGTGAGTCTCATGGCTGAATGGGGATTTGAACTCAGGTCTCCCCGGTCCTAGTCCAGCACTCTAACCACTACACCACACTGGGTCTCTTCATTGATGGACCAAATTTTAATCATTGTGAGTTAAAAACACACCTCTTTTGTGGTTGTTTTGGGAGCTTTGTATGACAGTAACTGGGAATGATCAAAATGCTGATAGATGTTCCTTTGAACAATAAAAGGCATCCTTTGCTTATTTATACCTGTGCCCTTCTTCAGTACTGTATTTGTATCCCACCCTTTCCCAAAGAGCACAGGGTAGCTGCTTCAGCCTGCAGTTCACCGCCAACCACAGCCCTGCGAGGTAGGCTGGGCGGATGTGGCTGACCTTCACTCCCCTCCCCTCCCTCGCTAAGGCTGAGCTGGGATTGGACATTGGCGCTCCCTGGTTTAAGCTCCTCACGCTAACCACTAGGCCAGCTCTCAAGTTAGCTCAAAAAGAGACCAGCACCGACATGTTGAACACAGGAAGTCACCATATCACACAGAGCACAGGGTGCTCTTGGAGAGGCCCTGCCAGTCATAGGAACATTGGAAGCTGCCATAGACTGAGTCAGACCCTTGGTCCATCTCACTCAGTATTGTCTGCACAGACTGGCAGCGGCTTCTCCAAGGCTGCAGGCAGGAGTCTCTCTCAGCTCTATCTTGGAGATGCTGCCAGGGAGGGAACTTGGAACCTTCTTCAGCTCTTCCCAGTGTAGACAGAACTGAGCTAGATGGATCAATGGTTTGACTCAGTACAGGGCGGCTTCCTATGCTTTTATGTTCCTAGGTGTTATTTTCCCCAGGACAACATGCCCTTCACTACCTCAACCCTTTGGAGATTTGGGCTGCCTTGTGCACAATCTTTTTTGCCTGCCCACCAGCCCTGTTGAATTCCTCTCAGTTGAAAATGACTCCCGTGAGATTGTTGCGTCCCTGGTGATGAACGCGCCCAGCATGGACTTTATTTCACCCAAGAGTCATGGCCTGAATGCTACATGGCGCAACGCAAGGCACATTCTTCAGAACAATGTTGCTTCCTTGATGACCAGGCAGAGAAGCTTCTGAGAAAATGCTCCCCACCCCGTGCACACACACACAACAAGAAAAATAGGAAGAAATGGAGGGGGAAGAATCAATTAAGCTCTCCTGGGTTGAGTGAGAGGGCCATTTGTCAACAGCTTGATGCTTCCAAGATGACAGGCCTCTGGCCAGCACTTTCTGTTCAAGGAGACAAGAGAAATTGTGAACCTTGGAACGGTGCATGTGGCCCGTCTGATGCCAGTTCCCTTGAAATCTTGGAATGGCTACTTGGGTAGCGCTGAATTACAGAGGCCAGGGAGAGGGGCTTCCTGGCTACTGTGCTGAGCTCAGCTATAAAGCTTGCTTGGAAGCCTTGGATAAACCATCCTTGCTCTGGATGAAAAGTGGCTACTGTCCCTGTTCTAAGGACTTGTAGTTTGGGTCAGCAGCTGAAGACACACACAGAGGGAGCCAAATTGCAGAGGCATTCCCTGAGAGTCCCCTTTTATGAAGTGGGGGTTGAAGCCGTGGGCCAGTTTCTCCCTCTCCCTTTCAGAGGGATAAGTAAATTGTGGCTGGGGATGATGGGAGTTGTAGTTCAACAACAGCTGGAGGATCAAGTTTGCTCAGCCCTGCTCTAAGGAGTCCAGCACCACCAGTGGAGTGGACCCCTGCTTTTGTCTAATCCTGCTAGGATGTCCTTATGCCCTTTATGTGGAGCCCGACTCACTGCATGGCCATGCATTGAAAGAAGGGGGGGGGGCTCTTTCTGAATCCCTGGAAGAGTGAAACAGAAGAGGAAGCTGCCTTCTACTGAGTCAGACCCTTGGTCCCTCCAGCTCAGTACTGGCCACACTGACTGGCAGCAGCTCTCCCAGGTTTCAGGCAGGAGTCTCTCCCAGCGTTACCTGTCAGGGACTGCACCTGGGGCCTTCTGTGGGCAAAGCACATGCTCTGCTAGCGCGTTACAGCCCCATCCCCACCCCCAGGGTGATTCTTCTAGCCAGATACTATCCATGTTTCCTCAGAAGGAAATCCTGCTGCATTTAGTAAGGGTTACTCAAAGGGAGGCGAGCTGGTCTTGGGGGAGCCTGCATGAAGGGTGTGCCCTGGTTTGCATTCCAATGGGAGACTCCATGTGTGAGCACTGTAAGGTATCCCCCTTAGGGGATGGGGCTGCTCTGGGAAGAGCATCTAGGTTCCCAGTTCCCTCCCTGGTGGCATCTCCAAGACAAGGCTGGGAGAGACTCCTGCCTGCAACCTTGGAGGAGCCGCTGCCAGTCTGTGCAGGCAGTATTGAGCTAGATGGACCAAGGGTCTGACTCGATGGTAGAAGGAGGCAGCTTCCTCCTGTGTCCCATGTCCGTGCCTAAGCTTGCCAGCGGAGAGCACAACCCTGCGCATCTTGGCTGGGAAGGAAGGAAGGAAGGAAGCGCCATTGTTTCCTTCCCCGGCCGGCGTGCTGCGGATTGCAGCCGGAGCCGCGCATCAAGGGCTAATCAGTGTCAAGTGCTCTTGAATAGGTACTCGAGCAGGGGGAGAGGGGAGGACGGAGCGCGAGGAGGCTGGCGCAGCGGGGTGGCCTCGGCGCTCCCCCCCCGCTCCCTCTCCCTCCCTCCCTCACCCCCCCCCCCCCGCCGCGCGCCCGCTTAATTCACAAATACCTGCCTGGGGCTTCGAGACCCCTTTTGCTAGAAAAGCTGAGCCAAGCAGAAAGCCGTCGCTGGTGCGTCCTTTGTTGAAGGGAACGCGGCGGCGGGTGCCCTTGAGAAGCGGCTCGCCGGAGCAGGAAGGGCGGGCGCGGACCCCGCTGCCTGGCGCAGAGGCGCTGCTGCCGCTGCCCGCCTGGGGAGGAGGCCAGGTGAGGTGGCGGCGGCTGCGGCAGGTGGCGGCTTTCGCTTGCCATGGAGAGGAGCAGAGGGAGGGAGGGAGGGAGGGAGGGAGGGCGGCGGGGAGACCTCAGAAATCATGTTCCTGCCTCCCTC
This sequence comes from Hemicordylus capensis, assembly GCF_027244095.1. NCBI lineage: Eukaryota > Metazoa > Chordata > Lepidosauria > Squamata > Cordylidae > Hemicordylus > Hemicordylus capensis. The sequence continues at coordinate 6,370,191 of NC_069660.1, forward strand.
TCCCGCCCAAAGCCACCCTTGTTCATGCTTTGGAGAGCTCGAAAGGAGGCGGTAAGATATGCTGGGTCAGACCTTTGGTCCATCTAGAGGTGCCTGCACTGACTGGCAGCATCTCTCTCAGCTTTCAGGCAGAGGTCTTTCTCAGCCCTGCCTGGAGATGCCGGACCTGGGACTGTCAGCATGCAAATCCTGCAGTGGACGAGCATCAGGAGGACATCCTAATGTCCTGGCTCCCTCCAAAGGGCCACAGGAATGCATAGAATGTCACTGTATTCTGTGGCCCTTGGGAAGGAACCCGGGCTTTTCAGTGGGCACTGCCTGCCACTCCTTTTAGTACACTTCCCCAGGGTCTACATGATCAGATGCATGGCCCCAGCCTAGTGGACTGGCAACATAGGAAGCTGCCTTATACCAAGCCAAGCCCTTGGCCCAGCTAGCTCAGTACTGTCTACACTGACTGGCAGCAGCTCTCCAAGGTTTCAGGCAGGAGCCTTTAGGAACATCGGAAGCTGCCATATACTGAGTCAGTCCCTTGGTCCATCTAGCTCAGTATTGTCTACACAGACTGGCAGCGGCTTCTCCCAGGTTGCAGGCAGGAATCTCTCTCAGCCCTCTCTTGGAGAAGCCACCAGGGAGGGAACTTGGAACCTTCTTCTGCTCTTCCCAGAGCGGCCCCATTATCCCCTGAGGGGAATATCTTACAGTGCTCACACATAGTCTCCCATTCAAATGCAACCAGGGTGGACCCTGCTTAGCTAAGGGGACAAGTCATGTGTTTGCTACCACACAGCCAGTTTCCCCAGCCCGACCTGGAGTTGCTGCTCGGGATTGAACCTGGGACCTTCTGCATTCAAGGCAAATGCTCAGCCACTGAGCTACGGCTCCATGTCGGCAGTTGATGGGAGAGAAGGTGTCCTCACTGCTGAGCAAGCCGGCCAGTTGCTGTGCTGGACTGCAGTGAAGTCGCCACAGGCAAGACCAGAAGTGACATCTCCCTTGCCTGGACATGATATTCCTCCCTCCCTCCCCCACCACCCCGGTCACCCCGAGGACCATACAGTAAAGAAAGAAAAGGGCAATAGTCCAGTCAATGGCAAAGCTATGCTCTGGATGGACTGGGTCCTAAACCATCTCCACTGCTACCGTCTCTACCTGGAGGGTCTCTGGGGAAAAGGCCGAAGCACAGCCTCCACGGAGATCCTGGAAGCTCTTTTCAGAGAGGGCTCAACAGCCTGACTCAGAACCAGGTAGGTAGCCGGTGTAGTGTCAGACTAGGACCTGGGATCAAATTGCTGTCCAACCATGAAGCTTGCTGGGTGCCCCTGACTCCCAGAATCTGACTCCCAGAATCTTAGATTTGGGAGGGACCTTGGGGACCTCCTGGCCCAACCCTCCACACAGCACAGGAAACTGCTCCAGCATCCTTGTTGTCCGGCCTCTGATCAAAAACCTCCAGTAAAGGAGAGCTCACTGCTTCATGAGGCAGACTGTTCCACTGTCCAACAGCTCTCACAGTCAGGAAATCCCTCCTAATGTCTAGCCTGAATCTGCTGCCTTGTAATTCCAACCCGTTAGCTGTAGTTCTTCCCTCAGGACTCAGGAGCAATAGAGAACAAGTCTATTGCTCTCTATGGCTGTGTGTGACAGCCCTTCAGGTCTTGAAAGAGGGCTCTCGTATCTCCCCTTAGTCTTTCCTTCCCCCAGGCTAAACATATCCAACCCCTATGCAACAGCCTAACCCTGTGCATATTGCGGGACATTCCATGCACACAGTGGGGGAGAGGGGATTTTGAATGATCACCCCTTCCGGCTGCAACCCTCTGTGCCTCCTGAAAAGGGTCTTATGACCCTCAGGGACGTATTTTCAGGAAGTACAACGTGCTTAAGTGGCACAGCGGGAAAATGACTTGACTAACAGCAGAAAGTTGCCAGTTTGAATCTTCGCTGGTATGTTTTCCAGACTATGGGAAACACCTATATCGGGCAGCAGTGATATAGGCAGATGCTGAAAGGCATCATCTCATACTGCGCGGGAGGAGGCAATGGTCAACCCTTCCTGTATTCTACCAAAGACAAGCACAGGGCTCTGTGGGTGCCAGGAGTCGACACCGACTCGACAGCACACTTCGCTTTTATCTGTCCCCAAAGGGCTCATAATTTAAAAAGAAAGCTAAGACAGATACCAGCAACAGCCACTGGAGGGATGCTGTGCTGGGGGTGGATAGGGCCAGTTGCTCTCCCCCTGCTAAACAGAAGAGAATCACCACTTTAAAAGGTGTCTCTTTGCTGAGTTAGCAGGATTTAGTCTGAGCGTCAGCGACTGTCTTTCAGCCTATCCTATCAGTACCTCACAGGGCTGTTGTGAGGTTTAAATGAGAAAGAGGAGACCCTTGTATGCTGCCCGGCTTGAAGAAAGGCCAGGAGAAAAGCAGGAGGAAGGGATATCCCTTAGGCACCTCTGAGCATGTACAGAGAGCATTTCACGCCTGCTTCAGCATGGCCTCTGCTGCCCATTGTCACACCTGGTACCATGGGAGACAAGGACTCCTGAACCTGAGGGCCCCTCATTTTGCAAATCAAAGGCTGTTCTGCACCCAAGAGCAGATAAAAGGAATTCGTGTTTTGTGAGGAATGGAGAATAGGTAGGTCAGGGAGAAACACTGAATGCATCCTAAAAAGATCTCCCTCCGCCTTTTTGCCCACTGTTTCCTTTTCATCCTCCGGGATGGAGGCAGCTCTGCGTGAAATAGTTTGCAAGCTCTTGGTGAGAGGCGAAGGGCTGACGGAAAAAGGAGGGGGTGGGACCGTTGCTGTGTGTAGTTCTCCTCCTGGCAATAACCTTGCTGTGTGTTCCAGAGAAAGTGTGAAAAATTGCTGAGGAGTGCATTTTTCTGCCCAGAGTGTGTGACTGTACTTGGTAAACAAGGAGGGAAAGAGGAGGGAGGAAGAGCAGGAAGCTGCACAGTGCGGGGGTATGGAGGGACCCTCGGCTGCTGTGGGGGATGTCAGCGACCCCCTCTGAATTGCATAGATGCCACAGAAATCAAAGGGTTTTTAAAAACAACCACCACCAAGCAAAGGACAGCGTTCCTCTGATCCTCCTGGTCTTGACAGAAATATAAAGGAATTCTGCTCATTCAGGGCTCTAAAAAAAAAAAAAATCAATATTCTAGCCAGGAGATGAGGGGGATGGGGAAAGTGTCTGTCATCCCAGGTGCTGAGTGCTCAAAAATAAAAAAAATGCAGCAACTGTGAATGAGGCGGCATGGGTCTGAGATGGTCGCAACAAACCTGTCTCCTCTTGGGAGATTTTTTAGGCTTTTCTATCTCTCCAGAGAGGAGCGACAGGAGAATCATAGGAACATAGGAAGCTGCCATATACTGAGTCAGACCATTGGTCTATCTAGTTCAGTATTGTCTACACAGACTGGCAACAGCTTCTCCAGTGTTGCAGGCAGGAATCTCTCTCAATCCTACAAACAACCACTTTGTATATAATTGTGCTTTGGCAACGTACTGTATGCTTTGGTAGTTTGTTGGTTCAAAAAAAAAAAAAAGTCTTGTCCTATCTTGGAGATGCTGCCAGGGAGGGAACTGAAAACCTTCAGCCCTTCCCAGAGCGGCTCCATCCCCTGAGGGGAATATTTTCCAGGTCTCACACTTCTAGTCTCCCATTCATATGCAACCAGGGTGGACCCTGCTTAGCTAAGGGGACAAGTCCTGCTTGCTCCCACAAGACCAGCTCTGATCCTACTACTGAGGATTATCTGAGCCAGCTCCCCAACATGCACACACAAGAAAATCCCTGCCTGGGAGTAGGTAGTAGTTGAATTGAGACGTCCAGGGAGTAAATTCCACACCGTTGCTGCTATGTATTTGTCAGGGCGGCGGTCTTCCCCATTTTTTCAAGTGGAAGCCTTGTTGGCAAACCACGACCCCCCAACTCTTCCGTGTAAGAGCATACAACTCCCATCCTCCCCTGCAACAATGGAAGGCCATTTGGGGAGTTTGGAGAACTCTAGGGTAGCCAATACTCAGATAGGGTGGAATGAGGGTCTGGCTCCACAGAAGGCATTCCATCCATGGTGCCTCCCTCTGTTTTCTGCCCTGAGCCACAAGAATCCGGTGGGGCAGAAATTCAAAGAAACAAACATCGCAGTTGAGCTATTTAGAACAAAACTCCATTTATTGGGGAGGGAGGCAAAGCCCCCGCTTGCCCAACCAACACCATCTGTAGTAGGGAGCAAGGCTGCCGGTTCTCTGCCATGAAAGCACAGATGTTGGGACCAATGGCTGCTTTTGGAACAGACCTTCAAAAGGCGTAGAAACTAGATTCCCGAACATCATTCAGAGCTGAATACATGAGTGCAGCCTGTTGCTTTGCTCTGGTGAGTGCAGTTCTGCATAGAATCTGTTTTGCCAGGTAGCAAGGTTGGAGTGGGCCCAGAGACAAGATTTTAAAATGCACCTACCCCCACTGAAGCTCAGCTCATGAAGTAAAGAAATCTTAAATGAGGCTGAATAGTGCTAACAAAAAGCAGAGTAAAACGTGTCTATCTATCTATCTATCTATCTATCTATCTATCTATCTATCTATCTATCTATCTCCTATGTGCCACAATAGAACATCATCCTAAATTATTTTTAAAGAGGTTTTGTACATTGTGGACGATGCAAGTCATTGAATGGTCCTAGAGAAAGACCTGCTGTTCTGCTAGCTCCAGGTCTTAACACTCACATCAATTTCGGAGGATGAATACAACTAAAGGAAACCTGGGCGGGTGCATGGCTGGGGGAGTTGGTCATGTGACTTGACTCTTGGGCCCCCCAAGCAAGTGGGCCCCCAGACAACTGTCTCCCCTTGCCCTATTATAGTTACACCCCTTTGTTTTGCTGATAGCAATATATTAACTATAATGCTGGTTTTTACCATTTTTTTAACCACTGTCGAGCCTAACAGAAGAACCCAGGGTCATCTCTGCAGGCAGAGCAAAGATGCCCCATCGCAGTGAGAGAGCAGCTGAGCCAACTGCACCAAAGTGGCAATTTTTGACACCCTCCCCTTGCCCAGAAAGCCCCCTGTGCCACCCAACCATATGTCACGGAGGGTTGCACAGCATCCAGGGGATATTTGCAGGTGGCACCGTTGTGTTCGGCTGCTGTCTCGCTGCCCCTGTACATCCTTGCTCTGTCTGTCAGCCACGGTTCTCCCTTCTTCTCCCAGCAAAAATACCAGGGAGGGGAGATCAGCCTGGACCCAGGATTTTGTCCAAGGGTCACAGGGACACACACACACACACACACACACACACACACACACACCTGCCTACCCTCCCAACAAGAATGCCAGCAAAGGAAAGATTTCTGGTTCAGCTTTTCCTTTTTAATGTGAAATGCTAAATATGTACAGTTGAAACTCGGAAAATTAGAATATCGTGCAAAAGTCCATTAATTTCAGTAATGCAAATTAAAAGGTGAAACTGATATATGAGACAGACGCATTACATGCAAAGCGAGATAAGTCAAGCCTTAATTTGTTATAATTGTGATGATCATGGCATACAGCTCATGAAAACCCCAAATCCACAATCCCAGAAAATTAGAATATTACATGGAACCAAGAAGACAAGGATTGAAGAATAGAACAATATCGGACCTCTGAAAAGTATAAGCATGCATATGTATTCAGTACTTGGTTTGGGCCCCTTTTGCAGCAATTACTGCCTCAATGTGGCGTGGCATGGATGCTATCAGCCTGTGGCACTGATGAGGTATTATGGAAGACCAGGATGCTTCATTAGCGGCCTTCAGCAATTCTGCATTGTTTGGTCTCATGTCTCTCATCCTTCTCTCGGCAATGCCCCATAGATTCTCTATGGGGTCAGGTCAGGCGAGTTTGCTGGCCAATCAAGCACAGTACACTGTATACTTTTCAGAGGTCCGATATTGTTCTATTCTACAATCCTTTTCTTCTTGGTTCCATGTAATATTCTGATTTTCTGGGATTGTGGATTTGGGGTTTTCATGAGCTGTACGCCATGATCATCACAATTATAACAAATTAAGGCTTGACTTATCTCGCTTTGCATGTAATGCGTCTGTCTCATATATCAGTTTCACCTTTTAATTTGCATTACTGAAATTAATGGACTTTTGCACGATATTCTAATTTTCCGAGTTTCACCTGTATATATGTTTAGTGTTGCATTTAAAATATGTAAATCAAATGAATCGGATGGATGGATGGTAAAGAGTTTGTGGTCACTGCAAATGCTGATGTCTTTAAAAGGCAGTTGGATAGATTTGTGGAGGACAATAGGTCTAGCAATGGATGTGATAACAGGTAGCTGGAACTTCCATGTTCTGAGGCAGTTTAGCTTTGATTACTAGATGTCAGAGACATACGGCAAGCCTTCGCCTACATGCCCTGCTCTGGAGCTTCCTGGAGGCACATGAGAGCAGGATGCTGGGTTAGATAGACCTTTGGTTTGACCCAGCATGGCCATTTCTTATGAGATTCTCAGACTTGGGTTCCGGAAGTTGTTGGACTACAACTCCCACCCTCCCTGGCCACAATGGCTGAAAGTCATTGTAGCTGGCGATGATGGGAGTTGTAGTCCAACAACATCTAGGGCCCTAAGATCATGAAGCCCTTGACCATTACCCTGACAGCAGGTTTAAGATAAGAGCTGTGGAGCCTGCCTGCCCCTTTTGCTTTTCTTCCATTAATGCTGCTAATTCAGAAAAGCATCAGCAAGATGGCAAGTCGACACTCTCTTTTTAGGATTCCTGTCATGATGTTTTGATTTGCTTGGCAGTTTTTTGCTACAGTGCATCCTTATGGGAGTGTTTCTATTCACAAGGCCAATTCAGCACATGCAAATGCTGTAGAGAGAAAAAAATCCAGCTGAATCTATCATGTGTAGATAGTGCCAAGAAGTTTTGATAGGAGAAGCGCTTCTGGTGGCCATGGTGTGTGTGTGGGAGGGGGGGAGCTCATTTCGGCAGACTGACACTAGCTTGCCTTTGCACAAGGGCTCCATCTTCCGGTCAATTTCCAGAAGTGCCATTGAGAATAAATTCAGGATAAAGGTAAAGTTGTGCCCTGGAGTCTGTGTCGATTCCGGGCAACCACAGAGCCATGTGGTTTCCCCTCCACCCTAATTTCTCAAATAATGTTCAAGCGCGCTCTCTCTCTCTGTCTCTCTCATTCTCTCTTGGCTTATTTATACAGACAGTCCAGATAATGACTGACATGGAAAATTACTCAAAGTAGTCCCATTGAAATTAAAAGAAGAAGATAAGAAAAACCTTGCTGGATCAGGCTCAAGGCCCTTCTAGTCCAGCATCCTGTTTCACATAGTGGCCCACCAGATGCCACTGGAAGCCCACCACAGGCAGGAGTTGAGGGCATGCCTTCCCTCCTGCTGCTACTCCCCTGCAACTGGTTTTTAGAGGCCTCTTGCCTCTGAGGCTAGAGGTAGTCTGTCCTCAGAAGGAGCAACTCAGCTAGCCGCATGCAAGGCTTGCTTCATAGGTCTGGGGATGGCTAGAGGGGAAGTGATTTTTTGCCTGTTTCACATCCAGGAATATATCCATGAGGGTCACACAGCCCTCATGAACATACTCTTGGATATGAAAAGGACATTTGTGGGGAGGGGAGAGAAGTAAGATAGATAGATAAACTTTATTGCCATCATAGATCAGGCAGTACAACAAAAATCTTTATATAAGACTAGAATGTGTAATACAAACAATGTAGCAAAACCTAGCCACATTGAAAGTTATCTCTTTACAAAAGTTAGATAACAAAAACTCTAAATAAAATTCATCAGAGTGACCTAGAAACTTCCCCAAAAGAGGAGAAATTCGTTTTAAACGAGCATCGCTATAAAATTTACAATATAAAATAACATGAGGGGTAGTTTCTACGGCACCCATTACACAGGGGCAAATCCTTAAATTAAACAGAATCCCTTTATGTCTACCATCCTTAACAGCCGTTGGAAGGGCGTTTAGGCGAGCAAGAGTAAATGGACGCCTAAATTTAGGGATAAAAGAATATTATCTAAATATGCTGCCGGTTTGGAATTAAAAAGTGGAGAGCAGTGAAAATTGTGTCCTCCCCCTCCTCCTCCTCCCCTGCCCACCCAAGCCAGGTGGGCTGCTAGTTAAGCCGCTCCTTGTGAGAAGGGCAGAGCTCTTTCTCCATGCCCAGAGGGCTGCACCGCATGTCAGCCATTAACGATAATGCAGAAGGCATACTATTAACCATGGCAAAACCCTGCCCATAGAATTACAAATCTTAAAAAACTGGTGGTCGATGTTTTAGATGGATGCCTCTTTTATTTCTTTAACTGCCCACCTGCAGGCTTATCTGAGGTAACAATGAATCAGCACCTTATTTCGGTTTTTTTTTAGAAATCCACCAAATTTCAAAGCCTTGGCAAGGGCTCTTGTCCCAGGTGATGTCACAAGCCCTTCTTACCCATCAGCGCAAGGCAGAGCTGTCTTCTGCCTCCCCTGTGCAGACCCAGTTTGCTCTGAGCTGGATCCAGGGGAGAAGGTTGCACCTCCGAAGAAGCCACGCACACCGCACATCCACAGCAGCTTCATCACTCATCGGATGTAGATTTCAATGCTCCCCCCCCCCCGCCAACCACCACTTATTGAATCCCTTTCTGTGCCCCCAGAGCGTGCCTGTGACCCCTTTCCGTCTTACCAACTCCTGGGCTTTTTGACAGCTGTCAATATTCAATTCCATTTTTTATCGCACAGAAGCAGACGTGGGTGGGTAATGAGAAGACCCGTCTCGCCTCTGCCTTCCCCCTCGTCAGTCAGGAGGAAATTGGACAAGACGGAGGGGAAGGCCTGAAAAAGAGGTCATCTCCTTTCCACTTCAGTTCCTCTTATTTCCCCAGGGAAGGGAGCGTGTGTGTGCACAGTTGCAGCCGGCGTGCACGATGCTCCTTTGTTTGCAGGGCTGATTCCAAGTCACATCCTCACTCGCGGATAGAATGGCCTGCCCCACCTCCCCCCCCCCCGGCTTTCCTGGAAAAGCTAACCTCGAGAGAGGGAGGGTGCTTCACCTTTATTCCATAAAGTCAGGGCGTGCGGCACTCTTTATTTACCAAGTATTCATGTAGTGTGTAGACTGCATGCATCGGAGTGGGCAATTGTGGCTGGGGATGATGGGAGTTGTAGTTCAACAACAGCTAGAGGGCCAGGTTTGCCCACCCCGTCATACATGCTAGCAAACTTTAATTTACTAATAAATGCATACATTCCTTACAAGAGGCACATGTGTGGTTAGGAACCAGACCAGGCTGCCCCTGAGACCATCCCTCCTCGCTAGTCTAAATCTTGTTAAAGCTTGTGAACTTCGGATTGGTAGAAATGCCTTGCATTTAATTATCTAATTTGGTGGGTTTGTTAGCTGCCTTTCAGCAAAACGCTCCCAGGGAGGCATGTGACCTGAGCTAAAAACAATGGCTGTCATGATGCGCAGCTGTGACAGCGATGGCGGAACTCACGAGCCTGCCTCTACTGCAGACCCGGAAGCAGCGGTGTCGCCGGAGGGGATGGTGGCTGTGTTAGCGGTATTACTGCATCGACCCCCATTGTCGCACATGGGGACACCTGTGGTGGGGTGGTGAGCACAACCTCCAGTTCCCATGGCAGTGTCGCTGTTTCTGGGTCTGCAGTGGTAGCGCCACAAAGTCCCGCCACCACTGCCACCAACTGTGCATTTTGACCACCCATGTAATAAAAACAACACCACAATCAGCAAAACATTATCAAGTCCAGGAGGCCTAACTAGGGGAAATGGCACCTAGGGCAAGCACTGAAATTGCGCCCACCCACCCCCGTCCAAACATCTGACACGCATCTTTAAGAAAACTTGTCTTTTACCATAATATTAGCTCACACTGCCAAAACATTTAAAACTAGCTTTCATTTCTGAACAATAATGCATTTCCCCATAGAAACCTCAAATATACACTTGCATAGGTGAAAAATAAAGAGAAAATCAAGTTGAAAGCCTTGCCAGTACAAATGAACTAAAAAGAGGGGAGGGAGCTTTCCACTGATTCTGAAGCTCTGCAGAAGTGGTTTCCCACCCCTGAATCTGCTGTTCAGGGGCGTAACTATAATAGGGCAAGGGGAGACAGTTGTCTGGGGGCCCACTGCCTTGGGGGGGTCACGCCAGAGGCAAGTCACATGACTGACTCCCCCAGCTGTGCACCTGCCCAGGCTTCCTTCAGTTGTATTCATCCTCCGAAATTGACGAAATTGATGGAGCTACCAGAACAGCACGTCTTTCTCTAGTAACATTAAATGACTTGCATCATCCACAATTTACAAAACCTTTAAAAAAATAAAATTTAGGATGATGTTCTATTGTGGCACATAGGATGTGTGTGTGTATATATATATAATTTTACTTCAGTGAGGGGGGCCCCATTTTAAAATCTTGTCTCTGGGCCCACTCCAACCTTGCTATGCCCCTGCTGCTATTGCACTACAACTGCCATCATCCGCTGTCTTTTGCCATTGCATCTGGGGATAATGGGAGTTGTAGTCCAACATCTGGGGAACAAATGGTCTAGACTATCAGGAAGCTCTATGCGTGTTAATCAATCTTTAAAAAGATTTAATTTGATGTAATTCAATTTAGTTATACTTAAAATGAAAACCAAAAATAAATAAATCAAAACAAGTAACAAATAAATCAACTATACAAATTTGATAGATACATAAATAAATAGAAATAAACATTGACATTCTCTCATACACCCCCATGATAATTTCAGCCGTCATGATAATGCTGGAACAAGAAAGCAATTCTGAATATACAGTAACAAAGAGAGAGAACTGCTGCCTTTCCACTCCTCAAAACCCTCGAATTCTACATAAACACCAAATAAGATGCCCATCAATCACAATCGGTAGCCCATGATCAATTGAACACTTTAGAACATAACTTGCATTTACTTTATCAAACTTTTAGTTCAGAATGTTTTTTAAGTTTTATGAATAGTTATTTTAAGTTATTTTACATGATATAATCTTTTAATTGTTGCTTGTATTTTTAGCCTATAAATTGCCCAGAGATTTGTATATGGGGCAGTATATGTAAATGTGAAAAAAACAAAATACAAAGCAAGTCTCTTAAATAGAAAGGAAGTTGAATCAAACCAGCGATTGGAGTCAGCTTGGGAGAGGAAAAAAATCCCAAGTATTCGAGCTACTCTCAAGATCTGACACAAACCAGAGACTAGGGGCAGTAGGGCAAAAAGAGTGCCATAACTACCTTTTTGAGATCACACTCCAGGGAAGTTTGTCTCATAACTTTCACATTGAGGAAAGTTGCTCTCGCTGCCTCTCTGTTGTGTGCCCACCCACGTGCTCTGGAGAGCAACTCCCACAAATGCTTCTCCCCGCAGCTGCCAGGAGTGTCTCAACACAAACACACACCTCACTACAGGGAGGGACTAAAGAGAATGGAGAGCAACACCGTCACCATCGGCAGCCTTTTTTGAGCGGTGAGCACAAGCCAAGAGCGCAGCCCCTCTCGGAGCAAAGGCCTTCTTTCCCCAAGGAGTTGGGTGGGGACCCTGCAGGCAGCTCCTACCTTCACAGCAGCCACTGTTGGTTGCAGAGTTGTTCTTGGGTGCTCTTAGCAAATATTTTCACACACACACGCATGCACACTCCACAACAAACAAAATAATAAAGCCAAACCAAAATGCTGGCACACCTACTTGCAAAAGCAGGCAGGCAGGCAATTTCAAAGCAATGCATTGCATGCAAACCGGAGCAAAGGACTGCAAAATGGAACAGACCCTTCTCGACCTGCATTTTGACAATTTAAAGAGGTTTATAAGGGAGGAAGCTACCACTCTTCCCCCGTTCTTGGTCGGTAGAACAGTGCTCCATTTTTAATACAAAAAAGAAAGCTGGCCATGGCCCATAGGGTGGCAGCATACCTCCCTGCCTCCCCTTCCCACTTCTTGGCCAGAAGTAGCGTGTGTGCCCCATGGGCGCTACTTCCAGCCAGTTCCAGCCGAACAAGCCCCCTCGCCCAGCGTGCAGCACTTGCCGGTTATGCCTGAAAGCGTCTATTCCCCTTTCTCTCCCTCCAGAGAGGGGGAGAGAGGGAGAATAGATACTTTCAGGTAGCAAGCCTGCCTGAAATGAGAGACCGAAGAGCTCACTCAGGCTCTTTGGAGCTCGAGGCCACACCCCCTTTGCATGTGGTGTCATGTGATGTCAAAGGGGCGTGGCCTTGAGCTCCAAAGAGACCGAGTGAGCTCTTCGGTCTCTCATTTCAGGCAGGCTTGCTACCTGAAAGCGTCTATTCTCCCTTTCTCCACCTCTCTGGAGGGAGAGAAAGGGGAATAGCAAATGCTGCTTGAAAATAGCTATTTTCAAGGCAGCAAATGCTGCTTGAAAATAGCTGGCAAGTGCTGCTCATGGTGGGGGGGCTCCTATTAGTCCAGGGGTGGGTGGGCACCGTGCAGGCTCTCCACAGCCAATGGGAGAGTACCCGCTCACCCCTGGATTCAGAGATCGATCGCAGGACTCACAAGTCATGCCTGCAAGTGTGTGTGTGTGGGGGGGGTGCTGTCCACGGCGGCAGCAGTGAGCAGCTGCGGGCCCGCCCGGTAGCACCCACTGGGATTGGGGGTGGGGTTTTTTTTAACTGTGGTGTTTGGGGGCAGGAGGTGGGGCAAGGCAGGCATTTTGCACCCCCTGCAACTGGCGCCTAGGGCACGTGCCCTAACTGCCCCGCCCTGGTTATGCGTCTGCAGGAGGCAGCAGCCAGTTGGGAAAATTCAGCAGCACCATAAAATAACCCAGCAAACCGGCAGCTATTCAAACTACTGGAAAATCTAGGAATAAAGGGCCTGTTCTCACAATCAGAAATCAGAGGGTAGGAGGCAGTAAAGGCAGCTACTGCTGATTGTGAGAATCCATGGGAGGCCCATCTACCCAGCCAGTTCAAACCCACATAGCCTGACTTCTGTACCTTGTTCTTAACCAAGGTTGGAGGGAAAAGAAGAAATGCTCATATCTTGGAGTTTGGTTGTATGGATGCATGAACCATTTAAAACACCTCGTGGCTGCCAGCAGCCATCTTTACCATAGAGTCCCGAGGCTAGAGAGCTCTAGCCTCAGGACTCTATGATAAAGACAGTCACTGGCAGACCCAGCTTTGTTTTCCCTTCCGAAGATCCTTGGTCATCTGCGGGGTGAGTTAGCTGAGACACACGGAGCCTCTGCTTATGCATTGGGAACTGGGTGTGGGCTCTTTCCTTCCCCAGATCTCCCTCAGCTGGTCATGTGTGTGACCTCACATTGTTTTCTGGTGCTAAAAAGGTATCGACACCAGATGACATGGGACGTGAGGTGTGTTCAGCCTTCTATTCCTGGCTGCCACTGCCGTTGTTTATTCTTCAGAACTATTATTTGTGCAAATGGGTCACCTCCCCACAATCAAGGACATGATACATCAGTTCCTTCCCTTTCATTCCATTGTCAGTTTTACTCATTTTTGCTCTCCCCATTTTCTTCCATTTGTAATCTTCCCAGTAGGAACTCCACCACCCACCCAGTCACCACTCGAAAGAGGGGACGTCACGTGGCAGAGCTCTTGCTGGAAGGTGCTATTGCAAGCAACATTACCCTTGCCTTTTAAAAAAGTAAATGCCATTCATTTACCTTGCCGTTCATTCTGCTGCCTGCGCATTCATTTCAGAATGAATGGAAGCAGATGTGAATTTGCATCCCTTTCTCTTTGTAGGAATGCACATTCCTACAAAGCAGATGCTCAGTCAAGGAGGCCTTTCTTCCCATAAATATCTGCTTCCAGTGCACTGTTATCTGCAAGTAGCAGGGGTGTAGCTAGGGGAGAGGGGGTCTGTGTTGGCCCCTCTCCCCGGAGGCCCCTTGGAGTGAGGGGGATAATAAATAAAATAGGGAGGGGTGGAGCTGGGGGCCCTCTGGAGCTGGGGGCCCCCAGGTTCTTTGAACCCATCTGCTCAATTATAGCGACACCCCTGGCCAGGAGTTTCCAGGACGAAGTAGGTGAGAAATCTCCTCATAGTCACCAATCCATACAAATAGCCAACCAATGAAACGGTTTCCAACCTGTGTGTGTCCCACAGGGTACCTCCAGGCCTGCCTCACGTCGTCCAGCTACAAGAATGAAAAAAAACCAGGCCCCCTCCTGCCGCCCTCAGACCCTGTTTACACGCCGATCCACGAGGACTACAGCGACCCCGAGAGCCCCCAGTCCAGCCTCTCCGCCCACTACTTCCATGGCGAAGCTGCCGTCACAGAGAGCTATTCGATGGACGCCTTCTTCATTACCGACGGCCGGTCCCGGAGGCGCAGCGAGGGCCAGCGCCGCGGCAGCCACCGCCACTCCTGCAACGAATGTGGCAAGTCCTACGCCACCTCCTCCAACCTCAGCCGGCACAAGCAGACGCACCGTAGCCTGGACAGCAAGATGGCTCGGAAGTGCCCCACCTGCAGCAAGGCCTACGTCTCCATGCCGGCGCTGGCCATGCACATCCTGACCCACAACCTCAAACACAAGTGTGACGTGTGTGGCAAGGCCTTCAGCCGGCCCTGGCTGCTGCAGGGCCACATGCGCTCCCACACGGGCGAGAAGCCCTTCGGCTGCTCCCACTGTGGGAAGGCCTTTGCCGACCGCTCCAACCTGAGGGCTCACATGCAGACTCACTCGGCGTTCAAGCATTACAAGTGCAAACAGTGCGAGAAGACCTTTGCCCTCAAGTCGTACCTCAACAAGCACTACGAGTCCGCCTGCTTCAAGGGGTCCGAGCACACCTGCGAAATGGACAACTGAGCGGCAAACTCCCCCCGCGCGCTTTCGCTGTGGCGGGAGGGAAGGAAGGGCACAGAAGACACGGTATGGTTTCAAGCCCTGCAGGATCTGGGGTGAAAACCTGACTTTTGAAGCTTGCCATGACCCGGGCATCATTTTCTTCCTGAGAGGCTCTCCTTGGGCAAAACGTGGGGAGAGTTCTTCTTGAAACCCACACAGTACTTTGGGAAGACATCAACAGCTGGTCACAAGGCTCAGCTGCCGTCTGCACTGTCTTCTCCTTCCTTCTCCAAACCCACCAACTGAAGCAATAACTCCAGTCTCACTAGCTGGAGGCTGTCTTGGAGAAACCCTTTGCTCGTTCGCATGAGCGGGATAAACTCTTGACTTTTCATCAGGATTTCTGAGATAGCAGAAGAAAGACAGGATGTATCTCTCTCTTTCGCTCTTTCAGAAAACTCAGAACCTCTGAGTGTATTTATTATTTATTTATTACCTTATTTATTTAGTGCTGCTCCTTCTCCCCTTTCTTTGGGAGGAACGAAACTTTGGAACTGCCCTTCAGGAAACGGTGATCTTTTGGGTACAGACCAAATGTGTAAGCTGTGAAACCGGATGAGGAGCTGGTGTGTGGTTTGAATGGAGAGGATGCAGCAGGGGAGGGATCCATGCAGCTGACAACCATGGGCTGGTTGGGGGGATTCCTGAAAACCAATAGAAGTTTGAAAGCAAGGATGAGATTGAAATGTCACATCTGGCACAAGAAATCGGACCTTTTGTGAATGAAGGGCTCAGCTAGCCAGTGGCTTCTACGGTTGACTGTAGGCTCTGCCACAATAAATGGAGGCATGGAGTAGGCTATGCGACTTATATCCATGAGAAAGGTTGCCAAGATAAATGGGCTCAATCCCTGTAATCCAGGCATTCTCAAACCTGGGTCTCCAGGTACAGGCCATTATGGTTGGACATGATAGCAGTGGCAGTCCAACATCAAGAGACCCAAGTTTGAGAACCCCTACACATAATTCAATGCAGAAATACTCCAGAATAAAAAAGATTAATTTCCCAGAAATCCAAGGGACATCTGAAAAATTAATCCAGTCTTGCTGTGGCAGGTTCCTACACTGAGCAGAGGGCTGGATTAGAAAACCTCAAAGATACCTTCCAACTCTACAATTCTGGGATTCTATGATATCAGATTAGGTTTGCCTGGAGGCCCTGTCATAAAGAGATGACTTCGGGTGTTTCCAGACTGAGAATTACTCTGTTTTAAAATAGAAATGCCACTTTTCTACTCATTGACCAAATGATGTATTTGGCCATTGCACAATTTCACAGCGCCACCTGCTGGCCATTTTCTGCCAATCTGTGAGGAGAATCAAGGTTTGTCTCAAAAACCTCTATTCTTATCATGTATTGGCATCAGATGGTGCTGCGAAAATGCACAGTGTTCAAGGATGTAATCTGGATGATAAGTAGAAAAATGGTACGAAATACTATCTTAAAATGGAGTATTTACCCATCTGGAAACACCCAACCTCATCTGCTTGTGACAGGGCCTGGGAGGCCTCAAACCCTCTTTTCCCTTTGCTGTGACCAGGGTCATCTCGGGCACTTCTCATTTCCTATTACTTACTGAAGGAATGGTTACAATGTACAGTGTGAAGGTTCACGGTGGACTTACTCCCATACCTGTGCACTGAATGCAAGGAAGTGGTGCATCATAGGAACTACATTTCCCATGATGCCCAGCATTCCCATGCAGGCCATACATATGTAGCTCTGGCAAGGGCCTTTCCAGATTCACACTGGACCCTTTTCAGACACTCTGTAAATCTGCATTGGCATCTGAAGAGGCCCCCAATCTAACCAGATCTAAAGAATCTGGGAGAAAATTTAAATATTTGCCATAAGTAGCTCTAGTTGACAAGAGCATTCACAAATACAAGAATCAAGGTGATGTGTATTCTACAGCTCTTTGATCACACCTTGCACAAGCACAGAAATCAGTGGCACAGAATTCAGCAACCTGAGATATTTAGCATTCATTTAAAAATGCAGCATGATTCTAGACCCCAAGACTAGGGGTCCAAAGTGTGGGTGTGAAATCTCAAAGTGTGGGTGTGAAATCTCAGGAAGCCAGAGAGGAAGCTGAGGAGGATTTCCAGTCCTTCAGCTGGTGGAGGTATAGGGCTTAATGGTCCACATGCACGGTCCCTTCCCTCCCCTCCCATCATGAATAGCAGCAGCAGAACAAATTATGCAAAATAAGCAAACACACACGGACACTGTTCATGTCAGAGAACTGCAACTTTTCTTAACCCAGAAGGGGGGTTGCCTTGCAGTAGGTTCTCAAACTTGGGTCCTCAAATGTTGGACTTCAACCTCCCATCATTCCCAGCTGCAATGCCTGTTGCCCAATAACATCTGGAGACCCAAGATTAAGAACTCCTGCTATATAGGCGCTCACCCTAGAGGAGGCACTGGTCACGTCTCATTGAAAGGCAGTTTCCCAGGTCAGTTCTGTGTTCACCATAGGAAGCCAGTGGGCCGCACAGCTCAAACTCCTACTTGTCCTCTGCCACATCCCAGCAGCCAAGTGTGGGCTGGAATTACTCCGACTGCAGGGTTTAGAAGCCCTGCAACAGAATACCTAAACCTTGCAAGAAGTCTGTAGGGACATGCCTGCAGGGGTGAGATGCTAGGCCCCACAGTTTTCAAACTTTCTGTCTTCAGGGAACCCTTTCAACCTGAACTTATGTTTCTGTTGAGAAGTCCCTGTGCATCTGTCACAGAACTCCTGCACATAGTAGATGCCAGGATATGCTTTAGGTGTAGACTCAGTCCTCTGAGTGCTGTTCAGGCCCTAGAAGAAACCCAATGCATCCTTGCAGTTGTACGTTACAGAGAAAGATCAGTTTGGGCACATCACAGGGTATCTTCGGAAAGGGTCATCAGGAAACCTTGTCCTCCATGACTGATCTCCTCTTGGAGGAACTCCTGATAGGCTTCCAAGGAACCCCAGTGTTCCCCAGGACACAAATGGAAAACCCACCACCTTACACCATAAACTCTTCCATTCTTCTGTTATAGCAACAGGATGTCCTTTGGTGAAGGCCTAGAAAGGCAAGACAGTGAAACACAGCTGCCTCACAAGCACTGGTGCATGGATCAACGCTGCCTTGTGCCCCCGTTTTGTGCATTTTCATGTTGGTTCACGATGGATGTGGAATCTGTTGCAGCCACAGAGGCAGAGAAGTAGCAATATATCATGAGAGACCTTTCATCTCCCTTTTCTTTCTGGATCTGCAGCTGGAATATGGCACACCATTTTCCTAGCGTTTCAGCCAATCAGGAGGCTTTTCTGCTCAGCTCCTCCCTTCTCACCCTCACCAGCCAATTAGGGTGTGGAATTAGCGCTGGCCTTCATACCCCTGATCACTCTCATGGGGAAATGCTTGAGTGAGGACATCATTTCCTTTTGGATAAAAGATATTTTCTGGTTCTCTGAATGAAGAATGGCAACGGCAAATGTCGGAGTATATTTGTTTAAAAATTCTAATTCATCCTATTTATGCTATTAATTGGTTTGTTGGTTTGTTTGCCACTTCATATGGGGGACAGGTGGATGAACGAAATGTCTTTTCTTTGCATGCGTCCCAGTGAGAAACAGGTTGGGGGTGGAAGGAGGCAGAGAGCCTCCATTGAACTGAGGCTGGAGAGAGATAGTGATGGCCACTGGTTTTTCAGAGCTGGGGGATGTTTGAAAGAAGGGCCAGCAGCCATGGCGTGTACATGCGCCCCACTTTCACCTCTGTTAAAGCAGCCTTCAAGGATTGTTTCAGAAACATGTTTGAAGCCTGCCTCGTGCGAAGCCCAACCATTGGCCTGTGTCTAGTACAGGGCTGCACAACTCAAATGCCCTGGTGGGCTGGAACTATCCACAACTTGGCATGCAGGGGCCAAGGTCAAATTTTTAGCACATTTTTACATTAAAATTAAATATTATGAGTTACTTGTGGCTCTATTCCCCCTGTCAATGGACCCATAGTTTTAACCAAGGACAGTGGCCAGAGAAAAGGTCCTGCCCCTGCTCAATCAGTGGGGCCCCTGGAGTGCATGCCAGCCCCCCCCCCCCAAATGCCAAGTCCTCTCCTCTCCCTAAATTGTTGCTTTCAGGCTGCAATGCTAGGCATGCTTACCTGGGAGTAAACCTTACTGGGCACATGATGGAGCATATTTCCAAGAAAGCATGCACAGGGTGGCACTATAAGGCAGTTTCCAGCTCCTATGTTGCTGCAGGATCCCTGGGGGCCAGTAAAATAGTCCCTGCGGGTCTTACGTTGTGCAGGCCTGGTCTAGTAGCACCATTGTCTCTGTGTTAACTGGCCACCGACTGGGGCTCTGCTACTTGAGGTTCTTGAACAGGCAACGCTGGGGAGGGACTTCCTGTATGCAAAGCAGGTATGCTGCCACCGAGCTATGGCCCTTCCTCTAAAAAGACACCTTCTGCTGAGTAAGGCCATGGGTGTCTCTAACTCAGTCTGTCTACTGGCTCTATAGGACCCTTGGCAGGAGGGGTCTTCCCCAGTTTAACTGAGGATGCTGAACTGGGCCTGGGACATTCTCCATGCAAGGCACATGTTCTGTCACAGAGCTGTGGCCATTTCCCGAGTCTTATTAGTCTCATGTTTCTGGGGCAGGGGCCCAAAGGCCACCTGGTGAGTGCATTACAGAGGCAAGAGGCAAGCCATGGACTTTTCAGTTCATAGCTCAGCCTCTTAACCACCACACTACACCAGCTTCCTTGAACCGAGAGCGAGGTAAAAGATAGGGGTGTGTGTACCATGGGAACTACCACTTTCAGTCCTCTTAAAAATGAATGTTGTCTGTATCCTAAGATAAGACTTAAGGATCAGGAGAGGACAGATCCTCACTGGGTGTTGTTTCTACATATCTGTTGCTAAGAGAATGGATTGGTGGCGGGGAAGTGGACACGGAACTCTAGATGAATGAGTAAAGCCATGTGGGGAAGGGGACGTTTGAGGAGAGAATATTTCTGCATCAAACAGACTGAACTGTGCAAAACTGGATACGTTTTGGTCAAGACAACAATGTTCTCCCTTGTCTCCATCCCTGATGGAAATGTCGGCTCCTCCATAGTTCCCTGCAGCCGCAATTCTGGGCAAAGGGAGGCAACTCACCATTTCTATGCAACTCTCCACATGGACACAGCACCCCCTGCCTCAGCCTGGGCCATGTCGTGTGTGCTTAGATGGCCTGGCCTTTGGATCAGTAAGTCATGTCTTCCAGGTCTCCGCGTAAACCTCTAGCAAAGAAGAAAGACAGCATGCAACAGGACACTACTAGAGATATCATCTGTTCCACAATGCTTCTGATTTTCTACCTCGGACCCAATGGCCAGTTTTGTAGGAGCCCTATTGGTGATGGGCTTGGTGTTTCTCTTGGATTCTGTGTTCCCCATTAGGAGCCTTACCAAATGTCCCAACTCATGGAGTAGTGACTCAAGGTGTCCTTCCAGGCAACAACAACAACAAAGTGCAATGTTGAAAGCTTCTGCACAAGTTTGAAATGGGTTCGAACTTGTAAACACACTCGGTACACACACTCCCATCACATTCTGTGCTCCTTCCTGTCAGAGTCTTACTCTCTGGCTACATGCTGATCAGAGATCTTACAATATTTTCATAGTGCCACCTGCCAGCTAGTGCTTGCATTCTGAGTAGAACCAGCAGGTTGCCACAAAAGTGGTATTAGAAGAAAGTGAGTGGAATGGAAGTACTGGCCAGCAGGTGGCGGTGCACAAATAGTGCGAGGTCTCTGATGAGCATGTGGCTAGAGAATAAGATAGGAAGGAGGGTGGTCCCCTGCTAACTGAGCAAATAGGCACCTTTTAAAAGTGGTGATTCTCTTTATTGAGCATGGGGAGAGCAACGGGCCCTCTCCATCCTCAGCACAGCATCCCTCCTGTGGGCTGTTGCTGGTGTCTATCTTATGCTTCTTTTTTTAGATTGTGAGCCCTTTGGGGACAGGGACCCATCTTATTTATTTATTTATTTATTTATTTATTTATTTATTTATTTCCATGCAAACCACTTTTCAAAGCGGTATATAAATATTTGTTGTATTTGTAAGCCAATGGGAGCATGTGTACTGTCAGCAAGAACCAGTTCAAGCTTGCACAATTTGCTGTTGACTGGAAGGACCCATTGCTACAGATACACAAAGGAATAGACAACATGTCTTGCATAAACTACAAGCTCCATACACCTCCTGGAGTAGCAGTTCCCCAAACTCTGTGCCAGGGCTGCTTGTGTGCTGAAGCAAGGGAAGGAATAACCAATGGCTTCTTCTTTCAGCCCAAAGAATCCAGCCACGGTAGAGGCGGCGGCGGCTCTGAGCTTGCCTCTTTCCGGACCTTCTTCTGCATGTCTCCCCAGCCACCCCTCGGGCTGTGCTTCCTTCCAGGCGGGGGGAGCCACACTCAAAACTGTGATGTGGTCAGAATGCAAGGGGGCAGGCTCCTCCATGGGGGGCGGCTGCGGGGAGTCATTCTTACACATTCACACTCAAAACGTCAACCTTGTGGGGTGTAAGAATGATATCTGCTTCCCATTTTAAGTCAGGGAAAAAGACATGCCTCCGTTAACAGCGGCTTGGGAAAGACTGTTCTGGAGGCTCCTCCCTGTCTTGAGTCAGAGAGGCGGGTGGCAGCTTTTCCTCCATTCCACACCTTTTCCTCCATTCTTTTCCTCCATTCTTTTCCTCCTTTTCCTCCATTCCACACCTGTGAGCATCCCCCATTCTCCACTCTGAGGGCCATTTTCACATCATTATGAACCCAAGAGGACCACATGGCTAAGTTCATGGCAGGAAAGCATATGTGTTCCCATCTTCTTGGTGTGTTCTGTTTGACCTGTTCTTGCGAATGTCATTTTTCTTGCTTCACCCCATAGCAGACAGACGCTCTCTGCACCACACGTCCCTCCCTTTCTCTCTCTCTCCAGTAGCACAGATCTGCACCTGCTTCTGAGTTCACCGCCCTCTCTTCCTCTGTGCCTGCACATCCTGGCCCTTCTCTTTTCT
The DNA here is from genome assembly GCF_027244095.1 of Hemicordylus capensis. Classification (NCBI taxonomy): domain Eukaryota; kingdom Metazoa; phylum Chordata; class Lepidosauria; order Squamata; family Cordylidae; genus Hemicordylus; species Hemicordylus capensis. The sequence continues at coordinate 6,392,155 of NC_069660.1, forward strand.
CTGTCCCAGGCCTCCCTCGACCCCATGCCACCCATGCTTGCTGCCTCTGTTTCCCCTCCTCTTTCTGCACACTCATCACTTCTTTCCCCCTGCACCTGGTAGTGTGCGCTCTCTCTCTCTCTCTCTCTCTCTCTCTCTCTCTCTCTCTCTCTCTCTCTCTCTCTCTCTGCAGGCCAGCTCTGTGACCCTACTGCTTTTCTTTCTCACCCCCCCCAAAGCCCCCCCATTCCCCTTTTCTTCCTTCACTTCTTTGCTTAGGCATGTTGCTCCCTTCGCAGCTCATCTCCACTCCCCATCGCTGACATCGCTTGCGTGCAACAGCACACGAGCCTTTCGCTCTCTGAGCAATCCACCCACGGAGGGAACCTCCAACACAGGCTGGCCAGGCAGAGTGGCAGCTGGCTGAAAAAACTGCCACCAACCCCACCGTCACACACAGATACTGGCACAAGCTGGTCCTCTCCCTGCCTGCCTCATTACGGCTTGGGCAACCTTGGCTATTCCCACAAAGCAGGGCAAGAGCCACAAACAAGAAGGGGTTTGGGATTTCACCAGGAGGGCTGCAAATACTGTGTGTGTGTGTGTGTGTGTGTGTGGGTGTGTGTAGGCCACCCCTTTATACAGATCTCTCTCCATGATTCATAGGGCCCACCTTTAACCAGGCATTTTGCAAGATCACACTTGCAACAGGCAGCCAGATCAGGTCCCCCTCGCAAGGATTGGGACCAGGGGGTGGAAGTGGGTTTTAAATCTCTCACTGCCACAGTCTGTTTTGGACCATCCCCTCTGGCTGCACGGCTTGCCAAGGAAAAAAGCTTCCATTGGTGCGAATGAGAGCTTTTTTCTCTTGGCAAATAACACAACAGGGTGTGTGTGTGTGTGTGTGTGTGTGGGTGGGTGGGTGTGCGTGTGTGTGTGAAGAGGAGTGGCCCAGACTAGGATTACAGAAGGGTTAAGGCCCCCTTCCCCTCACCACAGTCTTGATCCACAGAGGGCCCAATCCAGCTGATACTTAACACTAAACACCGACCAGGCACTTGCAAGGCTTAAACCTAAAGTCACAGGCCGTTGGACCCTCGGCACCTGTATGAGAGCAAGTCCCGTGGACTTCAGTGGCAACATTTTGAAGCAAAGAGGCCCCAAGTCTTCAAGTGGCCCCCATGGCAGTAGCTCTCTGCATGCACCGCGGTGATGCCTTCAGCACTCCACACACCCATCCCTCGCTTAAGCACCGTCTCATTCACACAGGCAGTCAGCATGACACACTGTGTGGGTCTGGAGACTATGTGGTCATTCCCCATAGGGAAAGCTGCCTCCCCTCCTCCCTTGCTTCCACACAATCAGACACTTCTCCCTCCTCCTACCGAGTTGTTTGCACCCCAACTGAAAACTGGGAGCACACACAGCTCCCAAACCTGGGTAGGACACAAGCCTGGGGTAGGACACCGTTTTCGCTTGTGTGAATGACCTCAATGTCTCCGCTGAGCTTTACCTGGTTGGCATCATGTTGTTGCAAAAGAGTTCGCCTCCTTTGATGTGGGTGGGAATGAAGAGAAAGACCCAGCCTCTGAAGCAGGGAGGGGGCTCATGGTTGCTCGCCTGTTTTTACTTTGGGGGCAGCCCAGTTCCTCTTTGGGGTTTATACTGTAAATAAGACATACGACAGCAATAATTTTCTGTGCATGATAAGAGCTTTTATTTTCCTGCCAGATTTTGGACTGGACGGATGCCAGGGAGAAGCAAATCTTCCCCAGATGAAACTACCTGCAGTATTATAATGTAATTCAGGGATAATAAAGGGCCTTCATTCAGCTACAGACCTCTGTCATCTGTTTTGGGGTGGGAGTGGGGAGAGACACACACAAGAAATGCTTCTACACTGGCATTTTTACCTGGAACTGCCGTCACTTCCAAGTGCTTTTTAATGGAGTACTCAGACAGTACTGTTGTCAGATTGCCACAGACCAGTGGTTTCATTCTTGTCTCCTTTCGGACAGGATTTCTGGGATTTTTTTGGTCTTTGCGAAATAAAATAACAAATAATAATTTAATATTATATTATTATTATTATTATTATTATTATTATTATTATTATTATTATTATTTCTTGTTTACACATTCAGACAGGTGTTATTGACTGGTTTGTTTTATCCAGACATCGAGTCCTTCCCAAGGACCTGGGATGCCAGAATTTTATTGTCAATGGTTATAGATATCGTCGCTAAATATAGGCCACTCCCAGTAAAGTTGCTTTTTGTAATTGGCTGATGGTGATTTCTGTGGCCCCTATGGTGTTGAGGTGCTCTTCAAGGTCTTTTGGAACTGCACCCAGGGCGCCAATTACCACTGGGATTATTTTGGTCTTCTTCTGCCACAGCCTTTCCATTTCAATTTGTAGATCTTTGTATTTGGTGATTTTTTCTATTTCTTTTTCTTCTATTCTGCTATCCCCTGGTATTGCTATGTCGATTATTTTGACTTGTTTTTCTTTCTTCTCAACTACAGTTATATCTGGTGTATTGTGTGGTAGATGTTTGTCTGTTTGTAGCCGGAAGTCCCATATTTTTACATCTTCATTTTCTTCAACTTTTTCAATTTTATGGTCCCACCAATTTTTGGCTACAGGTAGCTTGTATTTTTTATTATTTATTTAACATATTTTTATACCGCCCAAAACGTATATCATTTTGCAGATGTTCCAGTGTATCATCCCTGCTACCTTGTCATGCCTTTGTTTGTAGTCAGTCTGTGCGATCTTTTTACAACAGCTGATTAGGTGTCCACGGTTTCATCTGCTTCTTTACAAAGGCGGCACTTGCTGTTTGTTGTTGACCTTTCGACTTTTGCTCTTATTGCATTTGTTCTTAGGGCCTGTTCTTGTGCAGCCAGTATTAAACCCTCTGTTTCTTTCTTCAAGTTACCATTCTTAAGCCACTCCCAGGTCTTGGTGATGTTTGATTTTCCAGTTATATAGTGCAAATATTGACCATGCAGTGGTGCTGCTGCTGCTGCTTCTTCTCCTTCAACCAGTCCTTTGTGGATGGGCAAAGCACAACTTCTGTGGCTTTAAATTAAAAGTCTCCTTCTTGCAGCTTCTGCCTTGAGAGGAAAAGGGTGTGTGTGCAAAATAGCACACACTATGGCTATTTAGCCATAGAATGGATAAAAGAAGAAATAATGCAAAAGGCCTCACCACCCCAGTAATTAAGCCCTCCAGCAGAAGAAACAGCAGCAGATTATTTAAGGGGTAATTAATCACTAATTCTCCAGACATGCTGCACCAGAAGTGATAACCTGGGCAGAACCTTCAAGGAGAAAATGTTTAACAAAAATGGCAAGGGACCTCTGCTGAATGTGTGAGTAAACATTATCGAAAGATTGTGGCCTTGGAGATGCACATTGCTGGACAATAATTGCTGGATAAAATTGCTGGAGGTGCTGTGTTAATAAGTACTGTGTGCAACTTTAATTTCACTTGCAACTCACTGTGGAAAGGCAGCCCCTCAGTTGCACTGAACGGCTGGTGCGTGGAAGCAACACTCAGGTTCTGTGCAGGGCACAGCAGAAGCTGGATCCAGGCAATGCTCAGTGCAAGGAGAGTTCTGCTTGCAAAGACTGGCTCTAATCAGCAGGGAAGCGGAGCAACTGCTCTGGGCCTTCCACACCTTTTGTGCTGAAAAGGCCACCCATTTCTAAAACAGAGAAGCATGCCTACCAGGTTTTAAAAATTCAAGGTGACAGGTGGAGGGGGGGGGAATCAATGGATGTGTAGGGGTGGATGTAAAAATGGCCTTCATAGTTCACACCAAGGATTCCTAAGTTTGGGTCCCCAGATGTTATTGGACTACAATTTCCATCAGCATCAGCATCATCATCTGATGATGATGATGGGAGTTGTAGTCCAGGCGTTCCCAACCCATGATCTTCCAGATGTTGCTAAACTACAACTCCCACCATCCCCCAGCTACAATTTATTATGGCTGAGGTTGAGAGGAGTTGTAGTTCAGCACCATTTTGGAGGCACCACAGGTTGGGAACCCCTGCTGTAGTCCAGCAACATCTGGGGAATCCCTGTGCTACTCAAAAAGGTAGACTGACTTGGAACATGGAGGTTCCCTTTAGCAATTATGGCTCATGGCCATTAAAAGACATACCGTATTTTACGGACTATAAGACGATACAGACTATAAGATGCACCTTAATTTTAATCCAGTTTTTCAGAGTTTTAACATATTAAACTGTTAAAACATATAAGACGCTCCTGAATTTTGGCGGATATTTTTCGAGGAAAAAAGTGAGTCTTATAGTCCATAAAATATGGTATCCTCCCTGCTCTGGTGGTGGACATCACTTCATCCTCTGGCCATGAACTGCATTAATCTGCTTTCAATCGACTGCCAATCAAGGGCAAACAAACAACACATTAAATATGTTGATTAGTTAATTAAATGCTGGTGTGCTTTTATTTCTAATGGAAATAGATGGTTGGGGTAGCCTCAATCCATGATATGGAAGGAGGGTGGTTTTAACACCTTGTTCCTGCCATGGTACTGATCTGGATTCCCCCTGCAGTGGCATTTTCTCCTAGGAAAGAAGCTTCCCTTGGTATGGATGGCAGCTTCCCCCAACCCTGCACCCCCCACCCGAACTGCAACATCCCGAGGCCCTTAGCGATGTCAAGCTTTGAAGACCCTGGAGAATGAATGAATGAATGAATGAATGATCCCCTCCACCAAAGAACAATTGGAGAAAATAACTAAATACAAGGACCGTCAGATTGAAATTGAGCGGCTCTGGAAAAAGAAAACTATAGTTGTGGGTGCCCTTGGTGCAGTACCAAAAGAACTTGAACACCATCTCAACACATTGGGCATCAATAAAATTAAAACACATCAACTACAGAAGGCCACACTACTTAGGACAGCATGACTACTACGACGCAATCTTTAATTCTTCTTTAGTTATCCTAGACCCTTGGAAAGGGCCCAATAATTAAAGTACCATATCCAGTCAATAACATCTGGTAGACTGTTTGTAAATAGAACAACAACAACAACATTATTATTATTATTACTATTATTATTATTCTAACAAAAAGAACAATGAAAATAGAAATCATAATGCTTTATTTTCACTTGGCAAAGATGCAACGAAAAAGTCATCTAATGAAAACATCTTGTCATGAGCCTCTTTGCATCAGAAAGACCTTTAAATGAAAATACATTATGTAAATGTAGCCTCTTTTCTTTTCTTTAAATTATATTTTTATTATTTTATCCATAGTATAAACAGAAAAACATAAGAACAATAGAAATGAAAAAAGAAAAAAGGGGGGAAAGGGGAAAGGAAAAACAAGACATGATCAAATGATACAATTACCATGATTCTCATCACAATCTGTATATTTCCGCCTAAGTTCTTTGCACCATCATCTCCCTCTCCCCTTCTCCAATCTGAAAGATAAATGACTAAAAATTTAAAAACCATTAACAGTAAGGTCAATTCTCGGCTGTTTGGCTCTTTTCTTAATTCGGAGGCCCCTCAAAATGTGAGACCCGAAGCTGTTGCTTATTTAGCTTGTGCCTTCTTCTCCCCACCCACACCCTCACCCAGGAAGAACAGCAGGCAGGCAGTCCAGATCAGAATTAGGGGGGGAAGAAAGGGCTGAAACCGCCTCCTCCTCCTCCTCCTCCTCTCCCCATGGCATGGCCTTCCTCAGTATCCCACCTGCCCCATGGCTGCTACTTCCACTAGAAAAACAAGCAGACCAGATCTGCTAAAATGCATGATTAAGTGAGTATGTCACTGGGCTGGCCCTCAGTTTCACCGGCAGATCTGCTTGCATGACTTGTCTAAAGTCACGCCAAAGCACAGGCCTACCATTTCGCTTGGGGGGCTAATAACCATCCACATATCCCTTGTCTTCCAGGGATCTGCAAAATCCTTGCGTGGAGGGATTGGCATCTCTGCAGCAGAAAGCAGGAAGCTATACTCGTTTTGTGCCTTGTACAAGCCACGGTAGCCTTCTGCCAAGCCAGCCTGGGCTAAGAGCAGAAAGCAGCATTGCTTTGTTTAACCAAAGCAAAGCTCTCTGTGAGGATCTGCTTAACCATCAGCTTCTTCTTTGCAAATGAGGGAAGTTAAAACATCCTCCCGGCTGGGGATCCTTACTCTAGTCTAGATCAAACCTGCTCAGCTTTGCCCCAGCTGTTTTTGGAATACAGCTCCCAGAATCCCCCAGCCACAGTGGCCAATAGCCAGGGATTGTGGGAGCTGTCGGCCAACATTTGGAGGAAGGCCGAAGTTGAGCAGCCCTGCTCTAGATGAAGCGGAAAACTTGAGAGATGAACCGCCAATGGAAGGGTTGATTTTGTAAGACGTAGGAGTCTGGCAGATTTGAGGAGTCAAGATTGGGAAGCAGTTTGTTTAGAGATTGTGGCTTTGATTTTTTTGTATTGTTTTCTGTTCTTAACTGCTTTGGCCTTTGATGGGAAGGAAAAGTAGGATACAAGCAAAAAAGGAAAGGAAAGAGGAAAGCCAAGCCTCTGCCCCTTCCGAATGTCAATCTCCTCTCTTCCCTCCCTTCATAAACTGTATATTCCAAGCATCCATCGACGGTTCTCTAAGAACAAAAGAGCCCTGCGGATCCAAAGTCCACCTAGCCCAGCAACCGGATGGCTTTGGGAGGCCCGCAAACAGCACCTGGAAGCCAAGAGCCTCCTCCATTCTTTGTCCCCCAGTGCCAGAGCTCAGACTGAGGTATACAGCCTCTGAACATGGAGGTTCCATCCCTCACTATCATGGAAAAGGTCTGCTGGATCAGGCCACAGGTCCATCTAGTCCAGGGGTTTTCCACTTAGGATCCTCAGATTTTGGACTACAACTTCCATCAGTCTGTTACAATGGCTTGACCCTTGTGGCTGGGGATGATGGGAATTATAGTCCAGGAACATCTGGAGTAGTAGACCAAGTCTGGGAACCCCTGGATCAGTTCAGGTCTGGTGTGTTACTGATGATTTGTACATTTTTAATACCCTTGTGTGGGTGGCTTAATATTAGCAACAACATTGCTGGTTGTTAATGTTTTGATATTATTAATTATTGTTGTTGTTGGCTGCTTTGGCTTCTCTTCTGGATAATGGAACAGGATACAAATATCTCAAAATAAAGAAACAGTACCACACCCTCCTCTCCTAAAAATACAAGCAACTGCAATGAAGGCCGACTCCCCCGCCCTGCCTCTCTCGTCCAACCCACTGTGTCGAACTGGACTGTAAGGCCCTCGGGGCAGAAACCTCGTCTTGCACCCTGCAGCTATTATCATCATCGCGATCACAACGGGGAGGAGAAGGGGAAGGATTAAGGGAGGAACGCGGGCGGCAGGCCTCGCCTCTTGACGCCCACTTTCCTCCTCCCGGTATCCTCCCAGGGTCGAGGGGACCGGGCGGGCAGCCTCTCCAGCCTTTCTGCTGCCTCCTGGTGACTCAGCAGAGGCGAGGAGGAGGGCCAGGCCCGCCCAGGGCAGAGCGACGTGCGCATCACGGGAGTCCGATGCCTCCACCCGGGCACCTTCCATTGGGCGTGCGGGGAGGGGGGCCGCCGGCGAGGACACCCCGCCCCTCCAGCTTCCACACAGACCGCGCGTGGGTCTGCAGGGCAAGTCGAAGCCTGCCTGGGCGGGCGGCCGCGCGCGGGCAGTGGCTGTCATGCCAGCGGGGCGGGGGTGGGCGCTGAGAAGGCTAGTCTGCAAATCGCTCTCCGCCCCCGCCCATTCTAGCAGTGGTGCGATCCGGAGCGGGCATTCCAGGCGGCCGGTTTCTAGTTGGACTTGGAGAGGAGGAGGAGGAGGAGGGCACGCGGCAGCAGCAGCAGCAGCAGCACCGGCGACACCGAGACCTGGTGGCGGAAGGTCGTCGGGGTGGCCGCTGCGGGGAGATCTCGGCGTGGCCATGGGAGAGGCAGGCGGCCGCCGGAGCATCCACTCGGACAGCATCCCCACGACCCACCACGTGCCCATGCGGGTCATCATCCGCCCGATCCCGCCTGCCCTGGACGAGAGCAAAGTGGAGAGCCTCATGCGCACGATCCAGGTCTGCGAAGCTGCGGGGCGGAGACTGGCGGTTCAGTTCCGCGCGGGGGGGGGGCACACGGCTAAGCCCGGGATAGGCAGATAGGCGCCGTCTTCGTCTCTAGGCATTCATTATTTCTATTCCTAGAAATCATCACCCTCCATCAACAACTGATCGCGTGGTTTTAGAAGGGGGATATAGTTTCCCGCTTTGTAAATTGAAGCCCACCATTTGAAATAAAAGCTAAAGAAACTGGTTGCATGAATTAAAGCGAATTTATTATAGTCAAAGCACTGAAGGGTAGCAAACTACAGAGAGCACCAATGAGAAGAAACACATTAAGAACATACATAAAAAGACCCTTCCTGGATCAGGCCCGAGGTGGCCCATCCAGTCCAGCAGCCTGCTTCACACAGTGGCCCACCAGATGCCTCCGAGAAACCCACAAGCAAGAGGTATGTGCATGCCCTCTCTCCTGCTGTTACTCCCTTGCAACTGGTATTGAGAGGCATCATGCCTCTAAGGCGGAGGTGGCCTATAGCCATCAAGACTAGTAGCCATTGATAGACCTGTCCTCCATGAATCTGTCCAAGCCCCTTCTAAAGACATCCAAACTGGTGGCCATCACCACATCCCATGGCAAGGAATTCCACAGATTAATTATGCGCAGTGTGAAAAAGTACTTCCTCTTGTCGGTCCTAAATTTCCCGGCCTTCAGTTTCATGGGATGACCCCTGGTTCTAGTGCTGTGAGAGAGGGAGAAATCATAATTTTATAGGCCTCTTTCATGTCTCCCCATAGTGACCTTTTTTCTAAACTACAGTGCCCCAGATTCTGTAGTCTTGCCTCATAAGAAAGGTGCTCCAGGCCCCTGGTCATCTTGGTTGCCCTCTTCTGCACCTTTCCCAGTTCTACAATGTCCTTCTTAAGATATGGTGACCTAAGCTGTATGCAGTACTCTAGATGTGGACGCACCATAGATTTGTATAAGGGCAATATAATATTAGCATTTTTATTTTCAATCCCGTGACTAATGATTCCTAGCATGGAATTAGCTTTTTTCACAGCTGCCATGCACTGAATCAACACTGGTTAGAGTGCTGGACTAGGACTGGGGAGACCCGAGTTCTAATCCCCATTCAGCCATGATACTTGCTGGGCCAGTCACTTCTCTCTCAGCCTAACCTACGTCACAGGGTTGTTGTGAAAGAGAAACTCAAGTATGTAGTACATCGCTCTGGGCTCCTTGGAGGAAGAGCGGGATATAAATGTAATAATAATAATAATAATAATGTAATAATAATAATAATGAGCTGTCCACCACAACCACAAGATCTCTCTCCTGGTTAGTCACCGACAGCTCAGATCCCATCAGCATATATGTGGTTGGGTTTTTTTTGCCCCAATGTGTATCACTTTACACTTGCTTTTTACACTTTACACTTGCATTTGCCATTTTGTTGCCTACTCACCCAATTTGGAGAGATCTTTTTGGAGCTCCTTACAATCTGTTGTGGATTTCACTACCTTAAAGAGTTTAGTGTCATCTGCAAATTTGGCCACTTCACTGCTCACCCCAACTTCTAGATTGTTTATGAACAAGTTCAAGAGCACTGGTCCCAGTACCAATCCCTGGATGACTCCACTTCCTCTCTCCCTCCATTATGAAAACTGTCCATTTATTCCTACCCTCTGTTTCCTGCCCTTCAACCAGTTACTGGTCCATGAACCTGTCCCTTTCTTCCATTACTGCTAAGTTTACTCAAGAGCCTTTGTTAAAGAACTTTGTCAAAAGCTTTTTGGAAGTCCAAGTATACTATGTCACCCAGATCACCTTTATCCACATGCCTTTTTGACACTCTCAAAGAACTCCAAAAGGTTAGCAAGGCAAGATTTTCCCTTGCAGAAGCCATGCTGGTTCTCCTTCAGCAAGGCCTTTTCTTCTATATGTTTAACAGTTTTGTCCTTAAGTATGCTCTCCATCAATTTACCCGGCACCGAAGTTAAGCTGGCCAGCCTGTAATTTCCCGGATCCCCCCTGGATCACTTTTTGAAAATCAGAGTCACTTTGGCTACTTTCCAGTCCTCTGGTACAGAGCCTGATTGCAGGAATAAGTATTTTTGCTAGGAGATTGGCAAGAGGCATTGCCAGCCATTGGGGCAAGGCTGGGGTTCTCCACCTTGAGTCCCCAGATGTGGTTGGACGGCAGCTCCCACCATCCCCAGGTGCGATGCCTTTGGACATGGGAGCTGGAGTCCAACAGCATCTGGGGACCCCAGGCTGAGAATTTTGGGCCCAAGGAACTTTTGCACAATCAAGGCCCAACTTTGCAGGTTGTCTTTTTGTGAGTCCGATTCTTCTGGTTACAATCATTATTTTTAAAATGTCTTCGATAAGGATACAGGAGCCCCGTGGCATAGGGTGCATGTCCCACAATCCATTCGCAAATGGGAAAATTGTACAAAAGCTTATTGGTTCAGACCCACTTAGACTTGGGCGACATGTTGAAAACCATCCCCAGACCCACCCGCCTTGATGTTTCCCACCTCTCTTTTCCTCCTGTCTCTAGGAGGACGCTGACCAGGTGCCCCCAATCGACGTCCTCTGGATCAAAGGCAGCCAAGGAGGGGATTATTTCTACTCCTTCGGAGGGTGTCACCGTTATGCGGCATATAAACGCTTGAACAAGGAGACCATCCCAGCCAAAATCATCCGGTCCACCATCGGTGACTTGCGCACTTACTTGGGCTCCTCCCTGCCTGATCTGCGGTAGGGGCTCTCCCCAAAGGGTCCTTCTGGGGCCCACTGGAAACTCAAGCCTGCCCCAGAGGGGTGGGCTCTTCAGCCTGGACTTCTCTGTGGTGAGGATCTGCTGGATGGGTCTGCGTCCTCCACTCCTTTCCTACCCACTAGGGCCACTCCGTGCAAGGAAGCAAGCGGTCGGCTGTCATCCTGGATGGAGAGAGCAGCTGGCACCCAGCAGTTCTCTCCTGGCGTCAGCTGTGCCTCTTGGCTTGGTGCTGGCTTGAGACCCCGACACAGAATGGCAGGAGGAGGTACGGCTGGCTTTTGCCTTTGCAGAGGGACATCCCGCTCAGCTCTGGAGCATGGAGCTGTTTGCAGGGGCGGCCTCAGGTGGGGTGCCAAACACTGCCTTGCCACCTGGCCCTAGCGGGGGCCAGTCCCCTTTCCAATCAGACCTTTGCCAGCTTTGAAAGCATCAGCATGGGGCCAGGGGGGCAAGCAGCCTCCTCTCCCCCCACTTGGACTTCTTGCAAAGAGTGGGGTTCATTGCAAAGTTTGCAAGGATCGGATCGATCCCAAAGAGCTGCTCTGATGGCGGGGGGGGGGGTAATCTGGCTACCTTGCTGGTGCCCCAATAGCTCATTGCCTCATCTTGCCTCATGAAAGGACAGCCCCAAGCTATTTCAATGAGACGTTGAGTCTATGAGGAAGGATGTTAGCTGCCATCAGAAAGATAAGCGCAGTGGGGCTGCCCTGTTCTCTTTTCCCCAGTCTAAGAACACACTGCTGCTTTCCCCGTCTTCTCCTTCTCCTCTGGCTGCCTACAGGCCAGAAGGCTCCTTCTCGCTTCCCTCTTGCAGATACATTTCCATAGCCGCGCTCCTTCCCAGTTCACAGTCCCTGGGGCAGTATAAGCTGGGCATGCCCCCTAGTTTCTCACTGCAGCACTTCCAAGAGAAGACTCTCTTCCCCTTCCTATCCCAGTGAGGCCTTGCAAGAAGTAAGAATGCAGCTGAGGAGGTTATGTTCGCAGGGCCTCCTTAGCTGTGGCACTGGAGAACTCCCTCCCGTCTTGGTCCCATTAGCAGACTTCTTGAAAGGCCTCTGGGGAGTGGCAGATGAAGAACGCAGCTCTATCTGGGGTCATTTTTCCTTTCTCTTGGTTCTTCTAACCTAGATTTTATCTGCTTTTACAAATATTTATATTATTATAACTGTGCCTTCATTTTTCCAAGACATGTTAAAGATGCATATAATATATTAATAAAGTGAAATATTTTGAAAGTAATTTTTAAAAAATCATTGTATTGTCTGTTTTAAAATGCTTGGCTTACCATCCAGCCCGGAGAAGAGTTGGGCACTCAAAAGCTTGCTCGCTACTTGGAGACATCTTAGTGGCTCCTAATAAAGGTATTGCTCTATAATGGCTTTTGGGTGTTTGTTGTTGTTGTTTGATCGACCAAAATAGCTATGTGTGATTTTAAAAAAATAACAACTATTAGTGGCAGGGGGAGGTGGAGGTTCTCTGGCATAAGAGTGGAAAGAAGCTGGGAATTAACCCCATCCAGCTCCCTCATCCCGCCAGCAAATACTCTTCAGCTATCATTTGCAGAAAGGTGGGGGCAAAGGGGGCTGTTCTGTGGGGCTAGGGGTGGGGCACTGAACTCTAAAGTCCTGGAGATGCTACTACATCGCTCTAGAGCAGGGAGCATATAGCTTCACATTCTGACCTACGCAAGGATCACCATGCATCTAAGGCTATAGAGGAAGGGTTCTCAAACGTCGGTTTCCAGGTCTTGCTGGGCTACAACTCCCATCACCCCCAGCCCCAATAGCCTTTCACCACTGGAGCTGGTGATGATGGGCGTTGTAGTCCAGCAACACCTGGGGGCCCAATTTTGAGAACTCCAGCTATAGAGGGTTTCTAGACAGCTATAAAAGTGCAGGATTTGCAAAGCTTTTGTGCATGTTCCAAGTGCGATCTTACTCCCTGTACACACACTGCTGTAGGCTTCTGCACTCCTTCCAAGCACAATTGTATTCTCCGCACACACACTGAGCAGGGACCCCACATAATTTTTGCAGTGCCACTTGCTGGCCAGATTTTGCTTTCTGAGAAGAACCCCCCCTTCCCCCCCCACCCCAGCTGCTACAAAAATAATGAGGAAGGGTGGGTTCTTGGAAAGCAAGAGCTGCTTGACATGGGGCACTGTGAAAATAAAACAGATACAATGAATATTTATATACCGCTTTTCAACAAAAGTCCCCGGTTTACATAGATATAAACAAAACGGAGAATATGGCTCAAAATTATGCAAGGTTCCTGCTCAGTGTGTGTACAGAGGCTAATGTTGTACTAGGAAGGAGTGTAGAAACTTAAAGGGCATCTGTACAGGGGGTAAGAGTGTGCTTGGAATTTGCGCAAAAGCTTTGTGGGTCTTGGGTTCTATCGCTGCTTGAAAACTCCCAAAGCAGGACCTTTGTAAGAAGCTTCTTTGTGGGAGAAGCTTTGTAATAACAAGGCTACCAGCAGGTGGCAGCCTTGTCCTACTCAGACGATCCTGAGATTGCTTCCAAAAAGTCCATTTTGGAGTAAAGTCAGTCCTGAGCAGCCTGAAGCTGTGCCCTGGGGTGGAGGGCTGTGGAATTGGGCCCCAGGAGGCCTTGCTCAAACCGGTTGAATCGGTGGATTCCGTTGCTGCTGCTCTGATGCAAAAGGGAGAAGGCGAGGTACTTTATAAGGACTTTTAGAAGCTGCCTTCTAGTGCGTCAACCTGAATCAACTCGGGTTGGCAGCAGAAGCTGCCCAAGGACTCCGGCTGAGCTTCTTCTCAGCTCCTGCTAAATGAGAGAGCATGACTGGTCCCCTTAGCTAAGCAGGGTCCGCCCTGGCTGCATATGAATGGGAGACTAGAAGTGTGAGCACTGGAAGAGATTCCTCTCTCAGGGGATGGAGCCGCTCTGGGAAGAGCAGAAGAAGGTTCCAAGTTCCCTCCCTGGCAGCATCTCCAAAACAAGGATGGGAGAGACTCCTGCCTGCAACCTTGGAGAAGCTGCTGCCAATCTGGGTAGACAATACTGGGCTAGATAGAGCAATGGTCTGACTCAGTATGTGGCAGCTTCCTATGCGTGCAAGACATGCTGAGCTCTGGATTCTCCCTGTTTAAATGTGTCCATAGAAGCTGCTGTTTTGAGTCTGACACTCGGTCCAGTAAGCTCAGGATGGTCTATACCAGGGGTGGGCCACCTTGGCTCTCCAGCTGTTGCTGGGGTGGGGGGTGCTGGGAGTTGTAGTTCAGTGACAGCTGGAGAGCCAACTTGGTTGCCCATCTCTGGTCTGCACCGACTGGACGCAGTTCTCTGGGGTTCCAGGCGGGGGGGGGGGTCCTAGTCCTAGCTGGAGCTTTCCCGCACAGCTTCCAGCTCTCGGAGTAAATGCTGAGCAAAGCCACTTTGAATTACACTCGCGGCATGAGGGAAGCAGCCCCTCCGTTCTGCTCTCGGGTTTTGTTTTGATGCAGGTTTACATAGCGGGCCTGGGAGCTCCATGGGGAGGAACACAATGTTGCCTTCAAATCCTCGTGTCCTAGGCTGGGAACATTTGTATACACTAACCAATTTCTTCCCTTTTCCCCAACACGTGCATGGTGTGCTTTACATCAGTTTTAAAACCTCTTTTTTAAATCAGCAAAAACCTTAAGCAAGCAGACTAATATTGTCCCAGAAGGTCAACTTGAGCAGACACAGAGGTTTTGTAACTAGAACTTTCAAAGAGTTTGCTTCCTGAAAACAGTTTTTCCCACTCTTCGTATCTAAGCAAGGCAGTTCTATTTGCACTTCTAAAGAGTGCTTTCCTCTTGTCACCTTAACGATTATGTAAATATTCTAGTGAGTGCCTCTCCCTCCTGGCATTTGCTGTGGTGCTTTAAGGAGAGCTCTCTTAAAACCAGGATTTTTAAAACCCAGAAATACATTGAGACAAGCTAGAATTTGGAAGACAACGCCCGGTTTGTGTGTGGGGTGCTACCAAAGTTCTCAAAGGGACTTCAGGGTAAGTCTGGCCAGTGTGTGACCATGCACACTCTCTTCCGGAGGAGATTTGCGGTTACAGCCCTGTGTGGAAATGCTCCTGGAGATGCTGCCCGGAAGGAAGAATGGGATATAAATGTTAAATAAATAAATGGGACCACCTTCTGCCAGATCTGACCATCATGCCTCGCACCATCACTACCAATAAACAGCAGCTCTGCAGGGTCTTGCGCAGTTGGGGGGGCGTCTTTCCCATCCTTGCTACTGGAGGTCCCTTTTATTAGAAGAGGAACCCAAGGAGTGATGGCCTCACAGGCAAAGCCCCGCCTCCAAGAGAGCAGTCCGATTTCCATCCTTGAGAGGGAATAACTGTTATGGATAACTTATGAGGCAAGGCTACGACACCTGGAGCTTTTCAGTTTAGAGAAAAGATGACTGCGGGGAGACATGATAGAGGTCTATAAAATCATGCATGGTGTGGAGAAAGTGGAGAGAGAGAAATTCTTACCCCTCTCCCATAACACTAGAACCAGGGTCACTCCATGAAATGGATTGCCAGGAGGTCTAGGACCAGCAAATGGAAGTACTTTTTCACACAACACATAATTTTTCAACAAACACAATAATTTGTTTGTTATTTCTCTGTTTAAACCCTAACCCTGAGCCATTTTTGGAAGGGCAGTATAGAAATTGAATAAATAATAATAAATAACTTGTGGAATTCTCTGCCACAAGATGTGGCGACGGCCAACAACCTGGATGGCTTGAAGAGGGGTCTGGATAACTTCATGGAGGAGAGGTCTATCAATGGCTACTAGTCGGAGGGCTATGGACCACCTCTAGCCTCAAAGGCAGGGTGGCTCTGAGGACAGTTGCAGGGGAGTAACAGCAGGAGAGAGGGCATGCCCTCAACTCCTGCCTGTGGCTTCCAGCAGCCTCTGGTGGGCCACTGTGTGAAACAGGATGCTGGACTAGATGGGCCTCCTTGGGCCTGATCCAGCAGGGCTGCTCTTATGTTCTTACATTTCCACGCACCTGCCCCCAAATGCTTTGTGCCCCAAGTGGCTGGTCTCTTGTGATGTCAGAGGGGACACTGTCCTGCCATCTCAGGCCATGCCCAGAGGCAGGCCAGCCAAGAGTGGTGTCCTCTCCTGCAACCTTCCCCCCTGATTCTGAGCCCACACATTTTGGCCATCCATCCCATCTTGGGGACCCAATGCTTAGAGTGGTTCTGGGTAACTTCTGTCCCCCAGAGGTGGAAAATAGGTGAGAGCCTTGTTGCAGTTTCCGCTTTCTCTGTGTGACCACCCTTTCTTTATCCCCACCACCAAACAATGGGGGTAAAATTGCTGTCATTTTTGCACAGAGGGAAGGGTTGGGCTGAAGGGGGTTAAGGAGAAAATGAACTGTACCCCATGGGGCGGTATCCAGGATTCCTGCCCATTTGCATTTCGGTTCCTCTGGCAGTATCAATACAATTTTATTGTCATTTTTGTATTTTTAGAATCTGACAAACTTTTAAAACAGCATGGGAAATTGGGCCACCGCAGGCCCGATGATCAGGACAAGGAAAGCATGAAGACACACACTGGAAGCGGAAGGTCCTGCCAGGCTGTCACCCTGTTTCTTATCTGACCAGGCAGGAAGGCTGACTGGGTACCTGCCTGGTGGGAGAGATTTCCATGTAAACATGCATAGGATGGGGTTGTGAGGCAGTTTCCGGAGAGGATGGCTGCCCTCGGAGGAGGAGAGGGGACTGATGGGAAGAATGGCCATCTGCCTTCCTGGGGTGCTGATGCTGATGCTGTCCCAGTCCACTCTTCGCAAGGAGAGGAGAGCTGGTCTTGAGGGGGCAAGCATGACTGGTCCCCTTAGCTAAGCAGGGTCTGCCCTGGCTGCATATGAATGGGAGACTGGAAGTGTGAGACCTGGAAAATATTCCCCTCAGGGGATGATGCAGCCGCTCTGGAAAGAGCATCTAGGTCCCAAGTTCCCTCCCTGGCAGCATCTCCAAGATCGGGCTGAGAGAGACTCCTGCCTGCAACCTTGGAGAAGCCCCTGCCAGTCTGGGTAGACAATACTGAGCTGGATGGACCAAGGGTCTGACTCAGTACATGGCAGCTTCCTATGTTCCTTGGTTCACTCCATCCATTGCTGCAGCTGCCACTCAAGCAGCAGCAACTGGCTCACCCCCTCAGTGGTCCATCACTACCACCTACAGCTCATCTGGCCTCAAGCACCCAACTGCATTACATAGGAACATAGGAAGCTGCCATCTACTGAGTCAGACCCTTGGTCTATCTAGCTCATATTGTCTGCACAGACTGGCAGTGGTGCTTCTCCAAGGCTGCAGGCAGGAGTCTCTCTCAGCCCTATCTTGGAGAGGCTGCCAGGGAGGGAACTTTGTGCCTTAAGCATGCAGGCGCTCTGCCACTGAGCTATGGTCCCATCCTCTAAAGGGAAGATCTGACAGTGCTCACAAAGGTAGTCTCCCATTCAAATGCAAACCAGGGCGATCCCTCCTTAGCGGCCAATTCATGCTTGCTACCACAAGACCAGCTCTCCTCCTCATTGAGCCCCTGCGGCTCATCAGCAAGCCAAGCCAAGAGCTCCTCATGTTTCCTGTTGTTGCTGCAGGATGTTCCTTCCTAGTGGCCAGCAAAAAAAGGCCCCGCCACGGGCTGGATCTGCCCCCCCCCCAATACTATGCAGCAGGCTCACTCTAGACCAGAGATGCTCAACGTTGGGGCCCCAGATGTTATTGGACTTCAACTCCCATAATTCCTAGCCCCAGTGGCCTTTGGTTGGGGATTATGGGAGTTGAAGTCCAAAAACATCTGGGGACCCAACATTGAGAATCCCTGCTCTAGAGTCTAGACCAGGCCTGCTCAACTTTGGCCCTCCTGCAGATGTTGGCCTACAATTCCCATAATTCCTGGCTATTGGCTGCTGTGGCTGAGAATTATGGGAGTTGTAGTCCAAAAACAGCTGGGGGGCCTAAGTTGAGCAGGCCTGGTCTAGACTAATAAGGAATTCCAGAGGTGCAGCGATGACAAGAGGCCAGCAGGGGGCACCCCACCACTTTTGAAGCAGATGGAGGCAAACCAGGGGGTTGGAGAGGACAGGGGTGTGCGGGGAGCAGCCCCTCGAGGGTGGCAGGAAGACCACAGGAGCGGAGCAGAGCAAGGAGCGGCTGATTCCCCCGGCTTCTTCAGATCTCAGGCCACAAACACAGATGAGGCAGAAAACCTGCTTCTGGACAGCCCCGCTTCAAAATGAAAGTAGGAGACCACATGATTGAATGCTTCTCCATTACAAAAAATCAAGCTAGCATGTCAGGGAGGATCCCAGCTGCCCCCCTCACCTCTTAGTTTTTTATGTACAGGGATCGCCTTCATGCAGAAACCTGGGAACCATCCATCTGGGCTGCTCCTCAATTGGGGCACAGAGTGAGGGCCCCGGGCCCCCAAAGGGCCTGTGGCTGACTCTCAAGGCTGGCCCCTTTAGGATGCAGTGCTGAGCACAGCTGGGCTCACGTCCCCTCGGCAACAGGGCCCATGGCAGTGCCTTCTCCACCGTGGCCCCCTCTCTCTTGATTGGTTTGGCTGCCAGCCTGCCTTGAGCATTGTTTTAGAAAGGGGGATTCCGCATTTTCATAGCCTAGCTGCTGAATTCTGTGAATCTGTGGAGTATGGATTTGTCAGCAGCTGCTATCCGGGACTGCTAAATGGAGCCTCCATGCTCAAAGGCAGTATACCACCGAATGCAAGGTATTGAAGCAGGCGAGGAAGGGCAGATTGATGTGTGATTCAGTCAGGCTCTCCTTATCGTCTTATGAATGAGTGAGTGGATGCATGCATGCATGAATGGAATAGTAAACAGGAACCATCTGGGACGGTCTCGGGTCCTGATGCAAGGTTCTCCCGCAGCCTATGAGGACCAGCTCCTGCCTGGCCAGCAAGACTCCCCTGAGCTGCTGCTGACCAGCCAGCCATTTCCTCAAGCAGCCGCCAGAGCGGATGAGGAGGAGGTGCGACCGCTTGGCTCCTTCCCTTGAGCAGCAGAGGCTGCCGGCCTGCCCGTGCGGCTTCAAAGCTTCCCCCAGGCTCGGAGGAAGCCTTGTGGGCACTCGTGAAGGGAAAGGCCCTGGACAGCTGCTCTCCGGAGGCTGATAAATTTGTCAAAAGAATTGTGGCGTGCTACAAGGTTTCCTCTTGTGAAGATCAGGGGAGCGGAGGGGTCTCCAGCGGGGGCTGCAAACGGAACTGCTGGCAAGGAATGACCCCCCCCCCAGCTGGTCACCCCCACCATCACCACCAGAACAAGTTAAAGCTGTCAGCAGCAAGGCACTTCCAGGTTTCCAAGGATGAACCTTTGTGATCTCCTCATCTGGAGGTGCCAGTTGTGTGTGCAGGTGGTCTTGGGCTGGAAAGAAATACTCTCCAGATCCCATGGCCCATCCCTGCAAGAGGGGGCTGGGCTGCCCCCTACAATCTGATGGACGCCAATACCTAGTCCAAAAGTGCATTTGTGCGTCTGACGTGTGCTGCCTCTGTTTGCCCCCTCTTTGGCAACACAAGTGCTAATAAGGAACTGAGAACGGAGCAATTCTGTGTCCCAAAATATCTCCAGGGTTTCCTGCAAGTCATCAGCTCTGCAGGACGAGACCAAAGGAGCACCACTCAAGTTCAGCACCCCATTGCCGCTAACGTAACCAAATGTTTCCAGGAAACCCACACAAATAGGGCTTGAGGGCAGTGGCCCTTTCCTCTCCCAGCCATGGGTACTACTCAGAGGTATACTGCTTCTGAATATGCAGGTTCCATTCAGTTATCCTAACCACTGGCTGCTGATAGACTTCTCCTCCTCCTCCTCCACTGGTCTTGTGGTAGCAAGCATGACTTGTCCCCTTAGCTGAGCAGGGTCTGCTCTGGTTGCATATGAATGGGAGACTAGAAGTGTGAGCACTGGAAGATCTTCCCCTCTGGGGATGGAGCTGCTCTGGGAAGAGCAGAAGGTTCCAAGTTCCCTCCCTGGCAGCATCTCCAAGATAGGGCTGAGAGAGACTCCTGCCTGAAACCTTGGAGAAGCCGCTGCCAGTCTGTGAAGACAATACTGAGCTAGATAGACCAATGGTTTGACTCAGTATACAGCCGCTTCCTATGTTCCTATGTTTATTGAATCTCTTTTTAAAAGCCATCTAAGCTAGTAGCCATGAATCCCACAAGTTAATCAGGCATTGCGTGATGGGAGGATTTTCTTTCAAGAGGGCCCGGTGGCTTCTACTCCGGCCAAGCTCTCTGGATGTCCATGAGGGGAGAAGGAGTGGGGGGGTGGACGGGAGTTATTTATCTCTGTCTGCTCTGCCAATCGCTCCATCTGTCCACCTGCCTGCCTGCCTTCTCTCTGCCTGACCTGCAAGGGCTCTGAGGAGCCCCGACTGACAAACGACCTCAGCTGCCTCCAATCCATTTGTTCCAGGAGAGGAACAAAGACTCTTTGTGGGATCTCTTCTTCTCTTCCTTAATCTTGCATGCCTGGCCAGCATCCTCGCATCCGGAACTAGGAGAGACTTCCGCCCAAGGCAGGCGTATAATGCTTTCCAGGTTTGCTCCGAGGAGAGAGGCTGGACCAACCCCCCAGCAATTCAGCCCCTGCCCTGGCCGAAGAGATGGGGTCGCTCACAAGGGGACAGGGCCCCTGACAGGCATGGGGTGCCTGCCCTGTAGGTGCTCAGGACAGTCCGTGAATTGGAGAGACGAGGGTCTCTCTCTTGCCTTTGCTCAACAACAACACCATCACTGCTGCAGCTGCTATTTATTTGCTGCTTTTCAACAGAAGTTTCCAAAGCGGTAATAAATAATTAATAAATAATTAAGATGGCTCCTTAAGAACATAAGAACAGCCCTGCTGGATCAGGCCCAAGGCCTGTCTAGTCCAGCATCCTGTTTTACACAGTGGAGCCTACCAGATGCCTCTGGGAAGCCCACAGGCGAGAGGGGAGAGCATGCCTTCTCTCCTGCTGTTGCTCCCCTGCAACTGGTCTTTAGGAGCATCTTGCCTCTGAGGCTGGAGGTGGCCTCTAGCCACCAGACTAGTAGCCTTTGACAGACCTATCCTCCATGAATTTGTCCAAGCCCCTTTTAATAGAACCCTGTTTTAATAAACCTCCTTGTCCCCAAAGGGCTCACAGTTTAAAAAGAAACATAAGGTAGACACTAGCAACGGCCACTGGAGGGATGCTGTGCTGGGGCTGGATAGGGTCAGTTGCTCTCCCCCTGCTAAATATAAGAGAATCACCACTTTAAAAGGTGCCTCTTTGCTCAGTTAGCAGGGGTCAGAAACAGGGGCAATGCAAGAGTCACAACCTTTCTGCACCTCTCGTCTGGGATGAGAGCCAGTGTGGTATAATGGTTACAGTGTTGAACCGGGGAGATCCGAGTTCAAATCTCAATTCATCCGTGAGATCCACTGGGTGACCTTGGGCCAGTCACTTACTTCTCAGCCTCACCTACCTCACAGGGTTGTTGTGATGTTAAACATAACCATGGAGACTGCTCTGAGCACCCTGGAAGAAGGGTGGGATATAAATTTTTATTTATTTTTACATATTTTTATACCAGCCAAAACTCACGTCGTTTTACACGTAAATGTAACAATACATTTTAAAATAAGTCCCCTGGTACTAGTTCGCTGAATTCTGCTGTCCTGGGGCTTCTCAACTTTGAGTAATGTTGCTGACTACTACTCCCATCATCCCCAGCCACAATGGCCCTTGCCTAGGGATGATGGGACTTGTAGTCCAACAACAGCTGGGGTCCCAAGGTTGGGACCCCTGTTCTACAGGCCATGAGTGGGAAGGTTGCTGGGTGGGCCGCCATGCTGAGAACCAGCCCAGAATCTCTCGCCCGAAGCAGCGCCCGTCACGTGATTCGCGGTGGGGCTGCAGCGTTTGTAGAGGGGCCATTTGGATGGTCACCCCTCAGACACGATTCAAGCATGTGCTGAGAACAGTCCACACATCCTTTCATGACCCCTCCATCCCCTTTGGGCCCCAGACATAAAGGGACTACGGTTCACATTCTGCTCCTTCGTCTTCGCAGCTTCCATTTTGAACCGATGCGCTTACTAAAATGCACACATCCGTTGAAGTTACATCATGTGCAAGTTGCAGTATTTTAATCAACTGGCATGGTTGGTGGACTCAGAGGGAGGGATCACACCACTCGTTGTGTGATGTCCTGGCTGCTGTCTGGCGCTTTGGGGCTCTTGGGTGCTTTCTTGCAGCAGGCCCAACAGGACTGCATGTTAGGACGGCTGTTGGTTTGAACCGGCTCGCTAAGGAGCAGCCGTCCGGTTCGGCTGGTTTGTGCTTGCGTGCCGCGTGTCTGGATCGGCCCCTTGCAATCCATCTTCTGCACTGCTTCTTGTTGCAAACAGGTGTCCACAGATGTTCGATGTTGAAAGAGATGTTACAAGAGAAAACGGTAACGCCAGCCAGGAGAGCACTGCTGCTGCCACCCCACAGAATAATCCAGCTTTGGAATGAGTCTGGCGCTTCTTCCGGGATTTCTGTGCTGCGATCCGGTTTCCAGTTGAAAGCAGATGTGGAGCCAGGTTATGTTTCACAGGTGCATTTTACAGCAACATCAATTGGCTTGGTGAGAAAGGCTCCAGCCGCACATCCCAAGAGGAGAGGGAAGCAGACGTCCCCTTGTTCTCAAGACAGACCCACTGCAGCAGCAGCATGACGGGCTAGAAGAAACCAGACAGGTTAATCATCAAATCTCCACTCATGTAGACACACACACACAGACACAGACACACACACACCCCTCTATCCCCTTGTGGGCCCCAAACATAAAGAGCAAGGGATTAATTCTCACACTCTCCATCTTTGCAGCTCCCATTCTGAACCTTTCTGAAATGCACACGTCTGTGGGACTTACACACGTGCAAGATGCAGTAGTTAAATAAACTGGCGTGGTTGGAGGGTCTAGTATTCAAACTTCCCAAATCTGGGTGGCCTAATCTGCATATCATGCAAATTATGCGGCAACTAATTTGCATTTATTTGTTTGTTTGTTTGACAGATTTGTATACTTTCCCCTCCTTCTCTGTCCTCCCATGTGGTCGGATCCAGAGTAAAATCTGGGCAATCCAGGCAGCACATTTTAAATCCGTGTAAATCTGGGTGGAATTTAGCAGCCGGGTGGAGGAGCCAAAATCTGGGGGCTACCCTAAATTCCGGGGGACATGACAACCCTACCACTGGTTTTGTGATGCTCTGGTTGTTGTCTGACTGGCGCTCTGGGGCTTTTGGGTGCCCCTGGAGTCACGTGTTGACTCCTGACTCCCTGGGCCAACAGAGAGAATCTTGTGCACACAAGCCTCTCGGCCCTGAATCAGATGCTCAGGAGAAGCCGGCCACATCTCAGTTTCCCTTATATCGAAGGTTTGCAAGCTTTGGTCATACAAACATGAGAGCAGCCCTGCTGGATCAGGCCCAAGAAGGCCCATCAAGTCCAGCATCCTGTTCCACACAGTGGCCCACCAGATGCCGCTGGGGATGAAGCTGTCTCCTGATGTGTTGGACTACACCTCCCATCATCCCCAGCAACAATGGCCAACAAGGGAGTTGTAGTCCAACAACATCTGCGAAGCCAATCTCAACATTGGGGAACCCCTGTAATCATTGACTACGGCAGGCTTCTCCTTTCTAAAGAGCAAGTTACTCATCTTCTGGCTTGAAAGCAGACACTGCAGCCTCATTCATTTATTCATTCATCAATCAATTAATCAATCAATCAATCAATCAATCAATCAATCAATCATATTTTTATACCACTAATTTGTACATCTCTTTTATTAATGGCCCAGCACTATGCAGAGTCTGTGTGGAGTCTGTGTCTGTGTTGCCCAGGATTTCGAAGTCTTTTGGCAAAGATTTATTTATTTATTTATTTATTAACATTTTCTAGCCCGCTCTTCCTCCAAGGAGCCCAGAGCGGTGTACGACATACTTAAGTTCCTCCTCACAACAACCCTGTGAAGTAGGTCAGGCTGAGAGAGAAGTGACCGGCCCAGAGTCACCCAGCAAGTCTCATGAGGCTGCGTGGGGGTTTGAACTCGGGTCGCCCACTACACCGCTGCTGGCCTCGATTCCTCCCCCCTTCCGCTCTGCTTTCCTTTCCTCCCAAAGGTGTCATTTCTTTACCTGTACATTGTAATCCTGAGCTCAGGCCCTGTGTGGTCTTCTCTTGTTTTTCTACAGCTCTTTTAGCAGTTTTAGCCTGCTGGGAAGGAAGGAAGGAAGGCTTTCTTTTAGGATCCTAGGAAGCTGCCTTATACTGAGGCAGACCATTGGTCCATCTAGCTCAGGACTGTCTACACGATGCACATGTTCTTATAGACAAATTCATGGAGGACAGGTCTCTCAATGGCTACTAGTCTGGTGGCTAGAGGCCACCTCCAGCCTCCGAGGCACGATGCCTCTCAATCCCAGTTGCAGGGGAGCAACAGCAGGAGAGAGGGCAAGCCCTTCCCTCTTGCTTGTGGGTTTCTCGGAGGCATCTGGTGGTCCACTGTGTGAAGCAGGATGCTGGACTGGATGGGCCTTCTTGGGCCTGATCCAGCAGGGCTGGTCTTCCTTTCTTTTGTTACACTGACTGGCAGTCTCCCATTCAAATGCAAACCACAGTGGACCCTGCTTAACAAAGGGGACAAACCATGCTCGCTACAACGCAACGGCACACTTTACCTTTGCCACAAGACCAGAAGGAACAACGTCAAAGACCCGGATGCAGGCCGCCAAGATTAAAATAGATGTGGTTACAGTGTGCAACCACACCTGGGGTTTGGAGAACCACTGGGCCACTGAGTTCCAGTCAGTGCATGAATTTCGGCCCCTCCCCCTGCTGTTTCCTGTCACTTGATACCCCCTTTGAGTTCACAGGAGGGACACAGAAGCCACCAGTGGGCAGAATCTGCCTCTCCTCGGTGCCATGCGGAACAGCCATCATGGGTCTCCTTCGCTCCCAGCTTGCAGGGCAGTTCCTTCCTGCCCTCCCATTTCTAGGCACTAGGCTGAGTTTAGCTCTAGCCATTCTTTCTCCTCGGCTCCTGCTTCCTTTGACTCCTGTCTCAACTGCCTGTTCTTTCCATAGGCTCCTGTTTTGACTCCCTGCCACTTGCCCCACTTCCTTTAGCCACCCTTTCATTTTACCAGCCTCCTCGTAGCACCCCCCTCTCCCTCTTCCCCTCGTAGCCCCTCCAGATTTTGCTGAGATGTTTCTTCAGAGCCTTCTCTCTGGTTAGCCCATTCTTGCCTCAGTTACTTTCCTGTCTTCTACACCCTTTTCCTCAAGCCATGCAACCTTTCTTTCTTAACCTGTTGCCAATCCTGCACCTTTCTTTCAGCCTCCTTGCCTTAGCTTTCCTACCTCCTGAGAAACCCACCATCCCTTGTGTGAGGGTTTAATCCCAGCCAAACTGACAACTTTCCCTTCCCTCACAGAATCAGCAATGCAAACTGCCTTGTTCTTTGAGCAACTGAATAGTCCAAGCCATCCTGCCTTCTCAAGCCAATCTGTGTTAGAGACTTCATCACCACATGACTGCTGTGCTGTCCATTGTCTCTTAAATCCCAGATCCTTGTGGCATGCACACTCCCACGGAATATGGTGTGAGAACCCAGGACCTTTTGCCAATCCCAGGTCTGTGCTGTGGCAAACTGCCATTTAACCAGGATCAAGCAACAGAGTTCAAATCTCAGATCAGCAATCCCAGACAAATTTTGGGATTTGGAGTTTTGGGGCATGGCCCCAACTGGGGATCAATGAAAATGGATGGGTTCTCATAACATGCTCCACAGGAGTACGCGGGCTGCAAGGATCTGGTTAATGGACATTGAGATGATAGTGTGGACCAGCCCACAAAGTAGGTGACCACCGAGGTTCTGTGGATGTGGATTCTGCAAGTGAAAATACACAGAGCCCTCATCATAACTATCTTCATGGCCTTGAGGACTAGAATGCCGATCGCAGTTAAGGTTGTGGGATCATGAAATTGCAATATGCGCACACAGGCCATATGACAAGCAGTGCCTCTTGTTTCATCAACTAGAGCACCAAAGGATCCTTCCTTTTGGAAACAATGACCCGGCAACCCCCTCCTCGGAGGATCATGACCCCGAAGCTTGCAGGGCCCTTCTAGAAAAGGTCTTGCCCTCCACTGTGGTGTTAATATCTGGCAGAGGCCTTCAAAGGCCTTGGGGAGAGAGACCCAAAGGCCAAAGCCTTGTAAACCGGGCCACCGTGTTGGGGGGAAAAGGACGCCTTGCTCCCGGGAAGGACGCTGCTCCTTTCACAAGGTTCAAGGAGGTCAGGCAGGCAGTGTCCTGGTGGCCACATGTGGCTGAGGTTTAACACGGCCGGGTCTGGAATCCATTTGCCTCGGCTGCCCGTGGGGTAATGGTGCCCCAGGGAGAGGGGAATAGCAGTGCGGCCAGCCCCTGCCATCTGCTCCCTGTTTATTTACTTACACTTAAGAATCACCTCCTGGATAAAAGTTCCCCATGTGGGGGGTGCCAAGTGGGTGTGGGGGGGTCATCCTCCAGTGTTGACACTACTGAGCCCACTCACTGCCTTTTCAAGCTACTGTTTGTGTATCCGATCTCAGAGCACCCGGCTTTTGACGGGGGGATGGGGGATGGGGGAATGTCAAGCCAGATTCGGAGGGCAGAAGAGCAAAGCTGAAGGAGCAGGACCCAAGCAGGGCGTCCTGTGGTCTGGCCCACCAACAGGAGTGTGCCACAAATATGTGTGTATATTGCTCTGCAGGCTGATGGTCTGTACTTTTTAGATCTCTAGGTATTGCATACGCTCCACCGTCCGATGCTATCGCCACCATTTGGTAAAACTGCCGCCCTGTAACCAGAAGGTTACAAGTTCGATCCTGACCAGGGGCTCAAGGTTGACTCAGCCTTCCATCCTTCCGAGGTCGGTAAAATGAGTACCCAGAATGTTGGGGGCAATATGCTAAATCATTGTAAACCGCTTAGAGAGCTCCGGCTATAGAGCGGTATATAAATGTAAGTGCTATTGCTATTGCTATTGCTATTTGGTCCACGCCTGTTTCTCCTACCTATTCCTGATAAATCCCTGTTTTGTCTCTGTTGTTCCCTTGAGGGATTTGCGGGGCACTGGAAACACATTGGTGATGAATGCATGACCGCACACTAGCTTCCACTCCTTCCTTCCTTCAGACCCTGATGAGTAGGTAAATAATAGTATTGCTATGAGAATGTTTGGGGTTGCAGAAAAATACAAGCAAATTATCTTCCATAAAAAGTACAAGCAAATATTCTAATGGACAGAAGTAAGTGTGTGTGTGTGTGTGTTCAAAGGGATGTGATCAGTTTACTAACACACCTGTTTCCAGAAAGTAGAGTAAAATAGGCAGCCATGAATAAATTAATACAATATACAGCCGCAGTGGGAAGAGCCTTCAGGAATGAGTAATGGGCCAGGGGAGAATACTTGGCTTGAGAACAGGATCAAGCAGGGGTTGTTAAGTGTCAGAACAGGGGTGTTATTCAAGCACCGAAGACTGCCCCCATTTTCATCTGTAAAATGTTGGAGGAGGATATAGACATGCTTCCTTCTTGTCCATGTGTATTGCTAATTTCTGCTGTCAAACAACTTCTCCCTCCTGAACCGCTAAGAAGTTGTGGATTTTGAACTTCAGTGGGCTCAAGAAAAGTTGTGGGTTCATCCAGGCCCCATAAACTTGATCTCTAGTGCATTTGTAAGTTGGTAGGTACAGCACATCCCTTATGGTTGCATGTCATCAATCAGGGGTTCTCAACCCTGGATCCCCAGATGTTGTTTGACTACAACTCCCATCATCCCCATAACATGCTTGCAGCAAGTTGTAACCCATTCATATCTGGGGGCCCAGGTTGGGAACTCCTGACATAAACCAACAGCTAACTTACTATGTAGCTGGTAAGGGCCAAATGAGATGTGACCTGACCCTCCACGGGTTGGTGTGTGGGTTGTTTTATTTTTGGTAACTAGTTGCTGTAGGAGGTCCAAGTCCAGGTTGGCACTGTGGTGTGTATATGTGGAGGGAATGCAGGATCTAATCCTCTGCCCCCATCGCAGTCCCAGTCTGGCTTGGAGTCCTCCACCATTTGTGTTTGCCCTAGGAGGGAAGGCTGAGCTAGGGTGAAGGGGAGCTCCCCTCCCAGTCTGGACTGTGACTGACCAAAGGGCACATAGGAACACAGGAAGCTGCCATATACTGAGTCAGACCCTTGGTCTATCGAGCTCAGTATTGTCTTCACAGACTGGCAGCGGCTTCTTCAAGGCTGCAGGCAGGAATCTCTCTCAGCCCTATCTTGGAGATGCTGCCAGGGAGGGAACTTGGAACCTTCTGCTCTTCCCAGAGTGGCTCCATCCCCGGAGGGGAATATCTTCCAGTGCTCACACTTCTAGTCTCCCATTCCTATGCAACCAGGGCAGACCCTGCTTAGCTAAGGAGATAAGTCCTGCTTGCTACCTCAAGACCAGCTCTCCTCTCATAGACTCCTTCTTCCCTTGTGTGGCAGTCCTGATCTGGATTGGACCCTCATGGCTGCTATTTACCAAAGCAACACAGGACCAAACAATCATGCCAAGGCGACATGACCTTTTAAAAGTCCTATTTAATTTGCACCTCAGTGGCTGGTAGAATTCCAGCTCTGTAAATTTTATGGCATGACTCAATGCAAAGTTCTCTGTGAATGGAAGTTATGCAAGACTGGGGAGGAGGAGGATGACAACAATGACGAGGACGAGGACGACGACGATGATGATTTTAAATGTTTAGATCCTGACTTCCCATTTTTGAATGGATCTGCTGCACAACCTGGGCAGTATACCTCAAAAGGCACCTTCAGCCTCCAGCTGCCTGGGGAAGAGGGCAACATGAAACAGCACTGAATGTTTTAGTGATATTTTTATAATGGCATTTGGATTGGATTTTAGGCTCTTAATTCCATCAGCCACTTTGACCACTCAGTGATGAGGTGGCCAGTTGACCAGAAAAAAAGAGAGCCTGGCTGGCACCTATGCCTTTGACAGGAGTTTGATGTTCAGGGATTTGCAGATGGAGCATGAGCATCAAGTTGCTGATAAAGCTGGCGACCAATTTGAAAAGCCAAAAAAGAGTACCAGTGAGTGAGGGCCCAGGATCCTCCTCCCGCCACCTGCAGTTTGCTTTCCCAACCGCAACATACATGTCACTTTCAGTGGTGCGGAAAGGGGCATGCGTGTAACTTCCCTATCTGAATACCAAAGGTCGCTTCATGAGCCACTCCCCCTCCTCCAGAATGGCACACCAGGCAACCCCCAAAGCGTTCCATGAGCAGAAGATGTTCCCCTGGAGCCAGGGAGAGGGGGGGATTCTTGTGACCCCCCCTTCCCGTTGCTGCCCTTTGGACCCCCAACCTTCAAGGACATATTTCCAGGAGCCAGCAGAGGGAAGGGGGATCGGTACAAACTACCCTGCCAGTGTGTGTATAGAGAACGGCTTCCGTCCACAGAACTCCTCGTCCTGGTCAGGATGCTGCCCGTTGCCAGAGGGTCTTCCCTGCCTGGGACTTTTACACACAGCAGTCTTTACCGTGCGTTTACTGGGAAACTTTACTGAGAACTTGAAGTTGTCCCCCAAAACTGACAGAAATAGTGGACTTTTTAAACCCCTGATATAAATTGGACTACACTCTACTGTGCAGTGAAAAACCTGAATTGTGCGTGAACTGCTCCCTGATAACTAGCACGGACTTCGGGGTAAATCTAGCCGTTATGTGAACGCACCCCCTCCATTCTCCTTCATGACGCCTGCTAACTTGGCAAAGAGGCACCTTTTTAACGTGGCGAGTCTCTTTATTTAGCAGGGGGAGAGCAACTGTCCCTATCCACCCCCAGCACAGCATCCCTCCAGTGACTGTTGCTGGTGTCTCTCTTATGTTTCTTTTTAGATTGTGAGCCCTTTGGGGACAGGGATCCATCTTATTTATTTGTTATTTCTTTGTGTAAACCACCCTGAGCCATTTTTGGAAGGGTGGTATAGAAATCAATCAACCAACCAATCAATCAATCAATCAATCAATCGTGAACCAGGCAAATCCACATAGAAGGCAGGCCAGAAAAGATGTTCTGGGCTGGCTGAGAGAACACAGCACTCCTTTTGGGGATCTGCTCCTGGTCAATACCAGCAAGTAGCTTGGCTTTTGAGATTGTAAGTGATTCTGGTGGAGAGAAAGCCCTAAGGACATCGGGAGCTGCCTCATACCATTGCTCTGTCGAGCTCAAAACATAAGAACATAAGAACAGCCCTGCTGGATCAGGCCCAAGAAGGCCCCTCTAGTCCAGCATCCTGTTTCACACAGTGGCCCACCAGATGCCGCTGGAAGCCACAGGCAGGAGTTGAGGGTGTGCCCTCTCTCCTGCCATTACTCAGTGGTGTCTGCACCAGGCCTGCTCAACTTTGCCCCCCCCAGCTGTTTTTGGACTACAACTCCCTTAATCCCCGGCCACAGTGGCCAACAGCCAGAGATTATGGGGGTTGTAGGCCAACGTCTTCAGGAGGGCCAAAGTGGAGCAGCCCTGGTCTAGGCTGGCTGGCAGTAGCTCTCCAGAGTTGCAGATAGGAGTTTTTCTCAGCCCCACCTGGCCAGTTTCCAGAGGGCTCGCTGTGTTTGCTGGTGCCAAGCCACTTTCCAGACTAGCTGCTCAACAGCAGCAAAATGCCTCCATTCAGGCAAGTCGCATCGAAAATGTAAGCAGCCGGGGGAACAGTCTCGCAGAAACTAACAACCCCCCAAAACAGCAACTTCCTTACACTGGATATACGACGTCCTCGCTCTATATCGCAGCGATTAAATTTGCAACAAGGCATTGGCAACGTGAACGGCACCCTGCTGTCCGCATAGGGGCTGTGGTGTCACGACGCAGGAAGTGTGGAAGCACTCTTCCAGGATCCGATGTGACCCGGTTGCAGGGTCTAATCTGGAAAGCGCCCTGGAGATGCCAGGGAGGGAACTTGGGACCTGAAGCAGGCAGGCACTCAGCCATTGAGCTATGGCCCCGACCCCTAAGGGGAAGACCTGACAGTGCTCACATGTGGTCTCCCATTCAAATGCAAACCGGGTTGTATCGGGTTTTTATAAGGTTTTGAATTGTTTTACTTTTTGGCTGTTTTATTGTATTTTAAAGATTTTATGCCCGGTCATTGATTGATTTTTAACTGTTTTATGATGTGTATGAACCGCCCTGAGCTATTTTGTAAGGGCAGTCTAAAAATTGAACAAACAAACAAATAAATAAATAAATTAAATAAACCAGGGTGGCCCCTGCTTAGCAAAAGGGACAATTCATGCTTGCTACCACCAGACCAGCTCTCCTCCCACACTTGGAGAGGACTTGGGGGGCATGGCTATAGGGAAGGAAACCACACAGAGCTGGGGGGAGGGCTCTGCTCCCCTCTCTCACCCCTCTTGATTTTAAAATGAGATGCCCCCCCCCCTCGGGCTTTCTACATGATTAGCAGTTCTGTCTTTTTGCACACAGAAGACCTCCACCCCCCGCCCCCGCCTGCCACTGTCTGCTCTGGCCCTGGGAAGAGGTGGGTCTGGAGAAAGTCACCAGCAGCAAGTGCTTTGCCAAGCGGCTCAGTGCAGCCCAGGCTCTCCGTGGGCCTCCTTCCCCTCAGATGGGACCCACATGCTTTGCAGAGACTGCACCTGAATATACAACTCTGGCTGATCTGTCTTGCTGCTGTCACGAAGCTCAGCCCCCTTCCCAGCTTGGCCAAGCCTGGGCTCAGTAGGGTGCCCATGTTGAAGAGACACCTTCAAAAACAAGTGTGGGGAGGAAAGGGGGAGGCAGCAGCCTGAGCGGGGAGAGCCGCCTTGGGCGATGGGGCACTAGGCCAGGCTTGGGCAACGGCACTCAAGCTTCAGGATTAGGGTCAAGCTAATTAGGTCCTTGGCCTGGAGCTGCTCCTTTGGGTGGGGTGGGTGGGGGCTGAGTGGCAGCTTCAGGCTAGGGTGGAGAATCCAGACTGGGGTCACAGCTTTGGAGCGAGGGATCTCCATCTCAGGCCCCCAAATATTCTTAGACTACAAGTTCTATCATCACCACCTGAAGGCCATTCTGGCTGGGGGTGATGGGCTCAGCAGTCCAACAACATCTGCAACCCAAGGTTAGGAACTTTTGCATTAGAGAGGAGGGAGCGGAGACTTTAACCCTTTGTCCCCGACCCACTGCAGGCCTGGCCTGGATCAGGGCCCCGCAGCTGCTCTATGACCCAGGAGAAAAGTCCCCACTGGTGCCCCGTCCCACCCAGCCACTGACCCCCTCCACTCCTCCAGTCGTGGCCACAACCATTTGTACCCCATGTGTCATTCCCACCAAGTCCTTCTCTTCTCAGCCAGGGAGCTCTTTGCTGGCAGTTTCCATCTAGGCAAGACTAAGAAGCAGCACTCCCCTTAGGGTTGCCAACTCAGACCGAAGCTATTCTTGGAGATGCCGCCTCCACACACCCCCCCCCAATATTTGTCACTATTTTAAACCATCAAGATCTCCAGGATGGCTTTCCCTCATCTCCTGGAGATGGAGGCCAAATCCTGGAGACTCCAGACTAATCTTGCAGGGCTGATAACCCTCACCCCAGCCTGTCCCCCCCATGATGTGCAGAAAGGATCGGCTGGAGGGTGTGTGTTTTTCTCTGTCCTGAGATGAGGATGCAGCCAGGGACCACCGTCTCATGTATCTCCCTTCCTTCCTTCCTTCCTTCCATCTCCTTCCTTCCTTCCTTCCTTCCTTCCTTCCTTCCTCTTTCTTTCTTTCTTTCTTTCTTTCTTTCTTTCTTTCTTTCTTTCTTTCTTTCTTTCTTTCAGCTGAACACAACAAGGATTCTCTTCACAGAGCTGAAAAATGCGGAGAATTGAACCTTTTCCTCTGTTTTCCCTTTGGGCTTCCTCCCCGCAACCAGAAATTCCTGCCTCTTCCCTTGTCGGGAGGGGACACACACAGGCTCTCCACAGCTTGCCTGCCTGCCTTTCACTTGGGTTTATAGGCGGCAGTTTGGCTTGGGCCCCATCCCATCGTCGCACCCTGCAGGGAGGAGAAGGGGCTTGCCCTTAACCCCCAACAGCTGCCTCAGCCCCAGCTGGGCCCTGTGGCAACAGCCCCTGCCTTGCTTTGCTGCTCACGGACACCAAGACACTCTGGGCCTCTGCCTGCTGCTTGCCTTGGGGTGGCCACTTTGCAAACCGCAGGACAGACGCTGCTTCTTGCCAAGGTGGGCTGGCCATTTGTGCGGGGGTAATGGGCCTTGAATTCCTGTGCAGACCATCAGGGAAGGGGCTGGATGGAAAGCGAGGGAGGCGAACCGGAGTTTTAAAAGCAGCACGTTGCTCAGATTATTATTAGCACCGAACAGCAGGGCTCAGATGAAAACTCAAGATGCAACCGGGGTCCATCACCCGCTGCTGTTACTGCATGTCTCAGCCTGCTAGACGTGGAATTAATTCAACCTGCAGTTGCTTGTCTCTCCCTGGCCTGTGGAACAGGGGTGTGCCTAAACCAGAACTCCCCTGATCTCCAGCCACCTTGTCCCTGCCGGCCGCTGCTTCTCCACCAAAAAGCTCTGGATCTTTTCAGATCCTGAAAAGGATCAGGAGGCGGCAATTGTAGGCAGAGCCATTAGGCAGACCTAGGGCACAAATCGCCTAGGGCACAAATTCTCAACGTTGGGTCCCAAGATGTTATTGGACTTCAACTCCCATGATCCCCAAC
The DNA here is from genome assembly GCF_027244095.1 of Hemicordylus capensis. Classification (NCBI taxonomy): domain Eukaryota; kingdom Metazoa; phylum Chordata; class Lepidosauria; order Squamata; family Cordylidae; genus Hemicordylus; species Hemicordylus capensis. The sequence continues at coordinate 6,425,847 of NC_069660.1, forward strand.
CAAAGGCAGCTGCGGCTGGGGATTATGGGAGTTGAAGTTCAATAACATCTGGTGACCCAATGTTGAGAATCCCTGGCCTAGGGCACCACTGTATGTATGTATGTATGTATGTATGTATGTATGTATGTATTTAACATATTTATATACCACCCAAAACACAAGTCTCTGGGTGGTTTCCTGGGGGATGCATAAACAATGTCAGACAATAGCACTGCCCTCTTTCTCTCCCTCTTGTATTGCACCCCTGAAGTTCTGTATCGTGGTGTCAGAACATCATACATGACACAGCACCCCCCTGCTCCCCAAAGGGCCTGTATGTTCTGCACCCCAAAATACCGAGTCTTCTTTGCTCGTCGCACCTCAGCCCCCAAGAAACAGCTGCATCAGCTCATCAGCTGCACTCATCAGCTCATCAGCTGCACTCCCTCCCTTAAATATGTATTGCCTTCATCAGCACTCATTTCCAGAAAGAAATGATCTCAGATTGGATTTCCCAATAAACAGCACTATCTTTTCATCTCTGAATGATTAGAGTTCGACCCCCATAATAAACTAGGAACTCTCTCCCACAGCATCCTCAAGCCAGCATGGGTTAGACATTCAGCCTCACGAATGAGCAGCTTGGGGGGGGGGGCTCATGTTAAATCCGGGGCTCCACACTTCTCGATTGGGGGGCACCAAAATCAAACTGAAAACCCCAGGGCGGCTCGGATTGCAGGGGAGAGGCTGCAGGTGGAGGAGAGGCTGCTTAACACTCCCCCCTGCTCACGACGATTCCCCTGCAACTCCCTCTTCCAGCTGCTTCCCCACCAGCGGGGCCCCCCCAATGCATGGAAATGACATGATGTATCTGGACTCTGAGCTGAAGGAAAAGCAGAGGGGAGGGGGCGGAATTCGTGAGGGGAAAGTAGCAGGCAGAGAGAAAGTGGCGACTTCTCCAGTAGGTCTGTTCTTATGTGGTCAGACATGCTGTTGTTGGTCATGTTCTACTAGAGCAGGAATATAATATTCCAAGGGGCAGAAGCAGATAGCATGGTCTAGGACTGGCATAGACCATCCTAAGATCAGGCCATCTGCACTTTCCCCCAGCGTCAAGTAGACCGGGGAGCCAGGACCAGGGCTGTCACTTCATTCTTCCTGATAAAAGAGTAGAGGATACACGGATCAAGGAAACAAAACATATACACAGAATCGTATATAGACCGATTCAAAGTACAACTTTGTATCCAGTAGCATTTCCAACTTGAAACCACTGGCAAGTACAGAGCCACTTTTGAAGAGATACATTTCACTTCTTTTGATGAAGTCCTGCTCAGGCAGGAAGAAACAGGTAAAAAATGACCTAGGATACCTGTTGAGTGAGTAACATTTGGACCAGGAGCAACAGCTTGAACAAGAACTTGCAAGAGTAAAGATCTGGAAGGACTTTGTGAATCTACATGTAATAAGGAATTGTGGACATTTTGACCTTCAAGCAAGACCAATCGGGGTTTATGAAACAGAATCTTTCTTTCTTCAGCCATTGTGTTTCACCAATACATGTCAAATTTATGTACGTTTTATGTGTGAACAGACCTTTATACACAGTTTAAATACGATTCTATGTAAATGTTTTGTTGACTTGATTCTCCCTGAGCTGGATAGCAGCAGTTTCCCTTCTGGCCCCTGTTGCAGGGGGCGCTGTGGGGCAGCAAGGTTCACCTCAGCCAGCCCCGCTCCCAATGGGCTGTCTCAGCGGCACAGGAAAGCACCGGAGTCCTGAGGCCAGAGTTCCCAGTTTGAGACCTCTGGTTGATTTATTTCTTGCTAGCTGGCTTCTTTAGGAAAGAAAACATCGGTTTCCGGAGCCTGGTCTTCTTCTCAAGAGCTGCTTCCATGCTGAGCTTGAATGTGGCCCCTCCCACAAGCCATGGGGCCTCCCCTTCAGCTAATCCCCAGCCACGGTCTCTCTGGGCACAACTAAACTGAAACTGAAACTGAAACAGCCGTGTCAAGAACAAACTCCTAGCTTGTTTTTGACAAAGCAGGGCTTCCAAGGCAACATAGGTTGCCTCTGGTTCCACTGGGCCCTGACGGCTTCAAACGTTCAGCTAGACTCATCCCTGGTCTTCTAGGTACTGCCCCTTAGCTTCCAGTCTCCGCCCCCTCCTTCTTACGTCCTGAGCCTCATTGGGGAACCTCCCTGACAACAGGGTTTCCAGCAACACCTGTGGCAAACGGACCATCTGAAGACTGCGACAGCACACCGGCATGTAAGATAATGTCACGTAAGAAGACGCTTCTTCTCTTCAGAGCATTCTTGGGAGCAGATGGACTGCAGTGGAAAAGCTCTCTGTGTGTATGTGCATGGGTGTGTGCAAACTGGTCTTGGGGAGGAGAGCCTGACTTGCAGTAAAGTGTGCCATCGAGTTGCTGTCGACTCCTGGCGACCACAGAGCCTTGTTTGGTAGCATACAGGAGGGGTTTCCTATTGTCTCTTCCCACGCAGAATGAGATGATGCCTTTCAGCATCTTCCTAGATCGCTGATCCCGATATAGTACCAGCAGGGATTCGAACCAGCGACCTCTTGCTTGATAGTCAAGCATTTCCCCACTGAGCCATTAGGTGGCTGACTGTAGTGAGCATGAGTTGTCCCCTCTGCTAAGCAGAGTCTGCCCTGGTTTGCATTTGGATGGGTGACTAGTGTAAGCACTGTCTGCTAGAAAATATTCCCCTTTGGGGATGGGGCTGTAGCCCAGTAGTAGAGCATCTGCTTTGCATGCAGAAGGTCCCAGGTTCAATCCCTAGCAGCATCTTCAGGTAGGACTGAGAGAAACTCCTTGGAGAGCTGCTGCCAGTCAGTGTATATGCAATGCTGTTCAGAGGGACCAATGGTCTGACTCAGGATAAGGCAGCTTCCTATGTTCCTAGTACGCTAGTATGCTAGGTTGACACCATCATGTTGTCTCCATGTAGATTCCAGGGAGTGTACTAAAAAGAATGACAGGGAATGCCCACTGAAATGCCCCAGTTCCTTCCCAGTGGCCATAGAAATGCCTGGAATTGCCAAATTCAGTGCATTCCATGGCTATTGGGGAGGAATCGGGGAATTTCAGCAGTATTCCCTGCTATCCATTTTAGGACGCCTCCCTGGCACTAGTCCACCACAGGACTTGCCTGCTGATGGTCCCTGGTTCACTGCCTGGCAGCATCTCCAGGTAGGCCTGGGGGAGACTCTGGCCTGAAACACAAGGCAGACAATCCTGAGCTAGATGGGCCAAGGGAGGGTCTGACTCTGTATGAGGCAGTTTCCCAGGCCCCTCTGCCCATTGGCTTTTCCCCTACAAGCCTTGTAAGCCTCCCATGTAATTCTTCTGACCACAGTTCCTCCCCGCCCCCTTGGATTCCTGACCTTGGTTTCCCCCCCCAAACATGACAACCCCTGACACCTTATGGGGAGGGAAGCTGTTTGGGGCCCATGGAGGCAGAGGAAGAGTTAAGTATCCTCTCCCATAACCTCTTCTTGTCTGCACAAGCTCACCTCCCCAGAATGATGGCCAGGAAAATGTCATAGCATGTGGTGCAACATGTATCTGGCCTTGAGTTGACAACAAACTGCCCTCTTTTGTGTGTGTGTGAGCCACACATTTTCCAAGGGCAGGGAAAGCAGTGGCATCCAAAATGGTGGCTTATGGAGAATGGGACAGGCCTCCATAGCTATTTCCCATAGTGCAAAGTGGGAGGAGAACTGGTCCTCTGGTCAGGTGAGGTAAGATAAGGTGTGTTGTCAAGTCGATTCCGACTCCTGGCGCCCACAGAGCCCTGTGGTTGTCTTTGGTAGAATTCAGGAGGGGTTTCCCATTGCCTCCTCCTGCACAGTATGAGATGATGCCTTTCAGCATCTTCCTATATCGCTGTTGCCCAATATAGGTACCAGTGGGGATTCGAACCGACAACCTTCTGCTTGTTAGTCAAGTATTTCCCCACTGCGCCACTTAAGTCTTCTGATAGCTAAGCAGACTAAGCAGATGTCCTTTTGCTAAGCAGGGTTTGCCCTGGTTTTCATTTGAATGGGAGACTATATGTGTGAGTACTGTGAGATATTCCCCTTAGGGGGTGGGGCCGCTCTGGGAAGAGCACCTCCCTGCTTGCCGGCAGAAGATTCCAAGTTCCCTCCCTGGCAGCATCTCCAAGATAGGCCTGAGAGAAACTCTCCCGCCTGCAAGCTTGGAGAAGCCGCTGCCAGTCTGCGTAGAGGATACTAAGCTAGATGGACCAGGGCTCTGAGCTTCCTATGTTCCTTAATCGGCCACTGGACTTGCGTAAGATGTAAGGCACTCATCACCTCTTTCAGACTGGCCGCAACAAGCAGTGTAGGAATACATTTCCTCCTTGCTCAAGAGCAAAGCATTTTTAATCCGAGTTGGGGTTTTTTTTGCCAGCCTTGGAGAAAGTGAATTCTTTTCTTGCAACGAGGGAGAGGATGAGGCCCCAGAATCCACTCAGAGCCCACCGGATCCCTTCCAGCCGGCGCGGCGAAGCAACCCACCAGCTGGGCCTTACCTACGACTCGGAGAGGTCAAGGCTTCTCCTTGGGCTTCTCCGCAGCAGAGGGAGGGCTTGCCCATTCCTGGCTTCCTGAGATGATGAGTTATTGCTGAGAGATTTCCTTTCCTGTCTGCGCCTCTTTACCGGAGACACATACTCCTCTCTCACTCTCGCTTTCTCACCTCAGCCTCTGCTCCTCTCCCCCAGGACTCCAGGCTGAGCGCCCTCAAAGAGGGCAGCCAGCCAAAGAAAGCAGGGCTGCAAGTTTCTTGCCGTTTCCTTCCTCAGAGGTCAGCAACTTACTGGGGCATGTGACACCGTGACCTGCATGAGTCTAGTGCCAGAAAATGGTGGGCCTACGCTGAGGTTTGCCGCCTGAGGAATGGAAGGTATAACCCACGTCATGGGGTTCTCAAACCGGGATTCCCAGATGTTGTTCGACTACAAGTCCCATCGTCCACAGCCGTGGTGGCTGGATGATGGGGTGCTGGGAGTTGTAGTCCAGCAACATCTGGAGATGCAAGGCTGAAGACCCCTGATTTTCCCGATTCAGCTCCTTCAGAACACAGTTCAGAACACAAACCTTATGGTTCGGTATGAGGCATTCTGATAACTCTGCGACAATATTATTCCGGTGACCCATTGAGTTGATTCACAGGGCCCCACAATTCTTCAGCCTATTTTGCAGCTTTAAAAACAGCATTTTTGGTGTTTCCGGATGGGCCAAATTTGTGGGGGAACCTATTCTGGTGGCAGCGGCAGCAACAGCAGCATTTGCTAAGGTAGCAACTGACTTGCACCAAGGTGGCCAGGCCTTCCGGAGTGGTCCAGAGTCTTTGGTAATCAACATCATTCCCCAGGAGGCTTTACAGACAGGGCTTCTACCCCAAATCTCCTCTGGAAGAGAGTGTGTGCATTCCAGCCAAACCTACCCCAAAGTCCCTTAGAGATCCTTGGAGCCACTCCACTCCACTCCACACACAAATTGGGCTTTGTCTTGCAGATTCTAGCTTATCTAGGTGTATTTCTGGGCTTGTAAAATGCTGGCTTTAAGCTACTTTTTCTGGAGCAAATAGGGAGAGGCACTGACATAGAATCATTAGCATTACTAGAGGGATACTCTCTTAACAAATGCAGATGTAGCTCTTTAGTAATCTCTCTCTCTCTCCTCCCCGTGCCCCATTGGCTAGAAGGAAAACACAAAGGGATGCCAGGGATGTGAACTTGCTTCAAAACAAAACCTGAGAGCAGAGGGGAGGGGCTGCTTCCTTCCATACCACAAGTGTGATTTGAAGTGGCTTCCCTCAACATTTACAGCATGAAGCCATGTGCAAATAACTCCCAGGTGACTATTGAAAGTAAGCCTAGATATTTTAATGCCTTGATGTTGTGAAAGATATTGGTGAGGGGTGGAAAGAGATATTGGGGGAGGAGGAATCTCCAGGAAGAGTCAGGGTTGGCAACCCTAAGTGTGGCTGCTGCTTCCCTTCCACACTGCCACTCTAGAGGGATGCCACAACTTCGTACGCTATTGTTCCAAAAGGGATTCTGGGGCGAGGGGGGGAAGGCGGCCAAGAACATGAATGAGGATCAGCAGTTTCTCTCCCCCCTCCCCGCAAATTACCTGCAATTTAGGTTGGACGTTTTCCTTTGAGAACGTTTGGCACCTCCCCATTTTTTCTAGACCTGATCCAAAGTGCTCCCTTAACCTTTGTGGTCCTCATGGTCAGAGAGCAGGATATCTTAAGTGGTGCCAGTCTTCCCATAAGAAGCTGCTTGGACACTGTGATCAACCAAGTGGCCAGGTGGCTGGCTCCAGCCACCATAATAACAGCCCTGCTGGATCAGGCCCAAGGCCCATCTAGTCCAGCCTCCTGTTTCCCACAGTGGCCGGCCTCTGAGAAGCCCACAGGCAAGAGAGAGCATCCTGAGAGCATGCCCTCTCTCCTGCTGTTGCTCCCCTGCAACTGGTATTGAGAGGCATTTTGCCTCTGAAGCTGGAGGTGGCCTGTAGCCACCAGATTAGTGCCATTGTCAGAGCAGTCCTCCATGAATGGGTCTAAGCCCTTGAAAGGGACATCAGGCCTCTGTCTTCTGCAACCAAGTCCAAGGAAGTGAGTGACCACCACTCTTAGTGACCACCTAGAGAGATTCTCTCCAGGATGATCTGTCTTCAACTTGGCCTTTAAGGTCTCTCAGTGGTGCATTCATTGCTGTCGTAATTGAGTCCATCCACCTTGCTGCTGATCTTCCTCTTCTTCTCATTCCTTCAGCTTTTCCCAGCATTATGGAACAGGGTCTTCACATAATGTGTCCAAAGTGGAATAGTTTGAGCCTGGTCATTTGTGCCTCAAGTGAAAATTCTGGATTGATTTGTTCTATGATCCATTTGTTTGTTTTCCTGGCTGTGCATGGTATCCCCAAAAGTCTTCTCCAGCACCAAAGTTCAAAAGTGTCAATGCTTTTTCTATCTTGCTCTTTCAAAGTCCAGCTTTCATATCCATAGAGTGTCATGGGGAAAACTATTGTCTGAACAATTCTAATCTTTGTAGGTATAGACACGTCACAGCATCTAAATGTCTTTTGCAAGGCCTTGATTGCAACCCTACCAAGTGCTAGTCTGCGGCATATTTCTTGACTGCTGGATCCTTTACTGTTGACGGTCGAGCCGAAAAGGCAGAAGCTATCCACCACTTCGATGTCTTCATAGTCAATTCTGAGGCTGGTTGCTATACCCGTTGTCATTAGTTTCGTCTTCTTCACATTTAGTCGTAGTCGCATTTTTTCACTTTGCTCCTTGACTTTCATTACTAGAGCTTGCAGATCATCCACATTCCTAGCTATCAGAGTGGTGTCATCAGCGTACCACAGGTTATTATTGTTTCTTCCTCCAACTTTAAAATGCTCATCTTCTTCCAATCCAGCTTCTCTCAGGATATGTTCAGCATATAGGCTGAATAAATACAGAGAAAGTATACAGCCTTGTCTTACTCTTTTGCCAATCTGGAACCAGTCTGTTTCACCATGTTCCGTCTGAACTGTGGCTTCCTGTCCTGTGTATAGGTTTCTCATGAGAACAATGAGATGTTCTGGGACTCCCATTTTCCTAAAGATATTCCACAACTTGACATGCTTGATGCAATTGAAGGCTTTTCTGTAGTCAATAAAGCACACATTGTCTTCTTTTTGGTATTCTTTGGGTTTCTCAATTATCCAGCATGCATCAGCAAGAATGTCTCTTGTTCTCGGCCTTTTCTGAAATCAGCTTGAACATCCGGCATTTCCCTTTCCATGTAGGGCTCTAATCAGTGTTGGATGATCCTGAGCATGATTTTGTTAGCATGTGAAATTAAGGATATTGTGCAATGGTTTGTGCAACCTGTTAAGTCTCCTTTTTTTTGGTATGGGTATATAGGCTGACTTCTTCCAATCTGTTGGCCACTGTTCTCCACATTTGTTCTCCAGATTTGCTGGCAAAGATAGGAGGGGGGTTTAGTCAGATTTCTGATTGTTGGGGGCCACTCTTGCCATTGTGGACCTCATTTGGATAATGTCCAACAGAGGGTGTATGGGGTCCCAGCATGCCAGTGTCCGGCCAATCTGGCTGCACAGCCCTCGCAGCATCTATGTCGTGGACTGCCCTCCCCACATTGGGTAACAGTACATGCCTTGTTGTTGGTTTCCCGGCACATGGCCAAGAACTGGCTTTTGGGGAAAGCTCTGGGACTCATGAAATCCAATTTATATTCTAATGTTTGGATTGATTCTGGTTTTTATCATTTTGTTCTCTGCTCTCGCTCTCTCTCCAGATTCTATACATCTCTTGCCTTTAGATACAGTGGAGACCTGCCCGCAACACACGGGCTGCTTGTTTGAAGAGAGGGCATGAAATGCAGGCCTCTTCCCTTCGCGCCTCCTGGGCCTCACTGCCCCTCCGCCCTCCAGCCTTCTCAGCCCCTGCTAGCCCTCGAGGCAGGAGCAAGGCGGAGGAGTGGGCCTAGCATCCAAAGTAGCAGCTGAACTGGCTTGCAGGGCTTGGCTTCCTGGGTATCTATCTTGCTGTTCCTTTGGGAAGCTCAGAACCGCTTACTTGGGGCCCCAGACCCTCTCCCAGGGCTGGTGTTAAGGGTCAGCCAGGCCAAGGGTCCACACCCACCTGAGATCCCATTGACTGACCCCTGGAGGTGGAGGAAAGGGTCATCATCTGCTGTCTGGCTAGCCTCCCCATTGGGGCCTGCAAGCTTACCAGGTAATAGTGGGCAGCGGCTGCAGCAGACCACCCTCCTCCATGGCCATTTTGATTTCCCAGATCCCCCAGCCCCCTGAATAGTGCACCGGAGCCCCACTCTTCCATGGAAGATGTGGCCCCCTCTGTGCTCTCGTGCCTGTACCTGGGAAAGCTAACCAGGTGCCATTGGGAGAGCAGGGGCCAACGTGTGTGGTGGGGGAGTAGGACCCTCGGGGACTCTTTGGGGGCCTCGCCCAACACTTGGCCTGAGGGCCCACCATCACCAGCTGCTGGCCCTGCTGCGGCCGCCTCCCGTGCTGGCCCTGCTGCGGAGCTTCGCTTTCGAGACAAAACAGTATCGTGTGACACCCCCCACCCCACCCCCAGCATTCTCTGGGCTCAGCTGTGTAATGTAACTGAGCCGCATGTTATGTCTGCACCTGGCAGCGTCTCCGAAGGAGCCCTGTTCGCAGCGGCTCCCCTGGAAGGCACTGCTGTAACTTTGATCCCGGCTAATATTCTCCTGGAGACGGCCAGGCATGCAGCCTGCTCTGGAGTCTTTCCCACTGGCTGCTCCTGCCGGGCTGCTCTTTCGCTCTCGGCAAGGTGTCCGGCCATCGCCAGCCATCTCCCCCCTCCCCTCCTCCTGTCATCCACTCCTCTCCTCATCAAGGCACAGCAACAGGATACACAAAGCAGAGGCAGCAGCAGCAGCCGCAGCCGCCTGGATTTTCTGGTCTCTTCCCAGTGCAGAGGCTGGAAGACGGCACTGCCGCCCCATTGGCAGGAGGCGAGGATGAGGAGCCTCCCATTGGCTGGCTGGGATTCTGCTCCAGGCGCCTGGCCCCTCCCTGGGCCTTATATACAGCAGGCTCCTTGACGAGTCCCACCAGAGCTTTGCTCCCTCATGCCGGAGGAGGAGAGGAGGCCAGCCCAGCGAGCAACAGCAACAGCTGGGAAGAAGGCGTGGAAGGCTCTCCTCTCCTGGAGGGGTGGCAGCCATCCATCTGCTGCAGGCCCTCTTCTCCGGCCCTCCGGCCACGTCTTCTTGGTGTGGGGGTGAAGCGGCTGTCCGCAGCCTGGCCCCTTCTCTCTAAAGGACCCCGAGGCCAGGCCTTCTGGGGGGGCCCCCTCGGCGCCATGGCCTTCACCATGCTCCGGCCCATGGCCGCCCACGTGCTCTACCCGGACCTCAGCCTGCTCTCGGAGGAGGACGAGGAGAACCGCAGCGAGAGCGACGCTTCGGACCAGTCGTACGGCTGCTGCGAGGACCGGCCCGGCAAGATGGCCCGGAAGCCGGGGCAGGTGGTGGTGGTGAAGCAGCGGCAAGCGGCCAACGCCCGCGAGAGGGACCGGACCCAGAGTGTCAACACCGCCTTCACGGCCCTGCGCACCCTCATCCCCACCGAGCCCGTCGACAGGAAGCTCTCCAAGATCGAGACGCTGCGCCTGGCCTCCAGCTACATCTCCCACTTGGCCAACGTGCTGCTCCTGGGAGAGGGCTGCGAGGATGGGCAGCCCTGCCTCAGTGCCCTCTACGGCTCCAAGGGGGGCATGGTGGAGGCCAAGCAGCCCAGGAGCATCTGCACCTTTTGCCTCAGCAACCAACGGAAGGGGGTAAGTCGGAGGGGAGGGGCCCCAGGTTTCCTTTCGGCAGAGGGAGGTTGTTGGGCACTCAGCTACCTCGAAGGGCACGTGGCTCAGTGACCGAGCACGTGCTCTGCAGGCCCAAGGTTGGTCGCCGGTTTCTCTTCCTGGCAGCATCTCCAAGGACGGCTGGGAAAGACTCCTGCCTCAATCTTTGGGGAGCTGCTGCCAGTCAGTGTAGACAATCCTGAGCTCGTGGTCTGACTCAGTAGAAGGCCGCTTCCAGTGTTCCTACAGACCTGCTTCTCATGCAGAAGGTCTCAGGACCCTGACACCTCCAGGCAGGGCTGGTTTATAGGTTATACCCAGCACTTTGTGTTTGATCCGAAAACATATTGGTAGCCACTGCAGTTCTTCTAGTATAGGTCTAATGTGGTCTCCTGGAGATGGCCCAGAGACCAGCCTGGTGGCCACATTTTGCACAAATTGCAGTTTCCGGATGGTGTACCAAGGCAGTCCCATACATTGGGGCATATTGCAGTAGTCAAGTCTGGAGGTTACCAGCATATGCACTGGTCAGTGTAGAAAGCATTGGGCTAGATGGATCAGAGTTCTCAGAAGAAGGCAGCTGTGTGTGTGTGTTTCAGACAGCCCTGGACCCTAATCCCAGATTTGTGGGAGCTAAATGCAGTTATTTGTTGGTGAGGGAAAGATGCTCTGCATATGGGCAGAGGCACCCTTCTTTACTATTGCTTCCTGGGTTGCATGACACGCACAACACATTTCCAGGGTACAGGCTAATTCAAAATCAGTGGCTTGCCATCAGCTACCAGGAACGAGTTGATCATTTCTGCCAAGCAGGTCAGTTATGAACCTTAGCAGGCGAAGGCAGCGTGGACTGTGGAAGGAAGCCAGCACAGAGGCCAATGACAGGCTGGCAAAGTGGGGGCTGGTTTTCTATATTCCTGCTCTTTTGCTCCCTAGCTGGGCCTTTAAAATAAGCCAGAACTCCAGGGCTTAACTCCAGAAACTCTTCTCAGGGCCAAGGATCAGTTTTGAAACAAATGAACAGGTAGGAAAGAACAGAGTGCCTCTGGACATACACAAAGTGCCTTTTGCCTCCCGTTGTTAGCCAGAGGCCCACAAATGTGCTCACCCGGTTGGGATACAGCAGGAGTTCCCCACTCCCAATTCCCATTCATTGTTGGGCTACAGTTCCCATCCTCGCCAGCCACAATGACCTTTGGAGAGCATGAATAGACTTAATTGTCAAAAGTGTGGGGGCTGGCTGTGGGTCTGATTCGGGGCCCGTGGGCCTGAGGCTCGGGTCTCTTAAGTGCCCCGTAACCCCCCTGACAAGGACTGTGAGGAGGACCCTGTGGCATGTGGCCACTGTAGCAGATCTTCTGAGTGATGGGCAGAGGATACCCAGGGCATGGAAGGCTAGCTTGGCACAGAAGGTCTTCAGGGATCCAGACAGGCCCAGCTCCAATCAAGCAGGCCGCATGGATGTACATTAATTGCCAGCACCAGGTTCCAGGAGTCCTTGGCAAGCTTCCCTCCATGGGCTCTGTCCTGCCTGGGGTGGGCCTGGAGAGAAGTCCCTCTGCCACCAACACAGGAAGGCTCTGGGGTCTCGGAGGTGGTCTCAGGAGTCAGCAGTGGGCCCTTCGGAGCCCTTTTAATTGCTCTTTTGTTCACATGAGTTTGCAAAGTAGGTTCATGGAGGGAGTGGACAGAGAGACCCTTTTCTCCCTCCACTAGTACTTGTGAGCAGCACCCAGTAAAATGGTTTATTAGTCAGTTCAGGAGGAGGCAAAAGAGAGGATAGAGACAGAATTACCAAAAAAATTAGACATATTCATGGAGGAAAGGCCGCCTACCGGCAGATATTTCCCATGATTGCTGAGCGGAGCCCCCATGCTCAGAGGCAGTATACCTGCCCCCATGCTCAGAGGCAGTATACCTCTGAATACTATTGTGGGGGACCCATAATGGGGAGGGCGGTGGCCTTTATCCCTTGCTTGTAGGCTTGCCACAGGCATTTGGGGGGCTGCAAACAGGATGCTGGGCGAGATGGACTTCCATTCTGACCCGGCAGGGCTCTTCTTCTGTTCTTGTCTTGTCAGTTTCAATCCACTGGTGCTTACAGATACATGGCTGGCGTCGGCAGTTGTTACATTACAACCTTTGTGCATTGCAAGATCCTTGCATGGTGTTGCCAGAAGGGTTGCATGTTGTGCAAAAGCTAGCATGAAACCCTCTTTGACAATCACTATGTCTGACAAATGTAGATGCTAATGTATTTATTTTTTGCATTGCATGTATGCACACTAGGAAGTCCAGAGTGTACATTCAGCAACAGCCGTGTTATCGATGATAGTCTACAGGGGAGTTTCAAGCTAATCCCTCCATGGAAATGCCTGCTTGGATGGAATGTTGTAATGCAGGAGTTCTCAACGTTGGGTCCCCAGATGTTGTTGCACTAGAGCGCCCATCATCCCCTCAGTGGCCTTCTGGGGATGATGGGAGTTGTAGTTCAATAACATTTGAGGACCCAGGTGTGAGAAGCCCTGTTGTAATGTGTGTGAAGTGGGATAAATCATGTAAGGCGGAGGGGGGGGGCAATCCGAGGCTCCCCAGCTGTTGCTGGAATAGAACTCCCATCATCTGCAGTCACCTTGTGGCTGGGATGATTGAATTTGTAGTTGAACAGCAGGCAGAGAGCCTCTAATTGGCCATCCCTGTACAAAGCAGGAACACAGGAAGCTGCCATATATTTTCTCGGTTTACTTTTCATTGGTGTAGGAACATACAAACTTTTGAGTTACACAGAGCTCTTCTTCCGGTAGAAAAGAGAATGCAGCCGATGCTTAGCTCTGCACATGCACAACTCCATGACTCTCTGGATCAGCATGTGAGTTGCAGCAGGACAAGGCGCTATGCTTCATTTCCAAAACAAGAGGGGGCAGAGACCACATTTGTTTGAAAGTCCTGTTTTTCTTCACCCTAAATGTTCTAGCCATCCTAGAAGGAAGGGAAGGCTGCTCTGCACATACTCAGGGGGTCCTTTCGTTTTTATTTTGCTTCCTGTCTTCCAGGGGTGAAGCCACCTAATGACACAGCGGGAAATGACTTGCCTAGCAAGCACGAGGTTGCCGGTTCAAATCCCCGCTGGTACTATATCGGGCAGCAGCGATATAAGAAGATGCTGAAAGGCATCATCTCCTACTGTGCGGGAGGAGGCAATGGTCAACCCCTCCTGTATTCTACCAAAAGACAACCACAGGGCTCTGTGGGCGCCAGGAGTTGACACCGACTCCATGGCACACTTTACCTTTACTTCCAGGGGTGAAGCTGCAATAGGGCACCCAGGTCCAAGAGCACCCGTGCTTCCCTGCCTCCAGGGCCACCTCGCTCATTCCTGGGGCTGCCTTGCCCATCCCTTCTCTTCCGCCCCTCATCCCCAGCTGCCATTTGAGTGGCCCTCAGGGCCCGGGGCTGCTGAGGTCAGCTGAGCAGTGGGGGCAGGGCAGCCACTGTACTTCCCGGGGACTGCCGGGGGCCCGTGGCGGGAAGGTGAGTGGTTTTTTAAAGGGACTGTTTCCCACCCTCACTGGAGCAGCACTCGTGGGCCTCTTCAGGAGACATAAGGAGCGCCCCACTTTGGGGGGGAGGGATTCCCACTGCATGGACCTCATGATGGGAGGCAGCAGAGCCAGCCTAAGGGCTTTTGGTGCCCTCGGCAAAGTTTGACTTGGGTGCCCCCCAGTCGAGAAGTGCAGCCGCGCCCTGGCTTTAACATGAGCCCCCCAGGCTGCTCATTCGGGAAGCTGAGTGACTGGCTTGACGGTCCAGTGGGAGGGAGTTCCCAGTCTATTGTGGGGGCCAAACGCTAACCCTTCAGAGATGAAAAGATGCTGCTGTTAATTGGCAAATCCCGCCTGAGACCTTTTCTTTTTGGAATTGAATGCTAAGGCCGGCCGTTCTGGCTCAAGAGAGGGAGGGCCGCTTGTGAGACCAGCTGTTTCTTGGGGGCTGAGGTACAAGGAGCAAAGAAGACTGTGTGTTTTGCGGTACAGATTGTGCAGCAGGCCCTTTGGGGAGCAGGGGGTGCAGGATTACAAATGACATTTTTATACCTCTGTGCAGTACTTCAAGGTTGCTGTTGCAGAAAACACAAGAGGGAGAGGGAGAATAATGGGCAGTGCTACATCCTGGCACTGTCTATGTGCCCCCCAGAAATTGGTGCCCTAGGCAACTGCCTAGGTTTGCCTAGTGGACGGGCCAGCCCTGAGCTGCAGGCTAACTAGGGCACACGAGCCTATCACATGCTAAGTTGCACCCCTCTCCCTCCCTATTGGTTCCTGGTTTTGACTAGCATAGTGTTGTGCAGCCCTCTTGGAACCAAAGGAAACATAGGAAGCTGCCTTCTACCGAGTCAGACCTTTGGTCCGTCTAGCTCAGTATTGTCTACACAGGCTGGCAGCGGCTTCTCTGCAGTGACAGGCAGGAATCTCTCTCAGTCCTAGCTGGAGATACCAGGGAGGTCATCCTGGGCTACCTTGACCTCCAAAGGTTCATAGAATGTGCACACAGGCATAAGGAGGGCCTCTCTTCTCCTCCCCACCTTGGCCAGGCTGGAACCCCTTGCAGTGGGGCTGCCACTCCTGTCTGGACTTTGCATCACCATTTTGCGGCTTCTCGGGTTACTGCTGCGGCAAGGCCAGCTGTGAAGCCCTGACCGACTGGGCAGCTGCCTTGCGCACACAGGGGGTGCCCACCCAGCCTATCCGAAGCCCCGGGTGGCTCTTGGCTCCTCTTCTGATTGATGCTGGGCAGGGAGGCCCCCTCTGTCTCGGTGCAACCGGAAGGGCTCTTGCTGGGTTGGGGGGTGTTGTGTCTTAGAGCTCACTGGCAAAGGCCCGGGCCAAGCCCCAGCCGTGCCGGAGGTGAGGAGGTGCCTGGCTCCATCCCACGGTGGGACACGGAGCAGGCGGCCTGTGAGCCACTCTTCTCTCCTCCCCGCTGGCAGGACAGGAGCTCCCGGAGTCCCAGCTAGTTGGGATCAAGTTCCAAGTGACTCTTGCAAGCCAGCCTGGAGATTGTAATGACTGGGGGGGGGGGGGGGGGCGGATCTCCAGGAATCGCTTCGGTTGGAGTCAGCGCCCCCTGCTGGTGGAGAGGCCTTTCTCTTCCCCTGGAACTACTCCCTCCTTGATGGCCCAGTCTGTGCTCCTCCACATGTCCTTCTGCTCCCCATTCCCCACTTTCTGCCTTTTCAAAAACCAGGGAAGAGGAGGAGAGGAGAGTTGGCCTTGTGGTACAAAGCATGACTTGTCCCCATAACTAAGCAGGGTCTGCCCTGGTTGCATCTGAATGGGAGACTTGATGTGTGAGCACTGCAAGATATTCCCCTCAGGGGATGAAGCCACTCTGGGAAGAGCAGAAGAAGGTTTCAAGTTCCCTCCCTGGCAGCGTCTCCAAGAGAGGGCTGGGAGAGACTCCTGCCTGCAACCTTGGAGAAGCCGCTGCCAGTCTGTGAAGACAATACTGAGCTGGATAGACCAATGGTCTGACTCAATATATGGCCGCTTCCTATGTTCCTATGTTCCTCCCCCCGCTTGGTGAGGGGGCCACGGAGGTGTGGAGGCACAGTGGGCACCAAGTGTCCCCCCCCAAAAAACCCTTGTCTCTGCCAGGCTCCCTAGGAAGGTGTTTCCCATCCATCCAGACTCTTGGCATTGCCTGCACTGACTGGCAGCAGCTCTCCAAGGTTTCAGGTGGGGTCGTTCCCAGGCTTCCTTGGAGATGCTGCCAACAACCAGCACCTTCTGCATGTAAAGCAGATTTCCTAGCAATGAGCTCAGGCCTCAACTGGAGGCAGCCGCCTCACCGCAACTCCTCAGTGGGCTCTGGGCCTGATGCCGAAGAAGGTCCTGCCTTTAATCCCAGCTGCCTCTGCAGGCAGGGCGAGGAAAGACTGCTGCTTGGAGCCCTGGAGAGCTGCTGCTGCCAGCCAGTGCAGACAGCATTGAAGCAGAGGGACCGAGGCTGCGGCCGCTGTGGAAAAGGCCGAATCCATGCTAGGGATCGTCAGGAAGGGGACTGAAAATAAAATGACTAATATTATAATGCCCTTATACAAAACTATGCTGCGACCACACTGGCAGTACTCCGTACAATTCTGGTCACCACATGAAAAGAAGGACCTTGTAGAACTGGAAAAGGTGTGGAGAAAGTGGATAGAGGGAAATTCTTCTCCCTCTCCCATCACACTAGAACCAGGGGTCATCCCATGAAATGGATTGCCAGGAAATCTAGGACCAACAAACGGAAGTACTTTTTCATACAACGCATCATCAACTTGTGGAATTCTCTGCCACAAGATGTGGTGACAGCCAACAACCTGGATGGCTTTAAGAGGGGTTTGGATAACTTCATGGAGGAGAAGTCTATCATTGGCTACTAGTCGGAGGGCTAAAGGCCACCTCCAGTCTCCAAGGCAGGATGCCTCTGAGTCCCAGTTGCAGGGGAGTAACAGCAGGAGAGAGGAATGCCCTCAACTCCTGCCTGTGGCTTCCAGCAGCATCTGGTGGTGGGCCACTGTGGGAGACAGGATGCTGGACTAGATGGGCCTTGGGCTTGATCCAGCAGGGCTGTTCTTATATAAGGGTCGGACTGTTCATGTGTTTCCTGGAGTCTTTGATGTAACAACACAGAAGACTCCAGGGTATGCTTGTGCCGGTCCTGAGTAAGCCACTCTAGTACTACGTCAAAGTGTTAGCTGCCTGCGAAATGGTAAATATTTTGTGATTACTTACAAAAGAGGCAAGAAGTATTTGCACCAATAAGTGAGCCTTTAGCATTTGTGACCTTAAAGGTAAAGTGTGCCGTCAAGTCAATTTCGACTCCTGGCACCCACAGAGCCCTGTGGTTGCTTTTGGTAGAATACAGGAGGCGTTTCCCATTGCCTCCTCCCACACAGTAGGAGATGATGCCTTTCAGCACCTTCCTATATCGCTGCTGCCCAATATAGTACAAGCAGTGATTTGAACTGGCAACCTTCTGCTGGTCAGTCAAGTATTTCCCTGCTGCGCCAGTAAGGACTTTGTGACCTTAGCGAGGGGCATTTTCTGCCCCAGCTCCCTCCTGCTTGCTGCACTGTAACCTGAAACCTCTGCACACTCGTCTTGCAGTGGAAGCTCTTCTGTTTGAAGATTTCAGGTTTTGTCTCTCTCTGGAGCACAGAGCTCCTTCTGCAGTGAGAGGCAGCCCTTGCGAGGGGGCCGCTGGAACAAGCCCAAGTAACGCCACGGCTGAGTAGCATGGGAGCTTCAGGGTGCTTCCATGCATGACACGGATTTCCTATCCAATAAGACCCGAAGAACAGTAGCCCCCTTAAGTGGTGCAGTGGGGAAATGCGTGACTAACAAGCAGAAGGTTGCCGGTTCGAATCCCCGCTGCTACTATATCAGGGAGCAGCGATAGAGGAAGGTGCTGAAAGGCATCTCACACATCTGCGTGGGAGGAGGCAATGGTCAACCCCTCCTGTATTCTACCAAAGACAACTACAGGGCTCTGTGGTCGCCAGGAGTTGACACCAACTCGAGGGCACAACTTTACCTTTAAGACCCTAAGAATAGGCCTGCTCCCTAAAGCTCATGAAGGCAAGAGCCTCACCTATGGTTTGTTGCCAGCATCTGGCACTCAGAGGTAGACTGCCTCTGTATTTGGAAGTTTGATGTAGTTCTTTGACTTAGCTATTGGTTCTTTGCATTTCCCCCCGTCTGCAATTCATTATTAGTATTAGTATTAGTATTAGTATTAGTATTAGTATTAGTATTAGTATTGCACCCAAGAGCCACCTAATGGTGCAGCGGGGAAGCAACTTGCCTAGGGAGCAAGAGGCTATCAGTTCGAATCCCCGCTGGTATGTTTCCCAGACTATGGGAAACTCCTATATCGGGCAGCAGTGATATAGGAAGATGCTGAAAGGCATCATCTCATACAGTGTGGGAGGAGGCAATGGTAAGCCCCTCTTGTATTCTATCAAGAAAACCGCAGGGCTCTGTGGGGGCCAGGAGTCGACACCGACTCAAAGGCACAACCTTCTTTTTATTGCACCCAAGAGGCTCAGAATCTGAAAACTGGCACTAGGGGAAACACAGAGGGAGGAAAGAAATGGAGCCAGGGATAAGCAAGCTGGGGTTATTTCATTTATACATACAACTAGGCGGCCTAGTTGCAGCAGAGGATGGAGACTTGGGGATGCAGCCAAAGGCTTCAAGATTAGCTTGCACTTCCATTCATCTGAAATGAAATTTCGGACACATGTCAGAATTCAGACTTGACATCCACATTCTAAATCCAGTTCTATGGCTGCATTCGAAATTTGACTTTGAGGGGATCTTTTCAAAGACACAAACCTTAGTTGATAGATTTTAAGACAATCATGCTCATTACTTTTGTGCTTAAAATCCTTGAGTATAATTGGCTCCATGAAAAATAAGAGAGTATAAATACGAACCCTTTCAAGGACATTCAATCTAGGAGAATATATTGCAGAACTTGGACACTTTTTTCCAAGCTCATTTCCACTTCCAATCCTGCATTACCAACAACAGCAATAATCACATATATTGTCTAGTGATTCAGAGTCTTCAGAGCTCTTCACATTACTTTATTGCAGTCCCTACATCGGCCCTGTAAGGTAGGCCAGTATTATCAGGAAAAGTAGCAAAACTCCAACTCGTGCAGGAGACTAGCTTATCAATCCTGCAGCTGCTTCATTGGTTATCAGTTCACTTCCTGGCTAGATTCAAGGTGCTGTCTTGACTTTAAAGCTCTACATGGCTTGGGGCCAGGATACCTGTCGGACCGCATTCACCCATAGGAACCTGCCAGGGCCCTCTGCTCATTGTCTCAGGCCCTGCTCATGGATCCAGTTGGCAGGGACTAGAGACAGGGCCTTTTTTGTTGTGGCCCCTCAGCTTTGGAATGCCCTCCATGAAAGCCTTCCTGGCTTTGCCATGCTCCCTCCCTCAGTGTTTTAAAAATACAACTAAAACACATCTTTTAAAAGAGGCCTTTTTAATGCCCCTTCTGTGGTTATATCTGGTAGATTCTTTAGTTTTTAGTTTTTATAATTCTCAGTTTTTAGCTTTAAATTTTTTTAATTTGAAATTTAATACGGATTGTGGTTTTTAACCCGATTTTTAACTTCTTTGCTTACTTTGGTTAATTGTATTGCTTTTATTGTATATTGTATTCCTATTTTATTGTTGTGAGTCACCCTGGGCAGTAGTGTATTGCAGGGATGGGGTATAAAGATTCGGGTGTCTGGGGCGTGCAAAATCTAAACAGCACCTCACACACACTCTTAACGGGAGAGGAGTGCTCTTGCAGAGGCTCATTTCCCTGAGGGCTGTGCAGGAGAGCCTCTCCGTGGATTGTGCCCAAGGGTCAGATGGTGTGCCTGCCTCCCACTCTGCTGCCCTCAAGGCTGCCCCTGACCCACCACACGAGGCACCAGCCTCACCTCCGCTCATGTGGGATCCTGACCGACACAGCAGCATCACTTCCCACTTGCAGCTTTTCCAGAGCCCTTTATCCTGGCAGATGGGTAAAGTGAAGCACAGGGTCTGTGGAACCCTCTGCCACGTGATGATGGCCACTAGCTTAGATGGCTTTAAAAGGGGCTGAAGACAGATTCCTGGAGGACAGAGGTCTATCAATGGCTGCTAGTTTGGTGGCTATAGGCCACCGCCAGCCTCAGAGGCAAGATGTCTCTGAATGCCAGTTGCAGGGGGCATGCCCTTGCCTCTTGCCTGTGGGCTTCCCAGTGTCATCTGGTGGGCCACTGTGTGAAACAGGATGCTGGACTAGATGAGTCTTGGGCAGGCCTGATTCTTATGTAGGCTGGCTTTGGGTGCTGAGTCATACTTGTCAAAGCAAATATATTCAATATGTCCACTCTGGTGTGTCCACTAGTAATGGTGTCCACAGTGGCCAGGGAATGATGGGAGTTGTAGTCCAACAGTATCCAGGGACCCACGTTTGAGAACCCCCGCTGCATAGTATGAAGCAGGCACGATCCCGGATGGCACGACGAATGGGCCTGATTTGGGCCCATTGAATATCCCTACATGCTTAGGGACACCATTTTGCACTCAGCACTTTACAGCAGGCAGGCACCACTTTGGCCCCCCAGCTGCTGTTGGACTACAACTCCCATCATCCCCAGCCACAGCGGCCAATATTCAGGGATGATGGGAGTTGTAGCCCAACAACCGCTGGAGGGCCGAAGTTGAGCAGCCCTGCTTGAAAACACTTGTGATTGCAAACCCCGGAAGATGCGTGGCAAAGAGGCATGGAGGGAGCAGAGACAGCAGCCACCAGAGCCCTGCTTTGGCTGCCCTGGAGGATTTTGCACTCGGCACTCTGTGCGTGACAGAAAGATGCTTAGTATGGGCAACATCCATGCCCCTTCAGCACCGGTGCGCCTGCTTCTGAGAACAAATGAGAGCAGCCACAACTTAGCCACCGTGCTTGTGGCGCAGGGCGCTCTGAGATGCGGGAGCGGGGAGTCATGGTGGGCGCATGGCGCGGTGGAGGGAAAGACGCCGCCCCCACTTGTCTGCCGGGGAAGGCAGAGGGGCTCCTGCCTTCCCCATAGACCTGCCCAGCGGCAGCGTGAGATTGTGAGGGCGACCTCAGGGAGGCATGGCTAGTGTGGGGAAGAGGGGGCTGGGCAACCCCTCCCAATTCTCACCAGCCGCAGCCGGTGCTTTGTTCAAATGCTCACCCAAGCAGAGAAAGGAGCTCCCAGCAAGCGCTGGGACTGGCTGGGGAGGGTTGGGAGGGGGGCAGAGCAGCCTCTCTCCGTGCTGCTGGCTGGAAGCAGGAGGGCAGTTCTCCCCGCACCCCCTGCAGCCGCCCCTGATCCTGACGGATGCTGCACTTGTACCAGAACCACGGTGCCGGTGCCGGCGATGTACAACAAAGCAAAATCAAGAAGGGCAAAGAATGGTCAGCATCCCGACCAGCGCGGCACTGCTGCAAGACGAAGGAGGCTCCGGGGGATTTTCGGAATTGCACCCTTGCACGAAAATTCCCTGCAAAATATATGAGGTGCGCTACGGGTTGCGCACCTTGTGAAAGCCCTCACGGGAACACAGGGAGCTGCCTTGTGCCGAGTCAAACCCTTGGCCCATCTAGCTCAGGATTGCCTGCACAGACTGGCAGCAGCTTCTCCCAGGTGGCAGCAGGCAGGAGTCTCTCTCGGCCCTATCTTGGAGATGCTGCCAGGGAGGGAACTTGGGACCTTCTGCATGCAAGCAGGCAGGGGCTCTTCCCAGAGCAGCCCCTTCCCCTTAGGGGAGTATCTTACAGTGCTCACACGTGTAGTCTCCCATTCAAATGGAAACCAGGTTGGACCCTGCTTAGCCAAGGAGACCGTTCATGCTTGCTCCCGCAAGGCCAGCTTTCCTCCCTGTTGCATTAGCCACTGGCACCCCGTCTGGAGCTGTGTTCCAGGCAAGCGTTGCCCGAGTGCCAATGTGTTTGTGCTTGCACAACAAGGTGTGCAACCTGTCACCCACCCCATATGCTTTGCAGGGGACTTTTGCACAAGAGCGCAAGGGTGCCGTTCTGAAAATCCCCATGATTTAGTGCAGCTACACAAGCTTCTTTCGCAGCCTTAGGAGCTTGTGGGCCATTGTTTCCTCTTCTCGATTTTGTTTGGTTGCACATAGTTGGCGCCCCACGGTCAGAAGGAGCTTTAATCCCCCCCTTGCCCGGTCCCTGGACCACAGTCCCACCCCAAATCACCGTTCACAGCAGGGCTTCTGTTCTCAGGGCCCGGGCCTCTAGGCATGTGCTTTGCTCTGGCTTTGAGTGCGGCAAACAAACCTTGGCATGTCTCCTCAGAAGTAAGTCCACGGACCTCACTGGGGCTAGCTGCCTCCGTGGCCAGTGTGTGCTTAGAATCCCAGCCATCGTGTTCTGGGTCAGTGGGAGAAGGCCTGCTGGTCCACGCCAGCTCCCCGTTTCAAGTCCCAACAAATCCTCTTGAAAATTGCCCAGTAGCTGGGAAAAGCCTCCTCGGCCAGCCTGCCGAGGCAGTGACGGTGCCAACGGCATAGAGCGAACCTGTCCTTGCGGAGCATAGCAAGGCTGTCGTGGGCTCGGCAACCACAAGTGGAGATGGGAGCCGGCGGCACCTCCACTGTCTTCTTCAGAGGCATATGTGGGGCAGCAAAGAGCGAGCTGCTGCCCAGCCAAGCAGGGCCCCCCCTCCCTCAGGGGCCCGGGGTCACGGTCCCCCTCGCTCAATTGTAGCGGCATCCCTCTGTGATGGTCAGAAACCGAAACATGCGGTGCAGGGGGGGAATTGCAGTTGTTAGCTGCAGGAGCCAGGCCGCTGCCAGTTAGATCTGGGGCTGCTGTGCTGGCCATGATGGGCCCCTAACGGCAGCCCCTCCACCCCCCACATGACGGCAGCCTCCCTGATGGAGCAGCCAGGGGTAGACTGCTCTCTTCCCGCCACTCTGTTGGCCACCGTGCATGCGCAGAAGACAGCTGAGCAGCAGAGACAGGGCAAAGGCCATTGTGGCTGGGGATGATGGGCATTGTAGTCCAACAAGTGGGGACCCAGCCTCCTCCATCAGGGAGGTTGCTGTTGCTGATGCCTGCGTGACAGGAAAGAAGAGGCACTGCGTGGCCGCCGCCAGATTGCGGCGGGGGGAGCGGGTGGCCCAAACATGGGCTGCCTGTGCCCTCCCTACGCCACTGGGTACCTGCTGAGCCACAGTAGTTATTCTGCATTAGTCGGACGTCATATGGAGTACTGAGTCCAGTTCCGTCTGCCACGCTTCTAAAAGAAGGGTGTAGACAAATTGGGACGGACTTGAGGGGAGGTAGCCAAAATGGCCAGGGGTCTGGAAAACAAGCCCTTGGAGGCGGAATGGCCAACGTATGTTTAGCTTGGAGTACAGAAGACTGAGGGTGGAGTGTGTGTGGACATGATGGCACTCTTCAAACACCGGAAGGGCTGTCACAGGCCCTTCAGGGCAGGCCCTTGTTTTAGGATCCCCGGGAGCACACAACTCGATCTAGTGGACTTCAGGCACAGGAGGGTAGATTTCGGCTGAAAATGAGGAGAAGCTTCTTCATGGTGAGAGCAGCAGTTCAAATGACCTAGGAAGGGGACTTTCCTGCTGGAGGTCTTGAAGAAGAGGCTGGGCAGGACAGGGATGCCCTAGTGCTGGGTTTCCTGCATCGAGTAGGGGGTTGGGCTAGATGGCCTCAGAGGACCCTCCAAATTGTGATTCTAGTTCCATTGTCCAGAAACCGATTACTTGGGATGAAGTGGGTGGAAAGCCCACAACTTTGCTGTTCATGAAGGAAGATCTGGACACAAGGGAATGTTTGCTGTACCTAAATTTTTACTTGGGGGTCTGAATGTGAGCTTTTGACTTGGAAAGCTGTAGGAGGGGAAGATTAATCTCGCCCTCCGCAGGGGAGTCGGCGGCCACTTCTGACCCCACCAGTTTCCGATTATTCCCCGGCTGGTGATGACCTCTGCTCTGGCCCCTTGTCTCCTGTGAGGCCGTAAGCAAGGCAGGAGCCGGGAGGGGATGGGGAATGGCCAGGTTCCAACTCTCAGGGCCCCCTGGAATGCTAAAACGACCCCTCTTTTCAGTCCGCAGGATCGGCATGCCTCCCCTCCAACACTTCACCGGTGAAGACAGGGGCGTGCCCTCTGTTCTTGCACACCAAGAATCACTTCCCAGCCACACACACCCCATATTGCTGAAGGCTCTACTCCCGGGGTGGGCAACATGAGACTCTCCAGCAGGGGCTGGACTGCAACTCCCATCACCCCCCACTGCAACATACTGCCGCGAGGAGGGATGAGGGGAGTTGTAGTCCAGCAACTGCAGAGCCCCGCTCTTCTTCATCCCTGCCGCATGCCTGCACCTTGCAAACAGCCTCTCCGACAGCTAGCCAGGTATCATCACGAGCAAAAAGCAGGTCGGAGAAGTGAGTTTTGGTCGTGGGCTTGAAAAAACCTGAAGAGGAGGGCATCGTACGGGAGGTGGGAGCTGGGTCGGGGGGCTTTCCCTCCGACCTTGTTTAAAGGCTGGGTATGAGAGCCGGATGAGAGGGGCTGGCCGACCCACACAGTCCCTTCCCCCTCCGCCTGCCTAGGTTTTGCAAGCACACGGCCCCAAACCAGCAGCACGCCCAGCTCCCAAAGCCGAGTCGGCTGCTCCCCCGGCCCACTTTCCGCTTGGGAGAACTGGCCCGCTCCGTCGCAAGCCAAGCAAGCCTTTGCTCTTTGGGTCAAAAATACACTAGGAAAACCATCACAAGTCTACAGTCGAATTACCAGCAGACCGTATGACAAGATAGGATCAGTATTAACTATGGGTAAGATTTTGAATTCATTGGAGGCAGTGGCTAATCGCTGCTTTAGGCATGACTTTCTAGGGAAATGGCTTGTGGTTCTCATGCGGTTGACTCGGCGAATTGGAAACAGAAAGGGCAATGGCTCTGATCCAGGGGTTCTCAAACTTGTGTCCCCAGATGTTGCTGGACTACAATTCCCATCATCACCAGCTGCAAAGGCCATTGTGGCTGGGGGTGATGGGCATTGTAGTCCAACAAGGAGGACCCAAGATTGAGAACCCTTGCCCTAAACAGACATTATAGTCACTGTGGGCTTGTATCCCAGTACAGCCTCAGTGGAAGTGTGCCTATGCCAACGTGCTTGGTAGCGCTGCCCCTGTTATCCCCAGGTACAGGATATTCCTGACATGACAGATTTTGTACTCAGGAAGAGAATCTCCCCATGATTACAAAGACTGGTGCCTTGGTGGAGGCGAATGAGTTCATCTTGTAGAGGCTGTACCTATGTCTCCACACTTACCATAGTGTCTTCTTGGCCATCCCATGGTCCCTGGGAATACAGCTTGAAAATCACTGGACTTGGTGGTGGTAAAGCGCCTATGCCAACGCCGTGGCAATGGGAATGAGCCCCTTTTGTTGCAAGGCACCATGTCCCTCTCTTTCTCTCCCTTCCTTTATAGGGTAGCCGGCGGGACCTTGGCGGGAGCAAGTGCTTGAAGGTGAGAGGGATGAGCCACCTGAAGGTACTGCGGAGATGAGCCGGAATTCAGATGGCCGCCTGTCCGAGAAGCCGGGCTGAGGAGGGCTTCAGACCTTGGACAACTGAGTTAGATGTTCCAGACTGGGGCAGGGGGGTGGGGGTCATGGAAACCAGGAGTGCCTGGTGCTTACGGGTAGAAAAACCCAACGGGAAGGGAATCCCCACTTTGTGAAGAGACAGGATGGGGTGGGGGCTGCTCCTTGAAGCGGACTATGGGGCAACAAAGGAGAGAACATGGCCCTTCCCTGGACCCCTCTGCTCAACCTCCAGGACACCCCCGGCTCCATGAGGGGAGCGGGCTTGAGAACGAAGTGAGACAGGGGGTGTCTGGGGTGCCAGTGGTGGGGACCTCTGCGCAACCTACTTTCCAGAGGACAATGTTGAAACAGAGCTTTATCAAGAGGGAGCTTATTGCTGGTCTGTATGATCACTGATGTAATTATTATTGTTTCCTTATTCAGCAGGCTTGAAAATAAAGGTATTTTTCTCATCCCTGGGTGAGACTCTGTTTCCCTCTTCCCCAGGCCTCGCTTATTCTCAAAATATATCTCTTGCCCAACTGCTGAGAGTGCAGAGCATGAGCTGTCCCCATATGACAATAGGGGTGGGGACACAGACAAATGTGTCTGTGGTGTCAGCATACCCCACTTGGAACTTCTGTTCCACAGTTCTATTCCACCTTTCCTCCAAGGAGTTTAGAGCAGCATACATCTTCTCCTCCGCTCAGTTTTATCCTCACAACAGTCCTGTGCTTAGTCTAAGAAGCCATCACTGGCCTAAAGTGAGCTTCATGACTGTCGGGCTGTAAACCTGGGTTTCCCTAGTTCTGAGGCGTTTCCAGGCTTTTTAGCGGTTCTGCACAACTTTCTAACTCTTGTCTAGGCTTGCAATGGCTTGCATGCGCTCTTGTAGCACGACTGGACTCTCTGGTCACTCGTTGATCATGGACTTTGTGCAGTTTCCACAGTGCCACCTGCTGGTCAGCGCTTGAATCCTGACAAGAACCCATCCCTTTTCATTACTGCTTGAAAGGAGTAACGGGAAAGGACAGATTTGCAATGGCGCTGTGAAAATCAAATGAAAACCATGCTCAGCCGGTAGCCGGAAAGTAAAATCATGCTACATAGGAGCACAGGAGCCCGTACAAGCCTATGCAAGGGTCTGGACAGAGGTTAAGATAGCATTAAAAACTTATGCAGAAGCCTTAAAAAGCCCACACTTTATTGCCAACTGGGAAAAGCCCCTGGCCCAACACACTGACCACTACATCACACTCCCTCTCAGCTGGAACCGCTAGTCATGCAACTGACAAATCTTCCCTGCTCTGAAGTTGTGAAGTTCAGGCTTTTAAAATTTCGAAGTGTCTAAAAGCTACCAGGGACAGCCCAAGGACTCTGGAGCCCTGAGGAGGGGAGCCAAATGCCCCTTCCAAATTGCCTCTCTCCTTGCTGCCTCACATCCGCCCACTGCTCACCACTACTGCATTGGCTCAGTAGCAGCAAAAACAGAAAAGAAGAGTTAGATAGAGCAGCAGAGGGAGGAGAGGAGAATGGTGGGCTAGAGTGTCTTCCCGCCTCTTTCACTTCCTCCTCTGCTCTGTCGCCCCCTAATAATATTCATTCATTCATTCATTCATTCAAATCCGACACATCTTGGAGGAGCAGTCCTTTGTGCTGTCACTGAGCCAGGCAGCAGTGGTGGATACAGAGGAACATAGGAAGCGGCCATATACTGAGTCCGACCCTTGGTCCATCTAGCTCAGTATTGTCTTCACAGACGGGCAGCAGCTTCTCCAGGGTTTCAGGCAGGAATCTCTCTCAGCCCTGTCTTGGAAATGCTGTCAAGGAGGGAACGGAGAAGCGTTTACTCTTCCCAGAGGGGCCCCATCCCCTAAGGGAAATATCTGACAGTGCTCACATGTATAGTCTCCCATTCAAATGCAAACCAGGGTGGAGCCTGCTTAGCAAAGGAGACAGTTCATGCTTGCTACCACAAGACCAGCTCTCCTCAGGTAGTGAAGGCAGGTGAGGGGGGCTGCAGTGGGCAGGTGAGGCAACGAGTGAGGAGATCAGCACCTGCCACCTCCCCTTCCTCTTGATGATATGTTGCCTGAAGCAAACGCCTCAGCTTGCCTCATTATGAGGCCAGCTCTGAATGCAGCAAGTTCCATAACTAGGAAGTATTTTCTCCCAACTAGAGCTTAGGGTCACCCAACAAAACTTATTGGTTGTGCTTCCAGGACAAAGAGAACTACTTCTTCACACAACTTGTCATTAACGTATGGAACTCCCTGCCACAAGATGTAACACAGATACCCACGCTGATGTCTTTGAACGGGATCAGACAGATTCACAGGGGACGAGGAGAGGTCTATTGGTGGTTCTTCACTAGGAAACTTCAATGGGACCTCCTGATTCAGAGGAAGGAGGCTGCGCATTAGCAGATGCTGGGGACAAGCAACAGGCACGCTTACCTTCACACCCTGCTTATGCACTGCCTGATGATATCTAGCCGGCCACTGTTGGAAACAGGATGCTAGATTAAATGGACCTTTTGCCTGAACCAGTAGGGCAGCCCTGACATTCTGCTAATTTGACTCTGTTTAGAAATATACATTTGAAAATATTTTGCAAGAGATTTGAACTAGGAGAATTTGCTTGAGAGTTACACACACACACACACCCTCACCGCCCCACAGAAGTAGTTCTCTTGTTGTCCTCTTGCACTTCTTGTAGAACACCCTGCCATGGGTCTCGTGGGCCAGCGTGTCCTGGAGCCACTGCCCTCCAGAGGAACTGCCTGGGGGCCACATAGCAGAACCCTCATATTCCACTGTAGTTAATGTTGCTGGTTGGAACCCAATGTTCAAAAAGCAAGAGCAGGAAATAAAACCCCACGGCTAGGCCTTTGCAACATCTAATCCTTGGAGCAATCAACTGATGTGTGCAGGGAACACCAAGAAGAGCAGCCAGCCTCGATCCGCCGGCTGCATTCTTCCCTGGATTAGTGTGCGGTGACCCAGCATTTGCAGCTTGCAATGTGGGAAGGAGCCCGCCTGATTAGCCGCCTGGGAAAGGTGCAGGGAGGTGAGGGTAACTCAGTGGCCCTGCATGACTCAGAGGCTGTCAAGCCCAGCTGTGGAGCCAGGAAGCTTGGGATTCATTTCCTAATAAACAGGCACCATTCCCTTTTATAGGCTGGAGGCTTCCAGAGAACCCAGCTAAGGGAATCTTCCCTCCCAGGCCTCCTAAATAGATCTCCGCCAGAGAAGCCGAGGAGGCAGCCTCCGGAGGATAGGATGGCCAGGCATTTATTTGCAGGGGCCCTGAGGACTGACCAGGGCACTTCCCTGACGTTTCCCAGGCATTTCTCTTCAGGTCTCAGTTTCTCCGTGGAGGAGCCCCGGCCATCCCTCTTGAAGGTCCCTTTGGAGAAATGGCTGCACCTCCCGCATTGATCCTGCCACAACAGTGCCAGGGCTTCTACTTTGCATGGAGCACCCAAGAAATGCAGACAATACAAGAGAATCCATCATGTCAAACTAGACATTTAGCCGGTTCCCACTGGCAAGAAGTGGGCCAGAGAAGCATCCTACCCAGCTCTGGAATTTCCTGTTTTTCAGCTGTGTGCTTGTCAAAACCGAGGAGGAGGGGGAGTGATCATGGGGAAGGTGGGAGCTGGGTTGGAGGGCATCACCCTAACCAGCACTTGTGTATTCTGGAGAGTACTGAAAGCCGCTGAGAGATCGCAAAGGACCAGCAGAGTCACACTCTGTCAGTTCCCTGTTGAAGGTCATCTCTCAGACTGGCCAAGGTCGTCTCAACCCCAGACTGCCCTAAAGCCAGTTTGAAATGGGTCTAGATAATGAGTTTCCTCCAAGACCACTTGGAGCTAGTCAGCCACCGCCTTCTCAATCATCTTATCCAACCATCTTTCCTCAATCATCTTACCCAAGGTTGGGGAATGGCCTATAATTGTCCATCACCCGCAGATAGAGAGTAGCTTCTTAAGAAGGGGTCTAACTGCCATCTCCTTCAAACAAGGTGGCATCCTGCCCTTCCGCAATGAGGTATTAATAACAACTAGGTTGTTGGAGCCTAGTAGATAGCATTAACACCTCACTGAAGAGGGCAGGATGCCACCTTGTTTGAAGGAGGCTGGCAGTGGTTAGAACCTTTCTCAAGAAGCTCATTCTAAATTCCCTGGTGATGGCTAATTATAGGCAGTCTCCAACCTCCCTCAGAAGGAACAGGTGTACATAGTCGGGGCGTACCTTTGACCCAGGCTGCTTCTGAGGCAGTGGCCAGGGGTGCTTTTTATCTTCTTAGGCTGATACACCAGCTATGGCCATTTTTGGAGGAGAACGGCCTGAAAACAGGGGTACATCTGCTGGTCACCTCCAGACGTGACTCCTGCAATGTGCTCCGTGTGGGGCTGCCTTTGTGTGCAGTCCGGAAACTGAGGCTGGTGCAAAATGCGGCAGCCAGGTTGGTCTCTGGGACAACCCGAAGAGACCACATTACTCCTATCTTAAAAGCCTTGCGCTGGCTGTCCATACGTTTCTGGGCAAAACATAAAGTGCCAGTGACTACCAATAAAGCCCTCAATGGACAGGGCCAAGGCAGGCGCGGAGGGAGCCAAGCAGTGGCCCGGGTTCTGCCACTGCGGCCCCCCCCAGCCACACCCCCTGCATCCGACATATGACACAGGGTGTGTTTAGCTATGCCCCCTGCATCAGATGTCAGATGCAGGGTGTGGGGCTTCGCTCCCAAATGGGGCCGCGCAGTCCCATTTGGGAGCGAAATCAGCCAGTGCTGCCTTTGCAGCATGGCCCAGAGCAGCTCCCCCTGCTTTTATAAGGCAAGCAGACTTGCTCTGGCTGTGATGTGAATGCAGTGCTGTCTGGTTTTGCTTGCAAAAGGGGCTGCACACGGCCCCATTTGGGAGTGAGATCACGCCCCCACGTCTGATGTCAGACACGGGGTGTGTGTCTGGGGCTGCAGCCTCTGATTGGTGGCGGCCTGGGTTCTTTGAACCTATTTGCCCAATGGTGGCTCTGCCCCTGGGCCCAGGGTATTTAAGAGAGCATCTTCTCCTTCAGGATCCCTCGCCACTTATTAAGAAGTTCAGGAGAGGTCTGCGTGTGGCTTCCCCCAACTCATCTGGTGGCGACACTGAAGGTCAGGCCTTCTCCATAGCTGCCCCGAGGCTCTGGGATGAACTCCCTGTTGTTGTATGGGCTCCCCCATCTCTGGTAGCCTTTAAAAGAGCACTCAAGACTCACTTATTGTATCATGCCTTCACTCAGCTGAAAGTTGGTTTTTATGGTTATTGTTACTGCTGCTTAATTGGTTGTTTTTAACTGTTTTAATGGGTTTTTAAATTTAACTTTTAATGTTGGTTTTAGTTCTGGTTTTATTGTTTATTTGTAAACCATCATGAGGCATTTATATGAGGCAGTATGTACATGTCATTCATTCATTCATTCATTCATTCACGTAAGAGAGCAATCACTTTAAAATGCGCCCCTTTGCTCAATTAGCAGGGGATAGCTGAGATGAACTCAGGAAGAAGCCTCTATGGTTTGTCCTAGTTTTTGTCTTATTATGGTACTGAAGCTGCAAATGAGGGAGAGAACAGTTGCAAACAGTCTGCCAAATGTGGAGAAGGTAAGCAGAGTCGTTTTGTGGACAAATTCACCTCTGTTGGAAACTCGCTCCCCTTCCATGACAAAAAATGTTCATGGGTGAAAACTGGCCACAGCCCTAAACACTCATATGTTCTTCTTCGTTCCCTATTATAGTAACGAAGGGAACCAATATAGTGTTACGTGCACTCCCCGCTTCCCCAAGCGGGGAGATGTGCCAAGGGTGTAGCGCTACTTGGATTCCGGCTTCCGCTGGAGGAGAGATCATTGGAGGTGGATGGTGTCTTTGTAACCAGAATGTGTCTTGGTTTTATTTACAAATAGGCAGGTTGAGTATAAGATGGAGTTATGGTTGCCACCAGCTTGTTGGGTAGCGACCCGGGACTGGGATTTCTCTGTGGCTGTCCCGGGGCTTTGGAATATGCTCCCTGCTGAAATAAGAGCACCTCCTTCTCTGTTTGTTTTCAGGAAGACCCTCAAGACTCTCATGTTCTCGCAAGCTTTTAATTAGAATTAATTTTAATAATTTTTTTAATAATTGTTTTATGCTACTCTTTTTATTTCTGTTTTATGCTACTGTTTTAATTGTTTCATGTATTTTAATCTGTGCTGATTTTTAAACATTGTTTTAAATTTTGTACACTGTCTAGAGATGTATATATCAGGTGGTTTAAAAATTAGATAGATAGATAGATAGATAGATAGATAGATAGATAGATAGATAGATAGCATCAGCGCTTCAGAGACAGAAGACCTGGATCCTGAGGTGCTCCTGACCTCTGCTCAGCTTTTGTCTCTCCAAAACGCCTTCTGCTCAGGGCCAGTGCTACCATTAAGCCAACTAGGCAGCCGCCTAGGGCGCAGACCTTAGAGGAGCACAGAGTATATAGTGTCAATGTGTTTGCCTAGGGTGCAAAATAGTCTGGCACCAGCCCTGCTTCTGCTGTTTCTCTCTGTCCCACTCAGAAGCTGCCTGTCTGTCATAAGAACATAAGAACAGCCCTGCTGAATCAGGTCCAAGGCCCATCTAATCCAGCAACACAGTGGCCCACCAGATGCTGCTGGAAGCCTACAGGCAGGAGTTGAAGGCATGCCCTCCCTCCTGCTGTTACTCCCCTGCAACTGGTATTCAGCAGCATCATGCCTTTGAGGCTGGAGGTGGCCTATAGCCACCAGACTAGTAGCCATTGATAGACCTCTCCTCCATGAAGTTATCCAAACCCCTCTTAAAGCCATCCAGGTTGTTGGCTGTCACCACATCTCGTGGCAGAGAATTCCACAAGTTGATTATGTGTTGAGTGAAAAAGTACTTCCGTTTGTTGATCCTAGATTTCCTGGCAGTCAATTTCATGGGATGACCCCTGGTTCTAGCGTTATGTCCAAAGCTGTTTGCTGTGTACTTTCCTCATCCACACAGCAGCCCATCCCAACTGGGCAGGAGGCCTCTACCTTAGGTCCCCAGATGTTCTTGGACTACAGCTCCCACCATCTCCAGCTGCAAAGGTCAATTGTGAGTGGGGGTGATGGAAGCTATAGTCCAACAACATCTGGAGACCCAATACTGAGAACCCCACAATAGGGGTAGGTGGTGACACTCCACCTTACGGCTGCTACTACTACAACAAATATTTATATGCTGCTGTTCAGCAAAAGTTTTCAAAGTGGTTCATTTAGAAAAATAAATCATGATTAAATAATATGGTTCCCTGTCCAAAAAGGGTGCTCTGGGCACTTTCCAGATTAACCCTTACCACAGTGTCACTACAGATCTGCAAAGTGTGGTTCCGTACTTCCTGTGTTGTGACACCGCAGTCCCTGCTCTGACAGCAAAGTGCCATTCACATTTCCGATGCCTTCTTTTGGGTTTTATTGCCACGTTAACAGTCTTATAACTTCGCAAATAAATAGCTATATTTCCCCATTGTGGAGTTTTCGCAAGACTGCTCCCCCCACTGGTGGCTTTGCACAACAGCCTTTATTTATGGTTTCAATGTGCTCTGCCCAGCGCCGAAGCATTTTACAGCTGTTGAGCAGGTAATCTGGAAAGCACCCAGGCTAAGAGAGGCAGCGGCAACAGCCACTGGAGGGATGCTATGCTGGGGTTGGATTGGGACAGTTGCTCTCCTCTTCCTATAGAAAAGAATCGCCACTTGAAAAAGTGCCTCTTTGCTCATTTAGCAGGGCTAACCGGCTGCTAACTGACTTTCCCCCTCCAGGTCCCTCCAGAACAATCTCTCAACCATCCACTCGTCTTAAGAAGCATCAGATAAATGCTTCACCTAACAAAGCAACTTCCAGCCAGCATTCATGACCACAGTATTTTTTTTAAAAAAAACTCAAAAAGAAAACAAGCGTGCCATTAGTTCTCAACCCCCCCGCCCCACAATTAAAATTTGCCCTCTCCAATTACAGTTGGCTTAGGTGATTAATCTACAAAATAAACCAATGAAACTAGGGTGGCAGAGTATCGTAGGAGCATCATGGAGCCATGAAACTCACTAGGTGAGCATGGGCTAGTCACTCTCTCGCAGCCTAAACTATCTCACAGGGCTGTTGTGGGGATAAAATGGGCAAGGGAAAATAGGAAGATAGGAGGCTGCCTTCTACTGAGTCAGGCCCTTGGTCCATCTAGCTCAGTATTGTCTACACAGACTGGCAGCAGCTCTCCAAGGTTTCAGGCAGGAATCTTTCCCAGCCCTGTCGGGAGATGTTGCCAGGGATTGAACCTGGGACCTTCTGCATGCACAGCAGATGCTCCGCCACTAAGCCTAGTATTGACATTTAAAGCTTTGGGCAGCATATATAAACATAAAATGTCCTTATATGGAGTCATTCCATTGGTCCATCTTGCTCGGTATTGTCTATGCTAGGAGCAATCCTCCAACATTTCAGACAGAGAAGGCTCTTTCCCAACCCTTCCTGGAGATGCTGACTCGGATTGAACCTGGGACCTTCAGCATGAAAAGCACACGGTTTACCACAGATCAGTGGCCCCATCATCCCCAAAGAGTTGGAGGCAGAAGCAACCTGAGCTCCTTTGAGGAAGGGCAAGATAAACATGCAATTAATAAATAAGAGCCTAGGGGAAAGGGAATGTTCAAGAGTGCTGACAGGATGGAATCCAGAGGGCGACAGGAGGAGCCAGGGATGGATCTGTTGAGCTGGAGTAGATCTAGGTGTGGAGTCTGGGAACTCATGGGCAAAATCAAGAGTTTCCTGGCTCCCAAACTAGTGACCTGATCGAACAACATAGTCTTACTGGGTGAACCAGTGAAATACTGGCTGGTCGGCAGCCTTCTTAGAAGCTCTTTATGACTGTAATAAAAACACAGTGTAGGATACATGTACTTCTGGCTCTGAACCAGGCCAAAGTGTACTCAGGACGGAATGCCAAACCCATTTCTGTTTGCAAGCGAGTATCAGGAGGCATGTTTCCTGAACTCCAACCTGGAGAAACCAGAGAGAGATAGCATAGCAAAGCCTGGAATATTCTGATCCCTTAGTTTTATTTCCGTATCAGCCATAGCCCCTAGCAGAAATGCAAAATGCCATAAAGCCACAGAAGGCATATCTTTCCAATGATTTCAGTGGGGAAGAGCTAAAATGACAAGCTAGTTTCCAGAACAGCAATCACAACAGCACTCCTGAAACCCTGAAACGGACCTTCGAGACTGCCTTGAGAGAGCAAGGGCGGTGGGAGAGAATCAAGCAGAACGGCCTCCTTGATGTGCTTCATTGGAAAGGTATTTCTTAGGAACCGAAAATGAGCCCCGTGTTTCTTAGAGTGGCACATTTAATTCTTCATAGGCATGATTCCACCAAAATTAAACATGTAGCCAATATTTGCAGTGAAAAAAAGGAATGACATCCAGACTAATGAAGAACTCATACAATGGGCAAAGTTGCTCTAGTTCAAGACAATCACATAGTTGGGCATGAAATGTGCTCTTGCGTGAAGGTTCCCAGTACATCGTATGAGGCGTGCCACAAGTTGTGCAAACGTGTTTGTGCTAGTGAAACACTAGCCTGGAACACAAGCTTCAGACAGAGCAGGCAGCTAACGCAACACATTTATGCAAGCACTTTCATTAGACTGGATGCCAGCCACTGAAAAGAAAAGCTCTGAAATTGATTTCAGGCCCAATCCAGCCAAAGCTGAGCACAGTGAAGTAGGGATGCATCTGAAATGGCCAGTTTTCTTTCTGGAATTCTAAGTGTCTTGGTGTGCTTTTTCAAAGTAGAACTGGTGCTTTAGGAACCCTCCATGCCTCCATTTCTTATTTCCAACTTATCTACAGCATGTTGTGGATGTGTAGTTTGCCTCAGCATCCAGTCTCTTCAGTGCATCTGCACATGTTTTGCTCTGGCCATATGCGCTTTCAAACACTTCTGCAATGCATCTATGCACATACAAGCAGATGCCCACAGGCAGTGCTCCACATGATCAGGAACCTTCCATCTTCAGGGCTCCTGATCATATGTCGCTCTGTCTATGCATGCACAAGTGTGGGTACATAGACCACTGTTGATGAGCTTTTAAGCATGTGTGCATCAGGAGAAAGACCCTCCGCCACTCCCACCTGCTCTTGTGCTTTTCCAGCAAAGAAACTGGCAACCTTGTTTTACGGACTGAAATGTGCTATTGCAGGGCTCTCAGATGTTGTGAGACTACAGCTCCCATCATCCTCAGCCACAATGGCAGCTAGTGTGACTGAGGGCAATGGGAACTGTAGCCCAGAAACATTTGGGGACCCAAGTGGACATGACCCAAGTGGAGAGGGTGGGGAGGGGGAGGCAGGAGTCTACCTACCTTCCCCCACATGAACTGAGCCCAAATAGGGCTCTGCCCCCTCCCACCCACCCCCGTGTGCCCATATGAGTGGTGCAGCGGCAAGCCTTGTGACAATTGGGAAGCGGAGGGAGGAAGCTGGTTTGCTAGGAATCCCACAGTGCACTGTGAGAGCCCCTCTCAGCTGCTGGGACGCTCCTTCTCCCAGCCTCTATGGTAAAGATGGCTGCTGGCAGCCCGAGCACCCAGACAACCAGAGAGTGAGGTAGGAGGCGTGCACTTGTCTTCCTACCTCGTGTTCTGCCTGGGTAGAGAAGCAGGGCTGCCCAGGAAAGGAGCGGCAGAACCAGCAGTGGCCCCGGTGCTTCTCATGATGACCAGCCTTACTTGGGCTAGACCTGCCCTACCCAGGTAGGGCTGGTCGTGAGAACGACTTCCGTATGGGAAACGCTTTGTGCAATTCTGAATCTGCACAATCCGCCACACGGAGTGACAGAGAGACGCTGCTTCAGCTCACAGGTGGGAGATGACCTTGGTGCAACCCCTCCACAGCAGGCAAAAGAGTTTCCTTGCAAGTAGAGAACGAGCACCACAGAGGCGAGGCTAGAAGCTTTCAACATGGCACGTTAACGTTCTCCTTGACGGGTTGCTCTACTAATTTTGGCTTTTCTTGGCAAAGGAGGGAAGTCTTTCCTGAGCTCCCCCCCACCCAGACCACCTTCTTCCTAGCCTGCCCATCCTCGGGGACCAAAGCAGCAGCCTCCCTCCTCCGTGCTCAGCCGCACTGCCTTTGGCTCTTTCTTGCTGCAGACCAAGCTGACTCACCACAGGCTGCGTGGGAGGAGGACAGAGCCACGGCACCCCTGCTGCTCCCCACAGAGCACCAGAAGGCGCATGTTTCCCTTGCTCCTCCGCGGAGCACCCTTGGTCTTGGAGGATCCCTTCCCAGTTCCCTGCCCCCTCACCGCCCCGCCCCCCGCCGGGTTTTGATTTATGGAGCTGACGGCTCCATGCAGCTGTGAGCGAAGGTCCCAGGTGGGCCAAGGGTGGGTGGGGAGCAGTTTGTTCTCAGCGTGTCTAATCTGTCCCAGACCCCAATAAACAGCCGTGAGAGTCTTAAAAGCACCAAATTCCAGCCACTGGGCTTTACTGGGGAGACTGGGAATGACGGTCATGTCTGTAAATAGCCCAGGATTTTAAAGAGCGGGTCTTGTTGTTTTCTTAGAAGGCACAGAGGCCTGCAGTGGGAATGCACCGCTCTCTTCCTAGGGGATTCACAGCGATGGGCTGCAGCCTGCAAGTTCCAAAGAGCATCCTCCCAGACTCCAGCAGTCCTGACTTTGAGATCTGTTTCAGGGACTCTTAATACATTCAGAACTGTAGCAAACATTGCTCTCTTCCGATTCACAGATCCAGCTTGAAGTTTCTTTTGACCTGCACTTGAACTCACACCCTCTGCAGCAGCGCGGAGGACACTGTTGCTTTGGCAACTCAGCTCTCCTTCATTTCTTTGGACAATTTCTGGGCCCAATGTGGAAGCCAACATGACTGGGGGACCAGCAAAGCTTCTGGTGGCATATTGGGAGACAGAAGTCAAAGTTCTCTTCGAGTCCAGGTTGAAATCCAGGCCTACATTCTTCAGTGATGGGTGGTGGGAACTGAGTGACCCCTGCAGGATCCGGTGGTTGGCCAACAACTGTCTTCCAGCACCTCTAAATCTGAGTGTCTGGAGTAGATCCTGCACCCTAGCAGTCCAGAATTCCCATTGCTTAACTTCAACAACTCTTATAGGGGTTTGACTCTTGACCTGGATGGGGCTTGTGCATTGATGTTCATTGGACCTCTATTGACTGCATGAGGTTGATGTGGGTGCGGGGCGGGGGGGCATAACTCAGAGACAGATCCCCTGCTTGGCATGCAGAGGGTCCCAGGTTCGATACCTGACATCTTCCACTAGTTCGAAAAGGCCTGCCGTAGTAGCTTTTAAACTTTTAACAATCACTGAGATGCCTGGTGCCCTCAATGGTTGTCTGAATTGTCTGGACTTAAGTACACCATCCAGTTTTAAAAGGGGAGAGGAGGGAGCTGTCTCCAGGAGTTTGGGGATCCTTAATCAATGCACCAGGGGTGGTCCTGCTCAGGGCATGGGAACCGTGATCTCACTCCCCCAACACTGCCTCTGAGTTTTTTAGGTCTTTTGTGTAAAGAAAGGGTGGCACTGCAGTTTATATTTATGTAAGGCATTTATACCCCGCCTTTCAATCTAAAATCCCCAAGTGACTTACGATATTAAAACAGCTGAGGATGTGAGTTCTTTGCTGATCTTAAGATTCCAAGCAAGTGCCCAGACCTTCCTGCCCCTTTGGAAACCCACCCTCCAACATCTCACAGATGAAAACAGGAACTGGAATTTCTCCAAAGTGGCATCTGAAGGAATTCAAGGAGTATTTCAGGGCTAGGAACACAGGAAGCTGCCTTATACCAAGTCAAGGTTCATCTTGTCTACACTGACTAGAGGTGGCTCTCCAAAGTTTCAGGCAGGGGTCTTTCCCAGCCCTACCTGGAGATGCTGCCAAGGACTGAACCTGGCACCTTCTGCAGGCAAAGCAGATGCTCCGCCTCTGAGCTACAGCCTCACCCCCCAAGGTGACATACATGGGTCCCATCCAGGCATGGACCCCATCAAGACCTGCTTAGTTTCAGCAAGGTGGCTGTTCCGTGTGCCCTTAGATCAAGCTCTTGGGTTCCCCCAAGGCAAAATTTCAGAGACTTTTCTCAGTCAGTTTCTTCAGAACCCTTCACATCAAGGACTACTGTATGAGGGCCACCACTCTGTCCCCTTGGCCCGCCCATCATTACATAGCCCAGCATCTCCTGCTGCTGCCCACTGAGAGCACCATGCTTGCTGGCCACTGTCCTGCAGGCTGAAACCGAAAACTGGCCCTAACCATTTCGCCTTGTTAAGGGATGTTTCCATTCTGGAATGGATGCTTGCTGTCTAACTGCAGGCATTCCTCAGGAGGCACTGTGTAAAGGGCCTTTGTGGTCTCCCTTTTTCATTCCAGGACAAGCACTCCTAGCTGCAATCTCATGCACTCTCACTCTGGAGCAAGTCCCATTGACCACAGCTGAGTGGCTTCCCACCAGAAGGCAAAAGGGATAAAATGGGAGAGGGACCAGGAAATAGGGGTGTTCACAAAACTGAGGGGCCTGGTTTGGTTCGGGTCTGGAGCAGACTCGAACCAGACATGTTCGGTTTTGCACACACACCCCGAACACTCCCTGGCTCAGCTTGAGTTTGAGCCAGTTGAGGGGTTCTAACTATCAGGAATTTTTTTTTTTTTTTAAATAATAATAACAACTCACTGACGGGTCCAGGTAGTCCAGCAGCCTCTGGGGGGTGCTGCCGTGGCTGTGGAGGGAGGGGTCTCAGAAGGATCTCGCGCCCACCGCCAGCCTCCCCTCGGTCTTCTTCGGGCTGATGAGGCCCATTTTCAGGCCTTTCTAGCCCTCTCCTGGCTTGCGACGGACATTTGGAAGGCCGCCGCACATGCGCACTGGCAATTTCCCCCCATATTTAGAACTCCTGAACTGGCCTGGGGGGTTCGACCCAAAGCCGAGCTGAACTGAACACCCTCGGGCCCTGTTCGGCTCGAGGGTGAGCCATCAACAGGCCCGGTTCGATGCGAACCAGTTTGACAGCGAACTGGTTCACACATCCCTATCAGGGAAAGGGGTCTTTTCCAGGCGACTATCAGGGACTGCTGAAGCATCTGCAGGGGGAGCAGTCTTCCTCTCCCAATCCCTTTGTTCCACTGTCAAGGTACTGATGACGGAATGCAACTAAAATCAGCAGAGCACCAAGTTGTTCCTGTTGCTTCAAAGAAATGACGCCATGAGTCTTAGGGCCAAACTAGGAATGACCCATCATTTGGCCTTCTGTGGTTGTATTAGGCGGGTGTTGTGGTGGTGGTGGTTTGCAAATAGCATTGGAGAGGGGGTGGGGGACAATCCATCTCAGGACCACAGCAGAGGAAAGGGTTAACCCCCACCTCCTCCACTCCACCATCCCAGTCTGGATTAGCCATTCCTCACTGCACTGTGGCGGCTATTTACAGGAAAAACAAACACACAGAGAGAAGGCCAAATGATGGCCCGTGAGCCGCATTTTGTGAGCCTCATAAATGGGTGTCATTGCAAACACCCCCATCTTATTACCTCCACCTCTCTCTCTCTCTCTCTCTCTCTCTCTCTCTCTCTCTCTCTCTCTCTCTCTCTCTCTCTCTGAGAAACCTGTGGAACAACACTTGGCTGCCTTCTCTGAGACAGGAAGGTGTCCCCAAGCCTCAGGAAGGAAAAACACTCCGTGCTGAACCCACCAAGACAGTCTCCGTGGGGCCAGGGCTGGCCAGGCTCCAAGCCTGACATCACCTGGGAACTGGAACTTAAGCCACAGCTGCGTTCTTCCTCTTCATCTTCTCTCTCTCTCTTTCTTTTTTTAAAAAAGTTTCAGTGGTGTTTTTCAGCGTTCTTTTTATAGCTGTCCCTCCTCCCAAATATTTCAGGCTCTTGAAATGTTTCACCCCAGAGATCTTGGACTCTGAACTGGGAAAGCATATGAGACTGGATCAGTCCCTCCATAGGAACCCACCAAGACAAGTGTTTTGCTATTCTCCCCATTCCATGGTACAAGGAACAGCATCAAACATTCACCTTTTTTGAGCATTTAGCAAATTACAGGAATCTCCACAGACTTAAGGAGTGATTTCAACACTACATTTAGTATTTCCTGAGGCAGTGCAGCAGCATTTCCAAATCCCAGTTTTCGAAATATGTTACATGGGCTTTTCAGTAAGGCTGCAAGCTTTGTTTAATTAGTAGATTAATCAACTAAAACATTAGTTGATTAATTAATTAACACACATTAACACACCAGAACCAAACAACATAGAAAAACACTCACCTGTGATTAAACATTAGTGGATTAATTGGGCTAAATCAGTCAGGGCTGCCAACAGGCTCTTCTTGGCTGGGAAGGTCACTATTTGTTTTCAGTCTCGCTCCTGGACAGTGAGATCCCTGATCACAACAGCCCCTCTGTGCCCTGCCCACTCCATGCTCTGGATCCCCACAACAGGTTCATCTACCCCTCGTTCTTGCTACTCGGGGGCCATGAGGGCAGGTTCTAGTTCCTTGCACGAGAGCTAAGGACACAGAGATGATTGTTTTTCCAAGTTGTTTGGTTTTGATTTGTTACTGTAATAGGGAATAAAAAAGAAATATGTTTGCTTTCGGATTATTATGCAGGGGCGTATCTAGGGCAGGGCAGGCAGGGCACGTGCCCCGGGTGCCACTTGAAGGGGGGTGCCATTTTCTAAAATTTAAAAAATCTAAAAAATGGCCACCAAAAACAAAATGGCACATGCTCAAATGGACTCTGTGAGGCCCTAGGCCAGGCCACGCCTCACAGAGGTCATTTGAGCATGCACGGTGACCATTTTGTTTTGAGCAGCCATTTATTTTTATTTTTTTTAAAGATTATTTTAAAAAATGGCCATGACACATGCTCAAATGGTCCCTGTGAGGCCCTAGAGGCCAGCGCAGGAAGGGGGAACCTTTGCAGACCCCTCCACAGCCTTTAGAAAACCTCCTGAAGGGGCTACAGGTTAAAAAAATATATATATAATATGAGTCACTGTACACATATTTAGTTTGGAACTATGTGCAGAGAATCAGGGCTTATGAATACTGAGCTGAAGCATATGAGCTAGGATTGTATTCATTTGCTCTAACTCTGCTTCTTGTGATAAGTGAGTTAAATGTGATGTCTTAATAATATGGCTATTAATGGTGAGTTTGTCTTTGAATCAGTGTGAAATCCTTAGTATTAAGAGTGACCCACTGGGAGTTTCTTGCTCTCTTTCTCTCATTTTAACTGTATTTATGAAATACTAGAATATATTCCAAGCAGTGACACAGTTTACTCTGAATATCCTTTAATTATTTTCAGAGTATCTTGGAAAAGTCAAATTCTCCATTTATTTTTAAAACTTACGTAATAGTGATGCTACAATGCATAGTAGAGAATTAGACAGGCATTTCTGTTTAGTTTTCCAAGTACACCTCCACATAGTATTTGGGTATTTCATGAGCCCCAGCATACTGAAATGTGTAGTTTTCCAGCATTTTTAGGTCTGGCTACGTCCACTGCTAAATAGTTTTTGAAATATTAAAAGATTAACGAGCTTGACTTGTATTTTAGAGCTGATATTATGGTAAAGTTATCTGAAAGATGGGTGTCAGATGCTTGGACAGGGGGCGCAATTTCAGTGCTTGCCCTAGGTGCTATTTTCCCTAGATACACCTCTGTTATTATGAATAGGCCTTTCATGACGGATTTGCTTTTAAATCTATGCTTGAGTCAGAGTTGAGCCCAGGAACAGTGCTACCTAGGTTTGGTTTCCTTTGAATGAGAGAGCGCTGTAAACTTATGGACCTTGTTTACACAATCATTTGAATCTCGGTTTGATGTGGGTTACCAACATTAGCGTGATTGTGTGAACTCATGTCAAAGTGGATTATGGCCCAAGATCAAGCTGATATTCCTGCCTTGGCATGGGCTCACACAGTCATGCTAATGTTAGTAACCCACTTTAAACCAAGATTCAAACAATTATGTGAACATGGTTCTTTGTAATATCTGCTGCATTTGAAATATACAAACAGAATATAGTAGAGGCAGGCAGCCACTGTCCCCAAACTGATGGAGTTGAATAAAGTTGTTTCCCTTCTCTTTCTCTCTAGCTGGAGGATGTCACCTTCCAAAGGCTGGAGAGAGATCCCCAGCTATCAGGGGGAAGCATTTTCATTCCTTAAAGAACATCAACATTGTTTGGTCAAATTTCTGACTCCCACTAGGTGAACAGTTTCCTTTAGCCAGATCCAATTATGCCAATCCAATACATCAGAACTCATAACAATATTAAATATAGAGGCTATTCACATGCTAGCCTCCGCTAGCCTGATTTTCTACAACCATGTGAACCACCAGGCTCGGCTGCGAGCCCGGTGGTTCCTGAGCGGGTAACCCGCTCAAGTAACCCTCCTCTTAAACCGGGTTTGCAGAGCGAGCACTCCACAAACCCAGTTTTTTTGCTCGTGAGTTGCTGCGGTGTGGCTCCGCGCCATGGCTACTCACGAGTAGACCCCCAGCCAGGAGGCTTAAAAGCGCTCGGGGGTCTCTCCAGTATGCCCTGCGCACTCACGCAGGGCATACTGGAGCTTCCAGGGGCCGCATGGCCCCCAAACTCCCCAGCCCCAGCCGGCTCCGTGATGGAGCCAGCAGTCGTGTGGGCGGTCGCTGCGGCCGCCCAGAGCAGACTGGCTGGTCGTCTGCGGGGAGAGCGGGCTAAACCCACTCTCCCCGCTCACCCTCACCAGGCAGGTCTCTTTGATTGTGAGACCCGCCTCATAAACTGGCCTCCTATCAATGGCTTAGCTTTGGTTGATTAAATGGTGGGTTCTGTTCCACATTCACTATCTCAACAGATGCTTTTGGAGCAGCGGGGTCCCCACATCTGCTCCAGGCAGGCCTCAGCTTCTGACATGGTGCCTAGCACTGAGTATGTTCTCAATGATCCGCAGCCCAGTCCAAGAGGAAGTGGGGAGAGTTTGGCAATATATTTTCCACACCGAATTGAATGGAGTTCCCCCCGCCACTGCTACAT
Source organism: Hemicordylus capensis (assembly GCF_027244095.1). Classification (NCBI taxonomy): domain Eukaryota; kingdom Metazoa; phylum Chordata; class Lepidosauria; order Squamata; family Cordylidae; genus Hemicordylus; species Hemicordylus capensis. Next base: position 6,469,528 of record NC_069660.1, read on the forward strand.
TTGGATCAGTGGTGCATTTTCTCTGTTTTTGCAACCCGCACATATTTTAACCCACCTACAAGAAAGACTGTGCAAGTGGATGACCTCCTCTGACCTGGAGGTTTGGTTTGCTGCCTGTTCATCATATAATGTTGCAAGCTCTCCTCCTCCTCCAGCCCAGCTTTCTGGAACTCAGTGGTTCCAAGCCAAACAGAGAGCTGGAGTTCTGCTTTGTCATGTTTCCCGTTGCCTGGAAGCTTTTCAAATGGGGCTTTTGAAGCCCTTTAACTCACATCTCCTCCAGAATGGAGGGGGTGCATTTACATATCGGCCAGATTTACCCCGAAGTCCCTGAGAGTTATCGGGGAGCAGTTCACACACAATTCAGGTTTTTCACTGTGCATTAAGAGTGTAGCCCGATTTGTATCTGGGATTAAAAAAAAAATCCATGTCAGTTTTTGGGAACCACTTTGAGTTCGCAGTAAAGCCTCCCAGTAAACTCATGGTGAAGCCTGCTGTGTGTAAAAGTCCCTGGAGAATGGGGAATTTTGGTCATTTCTTACACATCATCAGACCTGTGCCTTTTGATGGTGCTAACCTGCACTTTGCAGATACTGTAAGAGGAGGAAGATAAATACATGCATACAAATGTTAAGTATTCAACATTTGTATGCATGTATTTATTTGGAAGATTTATTTGCTATCCTTCAGAGCACATGCGCACACACATGCACACGCACACACACACACACACACAGAGCTCTCAGAATAGCTGAGATTAAAAATAAAAAAATCATCAAAACACTGTAGCAGAGCCATTAAAATTCCTAATTATTTTTGTATGCAAATTTAAATCTGCATACAAAATTCAGGTTAAGACTGGTGACACATCCTGAGTTCACATGACACACTCTGTAGGAGCAGCAGGCAAGCCTCCTGGCTCTCCATTTTTTTGTGTACCTGACATTGCCTTTGACCATGAGAATCAGCTGTTGGTGTGATGCCTGAATTGACAACCCCTGGTTTGTGGTTCTTGAAAGGTCCGAGGGCAGGGGTGGCCCAAGGGCAAGCTCGGCCCTCTGGCTGCTGTTGAACTACAACTCCCATCATCCCCAGCCCCAATTTATTGTGGTTGGGGATGGTGGGAGTTGTAGTTCAACAACAGCTGGAGGCCAGGTTTGCCCACCTCTGCTCTAGGAGGATGGTCACAAAACAGGGTCTCCAGCAGCCAAGTCCAGGTCAGGTTCACTCTCCGCACCTCCAGGTGGATCACTGGCAGAGGCAGCGACTGGGCTTATCAGTGCCATGCTGCAGCACCATCCTGATGATGGCTGGCCAGACCAGATGATCTGGGGAACTGGGGAGAGGGTTGGCTGGCTGACTCTTTCTCTATCACCGTTGCTTTGGCCTGGCCACTTAGTCTAAGCAATTTGCCTCTATAAGAAGTCCATGGGTGTTGGTGGTGGGCAAGGGGAGGCAGTTGCTCTCCCCCTGGATTGAGCCAGTCCCCTTGAATTCAATGGGGCTACATACAGGTAAGCAAGTCTTTCCCCCACCCTCACTTGGAAGAAGTCTTGTGGTCACCCAGCCTCACCTTTCCTTGTCTCCCATCTCACCAGAGTGCCACCTTTGGGAACCTACCTGACCACCTGCCTGACCTTTAGTCCTTGCTACGGCCTCACCCACCCATCCCAGATCTCGGTGAGATGCCCTGGACCTTGATTTCTGCTCTGCCTGATCCGGCGCCATTGTCTACCCCTGGATCCTCAGACTCCAGCTGAGTACTGACAGTTGGCCAGTAAACCAAGCTTGGAAACCCTGGGCTAATATTTTGGCACACCATGGTTTGTGCTGCCATCTGTGGTTCAGTGTGATGTCTGAATTGGCAGCATCCCATTGCTATGGCCATCGCTCTGTCTCCAGAAATGGCTGCACTATGGAGATATCCTAAAGAAACCATCTGAGAAAATTCTCCAGAATTCCTCCATGGGAAGAATCCACATATTCTGTTGGAATTCCACCCAGGAGAAATTTCAGTTTCACCCAGGAGTGGCCTCTACGGGTGGGACGAGGCGGTGGGGCAGTAAATAATAGCAAGTGCAGATGATGGTGATGGTGATGGTGAATATTCATACCCTGTCCCTCCAAGGCACTATTGCTCAGGGTGGCTTCCTTGGTTGCCTGCTGCCATGTTAAATTAGCAGTGGGCAAAATAAGGAAAGGTGAAGTGGCCAGGGAGGGAAGATGAAGGAGGGAACAAGCCACACCTGCCGCTTGCTTGCAGACACCCCCACCCTATCTTACATTCCTTTTTTAGATTGTGAGCCCTTTGAGGACGGGGAGCCATTTTATTTATATCTATGCAAACCACTTTGGGAACTTTTGTTGAAAAGTGGCATATATATATATGTGTGTGTGTGTGTTGTATTCGTATTATGATTGTGTGAACTGCCCTTCTCTCTCTCTCTCTCTCTCTCTCTCTCTCTCTCTCACACACACACACACACACACACACACAATCTCTCTCTCTCTCTCTATCTCCTTGCAACAGAAGAATTCCATAGTTCTTTGGTGTCATTTTTTGTGCATGTGGAGGGATATATATATCCCTCCACACTCACAAAAAGCTGACAACAAAGAACTATGGAATTCTTCTGTTGCAAGGATTTATAGCATGCATGGAATGTTTGGGTCTATAGTCATAGGTGCTTTAAATCATTCAACACTTTTTTCTTTTCTTTTCTTTTTGGCACATTCTTGGTATACATCAGAGAGATTTATTATTGTTGTTTAATTTTTTGCTGACTGTCCCAAAGATAGATATGCAAACTATGGTCTGGTCTTTAAAATGTGTCTTGAGATTTTCCTTAAGGCAAGGTTCTTGTAGCCCTACAGTCATACAATATGAAGAGAGGGAGCATGGAAGCGGTAGTCCACAGTGTCTAGGTTCATCGATGTTTAGAAGGCATCTGGAACTGAGGGGATATTGCCACTGAATATGGAGATAGTCTTTGGCTCTTGTGGCGAATATCTGTAGATACATCTATCATCCGTAAATTTGTCAGCCAATATCCAGACTAACAAAGTGTGCATGTAGCTAATCCCAGGGCTTTTACAAAAAGGAAAAGTCAGAACTGCATAATGGTATATGGCTGTAATTCTGCACACAGAGCATGTACTACTAAAATATACACCTGTGCATTTTCTTTGTCTGTGCACATGTACTTGGCTGCCGAGAACAACATTCCATGACATTCAGAAACCTGCAAAGAGTGGGGGAGGGTCCTCAGAACTGGGAGTTTGACAGCACTATCGCAGAAGAGTGTTCTGTTCGTGGGTGAAGACTTTGTGCGGAGTTGCAATGCAGTCTGCAGGAAGCATCTTTGGCAGGGGGACGATGTTTGAAGACAGTCTGGTTCTAGAGGAGCCTGGACTACACACATTGCTTTTCTCATTATGATCACTTTTTACATCATCTATCTCTAAGATAATACAACTTTTGCATGACTTGAATGTTTGAACTGCAGACATGTTCTTTTAGAACTGCAGAGATATAGATATAGATATAGATATGGATATGGATATATATATATATATATATATATATATATATATATATATATATAAACTGCATGTTTTGGGTTTGGTTATACAATTTTTAAAAGCCCTGGCTAATAGTATGTGTGTGCTGCAGGAAAAGAGTGTTTTTCATCAATCTCTTCTTCCCTTTGAAGCTGACTATGACTCTTTAAAATACGCCCCTGTCCTGAGGGTTGCATGACCCTCAGGGAAATAGTTTTGGGAAGTCACAGTCAGCTTCAGAGGGAAGGAAAGATCAACAAAAATTGTCCTGCCTCTGTAAAGTGTGTGCAGTGGTAACGGCAATAGTGCTTTATTAACCTGGATGTTGGCCCTCAAATGTATTTATTTATTGTTAAATTTATATACTGATGGACCACAACATATATGTTAAAAACCTGCAGTCAATAAAACAACAAAATACAACACACAGAAGTAGCACCAAGAACCAAAAATATAATAGAAATGTACATATCAGGTGGTATAAAAATATGATAAATACATAAATAATAAATAAAAAGAAAGCAGTGCCCTTAAAGGTCTGAATGAACAGCCAGCTCTTTGCCTGCCTCTTAAAGACAGTGAGGGAAGCTGAAGAGTTGATGCCTGCTAGAACTGCATTTGAAAGCCTGGGGGCCATAGCAAAAAAGGCCCCACCCTATGTGCATGACAATCAAGCCTCTCTCAATGCTGGCACCCAAAGCAGAGCCACATCTGATGATCTTGTCAGGCAGGCAGAAACATTCAAGAGAAGGCACTCCCTCAAATATCCAGGGACAAAACTGTTTAAGAACTTTAAAGGTTATAACCAGCACTTTGAATTGGACCCAGAAACATACCAGAAGCCAATGATGCTCTTTCAAAAGGGGCATGATATGGTCCCAATCAACAGCTCCAGATATGCTTTTAGAAAGCCAACCAAGCTAGTGGGCATCACAACACTGAATAATTTCCACAAGTTTACTGACTTTTGTGAAGAAGTCATTTTATTTGTCCAAAATTTGCTACCAAGTTATATTCCTGACAAACATTACAAGCTCAGTTCCCCCAGGCTAATGCCTGGTAAAGTATATGAAAAGGGAAACCCTATGTTTTGCGGCTTGTTCCAATTTATACTTTTCTAGGAATAAAGGTATGTTGAACTGAATATGCATTTACCAATTTTTTTTCCTGTGCTGTGTAAAACTGACAATAATTGAGATATGTGATATGGACAGGTTCTCAACTGCCTCTGCTAGTGTGGGCACCTGAAACAATACCCGCAGTGTTCCACAAGAGCACTGTTGTGCTAATACCTAATATTGTGTAATTGCACTTGCACAGCACTACACCCTCCTTATCAAAACACTGACAGTGACTGGGAGTTGCAGAAGGAAATCAGGGAGGCATCAAGGAGAGACAGAGCTGTAATAATGGGTGACTTCAATTACTCTCACATTGATTGATTGATTGATTGATTGCCGTCAAGTGGGTGTCCACTCTTATCAACCAAATAGATAGATTCTCTCCAGGATGATCTGTCTTCAACTTGGCCTTTAAGGTCTCTCAGTAGTGCATTCATTGCTGTCGTAATTGAGTCCATCCACCTTGCTGCTGGTTGTCCTCTTCGTCTCACATAGACAAGATAAATTCGAGTAATGACAAAGAGACCAAATTTCTAGATACACTTAACAGTTGGTCATGGAACCAACCAGAGAGAAGGCAACCTTGGGCTTAATCCTGAGTGGTGGCCAGGAACTAGCATGAGATGTGAGTGTCATGGAACCTTCAAGTTACAATGACCATAGTGTCATCCAATTCAGTTTATATGAGAGTGGAGCATTGCCAAGCAAGTCCAACACAGTTGTGGACTTCAGAAGAGGAAAGTTATCAAAAATGAGGAGTTTGGTGGAAAGAAAACAGAAAGGGAAAATCAGGAGAATCATTTCTCTGCAAAATGCATGGAGTTTAATTAAAACCACAATATTAGAAGTTAGAATGAATACCAAGAAGGAGGAAAGGTACCACCAAGTCCAATAGGATGCCAGCATGGCTAATAAGTAAAGTCAAGGAAGCCATAAAGACTTCCTTCAGTAATTGGAAGGCCTGCCCAAGTGAAGAGATCAGAAAGGAACACAAATTCTGGCAGATGAAATGCAAGGAGACAATAAGGGAGGTGAAAAAGGGGTATGAGGAACATTTAGCTAAAAGCATCAAGAGGAATAACAAAAACTTCTTTAAATACACCAGAAGCAGGAAACCTGCCAGGGTTTCATTCATTAGATGATTAGGGAGTGAAAGGGATTATTAAGTATGGAGATTGCAGAGAAGCTAAACGCGTTCTTTGCATCTGTCTTCATGGCTGAGGATACTGAGTATACACCTGTGCCTAAACCGAGCTTCTTGGGAACAGAGGCTAAAGAACTGAGTCAGATAGAGGTGACGTTCTAAACTGTCTGAAAAAATTAACCAATTGCCTGGGCCAGATGGCATCTACCCGAGAGTCCTTAAAGAACTCAAACGTGAAATTGCCAACCACCTTGCAAAACATATAACTTATCCCTACAATCAGGCTCCGTTCCAGAGGACTGGAAAGCAGCCAATATAACACAGATTTTCAAAAAGGGATCTGGGAGGATTCGGGAAATTAGTGGCTGGTTAGCTCAATGTCTGTTCTGGGCAAATTAATAGAAAGCATTCTTAAGGATAATGCTATTAAGCATATAGAAGAACAGGCCCTACTGAAGGAGAACCAGTATGGCTTCTGCAAAGGCATATCTTGCCTCATCAACCATTTGAGAGTGTCAAAAGGCTGGTGGATAAGGGTGACCCAGTTGACATAGTATACCTGGACTTTCAAAAAGCTTTGGAACTCCATGTGGTCACCCAATATCTGTCTGTCTGTCTGTCCATCCATCTATCCATCCATCTATATCCCACTTTCCTATATCTTGCAAAACATTCAAGGCAGCTAACAGCAAACAGGTATGGTTGTTGTGGCTGTTGCTGGTGTCTAGCTCATGTTTCTTTTTAGATTGTGAGCCCTTTGGGGACAGGGAACCATCTTATTTGTTTATTATTTCTGTGTGTAAACCTATCTGTTTGGCCTGGCCTTCCAGGGTTTTAAATGATTGACTAATTGTTTTAAATTGTTGCCCTTATTTCCAGGGTTTTTAGCTGTTTAATTGGTTTTATTTTGTTTTAATAGTTTGATTTTAATTGTTAACTTGTTTTAATTGTTTTTATCATGCTGTAAACCTCCATTTTGGGAAGGGTGGTATACAAATCTAACAAACAAACAAACAAACAAACAAACCGCCCTGAACCATTTTTGGAAGGAAATTGAATGCATGCATGAATGAATGAATGAATGAATGAAACAAAGAATGAATAATCCCCAGCCACAATAGCCCATAGCCAGGGATTATCGGAGTTGTCAGCCAACGTCTGCAGAGGGGCCGAAGTGGAGCAGCCCTGCCCTAAATAGATGTAGGCTGTGCAAAAGGGCTTCTCAAACTGACCTGTGTGTGTCTAAATGGGTGGGTAGATGGAAAGCTGGATGGATGGACAGACAGAGAATAAATTAGAGCAGATGATTGTTTGTTTATTTATCTGATTATCTATTCATATTTATATACCACTCTTCCTCCTAAGACCCTAGGGAGGTTAATAACACAATAAAAACAATTCAATGAAAACATACAAACAGGGTAAATTTAACTAAAAGCTTAACAAGAGGAAAAGGCAGCTCATTGGCCTAAAACCCGTGCGGTCCCCAGATGTTGCTGAACTACAACTCCCATCATGGCCTTCAGCCTCTGTGGCTGTGGATGATGGGAATTGGAGTCCAGCAGCATCTGGGGGCCCAAGTTTGAGAACGCCTGGATTCCAGGATGAAATTAAAATCCAGCCCCAGCTCTATCGTTCCTAGCATCTCTTCTTCTGTGCGGAGTGTTGTTTTCTCTTCCTCTGTGGATCTCCTCCTTCCCTCCCCATTCCACTCTCAATCCCCAGTAGGGACAGGGTGTGAAACCTACTGCTGGGGTGAAAAACAGGTTAATTTCCAGCCCTAGCTTCCCTCTGAAAACAATAGGACAATACCCTGCCGGGGGCTGCCTGCGTAAACCAGCCCCAAGGAGGGGAAGTTGTAATATTTGTATTTAGCACTCAGTAAATTAGAAACGGAGAAAAGAAAAAGGAGAGGCAATTAGAGTGCTTGCTGGCCCGGTGCCTCGCAGACCTGTCCGGGGGAATCTCTCGGGGCTACTCAGCCCCTTCTTGAAGGTCACCTGGACTACGCTTATTAAAAACAGCCACGGCCTCTGGTCAGACCAAGAAAACAAGGAGTTGCATCCACCCCAGTGTCTTAGAGCCCGGCCCTCTTGGGCTCTTTTCTCCTCTTCCCAGCTGGCCAGCCCAGGAATGGACGAAAAGGCTGGAATTGTACAGCATGGAGCATGTTTGTGCAGCATACAAAACCAGAAGAAGCCATTTGGAATCATTATGAAACTGTTCACACAACTGAAAACTGGGTAGGCCAAGGTTGGGGGGCTTTGTGCACACTGCCGATTCTCAGTTGGATGGGAGCAAACAACTAAGGAGGAGGAGGGAGCCATGACTGTGTGAGAGACAGGAGCAGCGGAGGACAACTTTTCCTCCCACCCAGCTTTCATACCCAGCATTTGATTGAGGCAGGAGGAGGGAAAGCTGCCCGCCCCAGCTCCTGCCTCCCACACAATCAGAGGCGGAGCCAAAATTGGGCGACAGGGTTCAAAGAACCAGGGCCACCACCTCGCAGGGGCCCCGACATGCCCCTGCATCTGATGTCAGATGTGGGGGCGTGGTTTAGCTCCTGATGGGGCCATGCGGCCCCGTTCAGGAGTTAAATCAGCCAGCGCTGCGTTTGCAACGCGGCCGGAGAGACTCTCCCTGTCTCAAAGGAAGGGAGAGCCGTTCCTGGCCATGCTGCAAACTCAGCACTCGCCCCGATTTAGCTCCCGAACGGGGCTACACAGCCCCATTTGGGAGTTAGATGGCAGGGAGAGCCTCTCCGGCCGCATTGCAAATGCAGCGCTGGCTGATTTAATTCCTGCATGGGGCTGCACGCAGGGGTGTAGCTAGGGGAGAGGGGCCCATGTTCACCCCTCTCCGTGGCGGCCCCTCAGAGTGGGGAAGATAATAAAGAGAATAGGGAAAGGTGGAGTTGGGGGGCCCTCAGGAGCTGGGGGCCTGGGTTGAACCCACTCTTTGAACCCATCTGCTCAATTATAGCTACAGCCCTGGCCACACAGCCCCATCTGGGAGATAAACCACACCCCCACATCAGATGTGGGGTGTGTGGCTAAACACTCCCTGCATCTGACATCAGACGCAGGGGGCAGGGTGAGGGGGGCTGCCGCTGGCCCCCTCTGTCACTGCATACATCCACTCTCCCCTCACACAGCCAAAAACTGAGAGAGCACACAGCTCTCAGAGCTGGGTAGGCCACTTGTAGGAGACTCTGGAAGGAAACCCGCTGGAACACACTCCCTGCTGAAACAGGAGCCTCCCCATCTCTGACAACTTTTAAGAAGTCTTGAAAGACATATTTTTCACCCAAACTTTTTAAACAGACTTGTGGCTTTAAATCGTTTAAAGGCTTTTATGTCTGTTTTAATTTGTTTTATGTTGTAAACTGCCCAGAGACGGGCAGTTTGGGGTGGTGTACAGATAGAATAAATAAACCAACGCACAAATAAATTTTCATTTATATACCATCCTTCCTAAAGTGGCTCAGGGAGGTTTACATTAAAATCAAAAACACATAATAACACAATTAAAATTACACACACACACACACACACACACACACACACACACACACACAACTTAAATCAGATTAAAATTAAAACTAGGTGTCATTTAATGCCAGGAGGCTTTTCACACACAGCTCTATGCCTCGGGGTATCTAAAGAGCGAATCTGCTTCGCAGCAGATTCAAAGCATTTTAATTCGAGGGATCAGATAGAGCATTTGAATAGCCATCTGCACCTCCATCAACACCTTCGGAGAAAGCAGAAGCCCTGGAGTTTTTCCCAAAAGCTGCTGGAAATAGAGGATTTTTTTACCCTGGACATAACTCAGGCTGAGCCAGAATTCCCCAGAATTTGCAGCCTCCCTTCAGAAAAAAAAAAAGCCCTGTCTGTTCTGGTCCCTGATAGCCCACAGGGAGGTCAGGTTGAATCCAGCAAATATGTGGACTAGCACACTCCAGTCAGGAGTGGATTTGGGGAGAAAGCCCTGTCTGAAAAACCTCCAGGCTAAAAGGATGGGTCTTTAAAGCATTCCTGAAGGCTTCCAAGGAAGACAATCCTCTCAAATCCATGGGGAGCACATTCCACAACCCAGGGGTGACAACCGAGAAGGCCCAATCCCATGTCGATGAACCAGTAACAGCTGAAAACAGACCCCTCCTGATGATCTCAGTGAGCAGTGGGGATCTTGTAGAGAAAGGTGCTCTCTCAGGTAACCTGGACCTAAGCCATTCAGGGCTTTAACAGTAATAAACAGCACTTTGTACTTTGCCTGGAAACATATCGGCAGTCAGTGCAACTGTTTAAGAACAGGCATAATGTGTTCTCTCTGGGATACCCCAGAGACCAATCTCTCTGCCACATTTTGAACAAACTGAAGTTTCCCAACTATGTACAAAGATAGCCCTATCTAGAGCACATTGCAGTAGTCCAGCCTGGAGGTTACCAGCTGGTGCATCATTGTTTTCTGGTCATTGTCCTCAATGAACAAGCATAATTGTCAAATCAATTGCAGCTGGTAAAAAGCGCTCCTGTTCATAGCCTCAGCCTGAGATACCAGGATGAGACCCGGGTCCAAGAGCACTCCCAAGCGATGGACCTGTTTTTTTTCTGGGGGAGTGTAACCTCGTCCGGAACAGGAAGATTTATCCCTTCTTGCAGATTACCACACAAACATACACACACACACACACACACACCCCACCAATGAACATCTCTCTCTTGCTTGGATTCAGCTTCAGTTTATTATCCCTCATTCAGCCCATTACTGTCTATAGGCAGTAAGTGGGGCTAATGCCATTTTTCGATATCAGTGACAAATATTGAGTTACTTGCCATGGAAAGTGGTCTGACCACAGTTATCTTTTTTAGCTCTTTAAACAAATGAACCCTGTTATGTTGTACATTAACTTAGGCTTAAACATTATGGTGACTGGTCTTCGATGAATGCAACCATTTTTCTGACGAGGAGCTGTTGCAACAAGTCCAAACCATGGGTGGGTTTCAGGCCAGAGTTTCAGATTCACAAAGGGTGGCCTGGCTTACTTGCAGGCCACAACTTGTGGTCACCACCTCCAAGTCTTCTGGCATGTGCAGGCACTTTGAGAGAGCGGTGGGGGTCTATTCTCATTTATGCTGGGATATAAGTTCTGTCCACACACTGAGGCTGTTCACACAACCTAAACCTGGACACAGCAAGTGTCCCACCTTGGACACTTGGGAGCTGTGTGTGTGCTTCCAGTTTTCTGTTGTGTGAGAGAAAACAACTAGGTAGGAGACGGAGGAGTGATTGTATGTGAGGCAGCTGTCCTCCCCAGCTCCGACCTGCCTCCCACACAGTCACTTCTCCCTCCCCCTATCTAGTTGTTTATTCCCACACAACTGAAGACTGGGAGCGCACGCAGCTCCCAAACACTCCCAGCTTTCAGTTGTGTGAACAGCCTCAATATGTTCAGTACAGTACTTGTACAATCTGTGTACAGCGAACCCCTCCTCTCTGTATCCTGCATTTCAGGGACCTGTACCCAGACTCACTTTCAACCTCAATGCAGGTACAGGCATTCACACAAAAACATGCATGTGTGTACAGGCATCTGAATGCAGGTACAACATGATGTCTGAATAGGGCTATAGAGATGGTAAGAAATGATTAACATAAGGAGAGTCAAACTGGATCAGGTCCAAGGCCCATCTAGCCCAGCATCCTGTTTCCCACAGTGGCCCACCAGATGCATTTAGGAAGCCTTGAAGCAGGAGATTAAGGCACACCACCCCCCTCCTGCTCTTGCTCCCCTGCAATTACTATTCAGAGAGGTATCCTGCCTCCGAACCTGGAGGTAGCCACCATCAAGACTGGTAGCCATTGATAGTCTTGTTCTCCAAGCATTTGTCTATAAGTTGTTCAAAAGGGATCCCTGCTGTTTCTTACCTTCTCAAAAATGGCACTGGAAATGAGACCTCTGTGGGAAGGATCTACGTGGTGCTGAATGTCTTGCTCGCCAGAGGTCTGGGGACACTCACCCCATTAAACTAGCAAGCAGATTTGTGGATTCCTGTTTAAGGAATCTTAAGATGGATCTGCTTGGATCTGTCATAGAGCTCATGTTTGCCAGGCACAACTTGCTGGACAACCCTCAGTTTCTTGTGCTGGCAGTGAGAAACATTCCCATAGCAAGCATCTATATATTTTGCATTAGATCATGCCATACAGTGCTAAACATTTTGAATTAAAGCCACCTAGAGTGATAACTTCTGACCAAATGAAATAGAATCTCTCTTATAGGGATGTGCAAACCAGTTGGGAACCAAACTGGTTTAACATCGAACTGGTTCGGTTTGATGGCTCAGTATTGAGCCGAATCCCCCGACCTGTTTGGGGATTTATAAGGTCTTTTTAAAAATAATAATAATAATAATAATAATAATAATAATAATACCCCCAGTGAGGCAGTACCTTGCCATGGTTGTGGAGCTTGCGTGCTCTGAGGAAGGTGAGAGCTATGCCAGAGGTCCAACCATACTGGACAGGTCTCACCAGAGGAGCCAGACAAAGAGTGCCTCTCCCATCAACAATATGGTGAGACGTAACTTTAATAAATCTATACCGGATTGGTCATCGCCCGGGTCAACAAGGACCGTGCCAGGTGCTGGAGTCCCTGGACATCTGGTGGCAAGTGGGCAACAGGACTCAGAATCTTCAGTTGAGCAACCAGGGCTGAAGACAGCAAAGTTACTGGAAGAAACGTTGCTTAACCAAAAAAAAAAAAAAGAAAAGAAAAATGCCAACAAGGAAATAATGATCTGCTATTACAAGTCTAGTCCAACTAGAAGAGATTATTTAAAAAGAATGTACCAAATTTGGAAAGAGAAGCATCCAGATACAGAAATAACAGAACAAAGGCTAGCAGACCAGAGAAGATTCATAATAAGAAATAAAGTATTCACAGGAGTTGAGCTGGAAGAACTGCAAAGAGCAACACAGGCTCAAGATATGGAAGAAGAATTACCACCAACTGAAGCAGTTGCTCAGGCGCAGGTGGAGAAGGTGTTGGAAATAGAGGATGCCACTGTTGCTGAACTGTTTCAAAATCAAAACCAGGCAACCACCCCTTTGCCTTCACCTCAAAATGCCATTTAATAGAAAAGCAACAAGAACTAAAGCAAAACATAACTGAGCACATAAACCAAACAACCACCAGGGTTTGACTTCCAGCTCTAAAAACAGTTGCCAAAAAACAACTTGCTCAGGCATTAAAAGATGTCAGTGCTGCACTTGCAGAAATAGCAACCAATAATTTGCAAGAAACAAACCAACTAATGTACAGTGCAGCAACAATAACAACACAAGAGCTCGGATATAAGATCAATGGACCTGTAAAAAAAGAAAGTAGTACATCACCTAAATGGAAGATTAGATTAGAAAATAAGATCTCTAGGCTTAGATCAGATGCTAGTAAATTGAAAGATATGAAAGACAAGAAGCTGAAGAATGAAAACACCAAACAGTATCTGATCCAAAAATACCACCTAGATTCAAGGAAAGTTAGGGAAGTCCTGGAAATAATAAAGCAACAAATAACAGCAGTGTCAAAGAAGATTAGCAGATATGAAGCCAGAACTACACAACACAAGCAGAATCTCCAATTCCAGTCAAATCAGAGACGTTTCTACCAAAGCATAGAAGGAGAAACTGCAAGAAACCTAGAAACACCAAATAAAGAAGAAACAGTGCAATTCTGGCGGAAATTATGGGACAATCCAATAGATTATAATAAAAAAGCAGGCTGGATGAAAGAGGTCGAAAAATGTAACCAACAAATGCAAGATCTAATAATAACACCAGAATTAAGAGCAAAGAAAATTAAAAATTGGACTGCTCCAGGAGACGATGAACTGCATGGCTTTTGGCTTAAACACCTAACAAGCCTTCATAAACAATTACCAAAACAGTTCAATCACATTTTGCAAGGAGGTGATATTGAACAATGGCTAACAACTGAGAAAACTCATCTCATCATGAAAGACCCAGCAAAAGGTGCAGTTCCAAGTAATTATAGACCGATAAGCTGCCTGCCAACCATGTTCAAATTATTAACTGGAATAATAGCAGATGAAGTGATGCAACACTTATTAACTAACAAACAGCTTCCAGTTGAACAGAAAGGAAATTGCCCAAACACCAGAGGCACAAAAGACCAGCTGCTGATTGACAAAATGATTTTAGAAAATTGCAAGAGAAGAAAAACCAATTTAAGTGTTGCATGGATTGACTACAAGAAAGCCTTCGATTCATTGCCTCACACATGTATACTAAAATGTTTAGAAACAACTGGTGTCAGCAAAAACATTCAGATATTTATTTAAAAAGCAATGAGCATGTGGAGTACACAGTTAACAATCAATGGCGAGACACTTGGACAGGTTAGCATTAGAAGAGGCATTTTCCAAGGGGACTCACTATCCCCTCTGTTGTTTGTAATCGCCATGACCCCACTTTCACAAATACTAAACAAAACAGGCCTCGGATACCAAACATCTAAAACAGCAAGTAAATCAACCATCTGCTCTACATGGACGATCTGAAGTTGTATGGAAAGTCCCAGTCAGAAATCGAATCACTGCTAAACATTGTCCATATATTCAGTAGCGATCTAGCAATGGAGTTTGGACTAGACAAGTGTGCTGCATCAATAATGAACAGAGGGAAAATAAGAGAAACAGAAGGAATAGAACTGCCCAATGGAAGCAAGATCAAGAACCTGGAAGAGAAAGAACCTTACAAATACTTGGGCATTCTCCAGGCTGATAACATCACACACACTGAAGTTAAAAGAAAAATTGGAAGTGAATACATCAGGAGAGTTAGAAAAATCCTCAAGTCCAAACTCAATGGCGGGAACACCATACAAGCCATAAACACCTGGGCTATACCTGTTATCAGATACACTGCAGGAATAATAGACTGGACCCAGGCAGAGCTAGAGACGCTAAATCGTAAGGCCAGGAAAATCATGACCATCAATCATGCTCTGCACCCCCACAGTGATGTCGATAGGCTATACCTGCCTCGCAGCTCAGGTGGAAGAGGAATGCTGCAAGTCCATCAAACAGTAGAGGAGGAGAAAAGAGGCCTTGAAGAATATATCAAGGACAGTGAAGAAGATGCACTTCAAATGGCCAATAATGCAAAACTATTCAACACCAATGAAAGAAAGCAGGCCTACAAGAAAGAACAAGTCAAGAACCGAGCAGAAAAATTGAGAAATAAGCCCCTGCATGGTCAATATTGGCACAATATAAGTGGAAAATCAGACATCACCAAGACCTGGCAATGGCTTAAGAATGGCAACTTGAAGAAAGAAACAGAGGGTTTAATACTGGCTGCACAAGAACAGGCACTAAGAACAAATGCAATAAGAGCAAAAGTCAAAAAATCCACAACAAACAGCAAGTGCCGCCTTTGTAAAGAAGCAGATGAAACCGTGGACCACCTAATCAGCTGTTGTAAAAAGATCGCACAGACTGACTACAAACAAAGGCATGACAAGGTAGCAGGGATGATACACTGGAACATCTGCAAAAAATACAAGCTACCTGTAGCCAAACATTGGTGGGACCATAAAATTGAAAAAGTTGAAGAAAATGAAGATGTAAAAATATTATGGGACTTCTGACTACAAACAGACAAACATCTGCCACACAATACATCAGATATAACTGTAGTCGAGAAGAAAGAAAAACAAGTCAAAATAATCGATATAGCAATACCAGGGGATAGCAGAATAGAAGAAAAAAGTAGAACAAATCACCAAATACAAAGATCTACAAATTGAAATTGAAAGGCTGTGGCAGAAAAAGACCCAAATAATCCCAGTGGTACTTGGCGCCCTGGGTGCAGTTCCAAAAGACCTTGAAGAGCACCTCAACAGCATAGGGGCCACAGAAATCACCACCAGCCAATTACAAAAAGCAACTTTACTGGGAACAGCCTATATTCTGCGACGATATTTATAATAACAGCAACAACGTTGATAATAAAATCCAGCCATCCCAGGACCTTGGGAAGGACTCAATGTCTGGATAAAACAAACCAGTCAATAACACCTGTCTGACTGTGTAAACGAGAAATAATAAACTGGCACAGCTGTGGGGGGCGGGTGTGTCTCTGTAGGCTCCTCTTCCCCCTGCCAGCCTCCATTAAAGCCCCAAATATCTGGTGTGGGCAGTTTTTGGCCCATTCCGGGCCTTTCCTCCATCACAGTGGCCATTTTGGAGGCCACCATGCGTGCCCAATAGGCCTCTGCATGGCTAGGTCATGACCAGTACAGGTGCAAAACCGAACTGGCCTGGTCCAGTTCGGGTCCAGTTCAGACTCGAACCAAACTGGGCCAACTGATTTTGTGCACACCCCTACTCTCTTAGAGGGATGTGCATGGAACCGGCTGGCCCAGTTCCGTTTGAGTCCAGACCGGACTCAAACCTGACCGGGCCAGTTCGTTCCAGCATCCTCTCAACCCCCCCTGGTTTGGTCCGGTCCAGGGAGGTTAACAATTTTTAAAAAATTAACTGTATCCCCATCGTGAGAGTTCCTTGAGGCGGTGGGGGGGCGTCCACGGAGGTTCCTCCTCCCCCTGCCAGACACTATTATCACTGCCAGTGGCCCATTCAGCAGTTTTTTTGGCTCGTTTGAGCCTTCGAACTTCGGGGTGGCGGCATGACCCAGGCATCTCAGAGGCCAATTGCACAGTCATGGCGGTGTTCAAAATGGCCGCTGCACCGTAGGGGCCAAAACATCATCTGAACAGGCTGTTGGCAGTGATAATGGAGGCTGGGGGGGGTATGTGGAGGTTCCCCCTCTCCCCGCCCCAAGGAACTCCTCCAAAGGGGATACGGTATAAAATTATTATTATTATTATATTTATTTATTTATTTATTTATTTATTTACACACACAGTCAGACAGGTGTTATTGACTGGTTTGTTTTATCCAGACATCGAGTCCTTCCCAAGGACCTGGGATGGCTGAATTTGATTGTCAATGTTGTTGTTGTTATAGATATCGTCGCAGAATATAGGCGGTTCCCAGTAAAGCTGCTTTTTGTAATTGGCTGATGGTGATTTCTGTGGCCCCTATGGTGTTGAGGTGCTCTTCAAGTTGTTTTGGAATTGCACCTAGCGTGCCAACTTGCCAATTACCACTGGGATTATTTTGGTCTTTTTCTGCCACAGCCTTTCAATTTCAATTTGTAGATCTTTGTATTTGGTGATTTTTTCTATTTCTTTTTCTTCTATTCTGCTATCCCCTGGTATTGCTATATTTTGACTTGTTTTTCTTTCTTCTCGACTACAGTTATATCTGGTGTATTGTGTGGCAGATGTTTGTCTGTTTGTAGTCGGAAGTCCCACAATAATTTTACATCTTCATTTTCTTCAACTTTTTCAATTTTATGGTCCCACCAATGTTTGGCTACAGGTAGCTTGTATTTTTTGCAGATGTTCCAGTGTATCATCCCTGCTACCTTGTCATGCCTTTGTTTGTAGTCAGTCTGTGCGATCTTTTTACAACAGCTGATTAGGTGGTCCACGGTTTCATCTGCTTCTTTACAAAGGCGGCACTTGCTGTTTGTTGTGGATTTTTTGACTTTTGCTCTTATTGCATTTGTTCTTAGTGCCTGTTCTTGTGCAGCCAGTATTAAACCCTCTGTTTCTTTCTTCAAGTTGCCATTCTTAAGCCATTGCCAGGTCTTGGTGATGTCTGATTTTCCACTTATATTGTGCCAATATTGACCATGCAGGGGCTTATTTCTCAATTTTTCTGCTCGGTTCTTGACTTGTTCTTTCTTGTAGGCCTGCTTTCTTTCATTGGTGTTGAATAGTTTTGCATTATTGGCCATTTGAAGTGCATCTTCTTCACTGTCCTTGATATATTCTTCAAGGCCTCTTTTCTCCTCCTCTACTGTTTGATGGACTTGCAGCATTCCTCTTCCACCTGAGCTGCGAGGCAGGTATAGCCTATCGACATCACTGCGGGGGTGCAGAGCATGATTGATGGTCATGATTTTCCTGGTCTTACGATCTAGCGTCTCTAGCTCTGCCTGGGTCCAGTCTATTATTCCTGCAGTGTATCTGATAACAGGTATAGCCCAGGTGTTGTTGTTGTTGTTGCTATTTTTTTTAAAAATTGTAACACACACTCCCCGAACATTCAGGGGGTGTTCGGTCTGGGCATCCTGCCCTGTCTCAGAAAAGCATTTATAATCTCTGCCAGGCCTTCTACAGTAACCTCCCTGCCAGATGGTATAAGCCATGCCAGACAAGGGTCAAGAGAACAGGTGGCAGGCCGCACCATTCGCTTGTCCACCACATCATCAAGAGTCACAAACTGAAACTGATCCAGCCTAACCACATAAGAGGAGTTTGTGGACACCTCCACATTAGACTCTGCAATAATTG
Source organism: Hemicordylus capensis (assembly GCF_027244095.1). NCBI lineage: Eukaryota > Metazoa > Chordata > Lepidosauria > Squamata > Cordylidae > Hemicordylus > Hemicordylus capensis. The sequence continues at coordinate 6,487,808 of NC_069660.1, forward strand.
TGGGGTCTGAGTCTAAAGTAGGCCTGAATATGAGAGATTTTATCCACACACAAAAATCATTAAAAGTATCACACTGGGAAGAAGCAACATTGGCAGGTCAGAAGGCCGTTGCAAGCGAAGGGAAATCAGAAATCTAATAGCTGCCGTAATTCGTGCTCAAATATTTTTGTTTAATGTGCAATTACTTGCAGCTTGTCGGAGAGGCCACATTCCTGAGGTGGCTCAGTTTGGAAGCAGCTCTTGAGAAGACAAGACTCAGACCCGGGGAACTTTGCTACCCAGAGCTTTGTGAACAGGAGTTTGCTAACCGATATTTATTTATTTATTTACAATATTTAGACCCCGCCCCTCCAGTACATTACTGCTCAGGGCAGCTCACAACATTTATAAAACAATTACAATATAAAATCTGACTAATAAAATTAACCACATTAAACAAGTTAAAAATCCAAGCTAACACCACAATCATAATTAGCTTTTAAAATTCCTAATTAAATTCCTAAAGCTAAAAACTAAGAATTATAAAACTAAAAACAAAAGAACCTACCAGATATATGCAATTGGTGAAACATTAAAAAGCCTCCTAAAATGATGTGTTTTTAGTTGTTTTTTTAAAAACACAGAGAGGAAGCATGGTGAAGCTCTTCAGGGAGGGTATTCCAAAGCCGAGGGGCCACAACCGAAAAGGCCCTGTCTCTAGTCCCTGCTAACCGGATCTCTGTTAGTGGCGGTGCCATGAGCAGGGCCTGAGATGATGAGCGGAGGGCCCTGGCAGGTTCATACGGGCGAATGCGGTCCATATCAAAGATGTTTTGTATGCAGTTCAGCGGGGAAGTGTGAGGGAGGCACACAAGCAGTCCCCCTATATCACAAAGGAGATACTCAGCATGAGGAGAAGGTGAGTACCACCCCAATTTTTTAATTATCTTGGAGGACAGAGCTTAAACCCTTTAATTAGCTGACAACTACAGTTAGCACAGCTAATACAGCTTTCAGTAAACAAGCTCTATAGATTCTAAATAGCCAATAAAACCAGTTATGAAGGTAGAATGCCAGCAGGGGAGGGGGTGCTTCCCAGTGAATTGCATGGAGTGTTGCATGTATGACTATCTGCCAGAAGGGCAGAAGTCCTGGGTGTGCACTCGGTGCCAAGAGCTCCTGCCTCCTGGCTGTCAGGGAACAAGTTCGTTCCTTTGAAGTCAAGGTGGCTGACCTGGAGAGGCTCTGCTCAGGGAAGCAGAGAGGTTTGTGGATGAGATCCTCAGGGATGCGATAGAAGCATCCCACTCCCAGGCTGATGGCACCTCACTAACCTTCTGGGGTTCTTTGAGAGTATCCACAGGCATGTGGATGAAGGTGGTCCGGTTGATATAGTCTACTTGGACTTCCAAAAAGCTTTTGACAAAGTTCCCCACCAAGGGCTCTTGAGTAAACTTAGCAGTCATAGGATAAGGGGACAGGTTCATGTGTGGACTCGTAACCGGTTGGACAGGAAATAGAGGGTAGGAATAAGTGTGCAGTTTTCACAACAGAGGGAAGTAAAAAGTAGCCACCCCCAGGGATCTGTACTGGGGTTAGTGCTCTTTAACATATTCATAAATGATCTAGAAACTGGGGTAAGCAGCGAGGTGGCCAAATTTGCAGATGACACTAAACTATTTAAGGTAGTGAGATCTAAAAAAGATTGTGAGGAGCTCCAAAAGGATCTCTCCAAACTGGGGGAGTGGGCGATAAAATGGCAAATGCTGTTGAATGTGAGCAAGTGTAAAGTGATGCATATTGGGACAAAGAACCCCAACTTCACATATATACCAATGCTGATTGACCAGGAGAGAGATCATTGAAAGTGTCAATTCAGTGTGCGGCAGCTGTGAAAAAGGCCAATTCCATGCTAGGGATTATTAGGAATGGGATTGAAAATAAAAATGCTAATATTATAATGCTCTTATACAAATCTACAGTGTGACCACATTTGGAGTACTGCATACAGTCCTGGTTACCGTATCTTAAGAAGGATGTTGTAGAACTGGAAAAGATGCAGAAGAGGACCACCAAGATGATCAGGGGCCTGGAGCACCTTCCTTATGAGGCAAGTCTACAGCATCTGGGGGTCTTTAGTTTGGAAAATAGGCAACTACAGGGAGACAAGATAGAGGTGTATAAAATTATGCATGGGGCAGAGAGAGAGGATGGAGAATTTTTTCTACCTCTTTCACAATACTAGAACCAGGGGTCATCCCATGAAACTGAAGGCCAGGAAATTTAGGACCAACAAAAAGAAGTACTTTTTCACACAGCACATAATTAATCTATGGAATTTTCTGCCATGGGATGTTGTGATGGCCACTAACTTGGATGGCTTTAAAAGGGACTTGGACAAATTCATGGAAGACAAGTCTATCAATCGCTACTAGTCTGGTGGCTATAGGCCAACTTCCAGCCTCAGAGGCAAGATGCTGCTAAATACCAGTTTCAGGGGAACAACAGCAGGAGAGAGGGCATGCCCTCAGCTCTTGCCTGTGGGCTTCTCAGAGGTATTTGGTGGGCCACAGTGTGAAACTGGATGCTGGACTAGATAGGCCTTGGTCCTGAACCAGCAAGGCTGTTTTTAGGTTAATCTAATTTTTATTTAGCGGATAAGTAATCTTTCTATTCTTCTCCAAGGGAACAGAGAGAGCTGATGGAGAGAACTTTATATGATTTATGAGTTTGTATTAACAGGAGAAAAGTAGTCCAGGTGCCTTTAAAGGCTTGCAACCAAAGGGGCAGACCTAATCACATCTTTCCTTTGGATCCACCCATGTGGATGTTCCTTGTTAGTTTTTAAATAGGGGCTGTTTTGTGAGCCTCTTTTGAGCAGCACTGCACTGGTGGGAGAGGATACAAATACAACAAGCAAGCAAGCAAGCAAGCAAACAAACAGGCCATTCAAATGACCAAATTGTGGTGGGCTGGGGAAAAGGCAGGATCCTACTTTTTATTTATTTATTCATAATTTATTAATATTTTTTAATTTGTTCATAAATGATCTAGAAGTTGGAGTAAGCAATGGGGTGGCAGATTTGCAGATGATACCAAACGATTGCATAGCCACCTAATCACACAGCGGGGAAATGACTTGATTAGCAAGCCAGAGCTGCCAGTTCAAATCCCCGCTGGTATGTTTCCCAGACTATGGGAAACACCTATATTGGGCAGCAGCAATATAGGAAGATGCTGAAAGGCATCATCTCATATAGCAAAGGAGGAAGCAATGGTAAACCCCTCCTACCAAAGACAACCACAGGGATATGTGGTCACCAGGAGTCGACACCAATTTGATGGCACACTTTGCCTTTACCAAACTATTTAGGGTACTGAAATCCAAAACAGGTTATGAGGAGCTCCAAAAGAAAATGATCTCTCCAAATTGGGGGAGTGGGTGACAAAATGGCAAATGTGGTTCAGTGTTGGCAAGCGTAAAGTGGTGCACATTGGAACGAAAAACCCCAACTTCAAACATATGCTAATGGGATCTGAGCTGTCAGTGACTGACCAGGAAAGAGAGCTTGGGGTCGTGGAGGACACCTCATTGAAAGTGTTGGCTCAATGTGCAGCTGCTGTGAAAAAGGCCAATTCCATGCTAGGGATCATTAGGAAGAGGAATGAAAATAAAACTGCTAATATTATAATAGCCGTATACAAAACTATGGTGCAGCCACACCTGGAGTACTGCGTACAATTCTGGTCACCACAGCTAAAGAAGGACATTGTAGAACTGGAAAAGGTGCAGAAGAGGGCAACCAAGATGATCAGGGGCCTAGAGCACCTTTCTTATGAGGCAAGGCTACAACACCTGGGGCTATTTAGTTTAGAAAAAAGACGACTGCAGGGAAACATGATAGAGGTCTATAAAATCATGCATGGTGTGGAGAAAGTGGACAGAGAGAAATTCTTCTCCCTCTCAAATAACACTAGAACCAGGGGTCATCTCATGGAATTGATTGCCCGGAAATTTAGGACCAACAAATATAAGGACTTTTTCACACAATGCATAATCAACTTATGGAATTCTCTGCCACAAGATGTGGTGACAGCCAACAACCTGGATGGCTTTAAGAGGGGTTTGGATAACTTCATAGAGGAGAGGTCTATCAACGGCTACTAGTTGGAGGGCTATAGGCAAGTAAAGAATCTCCTCACCATCGTCCCCAGTACTGGGAGAAGAAAGCTGCTTTGAAAATAAGGAAATAGTTGTGACACCCCAAGACTGATATAAATGATTATTGCCCAAGGCCCCTCCCCACCATCGCTACAGATTGCTAAATGCTCTGCTCCATCTGCTAAATACTATATTCCAGGGTCTCTCAAATTTGGCAGCTCAGATGGTGTTGTTGGACTACAATTCCCATCATCCCTGGCCACAATCGCCAAATTATGCAAACTATGCCAAGCATAGTTGCCCTATAATACGTGATCCATCGTTCAACAACGCCTGGAGAATCCAGTTTGAGAAACCCTGCTGTATTCATTCACTTTCCAATAAGCTGCCCATTCTCCATTGTTGGTTTAAATGCCAAGATGGTTTGCTCTTTCGCTTCAAGATATACCAGCAGAGCACAGTCACCCTATAATACGTGATCCGTTGTTCCAAACATACCCCAGCAGCAGCAGCATGAAATATGGCAGGATGTCCACTACAGGGGTGCCTTGAATTTAGAGGCCTGGGCACTGCAGACAAGAGGCAGCAGCCCCTTCGCTCTCAGAGGTTTATCTGCACGGGCCAGACCCATGCCTGGAAATGAGTTTCCAGGAACTAGAATGTTCGTGTCAGCAGGTAGGTTTGCATGAGAAGTCCCTGAACTCTTCTTTGGCTCAGATTAAAATTCAGACTGGAGAAGAATTCCTTGCTTACCCACCCGCTGAAGAACACCCTCGGTCTTACTCACCCTCAGATCCTTCCAAATCCCCTTTCCCTTTAACACTTACCAGATGCAGGCAGGAGAGCAGCAGCAGCAGCAGCAGCGCCCCCCCTCCAGACAGGAGAGAAGGAGGAAGGTCCAATCTCACCTTCCCTTCCACCTATGGTGCCCTGCTAACACAGAAAGAAAGGCCCCAGCATCCCTGGGGGGATGTAGTTTTTGCTAAGGGCAATGAGCCCTTGAGGAAACTATACTCCCTAAGGGTCAAGTCACCAGGGTCTTTCTTCTTGTGATACGCTAGCAACACACTCTCCTTCCTTCTTCCAGCATCTGGATGGAATGCCACCACTACTATTGCAACACTACCAACCAGTAAAAAGGAAAGGAGAAGGGCTTTGGAGGATCAGAGGTCTGGGTGGGTAGAGGGACTGGATTTAGACTGGCTTGGAAAAACAAGCCAAGACAGGTTCCTTTTGGTTGGAAATCAGTTGGCTTATCTCCAATCCAATCCGAAGTGAGCACAAGCGGAAGGTGGCAGTTGCCCTCATTTACTAGAAACTGGAAAAATAATTAAACCTTGAAGAACGGCAGTCTAGTTAGTCATACTAGCAGAGTCAGGAATAATTCATCGGAATTATTGGTGGTACATTTTAGTTTCCACCGGGGATCTGGAGAGCAGAATGAATCATGGTGGTTTCATTGGGGGTGGAGCGGGGGGGGGGCTCCAAGCTACTACAGGTTTATTTTTGGGGAGGAGGGGTTTATTATTGTTATTATTTTGGTCTTCCCCCGCATTTGACTCCTGCTGGCTGACATTTTTTCCACAGAATGCACCTGGAACTACGTGGTGATGTGGTATTCTCTGAAACAAAATGGCAGCCTTGGTACATTTCAGGCAAAACAAAATGGCGGCTGGCACGAGCTGGCCTGAAGTGCTGCCACTGCTAACTGCAGAGGCATGGCAATTTCCACAAAGAAAGCAAAATGGTAAGTCCCCCTCACAGCCCCCAAAATTCATGGTAGCTTCTTCGCAAAACTATGAAAAGCTCTCTACCACCCTGACCTCCTTCATTTTTTATCTTCTGTAGAAGGCATGATTAAAATGCGGGTGGTAGTTTCGGATCAGTACTCTTAATTCACACTAGCAACAACTTTAAAGTTCTCCGGAAAGGAAAGGAAAAACAAGAGACAATGGCTGACCTAATGGGGAACGTTACTCAAAGTAGTCCCATTGAAATGAAAAGGACAAATTAGGCATTCCTCAGTGTGTCAGCCACTGATTTACCAGGAGCAGCACAGACTTGGAACTAGAAATCTGTCTTGGTAAATAGAGAGCACCTTTGGGGTCTGTCCTATCAGCCCTGTCTGGGGTTGCAGGGCATAAACTATGCAGAAGAGTCCTTGGTATTGACTGACCATGTTACACGGTCACTCCCAATGGGCTTCCCTTGGAACCCCACCTGCCTCCCTGGCCATGGCCCACGTCAGCGCTTCAGCTGAGGTGTCAGAACAATCACTTGATAACAAGGCCTATTTATAGAGCGAGGATACAGCCAGGACTCTGACAATGGGGGGAAGGGGGCTGGGTTTCCCCCCCAGTGACCACTTGGCAACAGAAAGGCCTGAAAGATTTCCTCGATGACTTGGAGCCATACAATGCAAGGAAAATGGAGCCGAGAGAGAGACAGACACTGCAAGCCAAAGATTATCTGCTCCTTTACCCACCGCCAATGACCCTGGGAGAGGGCAGGAAAGCGGTTGCTGTCGTCAGTGGGTGGGTGAGGCTCCTGCAGAGACAGGAAAACAAGGTGAAATGCAGCCGGGGACTCAGCTTTTCCACTGGGCCTCTCCAAGACCTAGTGGCATGGCAGCTTGGCCTGGCCCTAGCCCGATGAAGCCTGTCTGTTGTGTTCCATGGTTCCAAAGACGCCTTTGTCAACCCAGAACTAAGCCCGGAAGCCACACAGGTCAGCTGGACGCAACTGCAGGGCCCACACCACTGTCCGCTATTGTCCTTCCTCGCGAGCCTGTCCTGTTCCGGCCAGGCTGCTTCCAAACTCGGGATGTGCAAACCTGCCAGCTAAGTTCTGTTTTGACTTTGTCCTCCCAGTCCCAAGCAGCGGATTGCTGTTGAAAATCCATCTGCCTTGACCATCAGCCAGTTGTGTTTGTGTGCTGCCATTCTATCCATGTTCCCACGGCTCTCTTCAATTAAAAGCCTAGGTGGACAGCGGGTCATTGGAGGAGAGCTGGTCATGCGGGAGCAAGCACGAATAGTCCCCCTTTGCTAAGCAGGGTCTGCCCTGGTTTGCATTTGGATGGGAGACGACATGTGTGAACACTGTAAGATATTCCACTCAGGGGATAATGGGGCCGCTCTGGGAAGAGCACCTCCATGCTAGCCTGCAGAAGGTTCCCAATTCCCTCCCTGGCAGCATCTCCAGGCAGCGCTGAGAGAGACTCCTGCCCAGGGCTATCCTTAGAGAGCCCTGGCAGGGTGTGGGGCCCAGGACAAATCAGCCAGTGCAGGGCCCAGTTAATTCTAATGGGGGTTAAAAAGAGCGGGGGCTGGGGTGATTGCCCTGCTTGCCATGCCCTAAGGACAGCCCTGCTCCTGCCTGCAACCTTGGAGAAGCCACTTCCTTGTCTGCGTAGACAATACTGAGCAAAATGGTCCAAGGGTCTGACTCGGTATAAGCCACTTCAGTGACTATGTTTGGTTTCAGTCATGCTGCACCCACATATTGCAACTGCCCCTGTTGAATAGGGTTGTGCGAAGCAGCCCTGTTCCAACTCAGTGGCTGATTCAGCGCTTTGGAGGCCCCCTGGTTTTTCAGGGGTTCCTACTTTGCTTTGTCCCAAGTTGAAGCTGCTGCTTTGGTTTGGGGGCAAAGCGTTGCCATCCCTCCTCACACCACTCCCCAGCCCCTCCAGGTACTTAATGAAGCAGGCAGGGGACTGGCTGAAGGTAGCTCACCTTTTGCAATTCAAATGACTTCTGGCGGAGTTTCTTCTGAAATCCTGGGAATGGCTTAGGGGCTCCTGGGAACTGTCCTTGTTTCAGGGCTGTATCCTACCTCCTACTCCCTGTCTGGTAAGCACCTTCACAGACCAGAGGAGTGGGGGGGGGGCTGGGCTGAAGCAAAGCTTTGGCAGCATCAGAGGGGCACCTAGGTAACTGGGGCACCCAGACCGACCCCGCCACGAGCCCCCACCACCACGAGGCCCCTGAAACCTGCTTTGGGGGGGCCTCCTGCAGCCACCCCGTGCCTGCCCCACCGTGCCGTAACGCAGGGTTTGGGGGGGCATAATTGAAGCGGCCATGGGCGTGGTCGAGGGGTGGCAGCTGGGGGGTGGGCTGGAGGGTGGGCCTTGCAGGCCTCGCTTCCCCACTCACTGGCAGCGGGCGGAGCGGGCGGAGTCATTCCAGACGTGACGTCACAGGCTTGTGATGATCTGTTTCAACTGCACAGGCACGCTGGAGTGCCTCGCAGTTCTCAAGAGTTGCACACATGGCAGCTTAAATTATGCCAAAAAAAACCCACCCCAAAACCAACCCATGGAGGTATGGCACGGGGTGGCTGCAAGAGGCCCCCCCCCGGCTATTTGGAGCCCGCCCTGGACCTTGGAGGCCACGGACTGGAGCCCCCAGATCTGGGGGTAAGAGAGCCTCTGGGCAGCCTACCTGAATCAGCCCAACCTGATTCGACTGGGGCCCAGTTTGGACTGTGGTTTGGTTCCGACAGAATTGGGCCAAATCAGAATAGACAGTCGAAGTTTCGTATAGTCCTATTCTTTAACAAGGAGAGTTCCTAATTTCTGGTGTCTGTTCCTGAAAAATCCTTCCCCCTATTTTGATTTTACGTTTGCCTTTGTCTTGTTGGATGTCTTGTTCATTATTTTAATCGGAGTTTCTCGATTTGAAATTCTGCTGGGTTTTGTTCCTTCCTACGGTCTCCAGAAGTTTAAATCTTGGACTGGAAAGGATGCAGATGCATCTATTATCAATGCATGCACATGGAAATTGTGCCTTGTGCTCAGACCATACTCATTTCCTTCTCCCTCTCTCTTTTTGAACCTTGGCTACAAGCAGCCCCTTGGAAAAACCCCAGGGTGGTTTTCATGATGATTACTGGGGCCAAGAGAAGCCTCCGATCCTAGTCCGGTCCGGGAGCTGTGTGCGTTCCTGACTGGCCATTGTGAGAATTCTACAATCAAGGTAGAAGGAGGGGGAAGTGCTCATCTGCAAGCTGGATATGGAGAAGGCTACTTTTATCCTCACAACAACCCTGTGAGGTAGATTAGGCTACGGGATAGGTATCTTGCCCAGAGTCACTCAGTGAGTTCCATGGCTGAACAGGAATTTGAATTTGGGTCTCCTCAGTCCTAGTCCAACATGCAGACCACTATGCCACACTGGTTAGAAGCAACAGCTCCATCCACCCGCCCCATCGGCGAAGGTGGGGGGATCTTCCATCTAGTTGTGTAGGCTGGAGGAGGGGCTGCAATATAGGCACGTATATTCAGTTTTGGAACAAATTGAAGTGTCCAAATGGGCTTCATTCGTACCCATTTCCATTTGTCCCAAAATGTGCCTGGAGCAAATAGCAACAAATGGGGATCAGTAATCAAAAACTACATTTGTTGCCATTTGTTTTTGTTTGCTTCCATTCTTAAAAAGAAGAAACAGTATCTTACTTTTACCAAGCACTTCATAAAAAAAGAAGAAGAGACGTTCTCCTCCTTGTGATATAGATGGGGCTGATAAGTGAGTCCTCACATCTAATCTCAGATGTGAGGAGATTAGTTCAAATCTCATCTCATCTGAGATTAGATTTGAACTGGGGACTTCTTGGGGGCTTTACACACAGGGCTTCTACCCCGAATCTCCTTCAAAGGAGTGTGTGTGTGCTCACACACCAGCCAAACTTACCCCGAAGTCCCTTCGAGATCCTTGGACCCACTCAACACACAAACCAGGCTTTGTGGTGCAAATTCCAGCTTATATCGAGTTATTTCCGGGTTTTTAAAATGCTGGTTTTAAGCTACTTTTTCTGAAAATGCCAGAACAAATAGGGAGAGACACTGACGTAGAATCATTAGCATGATAAGAGGGATACTCTCTTTAGAAACGCAGATATAGCTCTTTAGTAATCTCTCTCGTGCTCCTCCCCCCTCCCTGCCATTGGCTAGAAGGAAAACACGGAGGCATGTGATGTGAACTTGCACCAAAACAAAACCCGAGAGCAGAGGGGAGGGGCCGCTTCCCTCAGTGCCTCGAGTGTACTTCGTTCAACGTTTACTCCAAAGCCTGAAGCCAAGTGTGAATAACTCCCTGGCTAATTTGTTTAGGTATTACATTTCTGTCCCATTCTTCCTTTAAGGAGATCAGGGCAGTAAGTCTCTCTCTTTTATATCCTCACAATAACTCTACAAGGCAGGTTAGGCAGAAAGATAATAGGAGCATAGGTAGCTTTATACTGAGTCAGACCGTAGGTCCATCTAGCTCAGGATTGTCTACCTAGACTGGCAGCAGCTCCTCCAAGGTTGCAGGCAGGAGTCTCTCTCAGCCTTATCTGGAGATGCCAGGGAGGGAACCTGGAACCTTCTGCATGCAAGCATGCAGGTGCTCTGCTCAGAGCTGCCCCATCCTTTAAGGGGAATATCTTATAGTGTTCAAATGTAGTCTCCCATTCAAATGCAAACCAGAGCAGACTCTGCTTAGCAAAGAGGACAATTCATGCTTCCTGCCACCTAATGGCGCAGCAGGGAAATGACTTGATTAGCAAGCCAGAGGTTGCCAGTTCGAATCCCCACTGGTATGTTTCCTAGTGATGGGTCTGGACCGGTCCGGAGGCCATTGTAAAGGCCTCTGGACTGTCCGGACCGGTTCAGACCTGGCCGGTCCCGTCTGGGTGGAGGGGGTTCCTTTAAGGGCGGGGAGGGTTTACTTACCCCTCCCGCCGCTTTGCCCCCTCCAGCGCCCATAGTTACTGTAGAAATTGGGGTGGCAGGATACCTCCCCGCCGCCCCTTCTGCCTCCTCCTCATTGCAAAAGGCTGCGACAAGCCGGGACGAGGCCGGCGATCGGAGGCCCGGTCTACCCGTCACGTCGGGGAGACGTGAAGCTCGCACGCCGCATAAGTGTGCGCAGAAGGCTTGTTGCAGCCTTTTGCAATGAGGAGGCAGAAGGGGCGGTGGGGAGGTATCCTGCCACCCCAATTTCTATAGTAACTACGGGCTCTGGAGGGGGCAAAGCATCGGGAGGGGTAAGTAAACCCTCCCCGCCCTTAAAGGAACCCCCTCCACAGTGCCAGACTGCAGCTGTGCGGTTCCGTGCACACCCCTAATGTTTCCCAGACTATGGGAAATACCTATATCGGACAGCAACGATACAGGAAGATGCTGAAAGGCATCATCTCACTCTGCACGGGAGGAGGCAATGGTAAACTCCTCCTGTATTCTACCAAAGACAACCACAGGGCTCTGTGAGCGCCAGGAGTCAACACCAATTCAACGGCACACTTTATTTTTACCACAAGACCAGCTCTCCTCCTCAGTGACTGGCGCAAGGTCACCTAGTGAGCTTCATGGCTAAGAAGGATTTGAATCCGGGTCCCCTTATCCTAGTCTGACACTTTAACCACTGGGTAGCATCTACTGTTGTCCTTAGCATGGAACAGAAATCATTTATCTAAAAAAGGAGTGCTTGCTCCAGAGTCCTGTTTCAGACTAAAAACAACTATGGATGCTACCCATAGTGTTCAGTGGACTTACTCCTAGGAAAATATGTTGAAGGACTGCAGCTTTAAGCTACTATAGTAACAGAGCAGGACTCTCAAACTCGAGTCCCCGGATGTTGGACTATATTGTGTAGTCCATGCAAGTCCTTCGGCCATTGTGGCTGTGGATGATAGGAGTTGTAGTCCAACAACTTCTGGGGATCCAAGTTTGAGAACCTCTACAGTAGAGTAAATAGAACGCACCACAGAATCCTGTGACACTTTAAAAACTAATACATTTATTACACAGTAAGGTTTGGTGAGCCATAGCCAACTTTGTCAGGTGCATGAAGATTAAGTTCTACTAAGAAACATACTAACATGGCTGGAATTTTACTCTGCTAAGGTTTCCATGCAACATGCAAGCACACTCCAATCTTGCATAATAGTATATCTTTCAAGAACAGGCTGAAGATAATGTATGTGAACCATCACAGATTGGTTTTCATTTGGGATGGGGCCATAGCCCATAGTGGCAGAGCATCTGTTGCATGCAGAAGGTTCCCAGTTCCATCCCTGGCAGCATCTCCAGGTAGGGCTGGGAAAGACTCCTGCCTCTGAAACTCTGGAAAAGCTGCTGCCAGTTAGGGTAGACAATAGTGAGCTAGAGGGACCAAGGGTCTGACTCAGTAAAAGGCAGCTTCCTGTATCCCATCAGGATACCCATTCCTTGAATATGAAGAAGAAAAGTTTATATTGAAATTGAAAGCACATCTAAAACATGATTCTTAAATCTATGTCATAAAGGATGGAATCTTTGTTGATTCAGTCCTCATGCAATATCATGGCAGTTCAAAACTATGTTTCTATAGAGTTAAGCTTATTTTAAAGTGTGTTTGTCCTGCTGCAAGAATACAGGGCGCTGTTTCAGTCCCCTGGCAATGTAAATGTTGCACCAAGCCTGGCTTAGGGGGGAAAGGGAAAGAAAAGGGGTGCATAATTAAAAGCGAAAGTAGAAACCTCAGCAGCAAAACAACTGATATTCGGCTTGATCCTTGAAATGAATACAGCTGGAAGCGGTCCCATTTTTTCCTTTTCCTTTTTTTAATGTTTGGGGAAATGTACAGTTTCAGTTAGTGAAGTGCACATAGAGCTAAAATGCCCTCTTGTGGTGGACGCCCAGCTGCTGCGTACAGATGTCCGCTCTATCTTCAGTGATGGCACTAGGAAAAAAATCTGGGCAGGCTCAGAAGGGGCAAAGTGCTTTTCTGAGGGTAAGGGACAAACTTCGTCCCACATGTTAGATTTCTGAAAGAGAACTATTGCCCATTTTATGAAGTATTTTTGAATCGGTGCATTAAATGTCTTTCCCCAGAAATAAGGCCGGCTGATCCTGATGGAATTAAAAGTTCCCTTTGTCACCCGAGTTCTGTCACTGACCAGGGCGCTTTCCTGGAACAGCAACAAAATGCCCCCATTCAGGCAAGTCGCATTGAAAATGTAAACAGCAGGTGGAGCAGTCTCGCAGCAACTAACAACCCGAAAAAACAGCAACTTTTTCACGCCAGATGTACAACGTCCTTGCTCTATATCGCAGCGATTAAATTCTCAACAAGGCATTGGAAATGTGAACGGCACCCTCCTGCCCCCCGTAGGGACTGCGGTGTCACGACGCAGGAAGTATGGAAGCACACTTCCGAGATTCGTGCTGACCCCATTGTAGGGTCTAGTCTGGAAAGCGCCCAGTGGAAGCGAATCCATGTGGCTCAGAGTTACCCTGACGGTAATAAAGAAAAGCACTTGGAATAGGTGAAAAGTGACTTGTGCTTTCCTCCAAGAAACCATGGGGGGCGGCGGTTTCCAGCAATAGGGGGTGAGTTACTTCTTGTGGGGTGCTTGCCCCATCACTCCTACTGGCACTGCTGGGGTCTCCCATGCTTTTGGAAGATAGGAGGTAAGCTTGGGAAGAAGGACAAAAGCCTGTAGACAGAAGAAACATCAAACCACTCTAAGTGTCATCGCTGCCTTCTAACCTTGCTAACTGGGCAAAGAGGAACCTTTTAAAGTGGTGACTTTTATATCTAGCGGGGGAGAGCAACTGTCTCAATTTGTCATGTAAATCACTTTGAGAAATGTTTGGTTTGGTTGAAAAGCAACATATACATGTTTTAATAAAATAATAATCATGGGAATAACTTCCAAGTCTACAGGCGACTGAGCTGCAACTATCCATGGAGAGTAAATACTGTACTCTCCTGGAGTATCTTGTAACATATGTTTTGAGTACTATTTTCAATCTGGTTTGTACAGATGGATCCCACCCACTCACCACATACAGCAGATGGCATTTTTAAACATTTACTCCAGATCAATGATTGCTACCAAAAAACCCCTCCAACCCTCTTAGAGAAACGTTTGATTCAGCTGTAATAGGTGTGAGATATTTCTGCTTCTGCCTTAACCTGTCACTGGATGTGACTGTTAAGTGTTTTGTTTCAAAAACAGAAAGTGTAAAGTTGACGGAGCAGGAGAATTCTCAGGTCATGAAGGGGTATCCATGTGCCATATGTGAAAATAAATGACAGGCTGGAGCGGCTGGTCCTAACAAGCGAGGGGGTTGGGGTGCAGGGTGCCAAAGGAAGCACAGCTGCCTCTGCTTCCTGGAGCGCCATTTGCTGCTCTCTCTCCCACACCATGCTGCCTGTCGGCTGACCATTCATCAGGTAGAGCTGCATGTGACGAACGACCAGCCTACAGGCAGCATGGGACGGGAGAGCAAATGGAGCTCATGAAGCAGAGGCAGCTGGGCCTCCTTTGGCGTGGTGCCTCCCTCCTGGCTCAATAATACCAGCCATTCCTGATTAGAGCAGACACTGGGATCAGGGCCTATCTGGCCAAGCAAGATGTCCCAGAGCTTATTTACTTTCACAATCTCATTGCATTCCCTTCATATGTGAAGCCCTGGCAGAGGTGGAGAGTGTGTGTGCCTCATGAGCAGAGTAGAGTGAAGCCATCCCCAAACTTTAGCTTTTGCCATTCAGAGCTGACAAGGATGATGGGCCAATGCTCTGACTCAGAAATTGGTAGCTTCATATAGGAGGGGTAGGGATTTAATGAGCTGTATGTAAAGATCCAACCTAGCCACTCGACAGCACTGATGCCAGAGAAAAAAGGTAAGAACATGGGACTTTTAAACACTGACACCATGTAACGACAATGCCTGGAGAGAAGCACCATGACTACAATTAGTTAAAGCAATCTTCCCACTCAAATTCCTCAACATTTCATTATTTGTCTCCAGAACATTTTTCTACTGTCCAGGCCAATTCTGGACATGCGACAATTGTACTCTAAGTCCATGAGTACAGCTGGTTATAGATTGCATAAATTAGGGATGTGCACGCTGAGGTCGTGCACAGGTTTGGAGCTGAAATGGTTTGGACGCTGTGATGCACATGGCACCACGCATGTGCGGGCACCATTTCCTGACCACGCAAATGACGCCCATGTGATTAAAAAAACCCTCTGCAGAGTTCAATGAGACTTGTACATCAGATTGCACCCTCAAAACAGGCAGGTCATAAAAATTTAGCATAAATTTGGATTTACATGAGCACATGTGTGCAGTGCTGTCACAGCAAATTCAAAAATGCAGGTGCTCTCTCCAAGACACTTCCCATAGCCACACCCACCCTAACAATCACACCCCATAGCCACACCCACTCCAATAGCCACCCCCCCCACTTAGATGAAAGTAAAGTGTGTTGTCGAATCGATGAAGACTCCTGTAGATGCAGTAATTTGAGATTCTTTTAATGAAAGGCGATATAGAAATGTAACAATAAATTAATTAATTTATCAAGAATACGCAACTCTATACCTGCTTTCCTGGGAGTAAGCCCCATTAAATTCAATGGGACTTACTTCTGAATAGACATGCATAGGATTGCATGGGTCTGCTCTAAACATACAGTTCAGTTAATGGAAGATTAAAGTGTGATTCAGTCATTATGATAAATGAGTGTTTTTGTGTGAATGACTGTGCCTGTGCTCATTTTAAAAGTGAACCCGGACACAGGCCCTTCAAATTCAATGGTCCAGATAGGAAGTTCACCTGCACTCAGCATAACCTGTGAATGACTGTACCTGTGTACACTGACTGTACACTCGTTGAATTATGAGTGTTGAACATGACGTGTGAATGGGGCTTAAGTGATTGCTATTTTATATTCATTATTGCGTTAAACAAATTACAGACGTAGCTTTAAATACAACTTTTAGGAAACTAAAAGCTAGTGCAAAATGGGCAGCTAGAGTTTTATCTGGAGCTGCCCGGTGGGAGCACATCACACCCATTTTGAAAGAGCTGCACTGGCTGCCAGTTTGTTTCCGAGTCCAATTCAAGGTGCTGGCTTTGACCTTTAAAGCCCTTAATGGCTTGGTCCCCGGATACCTGAGGGACCGCCTGCTCCCAAGGGTTGCTGCCCGCTTGTCGAGGTCATCTGAGGGGGCTCTGCTGCGGGTGCCGCCAGTGAGGGAGGCTCTGCTGTCGTGCACACGGGACGGGGCCTTCTCTGTTACTGCCCCCAAACTCTAGAATGCTCTCCCGGTGGCTATTCGCTCCTCAGTCTCCATCACAGCTTTTAGAAAGCATGTGAAATCTTGGCTTTTTAACGATTGTCTCTACTGCTGCTTCTTTGTATTTCGTACAGTTTTTAGGCTTGTATTTTAAATCTTTTTAGTCAGATTTGTTTTATATTTTAGCTTAATATTTTAATTGTCATTTTTATAGTGTGTGTGTGTGTGTGTGTGTGTGTGTGTGTGTGTGTGTGTAAACCGCCTGGGGATTGTTTTAATGAAAGGCGGTATAGAAATTTAACATTAAAATAAATAAAATTAAAATAAGCCGACAGATCTGAACTTGGGAGAGCCGCGTCTCTGCTGAAGCCCCGAAGGGGGAAAAGAACAGGGCCGGGGACCCTTCCGGTCTCTCCCTGCGCCGCTACCCCACCGTATGCCCAGCCCGTAGGTGGCGCGTAGAGATCCAGGGGTGTAGCTAGGGAGGGGCGGCTGTGTTTGCCCCTCTCCTTGGCGGCCCCCTGGAGTGAGGGAGATAATAAAGAAAACAGGGAGGGATGGAGCTGGGGGCCCCTCAGGGACCTGGGAGCCCGGGGTCTTTGAACCCATCTGCTCCATCATAGCCCTCCATCTCAGCCGCCCTTTATTGGGAGATGAGGGCTGCTGCAGTCCCGCAAAGGCTGGAGAGCCTCAGGCTGAGCTCCGCTCCCCCGCCCCCAAAAAACTCCAACTCCCAGGAGGCCACGCGGGCGAAGCAAGGGACGCATGCGGGGGCACAGGCTCCGCGAAGCTCCGCCCTGACGCTTAGAGACCCGGGGGTGCTCAGCAGCAGAGAGGCTGCCGCGCTAGAGAGGCCGTGAGTGTGTGGCGGTGCAGAGGAGAGGAGCCCGCTTCCGCTTCCGGCCAGCCTCGCTCTGGTTCCTGCGGCTGGCGGCCGAGCCTTGTGCCTCCGCCATATTGTCTGTGTGAGGCCGGCGAGTGAGTGAGGGAGAGAGCCAGTGAGGGGGGAGAGCGCGCGCAGGAGGCAGGAAGGCGCGGCGGCCGCCCCAGGTAACCGCGGCAGAGGGGTGGCTGGCTGGCTGGCTGGCGGGAGGGAGAGGCGGGTGGGCGGGAAGCTGAGAGGAGGGGGGGGACAGTGGCCCCTCCCCCTCTCTCCCCTTCTCCCCCCCGCGGCCGACCACATAAACCCGAGGGGGGTGGAGGAAGGTAAGGGCCTCTCCCCCCCCATCAAGCGCAGCCTCAAGCGGGGGGGGGGTCTCCTTCCTCGTGAAGCGGCTCCTGCGCCCCCTCCCCCCCGGGAGCTGCACGGTGGCGGAGTTCCTTGGGGGGAGGGGCTGTCCTTCCTGAGTGGGTGGGGCTCCTGCCCGGGTGGGGGGGCGGGCTTGTCTCTCCCCACCCTTCTGCACAGAAGGTCCCTTCTTTCCTCTCTCAAGCAGCTGCGTAGTGGGAAGCTCCCCTCGGGTGGGTTGGGGGGGACCCCTCCCCACCCACCCACCCCACCCCCATGTGGGGCAAGGATGAAGGGGAGAGGGTCCCCATAGGGATCTTCACCTGCCCTCTTGGGTGAAAGGTGCCCCTCCCCAGGATGCCAGGCTCCTCTTGTGATAGAGGATCTCCCCTCTTCCACCACCCTCTGCCCCTGGGGGTATATTGGAGCTACTCCTTGCATGCTTGGATAGCACGATTTGGGATGTAGGCAGTGATTTCTTCTTCTTTTTTAATGGTGGGCAGTGTGAAAGAAGGCTCACCTCTTTGTAAGGCCTGCAGTGGCTTTTCTGAATAGTGTCTTGGTGGGGGTGGGGCACGCCATTGCAGACAAGGAGGAGATGCCTCTGTCAAGGGGGTCAGTGGAGAGCACTCAGCACAGGAGGCCCCAAACCTGCCTGCCCTTGCCAAAGATATTGCCTCCACTCTGCTTATTGGGGCATATTTATCTGTGTAAGGGAGTTTACACTTGAGGTTCACCAGTGTGTAAGCCTGAGCATCTTCCAGAGGGACTGTAAAAGTGTTATGTTTGGATAAATGATGAGTGATGAGGTCTAAGTGGCGGGCAACATGCAGCCTAGTTAATCATAACTAAGCACTGTTGGAATCAGTGAAACAATGTAGCCATGACTAATTTAACTCCCATTAGTTTCAGTTGAGCTTAGTCTGGGCGTGTTGCTCAGAGTGTGTGAATCTGCATTTTTAAAAACTTGTCATAAAGTTTTTTTATTTGGGTTTTTGTACATAGGGCCGTTCACAAATATTTGGTAAATCATAAGGGGAAGAGTACTTATGGCAAATATTTTGTAGATTCCTTGCTTCTGTGCTTATGAGAGTCATAAGGATTGTCTTGCTGGATCAGACCAAGGTCTGTCTATAGCATCCTGTTTCCAGCAGTGGGCAGCCAGGTGCCTCTTGGCACTCAGCAGAGTAGAGCATGCAGATAATGGTCCTATCCTCTTGTTTGTCCCTAGCACCTGGTATTCAGAGGTAAACTGCACAAGGAGTTTCCCTTTTCCTGTTGAGACTAATAATGGTTGGCTGGTTGAGCCATCCTCCATGAACATATCCAATCCTGGTTGAACGCAGTGCTCTTCTCTCACAATCCCTTCTCTAGAACACCTCATTTGCTTGGTCTTGTAGCGGCTTTCCACCTTCTCATGGGGTAGCAAGTCCATATCGTGCTCTGTATACTGACACATTTCTGTGATTACAAAGGAGTGGTCTTCCTTCTTCACCTTAGTACTGTGATGCTCTTCATCCCATTCTACAGCCGATTGTTTGACAGCCAAGTTAGATGCATCGAGGCAGTCCAGATGTATTTTATTAATGTATGTGCCCCATTCACATATTAAGTGGAGAGTTACTTTAAAAAAAAACTTGAAATTGAGTGTGTGTGGGGGGGGGAAGCAATATGATCACTACAGTGGAGATTTGTGCTGTTTCTTATCTTCTCAAAAATGGCAGTAGAAAGGAGATTTCTGGAGAGGAGATCTCTGTGGTGCTGGGTGTCCTGCTCACCAAAGGGCTGGGGGTGCTCACTACTGGTGAACTGGCATGTGGATTTGTAGATGTCTTCACATGGCTAGGTCTCACACTTGGTTTAGCCCTGAGAATCCACCTCCTATCAGTACTCTGATGATGATGATCCTTGAAGTGTTTCTTGTTAAGTGTACAAATCCTGCAGGTGCCTATTCTAGTTTCTCTATGTTCGTCTGTTGGCTTCTTTTTTGTGGGAAGGTGACATTATTTATTTACATTTCTAGCCTGCCGTATACCCAAAGGTCCCAGAGCGGGTTACAATAAAACCAATATAAAGCATAATTAAAATTCAGCATCATAAAATCAAAAATACAGTAAAAAAAATACAGTGCCTGAGAGGGGAATAACCACTACTTCTCTAGTCAAAGGCCAGGGTAAAGAGGTGCGTCGTCACCATTCTCCTGAATGTGCACAATGTCGGAGTTTGGTGCACCTTAGAGGGGAGGGCATTCCACAACCTAGGGGCCACCACAGAGAAAGCCCTCTCACGTGCCCGTACCCCTTTAACGTCTGACAGTGGTAGTACTACCAAGAGGGTCTCTCCTACGATCTTAACTGACAGGCAGGTCTATATGGGAGAAGGTGTTTCTTCAGGTATTTGGGGCCCAGGTTGTTCAGGGCTTTATAAGTCAGTGTGAAAACCTTGAATCTGGCTTGGTGGCAAATTGGCAACCAGTGCAGTTCCTTTAAGAATGGCATGATGTGCATCTGGCCAGTAGTGCCCATCATAAGTCTTGCTGCTGCATTTTGCACTAGTTGCAGCCTCCGAACCGTCTTCAGGGGCAGCACCACATAAAGTGCATTACAATAGTCTAGTCTGGACGTTACCAGAGCATGGATCACTGTGGCCAGGCTATCTCTGTCCAGAAAGGGTCATAGCTGGCGGTCAAGCCTGAATTGAAAATAGGCACTCCTGGCCACCGTTGCCACCTGGGCCTCCAGCAACGAATCCAGGAGTATCCCCAAGCTACATACCTGTTCCTTCTGGGTTACTACCATCCCCTCAAGAACAAAGTCTCTTCACTTCATGGACTTGAGAGCCCCTGACACACAGCACCTTCAACTTATCTGGATTCAGTTTCAATTTATTGGTCCACATCCAGCTCATTACCGCCTCCAGGCAACAGTCAAGCACCTCAACCACCTCTCCTGATTGAGATGGAATAGATAGTTAGAACTGGACATCATCAGCATAATGGTGGCACCTCAGGCCAAACCTCCTGATGACCTCTCCCAGCAGCTTCATATAGATGTTAAAAAACATAGGGGATAGGATCGACCCCTGCGGAACCCCACAGGTCAACTCCCAGGGGACTGAACAGAATTCCCCCATGGCAACTCTTTGATATTGACCCTGGAGATAGGAGCGAAACCACCGCAATGCAGTGCCTCCAACCCTCAACTCTCGAAGCCTTTCCAAAAGGATCCCATGGTCAATGGTATCAAAAGCCACTGAGAGATTGAGGAGAACCCACAGGGTAACATTGCCCCTCTCCCGGTAAAGGTCATCAACCAGGGTGACCAAGGCCGTTTTGGTGCCATGACCAGGCCTGAAGCCAGCCTGGAATGGATCCAAATAATCAGCTTCCTCCAAGGATGCTTGAATTTGAGTCACCACCACCTTCTTGAGTACCTGGCCAAGGAAGGGTATATTTGTTATTCAATACTTATTACTATGTATAAGATGTATACAGCTCATACAAAATGGCAATCCCAGTGCCTGAGGGGACATCCCCCCACCAACTGTTCATGATGGTTTTTCCCCATAGCCAGCTGCATGTGGAAATGTCCATGTGTAGTTGAGTGGTGGTGGTCCTTTCTTGTATCACCATAGGTGGGGTGTAGGGGACTCCTGGTTTTTATGGGGTCCCACTGTTAGCTGAATATTAAGATATGTGTCTCTCTCAGGATACTTTTCTCCCTTAGTCTTAGGGGAGACTTGTACTAGTAGGGGGTTTAGTGGTGCTGCAAGCATTAAGTATTAGATTAATCAACTAAAGTTATAATTGATCAATTGGTGGGGTAGTAGTTCTAAGCAGTGAGGGCAAATTTTAATCTCTGAGGTTGAGAATTTAGGGCACTTTTGTGACTGTAGGTCTTCAGGCTATTTTAATTTTGTTATGTTGCTATAATAGGAATCACAAAGGATGGCCTTTCCTAACAATGAGTGATCACTTGTATTAAACTGTGAGGTCTCTAGTTTCCTTCAGTATCTCAGAAAAGTACCTATATTGAGGGTATTGTGACCGATAGATTTATTTAAATTTAATCAATTTAAACTGTCTGAAAACATTTTTAATTGTGCGTTATCACCCAATATAGTAGTGCTTGTCAGCATACGACAACACAGTTAAAAGGCAATAATAAAATCAAAATAGAAAGCACAATAGCAGGGGATAGGAGATAAGGTTAAGAGTGTGGCACACCCCAAGCTATAGGGAGTCATATAGGTAACAGACCAAACACCCAGAAGGCCAAAGGCCTGCTGTAAGAGGGGGAAAAATGTTCATTTTGTTACAAAAGGTCAGTAAGGAAGGGACCATGTGGCTTTCTTGGGACAGGGGGTTCCACAGTGTGTGGCCGCAGAGAAGGTCCAGTCACGCATCCCTATCAACTAAAACTAATGACAGGTGACTTAATATAGAAGCTTCATCCTTAATTTTTGTAGTGGGGCTTCTCCCTTTATCTGATGGTAGGATGACCCTTTTGTGTATAATGAATTACTCCTCTAGTGAAAGCTTCTGCTGTCCCATGTCTGCATGAGGGAAAGGTTCTCCTTCCCCCAACCACAATATTTAGTAGGATAGAGTAAGACTAATCCTGGTTTGAAAGTCTTCGCTAGGTTGTAAGGGAGGGAGGGTGACAAAGGGTCAAACAATTGTGTAACTGTTTATTGTCTTTGAGGAAGATAGGAATGGGTGTTCAGTTGTAGTTTACCAGCTTTCCAACTGGCCATGCCTTGGGAGTGGTCATCTCTCTAGTATCTTATCTAGAAGAGGGTGAGGGTTATGTAGGGCATACTATTTCCTTAATCTCAACTAGCCTCCCCTTTTTACAAAGCAGGGAAGCAAATCTGATTAGTTTTTCCAGTCTCACTCTCTTCTGAACCCATTCCAAAATTCGGGAGGCAGTCAAATGTTCTCATTTGAAATTAATAATTTCAGGATGTGAATACAAGCCATAAATACAATTAGTTTATTGTAATATTATCCATGCACCAGTGTTGGTTGCTAATACCCAGTGAACAATTTGTAATCACATTTGTCCTTATGCAAGATAGTATCCCCCTTTTCAAGCTATATTTGGACCTCATTTGCTGTGTATGCAGGGAGAGACTGTTTGAAAAACGTTCCTATGGTTCAGGGTACGAGACACAGCACTCTCCACATGGCCAGCAGAAGCAAGATAAGCAAGCAGATGCTTGCTTTGTTTTGCTTGTTCAGTTTCAGAATATGGACTGCAGAATCCTGTCTATATTACGTTTAAAGATCACTTGGCCTTTAAGGTCTCTCAGTGAAGCATTCATTGCTGTGGTAATCAAGTCCATCCACCTTGCTGCTGGTCGTCCTCTTCTTCTGTTTCCTTCAACTTTCCCCAGCATCATGGACTTCTCAAGGGAGCTGGGTCTTCGCATAATGTTTGCGAAATATGATAGTTTGAGCCTGGTCATTTGTGCCTTGAGTGGAAATTTTGGATTGATTTGTTCTATGATCCATTTGTTTGTTTTCCTGGCTGTCCATGGTATCCTCAAAAGTCTTCTCCAGCAGCAGAGTTCAAAACTGTTAATGCTTTTTAAAATCTTGCTTCTTCAAAGTCCAGCTTTTGCATCCACAGAGTGTCATGGGGCAAACCATTGTAATGATCATAGCAGGGTCTTAATCTGTTCTCCTCCTGCCAATAGGAGAGCACCATTGGCCTGTGCACCCAAGCAAGGCAAAATTGATTGCCCTGGAAATAGTGGATGTTCCCGTTATTTGTACAGTAGAGGTTTAGACCCCAAGGAGCTCTCTTGCTGTTGATGAAAGTTAGCTTTCAAAATCTTGATTAGAATCATTAGGTGCTGGCAGAACAGAGTTTTGCAAACAGTCGGCTTTCAAATCCTTCAATGTGAACCCAAGCAACCTTGAGCAGCACTTAACACTTATAGTGTGTAACATCCAGAATGGAACAGGTTGTGTACTAATAAGCCTGGGAAGCTTGTGTGCTGAATGAACTTGAAAGGTGGTGTTGGATCTTAATGGCCTCAAAAATGTGGTCCCTCAAAGTCATAAGAACGTAGGACACTAACCTCTACTGAGTTGGACTATTGGCCCATCTAACTCCATATTGTCTATTCTGGCTGGCAGCAGCTCTCCAGGGTTTCAGACAGGAGTCTTTCCCAGCCCTGCTTGCAGATGCCAATGGAATTGAACCTGGGACCGTCTGTGTGCAAAGCAGATGCTCTACCACTGCTTCCCGGCATGAATTCTTAAAGTCTACATGTAGCCAGCAAATGCATGAAATGCTGCTGGCCAACTTTCTCTTGTTTAACTCCACTCCCTTTCCCCAGAAGCCCTGTCCCATTCAGAGCCCCCAAAGGCATGACTTTACTAGTGAACATATTAAAAAAATGTGTAGCCATGTCACACATGATTACATATGTCGTCGCAGTGCATGCAGTGGCTGGTGCATGTTGTCAAACTATGGGTGGTGTTTTAATTAAGTGTATTGCACGTGAGAATTACTTGCTTTGTTGAATTACTTCCATAAAGATCTGCCCTACTTTCCCCTTCCCTAATTTTCCCTTCCAATAAGGGAAATGTGCACAGTTGATACCCTCATCTCAGTATAAGAGTCTTGTAATCAAACATGCATATTTTTCTTCCACTAAAATGCCCAGATCCCCCTGCAGGCTTGAACATTTGAGCCTCCAGAACATTTTGCACATTATCACAGTGCAACTTGAGTCTTGTGAGTTAGCCTCCTGGAACAAATTGCTAGTTTCTCCAGCAAGCAGCTGAGTTTGTACTTGGGTAAGTGTGATCTCTGCCTGCAGATCCAAATTCTGTGCTCACTAAAGCATGCAGATTAATCTTGTATAGGTTTTCTAAGTCCTGTTTCCTGCCAAGCTTCTATATTTGGGCAGGAGAGCTGATCTTGTGGTAACATGCATGAATTGTCTGTTTTGCTAAGCAAGGTCCACCTTGGTTTGCATTTGGATGGGAGACTATATGTGAGCATTATATGATATTCCCCTTAGCTAACAGGACCATAGTTGAGTGAAAGAGCATCTCAGAAGGTCCCGGGTTCAGTCCCTGGTAGCATCTCTAGGTAAGGCTGGGAGAACCTCCTGCCTGTAACCTTGGATAGCTGCTGCAAGTCAGTGTAGATGATACTGGGCTAGATGGACCAGTGGTCTGACCAGCTACCTATGTTCCTATTTCAAATGTTGGATGTAAAATGACAGTACAGGATTGGTATGATGGGCATAGAAATTGAAGTAGTAGGGGAGAAGAAAATATTTTGGAAAGGCAAATGGCAGATGTGCAGTCCACCTGCACCAGAATAATTGCCAACATTTTTAGACTGCTCTTCTGCAGCTGTGCAATGTATTTAGATGCTGAAGTTCTCAAGAAACTTGGATCTGCAGGACTATTCTCTTTGTGAAGTGCACACACTGAAGCTTAGAGATTGGCTTCTGTTCATTTCACTCCTGGTTTGTTCTGTTCACTTGCATTTAATTATGAAAAACTTCATGCTTGGCTCTCAGCAAGTGTGCCTAAATTATTTGCCACTACAGATCATAAAGTGTGAAAAATAGGGTGAGTGAGAAATGCCCTACTGAGATGAGTCAAGGAAGTTTGCATCCTTCTAGAAATGCTGTTTGCACTAGTTGAGGAGGTGGGGAGATGGCGCACCGTCATCTTTGCATTTTCGTACCATTTCAGGAAACTGTAATGGTTAGAAGTGTGCTTTCTAAATAAAAATCATGGCTCGAAGTTTTATAATTAGTTTAATTTCTCACCTTTTCCGTTCCAAAGGTGGGTACCAGTACTTTAAAACATGCTAAATAAGATACTTTAATATTTGGGTACTAATTTTAGAACTTTTGTTGAAAGGAGTTTAATATTTGCCACTTGAGTAACCTTAAGGGAGAGTCCTTTATTTTAAGGTAATCTAGATCAGGGATTCTCAGCGTTGGGTCCCCAGATGTTATTGGACTTCAACTCCCATAATCCCCAACCAAAGGCCACTGGGGCTGGGATTATGGGAGTTGAAGTCCAAAACATCTGGGGACCCAACGTTGAGAACCCCTGATCTAGATCATTGGCCTTAAACTGGTAGGTCAGGATTGGCACGTGGATCATGCTGTGGCTCAGATCATGCAGTGACCTAAGGTCTGCTGCAATAATGGATACAATCCTCGTTTCATATCTTGGCTTGCTTGCAAACTGGTATCTATATTAGCTTAACATCGCCAGGTTTAGATATCATGACAAATCCTAGCTTGTTGTAAACCATGAAAGGAAGTTGAAAACGTTCTCCCCCCACATGCAAATGTGAGGGGGTGTATGTGAACCCAAGGCTCATGATTATCATGCTAAACATGGTTTTGTGTGATGTCTGAAATGGACGAAACACTAACTGCAAAAGAGGGCTGTGCTACTATTAATAGTTGTGAGGCATTCAGCAGGTGCAACTTCTCACCTGCATCTGTCAAGTTGTACTTGACAAACTTCCTCTTTGTTACAACTGCGAAGGTACAAGAATCTCATTATCCTCCATCTGGTCATCTAGCTCTTAAGAACAATGATATGTATGGTGAAAAGTTAAAGGTAGGGCGGGGAGGGGTGAAGAGTGGATTCTGGTTCTTGAGCAAAAATGGCTGAACTTCTTTACCATGAGCCCCACCACCTGTTAAGATCACCTGGAGAGGTTCTTCTGTGGTTGCCACCAACTCATCTGGTGGCTGCTCAATAACGGGCCTTCTCCGTTGCTGCCCCTGGACTTTGGAATGTGCTCCCTGTTGAACTAAAAGCCTCCTCATCTCTGGCAACTTTTAAAAAGGCACTGAAGACACATTTATTCACCCAGGTTTTTAATCAGATTTATAGTTTTAATATTTTTAATATTGGGTTTTAAATTCAAGTTTTGAGCAGTATAGAAATATTTTAAATAAATACATTTATTTTTGTTTTAAAGGGTTTTTTAATGTATCGAGTTTTTATAAGGTTTTGAATTTTTTTTTGCTGCTTTATTGTATTTTAAAATTTTTATTCCCAATTATTGATTGATTTTAACTATTTTATGATATTTGTGAACCGCCCTGAGCTATTCTGTAAGGGCAGTCTACAAATCGAACGAACAAATAAATAAATAATAAAATGTTACTTTTGAAGGCAGAAGCCCCTTATGATTGGCAATATTTATTTTTATCATTTTATTTTATTCAATTTCTATACCACCCTTCCAAAAATGGCTCAGGATGGTTCACACAGAGAAATAATAAATAAATAAGATGGATTCCTGTCCCCAAAGGGCTCACAATTTAAAAAGAAACATAAGATAGACACCAGCAACAGTCACTGGAGGTACTGTCCTGGGGGGTGGATAGGGCCAGTTACTCTCCCCCTGCTAAATAAAGAGAGTCACCACGTTAAAAGGTGCCTCTTTGCCATTTAGTAGGGCTGTGCACAGGCTGAATTACAGGCCTGTTCCAGATAACTATCCAGGCCACTTGTGTGCTTTGCCCACAATGCAAGGGATTGCATTGAGCCAATAATGAGTACAGTATCAACTCGATGCATTGTTGTGTGTAGCTTCTCTGAAGAAACTGGTTGGCTTAAGAACATAAGAACAGCCCTGCTGGATCAGGCCCAAGCCTATCTAGTCCAGCATCATGTTTCACACAGTGGCCCACCAGATGCCTCTGGGGAGTACACAGGCAAGAGGTATGTGCATGCCCTCACCTTCTGGGCAGCCTCACTGTTTGAAAACACTATATTCTCTTTCCTGGTACTGTCCTACAACGTCATGACATTGCCTCCTTTTCCTGGTTCATTAACAGAGGAAAACATGCCTGTGCCTGTACCCTATAAGTTACAGGGTATGGCCATCCCTCCCCCCCCCCAACCGCCGTAATGCACCAGGAAAAGGATGCAACACCATGAGGCTGCATCCTTTACTGCCACATTATTGAGCGAGACCAGGAAGGAAACACAACATTTTGAAATGCTACCGCCATGGTTACCCAGTTCTTCAAAGAAGCTGGATCTTCGCTAAAGGTAAGCCCACCCCCACCCAATGCTTTTCAGTACAATACTGATATGAGGTGGCATTGTATTGAATCATTCCCTGATGACATGATATTTTTTCATCAGAATCATTGATGATGAAAAATACTTTGATAGGGCTTACATTGCCTCAACCCAGTTATTGGCTCAATGCAATGCGCAACCCTAATATTTAGTCTTATTTATTTATATACCGCTCTTCCAAACGTGGCTCAGAGTGGTTTATATTCAAATAAAAAACCAATTAAAATCAGATTAAAGGTAAAATTAGATAAAGTTAAAAGAAAATATAATTAAAAGCCAGGCTAAAAAGATGGGTCTTTATGGCTATCCTGAAGGCCTCCAACAAAGACAATCTCATCAAGAAAGAACATTGTGACTGTTCTTACTAGTAGCAGCTAAAATTTCATAGCAAAAGTATGAAAATGGTAAGTATCCTGGATGTTATTCTGTGCTTAAAAAGAAAAACATGGGACTTTGAAATAATGGGAGGTGAGCAATAACCAATATTCAAATAAGAGACAGAAGACTGGATGAATTTATTGCAGTATGGTGCCCATTTACTGTCTCTCTTAAGCATTCCATGTATGAATATATGAATATGAAATAGGAGGTAGAAAATGTTTCGAATGACATTTTACTTTAAATATCCCCCCAAATTCAGAAATATTTAAAATTCGGCTAGTTTTATTTATTCGATTTCCTTCCAGAATGGCTCAGGGTGGTTTACATTAAAGCAAAACAATTAAAATCAATTAGCAGTTAAAAACAGAGGTTGTAAAACACCATAAAACAATAGCAGCTAAAACATTCAAAACAGATTAAAAAACCCTGAAAAACCAGGTTACAACGTTAAAACCATTTACAACAATTTAAAAACCCTGGAAGGCCAGGCCAAACAGACAGTTTTGAGGGCTCTGCTGAAGGCCAATAAATAATTCAGATTATGGATTTCTGCAGGGAATGCATTCCACAGCTTAGGAGCAGCTACAGAGAAGGCCCGCTTCTGAGTCGCCACCGGACGTACCGGTGGTAGCTGGAGACAGACCTCTTCAGATGACCTTAATGTGCGGTGGGGATCATGTATAAGAAGGTGCTCTCTAAGGTAACCTGAACCTAAGCCATTCAGGGCTTTAAAGGTAATAACCAGCACTTTATATTTTGCCTGGAAACATATCGGCAGCCTGTGCAACTGTTTTAAAGCAGGCATAATATGGTCTCTCCGGGTTGTCCCAGAGACCAATCTGGCTGCCGCATTTTGTACATAGTTTGGAAACTTCAGTTAGTTCAAAGGCAGCCCCACGTAGAATACCCTGCAATAGACAAGCCGGGAGGTTACCACCTGGTGCACCACTGTTTTGAGGTTGTCCTCTTCAAGGAATGGACGCAGCTGTCGAATCAGCCGAAACTAATAGAAAGCACTCCTGGCCATAGCCTCCACCTGAGATACCAGGGTGAGGCCTGGGTCCAGGGGTACTCCCAACCTGTGTACCTGCTCCTTCCAGGGGAGTGCATATTTGTGGTGTGGTGTTCATAATATTTGGTTTTTCTCACACAGTATAGGAGGTCATCTGTAACAATGGGTTAGAAGCAGGGCAACTTAGAAACGGCATGAAAAGTTTGATTTCTAGTCCTCTCCAGCCCTTGGGCTTGGAGGGGTTGACGAGATAAAGTACCTGATTTACATTGATATAAGGCAGATAAATAATTATTGCCCCATGCCTGCTTGACTGCCTTAGTTACAAGCCAGCCAAAGCAAAGCAAGTATGCCCTGTTGCAAGTGCTTCCAGAAAACATGCAAGCTCAGATTCAACTGTCTTAGGCATCTGAGATGCTCACACTATTATCTAAGCTAGTGATCTTCACTATTTTTCAAGCAGGGGCCAGGGCCCTTTAAGAGAGGTACAGCCCTCTCTTAACAGTTCTAGGAGGAAAGCACTGGGAAGGGCTTCACTTTCCAGCACTCTGTGTACACTTTCCAAGAGGTGCAGGGGCTCAAGAGGGCTTTCCCATAATGGAGCATCCCCTGGCACTGGGTAGCGCAGCATTGCATGGTGGGAGCAGTCATCTCCACGTGCTGCCAGAGGGACTGTGCGGAGTATTCAGCTTTGACTAAAGCTTCACACAGCCCCCCCGTAAATTTTTTTACAGGTAGCCACACTTAGGGTTGATGTGGACTGCCACTGGGCCCTGGACCTTACAATGAAGAATGTTGGTCTAAGCTGTTGGTGGCTACTCTTGATACAGCTAGGCAATAATCTTAACATGGGAGGAATTTGGCTTCCAAGAGAGATTCTTATATGCCTCAAATATGTAACAGGCTTGACACTTCTGCCTATTTGATTTTATTGTATGTTTATATACAATGCCCTATGGCTGAGCATAATAACTGATATTGGCATATGTCTGTTTCAACTGGCTGTGTGTAAAGCCTTCCTATATTGTGACTCTAGAGCTACAATTGTGGCTGGGGGTGCTGGGAGTTGTAGTTCAGCAACATCTGGAGGAACCCAGGTTGGGAACCACTGCTCTAGTACAATATTGAGGTGCTGAAGCTTTGCTAAGTCTAAATCTCCTTTACAGCTCGCCATTTACCTAATTGCTTAAAATGTGCATCTTCTGTCCAGATGAGTAGCTTGCCAAACCAGTTGTTCCAAACTGCCCTATAAAGTGTGGGTGGGCTTGTAAAGATGCTCTACTTCTGTGCAAGCCCTTGCAAATCCTGGCCTAAGTAATCATCCGAATTTCCATGAGACACACTTTGGTTTTTGGCAGAAGTAGGAATAAGAATTTGAATGCCAACTGTGAGGATGGTTCCAACCCATGTTGGGACCATCTCTTCTTTGCATTCTCCTTTGCTTTTGGTGGCTGCTGGAGCTCCAGACCTGATTGCCATGTTTCTTTCCAAGATCCCTTATGCACATATTGGAGCAAATGTGCTTTACTCTGTTTAACAAAAAAAAGCAGCTGAGAAAGATTTATATTTATTTATTTATGACCCATGGTCAGCTTAAAAATCAACTAGAAATAGTAGAATAAAAGAGGTTAACCAGAGGTTAATAGTTGCTAGAAAATAACATCAATCACATACAGTATGAATCAAAAACTTAACTAGCAATTGCTAACAATAAAATATAAATATAAACTAAAAATTCACGAAGAACTTATGCATGAAATAAAAAAGATGCAAGAGTAGTGGGAAAGCAGAGACGAGAGACCTTGAGGGCTGGTTATAGGATCTTCATTAGTCTGTTGTAGCTTGTGGGCTATCTATTAAGAAACAAAGACAGAGTATGATTCTGTGCTGTGGTCCAATATGCAGATGTTTTAGATTAGCAACCATATTGTGTGTGTACTTGGAAGAGAGTTGTATTGTGTTCAGTAGGGTTTACTCCCAAGTAAATTAGCCATAGCCTTTTTATGGGCAGTTCAGCTTTTCTTTTGAAGAACAGAGGAAGCTGCTTTATAGTGTCAGAAAGTACCTCCAGTATTGTCTATGCTGACTAACTGTGACTCGCCAGAGTTTCAGATGGGTCTTTCTATTCTCTACCTGCATATGCCAGGGATTGACTAGTTTTTTCCTCTTCAGAGGGATTTATGGAAACCATTTCTATCACATAGCAGGTATTGGGTATCAAGATGAGCAGTAGATGACAAGGAACTGTCCAGACAACTCGGTGACTGGAAGCAAATCTGGGTGCATTTTATGAATATCAACTGCATCTTAGATTTGGGATCAGAAGAATGTATGGATGTCGTGGTCGGAAGTGAGTGGCTTTCCCTATCTTGTGAGTGTGAAGGGGAGAGAGAGGGGTCAAGACCAGTGTTCTCTAATTTTTTTCATCTTTGTTCGGAATGAGTTTTGTTCTGGGCGGCATTATCAAGGCGGTGTGTGCACACGTGCATTCAGAGTGGGGCCTTCCTGATTCAACCTGAGCAGAATCTAAAATTAACCGAGCAGACATCCAAAAATGTGTGGGCATGCACACATACCCACCTTAGAGGGAACAGTGGTCAAGGCATGTAATGGTGGAGAATTGGCTAGGAGTCCAGGATCACAGGTGTTAATAGAGGTTATTTTGCAAGAAAGTGGAGGGAAGTAGGAAGGTGACCATCTGTCTTTAGGAAGTAGTAAGAAAATTAGATTGTGGGGTGGGGGGGTATGTGTGTTTTTGCAAAGATGAGAGATTAGCATTAGAAATTGGCACTATTGGGAAGGAAGTATGGTAGTAGTCTTGTGATGCAGTTTGGATGTAGACTTGGGAAAGAATTGCCTACTTCTAGGTAGCCAATTTTCCTGTGAGAATGGTTTCCTTCCATGTAAGTAGCTTGCTAGACTAGTTGTTCAAGCTGCAGCAAGCATTTCCATAGCTTAAGATGAAGATCCCCCTTTGAATTGTTGTACCTTTTGAATTGTTGAAAAAGGTTTCTTCCTATGGAAAAGCACAAAGCCTTAGAGCAGGGATAAGCTTGGCAGAAAGAACTGCATTTGAAACATGCCATTAGTTGGACATGCATAGCTCCTTAAAAGGCTTCTGTAAAAGGTTCACAATTGGAGTGGGCATGTTGTAGTCTGCCCTTCTGCAGTTCTTGTTAATGTTGCACAGGAGACTGCTTCCCTGGCCTCTTCATTGGCCAGTTTGGAGGGCATTTACTCCCTAACTGGACTGCAAAAAGCTTTACTTTAGGCAAAGAGGGAAGCATCCTCAATCAGGGCATCCTCCTGAGGATCTGCTTCTATCTCTGCTTGGCACAGTCTCTGGAATGCTCCAGGCTCACTACCCCCAGCCTCCTGTGGAGTGCCCAGTCTCTCGCTACCCAGCTTTGAGTCCCCCATCACTTGTCTGGGACCTCCAGTCTTCTTTACCTCCCCACCGCAGCACTTCTGATGCACAAGTGCTCTGACTTCACTTCTGGCTTGGACTTTTATTCTTTGAGGTTGGAAGCTAGTTAAGACACGTGGCAAGGTAGAGAGAGAAGGTCAGAGTTGTACATCTTGTTCAGTTTCTAGTGAGTCTTCAAGAGTGGTCATGCTTTAGCTTTGAAAAGAGTTGGAATTAAATGGGAACTGAATGAACACTTCAGTTACAGGGTTTGAAAAGTTCCAGTTGCTTGATTGGCTGGATGACAAACTTTTATGCTAGTGACTAGGAATTCTAAGTGTTTCTTTAGCCTTGGTCTACCATTTGGTCTCCTAATTAATTGTATTACAGGAATTAGACTTAAGGTTTCAAGGAAGAAATTTCTGCCCTGTCGGGATGTATGGGCAATCTTTACCAGCTGGATTTTCAAACTCAAACCTCTGTTTAAAAAAACCAGCACAGTATTTACTAAAAGTGTGTTTCCAGGTCAAATCACAAGTCTTAATTTTCCAGACAAAATGCAGCTTTGAAAACTGTTTGTAGTATACACAACTCGTGTGTGTACATATTTAAATTGTGGTCTTCCCCCATACCCCAGTCAATTTTGAGATTCCTTTGTGTTTGAAACAACACAGTATGTAATTGCAGAGGATGAAAATGATGGGCCGATGTATGGACATACAAAATTGTTCTTTATTCCTCTTCTGTACCTCTGTCTTGTGGGGCTCACTTACATTTCCATTCTTTAATAAATGTGCTGTCTCTAATTTAAACCAGTGTTTGTTAGATCTACCACGTAGAACTAAAGTTTTTTCCTCTCTAGGGAATTTGCAAACCTCTTATTTGGCTGGTGTGATCAAAATCTAGTCACACCCTATAGTCACGTGGGAGCCTTAGACGTCCAGAAATTGGGTGAATAAATCTTGCTCAGCCTTGGTAGCCATTAGAAATCTGTTGTCCTGACAGATTCTGCCCTTCTGCCGATTCAGAGTAGCAGGTGACACCTTGTCTCTGACTCTGTGGTGCTTAGGAGATACTCAGAAGTGGTATTTTTAGAAACGTTTCTGTCCTGCCTTTCTGTTCTTTGGGGCTTCCCAATGTGACTAACAGGCTTTACAACAATCCAACAAATTAAAAACAAATCATTAAAACCATTGAACAGCTAAAAAAAACCAAGCCCAACCATCTTAATAACAATAACAAACCAGATACGGTGTAATTAAAGCAGCATAGAAGATGCAATCAATGAGTCTCTCACATGCTTGCATGCACACACAATTCCCAAGGCTCCAAAATCCTAGTGAGATAAAGGAAGAAGTGTCACACCTAAGAGCTTTAGGGGAGCTAGTCTTGCAGGCATCCCAGGGGAAAGCCTTTGAAAGGGAAAGTGCTGGAAGATGGCCCGCTTTTAAAATAGGCGTAAGTAACTGGAGGTCAAATATGACTCCAGCATAGCTCCTTATCCCAAGGAACACCTCGCACCCCCCATATTTTTATGCACCTCAATAATTTTCTCCAGATGAATTATAGCTTTTAACAATATTAAGTAAATCTTGTATATATGTGAATGATTCACGAAGCCTTTGGCTTTTATCCTGGAACACCAGGGTCAGTCTATAGTTATTAAACTAGTGCTCTGTGATTCCTGCAGCAAGCAAGATTGAGTCCTGATCTTTGCCACTGACACAGCTGGGAGATGCCTGCATTTGTTGTTTAATATATTTATATACTGCATCTCCACAAAAAGTTCCCGAAGCAGTTTATATTGCAGCAAAAGGAATGAGAAAACCTTTTTTTAAAGGTTTCCCTTCATCTTAAGACCCCAGGGCAGTTGTTAACAAGATGATCAATAAAAACAGAACAAATGCATCTAAAAATTTGAAAAGAGCAGAGAACAGCTCTTTTGGCCAAAAGCCTGAATAAAAAGGGCAGAAAATGGTTCCCTGCCCTGTGATGGAGATACCAGTGATGGCCACTGAGAGGGATTTTATGCTGGGATGAATAGAGACAGTTGCTCACCTTCTGATAATGTAATAACCACCATTTTAAGTGGTACTTGTATGGCCAGTTAGCAGGGGTCCATCAGTTATAATAGCTGAAACTTGGTGGTTTTGGAATATTTTGACAATATAGAACCACAATCAAATAATAGGCAGTAATATGATTGGTCAGTCTGACCAGTGTGGCAGCCACATCCTGTTGCCTGGTATTGATTCTTGATCTCTGATTTTAAGCTTGCCTTATACACAGAGTAAAATTTCCAAAAAATGTTTCCAGGTGCCATGAAAACCTGGCAATTTTGTCATTTCTTGTACAAAGCTAGACCTTCATATTCTGTATTTTAGGGTTCTCAAAACAATTTGATAACTTTCATTACTACTTTGAAATTGAGCATTACCCCTTTGTGATGTGTCTTCCCAATAATTGTGCTTAGAACATGAGGTGTCTTATTTATGGGTAAAACATTTCT
Source organism: Hemicordylus capensis (assembly GCF_027244095.1). Taxonomy (NCBI): domain Eukaryota; kingdom Metazoa; phylum Chordata; class Lepidosauria; order Squamata; family Cordylidae; genus Hemicordylus; species Hemicordylus capensis. Next base: position 6,522,641 of record NC_069660.1, read on the forward strand.
AACTTGCCTGACTGTGAAGTGGGTAAATCTAGCACAAGCCAGCCATCATGATTCTAGAAGGCAGCCTACAAAGATGGCTGAAAACTTCTAGTTGTCCTGATACTATAAGCAAAATGTTTGTGTAGTTTAACAAGGGAGTTAACCTTGACATTTCACATGCAATTTTGAAAAAACCACCTTCCTAAACTAATGGTGAAGTTCTGTTGAACATTGTTCCATCAAATCAGAGACTAGAGGAAACCCCACAGATCATGGAGAAGCATTCGAAAGGGTAGTTGTGAGGTTATCATGGGAACAGAGTTTATCAGTAGCTTAGTGTGGGAATAGAAAAAAATATTCCAAGTTCCTGTTGTGACATATTAAGTGACTTTAAAGTTCATATGAGATTGATTAAAACATTTTTTAAAATCCTAGTTCTCCCTTGAAGTAAGAGGTCGCAACTTACAAAGGGTTAACTTCCCCCTCATGCTCCCAGTAGACTGAAAATATCAGGTATTTTTCAGGTATCCTGAGGTCTGTCCCCTTTCCTTTTATGCTCAGGGAGTCAGATCCCCAGTTCCTTCTTGTCTTTGCTCCTGGTAGGCCAGATTTCTTGGGGCTTCTGTCTCATCCATCCTTTCTCAAATTCAACTCTTGGTGAGCTAATTCTTTTTATTCCTTTCCCCCAAGAACTAACTCCCCTCTTTCAAAAACAAACTAGACCAGAACTGAAAACACCAGTTTGGCCTTTTACATTGGGAGTTGATCCCTCGCATGTAAGGGAAAACTCCCACAGACTCTCTCTTGGAGGACCCCGGGATGGAGGCCCAAGGTAGGGCCAAGCATAAGAACCAAGGCCACCAAGCAGGACCGCCATCGGTCCTCGCCAAATGGTGCATACAAATGTCTCCGTTAAAAATCCTAGATTCCATTCTTACATTTTTAGGTGTCAAAGGTGTCCCTGGTGGCGCGGAGGAGCCCCTGGTGGCGCAGTGGTAAAACTGCCACCCTGTAACCAGAAGGTTACAAGTTCGATCCTGACCAGGGGCTCAAGGTTGACTCAGCCTTCCATCCTTCCGAGGTCGGTAAAATGAGTACCCAGAATGTTGGGGGCAATATGCTAAATCATTGTAAACCGCTTAGAGAGCTTCCAGCTATAGAGCGGTATATAAATGTAAGTGCTATTGCTATTGCTAAAGAGCTGAGCCAGGGGAGTTAGCCTTGTGGAAGGAGCCCTCTTTATATCCCCTACATAAGGAGTAGAGTTTTCTGACATCAACCTTTGATAGGCAGGCAGCAAGAAGCTTCTGGATTGGCTGGGAGTTTGGCTTTTGTCATAGGGCTGGCATACAAGTCAGTGGATCAATCGGATGTTGCCAGTTGACTGGTCAGTTGACTGCTCATTTGAGCACTATCAAATAGTCATGAAGCTGATGCTTGAAGTGTTTGCCTGCTACTTATTTAGCACAACTGCCTTTAAACTGACTTTTAAGTAGTTGTTTACTTGATTTCTTTTGCAGTTTCATTTTTTTATATTGCTGTAAACTGATCCTAGTTTTCTAGGATAAAAACCAGAGAGAAGAACTGTTCAGTGAATTGCTCACATTTATAGCAAGCTCACCCAGTGTTTTTAAAAGTTACAATTCATTATATTTTTTAAAAAGTTAATTTCTCTGGTGCGTATTCTGGCTAGTACTTCATGATCAGACGATGTGATTTTTACCAGGAGTGAAAAAACCTCCCCCATTAATGGAATATCTGCTGCTTGTGGAAGTCCTGGTAAGGGTGCTGACCAGTTCGTTTAAATAAGTTAACTCATATGTTTCTGTAACTCCAATCCTGTGGATGATTAACTTCTCTCTCATGGTAGTTCTTCCAAAATCAATGCTTAAATACTTCATTATGTTTTTATACCATTTTTCTACCAGAGAGCTAAAGCAGTGTACAATAACACAGATAAATACAATTTTTAAAACTTAAACCAAAACTGAATTATTATTCAAAAATATTTGAATGGTCAATTGACATTGTTTATTGACTTTTGGTCTGACCATGTATCCAGACCCACTGAGTTCTCCTCAAGTCCACTGAGTTAATGATAGTAGGGACAGGGCAGGAATAAAGCAGGATTTGCATCTCTCAGATCTTGACTCTATGCATGCTTTCATGGAAGGAGGTTCAAGTGATGGCTATTGATGGCTATAGATTATTTCATGGTTCATGAAATATTACTTGTTCATTATGGTTCATGAATTATTTCATATTATTAGAGATAATAGAGAAACTCAAGGATGTAGTACACCGCTCTGGGCTCCTTGGAGGAAGAGCGGGATATAAATGTAGTAGTAGTAGTAGTAGTAATAATAATAATAATAATAATAATAATAATAATAAAAATAGCAGTTTCAGGGCAGCAACAGCAAGAGAGGGGGCATGCCTTCATCTCTTGCCTGTGGGCTTCCCAGAGGCATCTGGTGGGCCACTGTCTAAAACAGGATGCTGTACTAAATGCTGTACTGGACTTTCTGTACATACACAGGATGCTGTGTATGTTATTGCTTGTAAGCCGCCCTGAGTCCTATGGGACTAGGGTGACACATAAATCTAACTAACTAAACTAAATAGGCCTTGAGCCAGATCCAGCAAGTCTGTTATTATGAACACATTCAAGTGGCTGAAAGGCCATCCCCTTTGGCCATTGTGGCTGTGGATGATGGGAGTTTTAGTCTAGCATCATCTGGGGACTGAAAGGGTGATAGTGGGAGAAAGAGGGAGCCATGATGGTGGTGGTATTCATGCTTGGCATGCTATCTCTTCTGAAACCATAAACCTGGAGTAGCCAAACAGTAGCTTGTCTACTGCATGTAACTCTTTGCTTTCACAATAAATCAGATAGATGACGTTAGTGTCCTCTAGAGCTAGGGATAGTGAATGTTTCCTTCCTGCTTCCTTCCAGTCTGCTTTGGTAGCCAAATGATGAGCCTGAGAGAAGTAAAGAACAGGTGTTTGGCTGTGAGGACTTGAAGGAGAAAGGACTGTTAGGATGAGAGCAACAAAAGGAAGTACTTTTTCACACCGTGCATAATTAATTTATAGAATTATCTGCCATGGGATGTGGTGATGGCCATTAGCTTGGATGGTTTTAAAAGAGCTTAGACAAAATCATGGAGGACAGGTCTATCGGTGACTACTAGTCTGGTGACTATAAGCCACCTCCAGCCTTCGAGGCAAGATGCTTCTAAATACCAATTTCCAGGGAGCTACAGCAAGAGAGAGGGCATACCTTTCTTATGTTAGCAGGGGTTCCCAGGCTTTGGTCCCCAGATCTTGTTGAACTACAGCTCCCATCATCCTGTTTGGCCCTTGTGGCTGTGGGTGATGGGAGTTGTAGTCTAGAATCATCTGGGGACTGAAGGCTGGGAAGCCCAGGCTTGCTTAGAGGAAGGGAGCAGCAGTGATGGCCGAGACTGGTGACTGGGCAGGGGAAAGCTGTGAGTCTTTGGGGCTGTGAGCCATGTGGATAAATGCTAGGTTTGGATGGGTACTAAGAGACAAGTCCAATGAGGAAAGGCTTTAAGGAACTGGTGGCTGCATTTAGAGAGAGGGAGCTGGAAATAGAAAATGCTAGCTGTTTTCCAAGACTCTTGAGAGATCCCTAGAAGAAGAATTATTTGCCAGGTCCTTTAGTTATAGAAGCACCTTTGTTTTGGAGCCTCTCAGATCTTATGCTCCACAAAAATAAATGTGGAAAAACACACATCAAAATTATCTCTTAAGTTATTAAGCAGGTTGGGGTGAAAAGTGGAGGCTTTCTCCTTCCTTTCATTTTCTAAAGATGCCTTGTACATCAAAATTTGCCTTTCAGAAACACCCTGCAAGAACTGAAATGGCATTGGTAGGTCTATTAGGCTGATATTATGGGGGGTGGAATGGCTTCTGCATTGAAGTGCTTTGTGTTTAGTGGTCTGTTTTTCTGTGAACCTTCTCTGGCTGTGTTCTGTCTAATTGATCACCTTACTGAGTTTATCCTGTTGCCATTCTCTTTTCCCTCCTCTCCCTGTTGTGTTGAATATAAGAACAGCCCTGCTGGATCAGGCCCAAGGAGGCCCATCTAGTCCAGCATCCTGTTTCACACAGTGGCCCACCAGATGCCGCTGGAAGCCTACAGGCAGGAGTTGAGGGCATGCCCTCTCTCCTGCTGTTACTCCCCTGCAACTGGTACTCAGAGGCATCCGGCCTCTGAGGCTGGAAGTGGCCTATAGCCCTCCGACTGGTAACCGCTGATAGACCTCTCCTCATGAAGTTATCCAAACGCCTCTTAAAGCCATCCAGGTTGTTGGCTGTCACCACATGCCAACAACATGTGTTCTTGTATGTGTGCAGTGTCTGAATCTGGGGACATGAGCTTTTGGCTGACAGTTGCTGCTGTGCACCATATCCCCCAAATTAAACTCAAGCTGTGGAGCATGGCACACTCTTGTCAGTGCCTGCCTGTGTTCTGGGTCCCCCTTGGCTGATCTGTGAACCACTGAGCAAGTTGTGGTTGGGGAAGACGTGGAAGGAGCATGGCACCTCCTCTATTCAAAAATTGCTGTTCATTGAATACTTTACTACTACTACTACTACTACTACTACTGCTACAGTTTATATACAACTTTTCAACAAAAGTTTCCTAAGTGGTTCACATAGATAAATAATTAATAAATAAAATGGATACTTTAGATATGGATCAGGAAAAGTGATAGCTTTCCATATGTACAACTTTATGATTCCATTCCCTTTGAAAGCGAGGAAAAAGAAGCTCAGCTATCAGTGAGAAAAGAAAACCTCTTATTTCCAAATTGCAGACAGTGTTAAAAGGAAATGGTGAGATACTGACTGGTTCATTGCCGATTCTGAATGACAAGACTTGCAGTGATGCTCTCTAAAAACCAGGGTGGATTTGATTTAAATCAAACTGATTTAAATCACTAGCAGGGTGGATAAAAATAAAAAAATTCTGATTTAAATCAAAAAAATCCGATTTAAATCAAAAAAATTGGATTTTTTAATTTAAATCGGATTTTTTTAATTTTTATCCACCCTGCTAGTGATTTAAATCGTGATTTAAATCAGTTTGATTTAAATCAAATCCACACTGCTAAAAACCATTTGTGGTTTGGAAATGGCTGTGCCCCACCCACCAGCTCAGCGAGCTGTTTGTTTAGACTCCCAGTCAAAAACTTAATCTCTGTAGCGGAGAATGTCAAGACACTGCTTATGCAGGCCTCCATAATGTGGGGAAGAGGTTTTTCCTTCACGAAGGGAACTCTGTGCAGTCCAGAGTCTAGCTGGACATTGATGGTGGTGGTGCTTTTAAGAAATGGCACCTGGAGGGTGTGGAGAGCAAAGGAAGGCATAGCTTGAACTGCCTACACTTCAGTGCAGCTGATGTATGCTACTGTGCTGGGAAGATCGGGAAGTCAACTGTGAGTGAGACTTCCCCCCATTAATTAGCTCACTTTCTTGTCTTGTTCTCTCTGCTCCTTTGCATCTGTTTCCCCCCAATCTATTTTTTTTAAAGCAACGTGCTTCAAGCCCTTAAGGCCACAAAGAGAGGTTAGAAAATGTGTGGTAAAGCTTGGTGAGATCTCAGATGCTGGTGGGGTTGAGCAGGGTTTCTGGAAGTTAGGGTGAGGGGAGAGGTTTCAGGGGTCTGCATTGCTCTTTTATACCCTCCTGAGGATAAGCAGAAAACTAAATTCTGCAAAACAAGTCTATGCAAAATGGCTTGACTTGATACTGGTCTAGGTCAGAATTCTGATTTCTTGTTGTTAAAGCAGACTAGCCTCAGTTGGGTATTGTTGGTGACAAGGAATTGAAATCCCCCCCCCCCCGGCAAGTTAAAAAAAACTTCCCAGAACAGTTTTATATTTACAGAAACTGAGCATATGTTTCAGTTTATTTGCAACTGACTTTATTGCTTGTGAATACGAAGGAAGTCGATGATGGAGGAGGAGGAAAACGGCTGACATCCTGACAAAGCACTTGCAAATGAGCAAAGTTGCGGTAGTGCAAGAAGGTTGCATAGCTATGCTAAACCAGCAATTTGCACAATTACACAAATTCCATTTAAAACAAACGAGATGGCGCAGTTGTGCATTGTTGCACAAACATGCTTGCTCTGTAGCATAACACTATTCTGAAATGTAAGCTTCAGACTTTATTTATTTTTTACATTTATATACCACTCCATCCAAACAGCTCTGGAGGTGCACAACAATAAAAATAAAAATTAAAAATCAATCCTTTAAAAAATAATCATTACAGAACAACTTTAAAACAGCATAAAACCATTAACAATTAAAACAGTTTTTTAAAAAAAAACCTGGAAGGCCAGGCCAAACAGATAGGTTTTAGGGGCTCTCCCGAAAGTCAACTACAGGTTTCTCCTGGGAGTGCATTCAACAGCCCAGGAGCAACTACAGAGAAGGCCTGCCTCTGTGTCACCACCAGATGTACCGGTGGTAACTGGAGATGGACCTCCTTAGATGACCTTAATGCGCTGTGGTGATCATGCAGAAGAAGGCGCTCTCTAAGGTAATCCAGACTGAAGCCATTGAGGGCTTTAAAGGTAATAACCAGCACTTTGAATTTTGCCCAGAAACATATCGGCAGCTAGTGCAACTGTTTCAAAACAGGCATTATATGGTCTGTCCGGGTTACCCAGCATTTTGAACTAACTGAAGTTTCCAAACTACGTACAAAGGCAGCCCCACGTAGAGCGCCTTGCAATAGTCAAGCCTGAAGGTTACCAGCTGATGCACCACTGTTTTGAAGTAATCCTCTTCAAGGAATGGACACAGCTGTTGAATTAGCTGAAGCTGATAGAAAGCACTCCTGACCAGAACCTCCACCTGAGATACCAGGGTGAGGCCTGGGTCCAGGAGTACCCCCAAGCTGCATACCTGTTCCTTCTGGGGGATTGTAACCCCATCTGGCACAAGATCTAACCCATCCCTCAAATTCTGAGCCCCTACAATGAGCACCTCGATTTTGCTTGGATTCAGTTTTAATTTGCTGTCCCTCATCCAGCCCATTACTGCCTGTAGGCAGGCATTTAGCTAATGAATGCCATTTCCTGATAATGAAGATGAAAAGGAGAAATAGATTTGGGTGTCATCAGCATACTGTTAGCACCCAGCACCAAATCTTCTGATGAACTCACCCAGCTGTTTCATGTAGATATTAAAAAGCATTGGTGACAGAATGGAGCCCGGAGGGACTCCTTATAACATCTCCTGTTTTGAGGATCAGCTGTCACCAAGCTCCACCATCTGGTATCTACCCGCGAGATAGAAGTAGAACCACTACAATGCAGTGCCTCCTATCCCCAATGCCCCCAGGCGATCCAGAAGGATACCATGGTCAATGGTATTGAATGTCGTTGAGAGATCCAAAAGAACCAGCAGAGTCTCACTCTCTTTGTTGATTCCCCAGTAAAGGTCATCCATCCGCCAACTGTCTCAACCCCATAGCCCACTCTGACCCAGTTTGAAATGGGTCTAGTTTCCTCCAAAACTGCTTTGTATTAGCATGATGTCGACCATTGGATATTAGCATATTAGCATTGGATATCGACCACTTTTTCCACAGCCTGAGGGGGTCATCCTCCATTGTATGGGATTATGGACTGAGCATTCTCCAGACAGGACCAATTAAAGAACTGAAGGTGTAACTAGCTCCCTGTGCAGGAGGAGACCCAGCCCCAGTTCCGATCCTATCTTTGCTCCACAAACAGATTGGTTCCTTTGCTCTTGCAAAATTTTTTGATTTTGTGCTTGCCTAGCTAGATCTTTCTACCTTTTTCAATTATCTTATTTTCTGCTGTCTAATATTGTGCAAGCAGGGGAGAGAAGTTGCATTTTCTTTTAGTTTTAAATTACCAAAGTCAAAGCTTTTCAGTTCAGGTCCCTTAATTTGGCTCAATTTTTTGGCGGTTTCCTCATTTACTTCCGTTTTTGCTGGTTTTTTGGCTCAATGGAGCATGCTCATGCAGGCATCCCTCTCGAAGGCTCTCTCTCTGAGGGGCCCACTTTGGATCAAAGGGCTCTACAACCCTTCTGCATGTCTGCCCCTCCGAGGGAGGTCGACACTCCTTCTCCCCCTGGCGAACGCTGTTATCAGCAACAGACAGCCACTCCCTCTGCCTCTTCTAGCTAATCTAAGAAAGAGCAGAAGAAGGCAAAGAAGAAATCTAAACACCTCAAGGACGAACATTGAAACGATCCACTGCTACTAAAATGCACTCGGCACCTGCTTCGGCTGTGCGCCTGAGCAAGCAGCTCCTGTTGCAGGCCATTTGCGCAGAGCGTCTGCCCCACTGCCTGCCGAGTCTGAGGGGAGAAGCCGGTGTGCCGTGGAACCAGAGCGCTTGGGCCCCATGTCTGTCGCCGATCCCTCCTCTCACTTTGTTGGAGGAGGAGGTGATCGAGCTAATCAATGCAGGTACTGAGCCTCCTCCCCCCAACCTTCAGAAGGGGAGATGGAGTTGCTGGCAAAGGAGACTGCGCCCACGATGCCGCCCAGGACACCTCTCTCACCTCCACTACTAGAACTGGCCATGCTGACGCGGGAGCGTCCCCCGTTGCTGCGGCCCAGTCTGCCCACATGTGCTCTGCCTGTGTGGCCTGTCTCCTTGCCGGGACCCTCAATACCAGCCGGCTCCAGGGACTTGAGTACCACACCAGCCCCTGGCATTAACCCCTTCCCGCCCGATATTGCAGCCTGGTTGGCCGACTTTATCAGTAGGCAGTGCACTGACTTAATGAAGGCTCATGTTCCTCTGGTGTTTGCGCAGCTCCCCCACCCCCGCCCCGGCCATTGGTTCTCTGGCCACTTCACCACTATTCTCTTCCCCAGACTCCTGTCCTGGGAGAGACCCTATTCCTGCCAGTGGGTGTTCCGAGCTTGTCCATCTGCTGCCTGGTCCAAGGTCTCTGTCGGAGAAGCTTGTCTGTCCACTGCCTGGGCTAAGGTCTTTGCCAGGGAGCCAGTGGCTCAGGAATCCACTCTGGTCTGTAAGAAAGCACAAGAGAACAAATCACTACCGAGTATCAAGTTCCAGTGGCTCCCCCGCACCCTATGTTGCTCACCAGATTCTAAGAGTTGTGAGCCCAAAGGTCCAAGGCGTCACCAAGGGAGGTATTGAGGCTGGATAAAGCTGTCCGGTCTTTCTCAGGAATCGGGTTTCAAGCAGGGAAGTCTGGGTCTCCAGAGTCCGAATATGAAGCTGGGAATTCCACGAAGCCAAGGCTTGGTCTGTAGCAAGCTCAAATGACGCGTTGCTTCAGGCAACTTGGTTGTTACCTGTTGTTGTTGTTATTACATTTATATCTCGCTCTTCCTCCAAGGAGCCCAGAGCGGTGTACTGCATACTTAAAGTTTCTCTTTCACAACAACCCTGTGAAGTAGGTTAGGCTGAGAGAGAAGTGACTGGCCCAGAGTCACCCAGCTAGTTTCACGGCTGAATGGGGATTTGAACTCGAGTCTCCCCAGTCCTAGTCCAGCACTCTAACCACTACACCACGCTGGCTCAGAGTGTTGACTGTTTTATATAATATAATCTATTACTATAATATATTATTATTATTATTATTATTATTATTATTATATTATAATATATATAATTATTATTATATATAATCAGCTGTTGACTGATTTATAGTACTTGGCCTAATTGCTCTCCTTCTTCAGCCAGCTGTTAGCGATTCAGTGTTTATCTTAGTGCTTGCTGAGGAGCCGTTGACGCCATCTGAGTGTCTGCAGCTGCTGTTAGCGTTTTGCACGCCTCCGCTCTTTGGCAGTTAATGGTTGTTCGTCCTCTGGCCTTCCATCCCCCATCTCCTCTGCCTCAGACAGGCCTTCTTGTCCAGAAGCTTTGTCCGGACCCATCTCAGCTCCCTCCTGTGGCCTGATAGCTGAGCTCTCCCCTTCAGATGCCTCTGCCCCTGCTGGAGGGTTTCCAACCTCCTGTTCTTCTTCACTATCCAAGGATGAGGGTATGACAACGAGAAGGGCTTGTTCCAGCCTCGCCCTAGGGCCCCAAGGCGAAAAAAGAGACCTAGATTGCCTTCTCCTTCCTCATCCCCTGCAGGGGCCTCTGCTCCCAAATGTGCTAACCCACCCAAGCAGCCTGGGGTGCCATCCAGACCCCCTCCTCCTGCCCCTTTGACACCGGTGCAGGCCCCTCCTCACCCTCGCCCCCCTCACAGCCCACTAACCCCCCTTCTGATCAGGAAATAGGTTTGAGTGGCAATCATGGTGACGAATCTTCCCCATTGACCAGGGAGGAGGGGGAACCTCTCGCATCTTCCTATCGCCTGTTTTCCTCCTCCAATTTTGAGGTGATGCTCTCTAATGCAAGGTGCGCCATTAATGATGTGACTTGGATTGACAATTCTAGTTCTTCTCTCTCCCTTGATCATAATGTGTTTCCTTCCAGCATGGCACCTCTGGCCACAGTTCCTTTTCCTCAACTGTTCAAAGACATTATGATGGCGGAATGGGCCTCCCCCGCTTCATCCAAGGCTCTGGGTCTGATCCCTAGGAAACACTACAATTTGCCACCGGAAGTTTCTTCTCTCCTGGCGGTTCCCATGGTGGACCCTCATGTGGCTCAATTAGCGTCCCCTTCTGTAGTGATGAAGGAAGGTGAGGAGCAACTCGGATCCCCCGAGGATCTTAAGGCAGACATGCTCTGTCGCAAATCACATTCTGCCTTGGCCACTGTTGTTAAAGCGGCTACCATGAACTCTATATTCGCCAGGGCTTCTATGCTCTGGGTCAAGGAAATCCCTGCTTTGATCCCTCCCAAGCTGTCCAAGGTTCGTCAGGGGTTAAACAAATTGGCCAAGGCCACCGCCTTTATGGCGGATACAAGCCTGGATTGCATCCAGTATGCTGGCCGCACTATGGCAGCGGAGGTAGCAGTCCACCATTCCCTGCGGCTTAAACACTGGGACGTGTACTCATGTTCCAGACTTAACCTTTCAGCCACGCCTTTCGCAGGGGCCCAACTCTTCGGGGCAGTTTTAGACCTGATCCTGGTAAAGATTAAAGATAAGAAAAAAGCTTTACTATCTACCCGTTGGGATTTCCGTAGCCCTTTCGGTCAAATACCCAGTCCTTTAGTCCCTTCAGGGGAAATCAAAGATCTTCCTGGGCGTCACCCAGAGACAACAGAGGCTTCGCCTGTTTGTTTGTTTGTTTGTTTGCTTGCTTGTTTGTTTGTTTGTTTATTATTAAAACTTTTATACTGCCCTTCCAAAAGGCTCAGAGCGGTTTACATTAAAAATGTTGTTTACATTAAAAATGTTGCCCTTCATGGCATAACCAGTGGCAACAACAGGGAGGTGGTACAACAAGGAGTCACTCTTCCCGCTCCTTTACCCAGATATCCACCCTTTCCCCTCGAAAGCAATGACTATCCCCCAGTGGGAGGCAGGCTTCTTGAATTTGCCGCACAATGGGAAGCCACAACGCAAGATAGTTGGGTACTCTCTTCCATCACCCACAGGTACGCCATAGACTTAATTGCCGCTCCCCGGAACCACATCACCAGAACCCCAAGGTCAAGGCTTCCAGACAAACATCAGCTTATGACTCTTGCTATTCAACATCTCCTGCAAATCAATACCATCGAAGCAGTACCATCGACTGAGTTATGGCGCTGTGTTTACTCGCCCTGGTATTCAGGGTGGCCTGCATGGTGGCATCCAGGCACGGACCAGACCTGCTTGCATAGCTTCTTCAGCAAGGTGGCTGCATCATGTGCGATCAGACTGTGCCCTGGGTCTTTTGAGATTGTGAGTCGGCAGTGGCTTTAGGTGTACTAGCCCCTGGGCTAGCAAAGGACATGCAGAGTTCCCACATTTTGAAAGTTGTGGTGGGAGGGGGTGAACTCTTTCTACCATCAGTCCTGATCTCTCTTCTCCACCCCTGCCCACCTCCACCTACTACTGGATTGATGGCTCTGAACGTGTGCTCACTTGTGAACAGTGCAGCTGCTCCACCCTAACAGCAGAGCTGTTTTGGTAGCTTTTTGCGTTGCTAGCCTCTCATGCACCCTTCTGGACTGACAGCTTACTCAAGAGAAAGAAGTAGGCAACCATATAACCATGGACACTCAGAAACCTCCCTGCTTGTCTTGGGCAATTTACTTCTGTGCCAAAAATACTCTGTCTCTGTGTCATTTCCCCACAATATAAAAAACGCACAAACCACCAGTAAGTCGTTCTTTGGGACCACCTAATGGTGCAGCGGGGAAGTAACTTGCCGAGGGAGCAAGAAGTTGCTGGTTCAGATCCCCACTGGTATGTTTCCCAGACTATGGGAAACACCTATATTGGGCGGCAGCGATATAGGAGGATGCTACAAGGCATCATCTCATAGTGAGTTATGATGGAGATGGCAGTGGTAAACCCCTCCTGTATTCTACCAAATAAAACCACAGGGCTCTGTGGATGCCAGGAGTCGACACCAACTCGATGGCACAATTTTCTTAAGTTGTTTATGCAAGTTGATCCTGCACTTAAAGCAAATTAACATGAAGGTCAGAAGTGAATGTTATGGAAGGAAGTTCTGAGTAGCAATGTCTCTACCACAAAATGTGCTTGCAAGAGTGAATACCCTCTGAGCACTGTATGTTATAATTCTAGTGTGATATCTCAAGGTAATTCAATTTAGATTCAGTTGAGAGAACTTAGATTATCATGAGACTTATGAATTGTTGTTCGATATTGACAAATACTGATATATAAAGTTCATAGGCTAAGGATGGTTGTATTGATTACACTGTCTAAGGGCAATTATGATGGACTTCTCTTGGGAAGAAGAGAAAACATTTGGGATTATAATATTCAATCAGAGGTTAGTCTTTTAAGTATTTTCAGAACTAGGTTGTTCAAACGTAAATGGGCTTTATGATCTTCAGGTGGTTTGAGCATCTGTGATACCTTTAAAAATATTTAAACCTAATGTGATACTGGGAGAAGAGCTATCAGTGAGATAGGCTGTTCACAGGTACAAATTTGTCTTGAAGAAAACTTCGTTTTTTCTATACAGTTTTAGAACCTTTTATATTATTGAAACTGGGTTAATACATTCTCTGAATTGTGTGTAAGTTATTTTATCATTATTATAGTTACTATGTAAAGTAGTTATGTACTAATCCATTGTTTGGATGACAAATCAATAATAGCTTGTGGTTATATATAGCTCCTGGGGGGTTTTTTGGGGGGGTGGGGGAGGGGAGAACTGAATTAGACCAGGTTTGTTAGTGAGCTGTAGTATTGTTATATGTTTTTATATTATGTAGAATAACCATGTGGGACTACAGGGAGTTTGATTCATCTGTCTTCTATCTATATTTCTCTTAGGCGTACCCCTTGCTAATCCCATGCGTTGCAGCTCCTGTGAGAGTTGGCGAGCTGCCGGCAGGGGAAGGGAAGAGCAGTGGCACCAGACAGACTTGTGGGTGGGTGTGGAGAAGGCAGCAGGGGTTGAAAACAGCGGCGGCAGGCAGGCGGAGGGAGAACTAGACGCACAGATGCTCTGTGCCCAGCCCAGCTAGTTATAATGCCAATGATAAAGGCTTTGGTCGAAACGGGTGTGGCTCATGATACAAAATTACTAATAAAATCTTCTTGTGCCACACCACGGCAGTACAGTTTCCATGGAGAACAGATTATTGGACATAGAAGTTAACTTCCGTGAAGCCCAGCATTCCTGTTAGAACATCCTTTTGGGAACCTTTTTGGACTTTATATTTTCATATTTTGCCCTGCTAACTTGGCAAAGAGGCATATTTTAACATGGTGATTCTCTTTATTTAGCAGGTGGAGAGTAAATGGCCCTATCCACCCGCAGGACAGTACCTCCAGTGATTGCTGCTGGTGTCTATCTTGTGTTTCTTTTTAGATTGTGAGCCCTTTGGGGACAGGGATCCATCTTATTTATTTATTATTTCTCTGTGTAAACCACCTTGAGCCATTTTTGGAAGGGCAGTATAATAAGAATAAGTCAGAAAAAGACCAAAGTAATCCCAGTGGTAATTGGCGCCCTAGTTGCCATTCCAAAACAACTTGAAGAGCACCTCAACACCATAGGGGCTGCAGAAATCACCACCAGCCAATTACAAAAAGCAGCATTACTGGGAACAGCCTATATTCTGCGACGAAATCTATAACAACAACAAGAACAATATTGCTAACAAAATTCAGCCATCCCAGGTCCTTGGAAAGGCCTCGATGTCTGGATAAAACAAACCAGTCAATAACACCTCCTGACTGTGTAAACAAGAAATAATAATATATATGTGGTGGTTTTTAACGTCACCCAGGAGAATATACATTGTTAGTTGTTGTTTGGGATTGTCTACATGTTCTATAGATTTATCTAGTCTCTGTGCTATCTTAATGATCATATGCTACTTATTGTCTCTATATTTGAGGTTTAGACTGAGGATCCATATTATTCAATTTATTATTACATTTATATTTCTGATTAAAATTATTGTGAATAGATGGACACATATATGACACAGATACATATACACATATACGTGTGTGTGTATGTATGTGTCTATAGATATAGATATAAAAATACATATATGGGGGATGCTCTTTCTTGTTCACTAGTGTCATCTTGAGACCTTAGAAGGTTTTATGCAGTCACATGCTTCTTTAGATCACACTCATTTCTTTTGGATATGCTCTGAGTTGACATTAGTTGTACCTAAGTTGATCTGCTCCAGTTGTGTGCCCTTGGGTTTTGTGATGGCATAGGTTACTTAGGAACCTTGTATCATCAAGTCAGACCCTTGGTCCTTCTAGTTCAGTATTGTTTATAGAGTCTGGCTGTGACTCTCAAAGGTCTCAGGCAGGGAATTTCACCAGGCCAATTTAGAGATACCAGGGATTTCTGCATACAGAGATTAGCTGTAGCTCAGGGGCAGAGCATCTGCTCTGCATGCAGCAGGTCCTAGGTTCAGTCCCTGGCAGCATTTCCAGGTAGGGCTGGGAGAGTCTCCTGCCTGAAATCTTGGAGAGCTGCTGCCAGTCAGTGTAAACAATACTGAACTAGATTGCTATGTTTGTTCCTATGCAAACCTGTGTTCTGTCCAAATGGCACTGACCTTGGTTTGATCTCGGAAAAAGACAGTGATCTAAAAGTGGCAAAGGAGGAACTGAGGTGCTGTTGCTGTTATCGGAAAGCATTTGAATTGAACTTATGCCTTGGAGAAGCACCTGATCTCTGAAACTTCCGCCCTTCTCCTGAAATTACCTGTTTGAGTAGGTAGTTGTGCAAACTGTCCTGTTAATTGGTTTTGCTTTTTTTACCCTCTTAGCATTGATCCTCCTTGTTTTCACAGCTGGAAGATTGTGAGTTCTGTCTGAGGCCCATCCCTGATTTGCATTGACGTTGGAAGCAACACACACCCTGAATCCTTAACCTAGCTCGGCCTGCCAATCTGTCCGATATGTCGGGACCTGTGCCAAGCAGGGCCAGAGTTTACACGGATGTAAATACACACAGACCTCGAGAATACTGGGATTATGAGTCGCATGTTGTTGAATGGGGGTAAGTTTCAGTATTACTGAAATGGCCAGGTACGAGGTTGTGTTGGCTTGCTGGGATCATGGTACCTCACACTCGTGGCTTTGATGCTAGCATTTGGATGGAGCCGTAACTCTGTGGTAGAGCATCTGCCTGGCATGCAGAAGGTCCCAGGTTCAGTCTCTGGCATCTCCAGCTAGGGTTGGGAAAGACTCCTTCCTGAAACCTTGAAGATCCAGTGCCAGTCAGTGTAGACAATACTGGACTAAATTGACCAATGGTCTGAATCAGTATAAAACAGCTTCCTATGTTCCTGATTTGCCACACCTTTTGGAAATAATCCAGTGCATAGCAAGCATTGTTCATTCAGTGTTCTGCCGTGGTGAGAAGAACCTGATGACTGTTCCTCCAAATTCAGCCAATCCGAGATCAGCTTGGTAGCTGGGACTCAGGGTGGATCTCCCATGAGAAATATATTAGGCCATTGCCGGAGGCTGTGTGCAGACCCCCCCACTGTGGGCATCATCCCACCTGTCTGCTACCACTGCCTACATTTTCTTCCTATGTTTGCCCTTGCCTGCTCTGCTCCCCACCCTGGACGCTGTACTAATGCTGTACCTCACCAGTCTTACCTTTCAGGGCACATAAACTCCTCTGGCTTCTATAGCAGGCATTGTGCATCCATCTTTGCTGGCTCTTCGGTCCCTTGCTGCCACCACTGCACCAGTTTGGGTGCACCTGCTCTTGCTCTCTTCCCCTGCCGACTCTCCCCTCCAGCATCAAACATCCTTTTTTCCTCTCCATTTCACAAGGTGGGGCCAGGGGGAAGCAAGCTGGTGCTAGCACAGTGGTGGCAGTAAGAGACATAGACTGGGAAAGCTGGATGCAGACTGCCTTCTGTGCTGCAGGATGGTGGCACTGACTGGAGGACAGAGTGTATCCTGGAAGGTGCGTCGAGTGAGGGGACCTGGGGCAGTGCCTCTAGCTTGGCAGGCAGGGCCAGTGGAAGCGGGGTGGGGTGGGGTGGGTCAAGTGCTGGGCTTGTCCCGGGGGTGGGGCCAGTGAGGGTGTGGTGTGGCACATTGCAGCTTCTCTCAGGTGGTGACAGCAAGAAGTTGCCTCTTAGAAGACCGTATAAGGATGGGAGCCATAGCTTGGTGATGGCACAGAGCACATTGTTCTCACACAGCAGGTCCCAGTTACAAGGATCCCAGGTAGTAAGGGAGGAAACGGTTTCTGTGTCTGAGACCTTGAACAGCTGCTGTCTTTTGAAGTAGCCAGCACTGGTCTGAATGGATCCAACTTGTATTAAAGCAGCTTGGAAGTATCAAATAATCACTTTGTAACTAATACACCATCACTGTATGTAATGCTGTACGGAGGAGCTTAACCAAACAGTACAGATCCCTTTCCTGAGGAGCTTACAGTGGAGGAGACCACCAAAGGCAAGGAACATAAGAACAGCCCTGCTGGATCAGGCCCAAGGCCCATCTAGTTCAGCATCCTGTTTCACACAGTGGCCCACCTGATGCCTCTGAGAAGCCCACAGGCAAGAGGTGAGGGCATGCCCTCTCTCCTGCTGTTGCTCCCCTGCAACTGGTATTTAGAGGCATCCTGAGGCTGGAGGTGGCCTGTATCTCTCAGACTAGTAGCCATTGATAGGCCTGTCCTCCATGAATTTCTCCAACCCCTTTTTAAAGCCATCCAAGCTAGTGGCCATCACCACATCCTATGGCAGAGGGTTACAGAGATTATTCACTTTGTGAAAAAGTAATTTTTGTCAGTCCTAAATTTCCTGGCCATTTGTTTCATGGGATGACCCCTGGGAGAAAACTTTCTCTGACCACTCTCTCTACTCCATGCAAAATTTTATATGCCTCTACCATGTCTCCCCATAGTCGCCTCTCTTCCAAACTCAAAAGCCTCAGATGCTATAATAAGGAAGGTGCTCCAGGCCCCTGAACATCTTGGTTGCCTTCTTCTGCACCTTTGACAGTTTTACAGTGACCAGAACTCTATGCAGTACTCCAAATATGGCCATACCATAGATTTGTAGAAGGGCATTATAATATTAGCAGTTTTATTTTCAATCCCCTTCCTAATGATCCCGAGCATGGAATTTGTCTCTTTCACAGCTGCCGCACATGGAAACAAAACTTTCAAGGAGCTGTCCACCATAACCCACAGATCTCTCTCCTGGTCAATCACTGACAGCTCAGACCCCATCAGTGTATATGTGAAGTTGGGTTTTTGTGCCCCACTATACATCGCTTTGCACTTGCTAACATTGAACCACATCTGCCATTTTGTTGCCTACTCACTCAGTTTGGAGAGATCCTTTTGGAGCTCTTCACAGTCTGTTTTGGATTTCATTCCCCCTTAATAGTTTAGGGTCTTCTGCAAATTTGGCCACCTCATTGCTTACCCCAACGTCTAGATCATTTATGAACAATTTAGAGCACTGGTCCTAGTACAGATCCCTGGGGGACCCCACTTCTTACTTCCCTCCACTGTGAAAACTGTCTATTTATTCCTACCCTCTGTTTCCTGTCAGTCAACCAGTTACCGATCCACACATGAACCTGTTCCCTTATCCCATGACTG
Organism: Hemicordylus capensis; assembly: GCF_027244095.1. Classification (NCBI taxonomy): domain Eukaryota; kingdom Metazoa; phylum Chordata; class Lepidosauria; order Squamata; family Cordylidae; genus Hemicordylus; species Hemicordylus capensis. The sequence goes on from NC_069660.1 coordinate 6,540,821, forward strand.
CTAAGGTAAGGGGATTCAAGATTTGCAATACAGTCCTGTGCATGTTTACTCTGAAGTAAGCCCCATTGTTCAGTGGGGCTTAGTCTCAGGTAAGTGTGCATACGATTGCAACTTTAGTTACCATTTAACATACTGTGGGACTGGATGAGTGACATGGCAGCTTCCAGAAGTCTTCAAACTCATAGAGATCAGACATGTTCTTATGCAAAAGAAAGTGGGGGACTTCCAGCAACATGTAAACATATCCACCTCTATAGTTCATCTTGATGGGTGGTTGTGGAGTGACTGCACACATAGGTGAGCTTCTGGGGTGGTTGGTGCATAATCTGGTTCTTTTGCACAGTGTAAAATGCCTGGTGTTAACTTTGTCTTCATAGAAACCAAGATGACTACCAGCTAGTCCGGAAACTGGGCCGGGGCAAATACAGTGAAGTCTTTGAAGCCATCAACATCACAAATAATGAAAAAGTAGTTGTTAAAATCCTGAAGGTGAGCCTCCATTAGCTTTGATTATGTACACTGCCTATTGATACATCAGGCAGTATATAAATATGATCAATTTATTCTGGTGTGAGTGCAAAGAGAAAGATTTTTGCATAATGCATCTTTGTTGGTTCTTAACAGTGGGAAAGGCAGTTTTCAATCAACAATGTTCTGAGTATTTGAGGGTCTTGGAAGCACCAGCTTTCAAGGCCTTCTGTTCTTGGAAGATGGAGGGCAGCATTTAAAATTCCAAGGCAGCTGGTGATGTGCTCCTGGTTGTGCTAAGGCAGTCCCACTCAGAATTCTCCAAAAAATGGGAAGATGGCCCTCTGAATAACTTAGTCATTGGTGGCCAGAAGTCTTGTGCTAGTGACATGTAAACCTATCCACTAGTGCTAGTGGCTGGTGATAAGGCTGCTTCCATTCCACTTGCTCAGTTTGTCATTCAGCATGGCGCAGTGTGAAGAGTTGCTTGTGGTGTGCTTTCTGCAGGGTGTACCCACTCAACCACCGGGATCATGTTTGGAGCGCCTTCTGGATTAGTCCGAACTCCCCTCCACCCATTACTCTCCACCTCCCAAGCCCATCTGGTTTCAAATGTAGATTTTGTTAGTAGCGTGTCTTACTGTTAGGTCACCATTTTCCTGCTTCCTGCCCTATGCTGCTGGGGTGCTTTTCTCCCCTCTTTTTCTAAGGAATTAAAATTTCTTCAAAGTAAAAAGTGAATACACATGGTTTTAGCAGGCTGCAAAGTCTCCACTGCACAGAGTAACAATGGAAGGCTTAAAGATTTAAAATGATTAAAAATTTGTCCTCCTGGCATGGAGCCCAACCTTCTTCGAAGAGGAATTCTGTTTCCTCATTAAAAGCAGTGGGCTTGCTTAACCTTGGTAGCCTACTGGCCTCATTGTTCCTCTGCAAATTAAATGGTAGAACCTGGTTTTGATTTGCGCTTTTAGCTGCAAATCTGGTTTCGTCCAGCCAGTGCTTTCTTTGGCTAGTAAAAGGTCATTGGCAAACTTATCTTAGCACCGCTCTGGTGGTTCCCAGGCTCTCAAATGTTTTATGCATGACTTGAATGGCAGTGTAGCGGTAACTGCTTGAATGGTCATCTTGTGCATGTGCAATATGGCCCAGATGCTGCTGCACCCTAAATTCTCTATCTACCCAATCTCAGATGTATTCCTTAAGAATATTGCTGGTTTCCTGTGCTTGCCAGGTGTTCCACTTGGGGGAAGAAATGATTTACAAAACGATGAGGAGGAGAATGCTAATTTTTCAGTGTCTGTGCTGAGGATGACAGAAAGAGTGATGGATTAAACCTCAAGGAGGTTAGAAGAAGAGCCGCTGAGCAGTGAAATAAAGAAGGGTGTGAAATCTCCTTCTCAGACTTTCAGGAAGAGCTTGAGCAAAACAAAAACATAGGCCTAACGTGTCATGACTTCATGTTTTGAGTGCAAGATTTGGTGCAGGTCTTGTCTGAGCCTGGGCAGCCACCACAGTGGGAGAGACTGTGCAGTATGTGTGGCTCTTTGAACGCTCGAGTTTTACCCCTGCCAGGACAGATGGTGGAACAGGTGGCCAGGCTTAATTTCCCCCAGACACAGCAGCTGCTCCAAGAAGGGAGTTGACTTTGACCAAGCAGATGACCAAGTTTTAACTTATATTTGTGATGTCAGGGTTGTCAGAGGAGTTCAACATGGGAAAACAGAAAAACCAGCTGATCCATATTCTTCTCAAGAAATGTGCAAACTGTTTGACCCTCTGAGCTTAGAAAAGGCCATTTTATTTCATCATTTGCATGCCCCACTATTAATTGTGAGTTATGAAAAAATGCTCAGTGGCCAAGCTCATAACATTTTAAGGTACTGCCAAGGACTTGGGCATGGCCAGTGGGATTTGGACTAGTTTCTCTCTTGAACAGCAGACCTCCGTGCTATGCCCCAGTCCTCCCTCAGTTTCAGTTGTAGCTTGCTTTGCTACATGGAAGGCTGCTGTTCAAGAAACACAAGCACAAAGCCTCCGTGTGGGATGGCAGAGGTTTCATGGTTCTGTCGATTGACTCCATCCAATAAACTAGATAGAAGAAGGTAAGGTTGGAGGCAAATGCTGATTTTTTTCACAATTTAACATTTGGATTCACTGAATATTGTAGTAGCTGCTGGGCCTTTTGAAAAGGGTCAATTAAATCTTTGGCTTTATTAGTGGCTACTAGTTGTATCACCACAATTCTTGGCTGGGCATGGTTGCCACGCTATAAATTGTGATTGTCTGCTGCCCACCCCCTTTCTGTGGATGCCTCCACCAAGCAGTGGCTGAGAAAGTCCTGTCTCCTTCTCCCATGGGAAAAGGAACTGCAGAGTTTACCTGTTTGGCCAAAACTGGGTAGCTTAGCCAAGCAGGGGCTAAGGAAGCTGCTCCTCCAGCAAGAAACAGAGGTGTGGGCCTTGCCCATTGGTCAGCTGAGGCACTCGCAAGCACTGCAGCTGAACAGTGCAGGCCCCAGGCCCCACCCCCTTTGGCACTCTTTTTGGCTCCCCAATTGGAAAGGATGCCAGGGGCTTCTTGGGTTGGCCTTGCCCACCTCAGCATTGCAGCATCCAAAGCCCCCAGACTTCCTGTAGCAGTGGACTTGGGGAAGGGCAGAGGATCTCTGCGCATCTGTGGAGAGATCTCCATCTACCTCTGCAGCTCCAGAGTTGGGAGGACTAGTGGAGTTCGCACTCCAGAGGGCAGCCCATCCTGCTCTCTCTGGCGAGGGGAGGGCTCAGATGAAAATGTGAAGCTGTGTGTATTAGCCAGAAGTGTGCCTTCCCTAAAGAGGAGAATCTTCAACCAAAAACTAGTACAAAATGGGTAGATCATCCTGTCCTCGTGAATTTCTCAGTTGTCGAGTTCCTTCCTCTCAGAAATGAGATGCTGGGACCTAGATGAAGTGTTTGCTGGCCTAGCATAACATTTTTATAATGTCTTTTTCATGTTTAACCACCTTTTGGTTGCAGAACAGGTTCCCAGTGCAGATCTCTGTTTGGGGGGGGGAATCTGAATCCTGCAGAAAGTCAAATTGAGTGGATTGAAAATCTCGTTTTTATCAAAGAAAAGAGAAACACTAACCAGTAGGAGCACAGCTCTTAAGCTGCAGTGTCCCGTCTCCCCCACACACACACCTTATTGACTTTGTTTCGACCTGAAATGTTGCTTTTGTTAACCTGCCGTTTTCCTTTATCAGCCGGTGAAAAAGAAGAAAATTAAGCGTGAAATCAAAATCTTAGAAAATTTGCGAGGTGGCCCGAATATCATCACCCTTGCAGATATAGTGAAAGACCCTGTGGTGAGTCGCTCCAGAACAGAACAGCTCCAGCTTGTGAGGTTGGGGAGAGAGACCTGTCGTAGTTGACTTTTAAAAGGGTTAGATACGTTCATGAAAGAGGTTTGTCAAATGTTGAGAGTTATGGTTGATAAATGAAACCTCCTTGTTCAGAGACAGTCTCTCTGAGTGCCAGATGTTGAGAAGGAATGAGAGGGGTTGGTCCTAACCATCATGCCTTGCTGCTGAGCTTCCCAGGAGTATCTGGCTGTTCACTTCTTAAAAATAGAATTCTTGGCTAGCCAAAGTTTGGTCTGATCTAGCAAGACCATTCTCACACTTTTATTATATGCTAAGAAAGTTTTTTGGCTTTATATACAAAAGAGGCAAATTAGAGTCTTGTATGGGCCTCTGGCACGACTGGTTTTCTTAGTGTGTGCTAGTGCTTAGCACCAGGCATATAGATGCACATTCAGACTAGGTGCCTTTGGGGTCTTTTCTTGATAATGTGCTACTGAATTTAAAATATAGCACCTTCAGTGCCACACTCGTACGAAATGTGAATCGTTATGTCTCTGCTACTTTGCAAATACCCTGGCGGCCCAAACTGTGTCTATTCCTGGTTGCTGCTCTTGGATGAAGACCTGGCCTTCACATAGACAACTGCCAAGTTCTATGTGGCAGCGTGTAGGATCTGCTGGGTCATGACTGCCAGGCCACTCCCTGGCGCATCACCTCTGCCTAGTTTTAAAGAGTTGACTATTTTATCATTTTCAGTGTTCCTATTTAGATCTTACATTTTTTATGTTTATATTTTTAAGTAATATAGTTTTATGCACCAGCTTTGCATAGTTTTAAACTGCCGATTATACTGTTCCTAGTGTTCCTGTTGAGATGTTTTATTATATACTCTGCTTTAGCCTGTCCTGCATTTTATTTATTCCTCATTCTATGTTTGATTTCCTAGCTACCATCTTCTTTAAGGGTAGTGGCCTTTTAGTATTATAATATAGCTTTATAGTGTTCGAGTAGTAATTTTAAAGTAACTTAGTTTTATGGTTCCATAATCTGTGTTTAATCATGCTCTACTGCTCTATTTTATGCTGGTCTTGGACCGTAATAAAGATGATTGATTAATTGAAATGTGGACCCTGAAGTGCCTGAGGCACGTGGTGGGCAAGCATCTGCTAGTTGTGGAGAAGGCAGGCTTGTGAATTGCTAACACATTTTCTCCCTCAGATAGAATGCTCAGCCAGAGAGAGGGGCGGCCAGGGAGAGAGACTGAGAGAGTGTGCACAAAACTGGTTACATAGACAAGCTGTCCTACTTGCTTCAAATAATGGCATAAGAGCAGTACATAAGACACATTGACATTTTGGGCATCTGTTGATCATGGGATGCAGCAGTAACCCTGTGCACAGGATCACAAGATGCAGCAATAGCACTATAGAGCCTCTCTCTGTTTCCCTTCTGTTTTTGAATTGCCTAATCAGATCAAGTCTCTTAATCAGATTAGCTTCTTTGAGGAGCCGCCTCCTCCCACCTGCAACTTCTTCTCCTAGATTTTTAGAAATGTGTGCTAATCCATTTGGCAAAACCATTAGTGCAGATGTTAATAGCATCCTGGAGAGGGTAAGGGGTATATGTAGGTCAGCAATAGATCTGAAAGCAACTTAAGAGCAGCTGTGGAGACCCAACGAAAACAAATGTGTTTCTTTCTTTCTTCCAGTCTCGGACCCCAGCCCTGGTTTTTGAACATGTAAACAACACAGATTTTAAGGTACATCATCACCCACCACAGACTGCCAAATTTTCTGTTATGGCATGCATGTATGTGCGGGCATATATATTAAGAGGGTTGGGGAGAGAAGAATTTGGGGTGAGTTCTGGTGGGAAGAGGCAGGACTGACTCTGCTGCTTGAAAGCCTTCCCTGTTTTCACTTGGGCAAATATAGATGGATTTCATAAAAATCTGTCCGTTTGGACACTTGTGTGACTTCCTAGCACATTTGTTAATCCAGGCTAACTATTTTCTCTGAGGGGCGGAAGTGACTTTATTCCCATAGGTGACGACGATGTCCCCTTGTATACAATAAATAAGGCCACTCCCAAACGTCTTACGTGTACGTTCTTTAAAAAGAAGCAAATATGACTGCACCAAAATAGATGGTTTGTGTATGCACACAACATACAAGTTACAAATTAATGTGTAAACTGCCTGAAGATTTTATATGAGGTGGTGTATAAATGTGATAAGTACCTTGATCAGGGAGCCATGATTGTCTGCAGCTTCCTGTTGGGTATGTACAGCTTGCCCCCCAAAATACGTAATGCACATGCTCCTCATAGTGGATCAAAAACAAATTAATTCCTTCTGGTCCCTATAATTAATTGGTTTGGGAACTGGAGGGTTGCTTCAGCCGTAACACTGATAACTTGTGTTGGTCTTCCACAGCAATTGTACCAAACATTAACAGACTACGACATTCGGTTCTACATGTATGAAATCTTGAAGGTGAGTTCACAATCACTGCTTACCTTATTGTTATGTGAGATGGTATATAAGAACAAGGATGGTTAGGAAACAGGAGCTAGCAGTCCAGGGAAGTTGGAAGATTACCTTCCCTGGTAGCTTTTTCTGAGGAACATTGATGCGCATCTGCTTGTTCAAAGGGTTATGGCTTGGGCAGGGGTGGTGGGAAAGTTCAAACTTGCACCTCCCCACCCCAAACCCTGTGTTGCCTTGGAGCTGTTACCCTTTCTTTCTAGCCTCTTAATTAGTGTGGGATGTGTTCAAGAAAGGCTGTCAAATAGGCTCAAGGAGCTTCATCAGCTTTTTGAGGTACACAGTGTTGGCCTGCAGCTCCTTTGCCATACACCACACACATTTTTTCATTATCTTGAGGACAGAAGCTGATTCCTTGAAACATAAGTGAAAGGTTCTGGCTTGGCAGTGACTTACTACAGAGGGCTTCAACCTCTGCCTTTCTATGTGGCTGCCAGGTATACCTGGGTGTGATGTTTGACCTTCCAATTTCATAAGTTTGAAGCCTCTGTATTAAAGGTTACAAGGTGGAGGAAACCCCTTCTGAAAAACACCCAGATTTGAGAGCATCCGTATGAGTTAATTTGCAGTGAACATGCTTGTATAGTGCACATATGTAACACTAGGTGACATGATGGTTGGAACTGCAATGCTGGCGGCAGTTACAGCAGAGGCAAAGTCAGGATGGATGGTGAGGCTTGAGGTGATACAGTTAGAAGAAGTAAGAAATTCTCCCCCTTTGCCAGCTGTTGGCGGTTTATCTTTGATATCTTCAACTGTGAGTCTGTAACTTCCAGAAAACTGATATTTTTTGGTAGGGATTAATACAGAATGGTGGAATCTCTTCTCTGATGCCTGTGTGTGTGTGGCTGGTTTGTTCTTTCTCTTCTCTAGGCCCTGGATTATTGTCACAGTATGGGAATAATGCATAGAGACGTCAAACCTCACAATGTCATGATTGACCATGAACACAGAAAGGTGAGGAGGAGCTGACCCAAGAGCGTCAGGGAACAAAGTTTTGCTGTGAAATAGACTAGTATGAAGAGTAGGAGTGAGACTGGGCAAACGTCTGCAGAACTTCTTAGCTAGCTAGCTTAGGTCTGGTTTTCAGACTTTCTACCTGCCGGGAGAGCTTCCCATATCAGCTTGCCTGCCTTGGAACCTCCTGTATGTTCTAAGGATTCTGGAGCACTTCCTAAAACAGAGGTTCTGAAATGTTTTGGTCCCCAGATGTTGGACTACAGCTCCCATCATCTTTGGCCACAGTGGTGTTTGGCTATTGGGATGATGGGAGTTGTAGTCCGGTCACATCTGGGGACCAAAAATTTGAGAAACTGTTCTAAGCTACTCCTTTGGCCTGTTATGCCTCACCGTGACTCTGCATGAGCTGAACCCTCCTAAGAAAGCACCTAGCACTCTCTTGTTGCTACGCATTGCAAGAGGAGATTGGTGGTTTTGGGCAAGCTGTCTTTAAGAGAAGCTTTTTACCATTATTTTATTGTACCCCACATTTCAGCCGAGATTAGTCCCCAAAGTGTCTTAAAACAATTGAAATTACATGTTAGGAGTATATGTGGTGAAAGGATGTTTGCAGCTCACTCTTCTAACTTCCTTGCATTTTTGTGCTCCTTGCATTTTTTTAATTCCTCTTGCCATAATCTGCTTGGCTGGTTCATCCTTCTGTGTATTTTGATCCAAAGCCAGCTGCTTTGATCACTGATTTCCCCCCCTCTGTATTCCTCAAAGTTGTCTTAGGTGTTCTAACCCTTATTTCCAGTCTCTGAGTTTGGTTGAATGGATTCATCTCTCATCCTATCTTTTTTTTTTGCACAGTACGTTAGTTTGATTGCACTGTTTTTGCTACAGAGCATTTTACATAGCTATCAGTTGCTTTCTGCACCTCTGCTCAGTTTATTTACTTTTGCATCACTTCTATAATTTGGTTTATTTCCGATGCTGTTCTTTCCTGTGGCATGCAATCTGCAAAGTCGTTGGAAAGGCAAACCAAGGAAAAGGAAGGGTGTGTGTCTCCTCCCTTAATCTCTCCCTGTTCTGTTTTTAGCTGCGGCTAATAGATTGGGGTTTGGCTGAATTCTATCATCCTGGCCAAGAGTACAATGTCCGAGTGGCTTCCAGATACTTCAAAGGCCCAGAGCTCCTTGTAGATTATCAGGTAACTGCTCTAGCTGCAGAAGCACCAGCACTGTGGGAAAGCTGATGAGTGAGAACCAACAGTTGCCACAGTTTAGGTGGGATTCTTGAGCATGAAGGAACCACCCTAGAACTGGAAGAAAGGGATACTTAGTCCCATTGAGCAGGGAGATGAATGTCTCAGTGTCTTGAATTATGCCCTGCCCTGGCCTTCAAAACGAAGGAGACAGGCAGAACTTGGATTTTAATTTATAAAATCTGGAGACCTTTTTAACAGCACAACCTGCTGAACTTACTTTTGGACTCTTATTTCTTAGTTCAAGGTCTCTCTCTTGCTCAGCACTCTCTGCCACCTTCAGGGCATCCTTGTGTGGTTATGACATCTCCCCCCACCCTCCCCGTGGCTGGCATCCAGAACAACTTTGTAATGATATTTATATAAATGGCCTTTGGCCAGAGTGACTGGGGATGGTAGGACGTAGTCCATCAGCATCTGGGAACCCGTGAAGCAGTAGTCACCTTATTTCTCCCTGCCCAGTCCCCTCCAGTTAGGACTTGTTTTCTTCTTGCTTCTTGTATCTGCATCCTTGCCCACCTGGCTTTCAGTTTGGCTATATTATTGAGGATTGATTCCTTACCTTAGACTTGGTACATGAAACAGCTACTAAAGTATTGCCTCGGCAAATGCAGGAAGCAACTTCTCTGTATTGGATTTTGTTTCTTGAAACAGCCGCAGATATCCTCCCACTGATCATGCTTGAGTTACTTGTTTCATTGTGTAGGAGTACATTTGGTTAGCCACATAAGACCTACTGGGACTTCTCATCCTGTAGTACCTTCTCCTTGCTGGAACTGATTCTGTTTACTCACACAAGTTCTTCAACAAGAACAAGCATCTGTCTGTGGCCAGCCATCATGAAATGTCTTACAAGTCTGAAACTGAACCACACTGACAAACCATTTTTGCTCCCCTGCAGATGTATGACTATAGTTTGGATATGTGGAGTTTGGGTTGCATGCTAGCCAGCATGATCTTCCGGAAGGAGCCCTTTTTCCATGGTCATGACAACTATGATCAGGTGAGATTATGGCAGACAGGTGCCTTTTTTGCCTTTTGTGTCCTGTGTGTTCAGCATGTTTTCAGCCTTTGCAAGAGGATGACGTAGCTCAGAATTTACAGGAAGGGCTGGTTCACAAATGTGTGTTTCTCACTTGATCACTGCAACATCAAGTGGTGACTTGCCTGTGTGCATCCCTCAATTCATGTCTGTGAGGATGCAAGTGATAGGGACGGTTTGGCAGTCCCCAGTAGGGATGTGCAAGGAACCAGCGACTGCCAGTTTGAAGGTGGGTGGGTGGGATAGCTTAAGGACCAGGGAGGGTGCTCTTACCCCTCCTGCCGCATTTCCCTGTTTTTGCTGTGGTTTAAAACAGTCCCTTGGGGTGGCAGCGTACCTCCTTGCTGCCCTGGTGTGTGTTGGACTAGAAGTGCGCAGTATGCATGTCACAACGTGCACCAGGCACTTCTGGGTACGAGGTGCACTGACGCGCTGCGGGACAGTTTTAAACCACAGCACCAGTGGGGGAAACCGCGGCAGGAGCGGGGGTAAGATAACCCTCCGCGGTCCTCAAAGCTATCCCTCCTCCCTGAACCAACCAATCCGCCAGACTTTTGAACTGGTTCGGAGATCCATAAAAGGGCCTCTGAACCTGTTCGTGCACATCCCTAGTCCCCAGTGGAAGATAAGAAGATAATGTCTGCAGTGTTCACATGAGCCACCATGGATCAAACTCCATGGACAGAACTTGGGTTTGAGTGTGAAATGAACTGATTACCTATAGCGCAAGTTCACACATTTTAGATGCAAGCCATGCAAGGTGTGAGAAGTCAGATAATTTAAATGTTGTGTGAACCAGCCTTCCATCATCCTAGGTAAGATTACTCTCCTTACCAAACACGTTGCAAGGGCTTGCTCTGCAAATTCACTCTGGAAAGGTATGGAGCAGCTCTCGGGGATTAGAAGAGCTGTCGGTGTTGACCAGGAATCCTGTTTTCTGATACCTCAAAACTACCTAGAAAAGCTCCTTGTTTAGTAAAGGAGAAGATGACCTTGTCATGGCTGAAGTATCTGTGAGCACCATTACCAGTCGAAGCTATTGCCTGTTGAGGTCTAGCTTCCCCTAACCCAAGCATGGCTCTTCCCGTGAGGTCTTGTCTAGAGCACTCTTGTGATTTCACAGCTCTTGTCAGTGATGAACCTGCTTCTTCTTTTTTTAATGTCTCTTTATCCCTCAGGAACTTGTTCTGTGGTTGGCAGTCTCCCAGCAGGGAGCCCCACCTCTTGTGCAAGTTTGCACAGCTGTTTGATGGCCTTGCACTTTGTCTATTCACAGTTGGTGAGAATAGCCAAGGTGTTGGGGACAGAAGATCTGTACGACTACATTGACAAATACAACATTGAGCTCGACCCCCGTTTCAATGACATCTTGGGCAGGTATGTTAGTCAGTACTTTAGCACTTTGCATATGCTGTAACAGTGACCCCATAAGATAAGCAGGCATTATCTCCATGTTGCAGATGGGCTGAGGCTGAGAGGGAAGGGCTTGCCTAGAAACATCTAGCACATTCAGGTCAAAGGTGCCACTTGAACCAGAGACTGTCTCTAAGTTGTAGGTTAGTCTGTTGGGTATAATGCTACACCAGCTTTTAAGCTATGATAGGGTTGGTTTAAAACTTTGGTCCCCAGATGATGATGATGGACTAAAACTCCCATCATCCCCAGCCACAAGTTGGCCAAAGGCCATTGTGGCTGGGGATGATAGGAGTTGTAGTGAACAATGTTTGGGAACCCCCTTTTTAAAGCATCAGGCTAGCATCACTTAATGCTTGGTAAGGTAAACCCAACTAAAGTTCCAGAAATGTGTGTAATTGGCATACCTATACTGTGTTGCTTTTTATGGCTTTGATCCAGTCTTGAAGTGTTGTATTACAAAATAATTATTTTATGTTTATATACTGCTTTTCAACAACAACAGAGTTCTCAAAATATAGCAAGTAGCATGAAAAGATAGTCCCTTATCCCAAAGGAGCTCACAGTCTAAAGCGAGACCTAAGGGAGATGGCAGAAAACAGCTACTGGAGAGATGCTGTGCTGTGCTTCATTGTAGAAGAGTTGATTCCCCCTGCTAAATGTAAGGGAGCCACGACTTTGAAAGGCGTATCTTTGCCCAGTTAGCAGGGGAAATGTCTGTGCCTGTAGATGAAATGGGGTAAGGGGAGACACATTGCTATCCCAATAAATAACTGCTGAATTGAGATGTGTGGGGATGTGAGTCCCACTGGAGGGATGTGGGCTTATGGCAAGCTCACATTATCATTGAGCTATGGCCCTTCCTCGAGTGTGTGCTTCACAAGCAGAAGGTCCCAGGTTCAATCCCTGGCAGCATCTCCAGACAGAGCTGGGAAAGACCTTGTCTGAAATTCTGGACAGCCACTGCCAGCCGGAGTATACAATAGTGAGCTCAATGGACCAGTGGTTTGTCTCTGCAGAAGACGGCTCCGTATGTCCATATGTGCTTTCTGTGTTGAAGAGTGTACCTTCAGGCTTGGCAACTGCAGCCTCCTTTTCCTCATGGGGGGTGGTGCATGTTCTCCCTAGTCCATCAGAGGCACCTCCTTCTCCTTCTCTCTTGCTACTGCTTGCATTTCCCAGAATGAGACTATGTGCCCTGCATATCACAAGCGCTACAGAAATGGTAGGCAACCTTGCTGTGAGTTAGCGGCACAGGCTCCTCCTCCCTATGTGTTTTGTTTGAAAGCACGTTAGTGACTTGCAAAATAATTCATTTGCTGGGAAGGTGGAAAGAGGCCAGAAAGGGACTCATTTACTCTGCATTCCGTCCCCCAACAGGCACTCACGTAAGCGATGGGAACGCTTTGTTCACAGTGAGAACCAGCACTTGGTCAGCCCCGAGGCCCTGGATTTCTTAGACAAGTTGCTGCGATACGATCACCAGTCCCGGCTCACGGCAAGAGAAGCCATGGAACACCCTTACTTCTGTGAGTGTGACACCCCCACTGGGCAAGAAATGGGTAGGAGAAAGAAATATGGGTAGGGCTGAGGGCTTTCAACTGGGTGTCTTTTGGCCTGGTGCCCAAGCACAGAAAAGTTGCAAGTGTCTGTCCCTTTATGGTGACAGAGACCAGATTGGCAGCAGGTTGTGAAGTGTCGAAGGCTAAACCAGGAGCTGAATGTAACTTGCTGTGTCCAAGGAGGTAAAGCTAAATGCACTCCCAAGTCCTTTCCATCTTTGGGCTTTCCAAACTCTGCCCGCTTTGTTCCTGCAGTTCTTGCCAAAATATTTTCAAATCCTTGGGAAATTTTGAGGCTGTGCAAACAAATACGCACTTTCGTATAACTTTATGAATGCAGGATTCAGATTTTTGGCACAAAGTATTTATAATCCCGGCGGCAGCAGGCCTTGAGGCTAGTGGAGGTGTGTGGGAGTTCCGTAAGGGTAGATGGAAACCCTGCCTCCTGCGCACCAGTGGAGGCTTCTGCCATCTTCCTCAAGATAGTTGCCCCTAGGGACGGGCCAGTGGTAGAGACCTGCTTTGCATGCAGTAGATCCTCTTGAGCAGGGAAAGGCCACCATCTGAAATCCTGCTGAGTTGCTGCCTATTGGTTTAGACCGTGTTCTTCATTGTAAGGCCACTGGTGACCAGTGGCAGCTCCCATCAACCCCAAGGGCAGCTCCCAGACTAATTGTTGGTTGGGCCTGCATGGAGTTTTGGCCGAAGCTGGATACTCTGCACGGTTCCCCGGCACCACGTAGAGGCATCCATTCCCACCACACACTGCTGTACTTTGTCCAGTGCTGGTGGGACCCCTTGAAAGGAAATGGAGCCCTCTTGAGCCCCTGCACCATCTTGGAAGGCCTGCACAGCGTGGTGCTGGGAAGTGTAGCCCTTTTCAGGGCTTTCCCAAGAGATGGCTCTCTATCTCTTAAAGAGTCAGCAGACTGGGAAATGGCTCTCCATTAAAGAGTGATGTTTGGGGGGGGGGGGGGGTGTTTTTTTTTCCTTTGCAAAAGTGGCCCCTACTTGAAATACAATGAAGATAACTATAAACTGGTCGTCTGGCTGCTGAACTGGCTGCTAGATGAACCAATGGTCTTTCCTGGGAGAAAACAGTTTCCTGTGTTCCTAGGCATGAGGAGAATAAAAACTTTGAGATTTTTTGCTTTGTTTTCCCCAGGGAAAAGCTGTCTTGTAACTGCATTTTATACCAGATAGTAGGTCCTGTTGGATTTACAGAGTTGCAGATTATGGTTACCTGAGAGTGGGTGGGCACCTGTGTGCAGGTGTTTCTAGATAGGTAGTCAGTTTGCCTTTTGTGTTAGTCCAGATGACTTCTAATTCAGGGATGGGCATACTTGGCCCTGCAGCATCCCTGATTCAGCATCAAGAAAATCTGTCATTTGTATGAATGTTTTGCAAACATGAGCACCTGGATAATTCTGCATCTACCATGCTGAGCCGCAACCATCAGAAAATATCATAAGAACACAAGAGCAGCTCTTCTGGATCAGGCCCATGGCCTATCTTGTCCAGCATTCCAAGAAAATTACAGAAGTGGGGTAGTAGGAAGCCAGTTTCCCAGTTGTTTCCCTGCCCCCCACCTACCTTGCAAGACTTTACCAGACATTTCCAGCTACTTTTCTGCTTCCTTTCACAGCCTTAAGAGCTAGAAGATTGCCTTTTTAAATAAATGGAAGCCAAGACACTCCCCTGAATTCTGTGCCCAGTAGAGATGGTGTTTGTGGGAGGGGAGTTATAATTGTGGAATACGCTCACCCCTGCTCTAATCTAGAGGTGCTGGGGGGCCTCTTGTTGCAGACCCCATAGTGAAGGACCAGGCTCGGATGAGCTCGACCAACATGCCGGGCAGCAGCACTCCTGTCAGCAGCGCCAGTATGTTGTCAGGTAAGATCATGTCCGATTACACTCGTATCTGCGAGTGGTCTGGGCTAGAGCATCTCCTGCAGAGAGTGAGATGGTGGAGGAGGCATTCCACTCCTACAGCATGCACCAGCCCCCTGAGTGTGTGTGTCAAGGAGGCACAGAAGACTTGGTTGACTCAAAGCACAGGCAAGGCAGCAGAAACTGTTCCTCAGCTTGTGCCATTTCGATCAGGGAAGGGAGACTGCATAGTTGAGGACTCCCCCATCTGAACAGAACTTCCTACTAGATGCCAGGGGGAGAGTTCTGTGCCTCTATGGGGAGGTGTGCAGCCGTGGGGTCGCTTCCCTGGGCTCTGAAGTGTTACAGTTCCAGAAACAGGTTTACTCCCACCTCCGTGTGGATAAGGCTGAAGGCCATGAGGTAACCCCACAGGCTGCTGGGCAGTGCTGCAAACCGCTGGCTGTGTGCCTGTGGTGTGCTTGGCAGTGGCCAGAACACAGACGCGTGGCCTGGAGGGCTGAGGCCGACAGAGCAAGGGAGAACTCCTGGATTGACAAGAGCGGGAGGGCAGCAGGAGGGCTCTGTTTTAACCAGCATGCAGATAAGCCACTTAGCATATTTTGGGGGGAAAGCAATTGATAAGCTTATGGGTAAAAACTGGGAGGAGCATGTGTGCAGATGTGATTATTTCCCACCCCAGCATCACCAGTCCTCAGTGAGAGAGACTCCAGTTGGTTTTTAACCACCTGATGTTTTCAGTTCAGGGTTCCCTTTTCACACGATCCCAAGTGTTGGCTTACTAATATGAACGTGCCTGGCATTGTCCTTTGCAAAGTCTGCATATTGACATTAGAGAAAGCCCTTGCTTTCCGAGAGCTCCTTTCCTTTTTTGACTGTAGGTTGTGCTACGTTCCCTGACCCAGCCTCCTCTTAATACAAAGCAGTTCCTTTACCAGCAGCAACAAAAAGAAGTTCCCAGTGACCATGCCTGCATTTCCCAACTGCCCACTTCAGTCTCAGTTTTTATATGGTGGCGGCAGCTGCTGCTGCTGCTCCTCTCTTGCAAGGTGCTGCAGAATTGCTTAGGAAAGTGCTGGGCTGACTCGCATGTGCATGTTCTGTCCCAGAGGTTAAATACAGGTTATGCGTGTGTTCACCCAGAAGGAATAGCACTCTGATTTTAAGGTAACCCCCATTTTCTAATGTCAAAGAACTTGGGGGGGGGGGACTGGATTCAGATAAATACAGTATTTATTTAATCTATCCATCCCAAATTACAGAACTGTTTTAAGAGTAAGCGTATTCCTTTGACACTGTGGGGCAGGATCAGCCTTCCTCTTAATTTCTTCTGTCTTCCTTCAAAAGATTCACACACTTGCTGGGCCAGCCAGCTTCTTCAGAGTGAATCTGGCCCATGTGAAGTCGGTGTTGAGCAGTCCAGTTGCATCTGCTGGTTGACTGTGGAGGCCACAAAGCATTCCATGAAAAAAGCCCAGTCTGTGTGGGGTGGGGGCATGAATGTTCTTCCTCAGGGGCAGTGATTAAAACAAAGCAACCCTCTGTATTATCCGTATCCTTGAGGGAGAGCACCCACCCACCCCCAGAAGTGCACAGGTCTTAATTTTTAAAAACCCAACACCACACATTTTTAGTCCATCATTGAAGCTTCCTCTCCTGCTTTTCCTGTTTGCATCTGTTCACCAGCCCAGAAATGCTGTTGAAACTGCCCTTTACTTGAAGAAGGAGCAGTTGTAGGGAGCTTGCACACTTGCAAAAGAGCCACACACTTGGTTGTTGCTGGTAAGCTGCCCTGGCAAGGAGGAGACTTTCTGTGGCTACTGGAGGGCTAAGGCTACCTACCGGGCAGTTGCCCCACTTCTGACCTGGCAAGAACATCCATCCGCACGGGGGAAGCAGCCTGGTTCATGCCTGTTTCAGACTCGCCACTTGTGTTCCTGTGATCAAAATGATCTTGCTCCTCTAACCTTTCCCTCCACTCACCAGCCTCCTCTAACAGGGGTTCCCAGATGATGTTTACTACAATTCCCAGGATCACCAACTGCATTGGCCTTTGGCTGGGGATTATGGGAGTTGTAGTCAACAACAACTGGGAATCCCTGTTAGAGGGAACACTGATTCCTCTGGGTCTCTTGTCTTTTTCATTTGTGAACTTGGGGGCAGAGACGCGGGATGCTCTTATTTGGCTGAGAAAGGAGGTGCAATGACATGCTCTCTGGTGAAGCAGGCCCTTTCCCGTTTCTAACGGCCGTTCTCCTTCCCCTGCAGGTATTTCTTCGGTGCCAACATCTTCCCCCCTTGGGCCCCTCGCAGGCTCCCCTGTGATTGCTGCTGCCAACACCCTCGGTCTGCCAGTTCCAGCTGCCGCGGGAGCCCAGCAGTAGAGGAGGCCGCGCCTCCCGTCTCCCAGATGCCTGACCAGAGCCAGGGGGGGCTGAGGTGCTCCCTCCCCCCCTTCTCCAGGACAACAGCAGCCGTTCACGCCCAGTGTTGGGGGAGGGGGAAGGGAGGGGATGCTGTGGAGGAGCGATGTCTGAACAGTTGCTTGTGGATTTCTAGTAGTTCAGTCATAAAGAAAAATTATAGGCCGAATTTTTTTCCCTTTTTTTACTTGAACTTTTCGTAACTCAGGGGAATCCCTGAGAAAACCCGCAGATGGAGTATTTTGTGGACAATTCTTCCCCACCCCGTTCACCGCTACCATTTTTCTCCCTTAAGATCCAAGGTGAGGCCACCTTGGCTCCAGGCTCTCTCTCTTCCTGTCCCTTCTGCTGGCTGATGGCAAGGCAGAGGGCAGCCTTTGTGTTTTTTCTCCTGCTGAGAGCGGTCAACTGTGCAGATCTTTCAAAGGCATCAGGGAGGGCCAGTGGCGTGTTAAGTAGCAATCACGTTCACCCTACTGGTTTCTGCGTCTTAACTTGGCTTCTGAGCGGCGTGGGAGAAGACTCCATGTGCAGAGATAGTAAACAAAGTCCCCCTTCGCATTGCAGCAAAGGCCAGCAGGTTGGTAGCTTGCTTGTAGGAACTGGGTCTCCTCCCATGAGCCACCTGGATCGCCAACTCTTCCCTTCCTTGCATGAGTTCTTAGTCAAAAGTCTCCAGGTTACTGATCAACTGGAAGGAAGCCCACTCCTGCTCTCCATGAAAGGTGTTCTGGCATAGGGCAAACGATATAGTCCCATGTTGCTTTTCTCCCCACCCTAACCCCCATCAAAAGTTAAGGACATCTCCTTGGTTTGGGATTCTAGGAATGAATTTGTCCCTAGATATCTCTTAAAAGTAACTTAAACTTCTGGCCAGCTACTTCCTCCCAAATTGGACCATGCTGACTGCTGTGGGGTGTTCACCTGCCCACCCACTTTTCTCCATGTGCCATGTGGTGGGAGATGCTGTTGTGTTGAGGGGTTGAGAAGTAGCTTGCAGCCTTGCAAATAGACTCGGAGAGGAAGGAGTGAGCAGCCCGTGACTTTAAACAAACAGAACAAAATGGTAGACATCAAAATTAACTGTGGAGAACATCTGCTTACCCCTCTGTGTGTGTGTGTGTATATATATATAACTCTTGTCCTTATGCGGAAAGATCCATTGGTGGAATTCTTTGCTGTAAATATACTGTTGGGTTTTTTTATTTATCAAAGGTTAGGTTTGAGTTGCCTGTGCAGAGGTTCTCCCTGGGCCAGTGTTGCGTACTTCTGTACAAAGTTGCAGCCTCTCAGTCGCAGTTTGGGGCTTTGAGGCATGGGCTACTTTTACTTCATGTTTGCACCTTGCACAGAATTGGTTATCGTAGCGAGCAGCGCTAAGAAGCCTTATCAGAAGCATCTCACAAGCCAAAGCATCGCCTGGAACAAAAAAAGGATGGTTCGTCATGCGTTCTCCTTTCTCACCTTGGCTGCACTGGGATTTTAGGGTGGAGGGAGTAGGGAAGGAAAGTTCCCAGTTTCTTCTGCTCAGTGTTGCTGTTCACCGAATTCAAACCACTGTTGGGGAGAGACTGAAAGCGCCTCCGCCCCTTCACTTCAGGATTACCTCCTCATTCAACAGCCACTTCAAGAGGTGGATTGCTTTGTGGGAGCCCCATGAGCTTGTCTTGAGAGCGTTCATCACTTGATTTGAATAAATATATATAAATGTGTGTGTGCAACTTTGGGGGTTGGGTCACCACGTATTGCTTGTTTTTTATTCCTTTTTTGTCTGGGTAGGACACTGAGGGTATGAGCTGTGCAGGAACAAATCACAGGATATGGAGTGAGAGACCCTGAGCCGCCCTGGTCTCTTCTCCCAGCCCCGCCCCACCCCCAATAGAATTTCAAGTAAGAAAATGACTGGTGAATTGACACGATAGTACCTTTACTCACTTGTGGAGATCCCTGGTGGTGGTGGTGGTGGCGGAACACTCATGCCCTTGAGCTGATGGGGAGGCTGGGCCATATAGGCTGCTGCAGAAGCACAGCGTGCAGGAAATAAAATGTCTCTGTTGGCATTAGCTTGAATCCTACACAGAACTCTCAAGCAGGTGACTGGTTCCCCTCCTGTCTCCCCTTTTTTTTAAAAAAAAACTTTTTTTTTAATGTGGTGAGTGGGGCAAAAGAGGGAAGCCAGATAGAGCAAGGACCCACCCATGGCTGCAGGCAGGCACCCCAGCACCCACCAGACCTTAAAAAGGGGTTGGGGGTTCTGGGGGTAATGCAACCATTTTCCTGCCCCGTACAAAGTGCTTATGCCAGTGTTTTGCTCCCCAAGCAGGCAGCAGCGCAAGGAGGGCAGGAGGAAATTGCAGATTGTAACAACGTCTGTGTTGTAAATTACCTCATCTGTATACCTTGTATCAGAACACTTTTTTTTTAATTTCTCAGCACTTCCTGTTTTTTCTGCATTGTGTTAGATGGCGGGAAAATAAAATGCCAATATAACAGTCCGGTTGGCAACTTAACTTAAAAAAAAAAAGTTTTTTAAAAGGTTTTTTAAATCTTGTTTGAAGTGACCCCCTTTTGTTGAAATTTAGAGTTTTGGTTCTTTTCCTTTTGAATTTATTGGTTGTAATTGTATTGTAATTGTTAAAAAAAACAAAAAACTAACCCTTAACTGTGCTGGGAAGAAGTTGTGCCATGGAGGTCTTTAATTTTTTTTAATAAAATCAGTGAAACAAACTGCATCCCACTGAATAGTCAATTACTACATTAGCCTTTGGGATTCCTTGTGTGAGGAAAGAGATGAATTTCCAAGTGTGTGTTTCAGTTGGAGCTGTTTCTGACACCCTGTTTTGCAGTTGAGATGCTCTTCTTCTTTACAGGTTTGGTATTTGTGGTATAGATACTTGAAATCAGATGGGTGAGATCTAGGGCTATAAAATTTAATGGCCAGTTGAGTGAATCTGTTAAAACTCCAGCATGATTAAAAAGGTGTCTGGGAAGGAAAGCTGGCCTTGTGGTGATGAGCATAAATGGTCCCTTTTGCTAAACAGGGTCTTCTTTGGTTTGCATTTGGATGGGTGATTACATGTAGCATTGTAAGAGATTCCCCTTAAGGAGTAGGGCCATAACTCATGGGAAGAGCATCTAGGTCCCAGGTTCAATCCCTGGCAACATCTCCTTCTAGGGCGGGGAGAGACTCCTGCCTAATACCTTGAAGAGCTGCCACCAGTCACTGTAGACCAGTGGTTCCCAACAAGTGGTCCGTGGACCACTGGTGGTCCATGAGAATACTGCAGGTGGTCCATGGGGGTGGGGAGATAATGTAACAGCCTTCTCATTCGTTTAGTTTTCCCCACTGGTAGGCCTACTGCAGATAAATGTGCTGTGACAAGTGCAATATGTTTTTGAGTGAACATAATTAGAAATAGTTGCGTTTTTAAGTATCCCTTGAAATACAAGTTTGATGCCCATCAGCCATAGGCTATGTTAAATATGTTTAAAAATGGCTTGCTTATGTAGTGGTCCACAAAAGCTTCGATGGGAAGATAGTGGCCCACATAAAGGCAAAGGTTGAAAACCACTGTGTAGACAATACTGAGCTAGTTGGACAAATCGTCTGACTCTACTTAAAGCATCTTCCTGTGTAAAAGTGTGTTCCAATCAATCAAATAGCAGACTTAATTTAAAAAAACAAAAACAAAACACCTTCTAAAAACTACAGGTACCAGCACCATCTTTAGAAGCATTCTCTCTTTTCCCTCATACAAAAGAACTCCTAAGACGAGGGCTGCTGAGACCGGTCATTTAAAAATATTTATTTTAAAAGTGTATTAAATGTGTTGATCATTTGGCAGGAAATGATTTTAAAAAGCTCTCTCAGATGTGCTTGAAGCTATAAAAATCCTTCCAGACTGATCTTGTTTTTTTAATTGGGTTACTGGCTTGGGGGATGGTGGGAGCACTGTGGGTGTCATTTATCTTTATTTCAAGCAAAGCATTTGGCCCGGTTCCTCATTACATTTTGGTCAGCAAACTCCTGAAAGACAGGCTAGATGATACTGTCGGGTGGATTCATGGCTAGTCGGAAAACTAGTCTCAAAGACTCCTCAGTGACTTATCAAACTGGAAGGAGACTTTTATGGGGTTGCTCAAGTTTCTGCCTTGTAACATTTCTGTCCTGGGCATGGTCAATCATTTAAACGAAGTAGTGGACAAAGTCCTTCCTGATTTATGTCTGAAAAAATGAGAGACAGCTAATGCCTTGGAAGAGGTGAGCAGCAATGGCTGTTAAGAGTCTGGGAAACTAGTCCTTTAAGAAAGGTTGAGGGGATTGTGTGTGTGTGTGTGTGTGTTGAATTAGTGGGGTTGGGCATGGCATAGATTTCTGAAGATTTCACAGAAGAGGGCAAGTGAACGTCTTTGCTGCCCCAAACCTCTAATGCTCTGTCTTGTTTTGGCTGAACATCAGGAGGAACTTCTTCATAGAGCAATGGAACTACGGTAACTACTTGGCCTTTGCAAAGGCTGATCTTTGAAGTGTTGAAGTTTAATCATGTGCAACGCTCCCCTGCTTAGAGCACAGGGGTGGGCTTTAAGGGGAGCAAAGTTGCTGGAAGCTGCGCCAGAAGGTGGGCAAACCTAGTCCTTTCCAGTGATAAGGAAAGGGTAAGTGGGGACCCAGGACTGGGAACTGTTGGTCTGGGCCAGGACTCTAGAACTTTGGCCCTCTGGCTGCTTAATTTGCACCACAGCTCCCAAAATCTGCCGCCACAGTGGCTAATATAATAGTGAGGGATTGTAGGAGTTGTAGTCTGACATTTGCACGGGGGCCAGAGTTGTGCAGCCCTGGTCTAGGCTAATAACTAGCTGTTCTATTGCCCAGTTAACAAAAGTAGCAATGTTGTACTTGGTAGTGCTGCCTGCTTGGTTTGTCCCGGGCTGGCCAGCAGAGGGCGCTGACATTCCGATTTCCATCTCCTAGATACGGCCTGAACACTGCCTATTCCTTCTGCTGCAGGCAGGGGCGTATCTAGGGTAGGGCAGGCAGGGCACGTGCCCTGGGCACCACTTGAAGGGGGGGCGCAAATTCTCAAAATTATTTTTTTTAAAAAAAATGGCCACCAAAAACAAAATGTCCACCACGCATGCTCAAATGGCCTCTGTGAGGCCCTAGGCTATGCCAGGCCTCGCAGAGGCCATTTGAGCATGTGTGGTGGCCATTTTGTTTTCAGCGGCCATTTAAAAAACCACACAAAAAATGGCCACTGCACATGCTCAAATGGTCTCTGCGAGGCCCTAGAGGCTAGCAGTGGGAGGGGTAACACCCCCCCACAGCCTATAGGAAGTACCCCAAAGGGGCTACAGGTAAAAAAAAATAATTTAATATATGTCACTGTACACATACTCAGTTTGGCACTTATGTACAGAGAATCAGGGCTTGTGAATACTGAGCTGAAGCTTATGAGCTAGGATTGTATTCATTTGCTCTTACTTTGCTTCTTGTAAATAGTGAGTTAAATGTGATGTCTTAATAATATGGTTATTAATGGTGAGTTTGTCTTTGAATCAGTGTGAAATCCTTAGTATTAAGGCCCACTGGGAGTTTCTTGCTCTTTCTCTCATTTTAACTATCTTTCTGAAATACTAGAATATATTCCAAGCAGTGACACAGTTTACTCTGCATATCCTTTAATTTTTTTCAGATTATCTGGGAAAAGTCAATAGTGATACTAGAGAATTAGGCACTTTTGTTTAGTTTTCCAAGTACACCTCCACATAGTATTTGGGTATTTCATGAGCCCCAGCATACTGAAATTTGTAGTTTTTCAGCATTTTTTGGTCTGGCTACGTCTACTGCTAAATAGTTTTTGAAATTTTAAAAGATTAATGAGCTTGACATATTTTTCAGCTGATATTATAGTAAAGTTATCTGAAAGATGGGTGTCAGATGTTTGGACAAGGGGCACAATTTCAGTGCTTGCCCTAGGCACTATTTTCCCTAGATATGCCTCTGGCTGCAGGCAGCAAGAACAGGTTTATTGAGCCCCCCCCACACACACACACACACTCCTAGTGAGTAATCATACAGAGCTGTTGTGATCAACTTGTGCTTCAAAAGTTGTGCTGTCTGTTGTAGAGTTCTACTGTCCCTCCCAAGAAGACCTGGAGAGGAGAGCTGGTCTTGTGGTAGCAAGCATGACTTGTCCCCATAGCTAAGCAGGGTCTGCCCTGGTTGCATATGAATGGGAGACCTGATGTGTGAACACTGGAAGATATTCCCCTCAGAGGATGGAGCCGCTCTGGGAAGAGCAGAAAAAGGTTCCAAGTTCCCTCCCTGGCAGCATCTCCAAGATAGGACAAGATTTTTTAATTAACCCAACAAACTACCAAAGCATACAGTAGGTTTGGGCTGAGAGAGACTCCTGCCTGCAACCTTGGAGAAGCCGCTGCCAGTCAGTGTAGACAATACTGAGCTAGATGGACCAATGATCTGACTCAGTATATGGCAGCTTCCTATGTCCATATCCTATACCTGCCTGGAACACCCAAAGAGTTAAAAGGAACTCAATGGAGGCTGGGGAGTGGACAGCATAAAAATCCCAGAGAGGTGACTAGAGAGCCTTGTCCTTCTGTGGATTTCTCTCCTATAGGTGCTGCTCAGTAGTGAAAGCAGAGACGACCCCTTTGAAAAGCTGCAGGGAATATGCACTCAGAGTGTTGTGAATAGTGCCGATGTGCAGCAGTACCTTCTGTACATTTTAAAAATCAATAGCTGAAAAATCTGTCCTGCAAAATCTCACTCGCTTCCTCCCAGGTGGCTCCAGAGACCCCACAAGACGCCTGCGGGCCCTATACTTGTCCTACATTTAAGGGCCCCGAGACACCTATGGATGGCCCCAGTCTTCCACTGCCACTCCCACCATCTTTGGCGCTTCTAAGCGCCTCATCAGGCGCATGCTCACTCTTCTCTTAGCCCAACCAAAGGCCAGAGGATGTTAGGTGTTGTAGTCCAATAACTTTCCATGGACCCAAAGTTGGGAAACTCTACAATTAGAGATAAAAGCAATGGGAGCTAATCACACAGCCCGGGGGGTGGGGGGAGAGGCAAGGTTCAACCTACCTTACCCCCAGACAATCTATCTTTGTATCTGTGGTGCATGAGCCGTGTGGCCACACGACATGTGCTGCCGGGAGCAGCGTGGATCACTACCTGCACTGCCCCCACCAGCACGAATCAACAGAGGCTAGGACCCATTTTCCTGGCCTCCTGATATCCCAAAAGACACCATGTAATGAAGGGAGGGGAGTTTCCCCTGCCAGATGGGCTCTCTCGGCACTCATCCACTTGTGGAACTCTCTGCCACAGGATGTGGTGACAGCCAACAACCTGGATGGCTTTAAGAGGGGTTTGCATAACTTCATGGAGGAGAGGTCTATCAACGGCTACTAGTCGGAGGGCTATATGCCATCTCTAGCCTCAAGGGCAGGGTGCCTCTGAGTACCAGTTGCAGGGGAGTAATGGCAGGAGAGAGGGCACGCCCTCAACTCCTGTCTGTGGCTTCCAGCGGCATCTGGTGGGCCACTGTGCGAAACAGGATGCTGGACTAGATGGGCCTCCTTGGGCCTGATCCAGCAGGGCTGTTCTTATGCTCTTATGCTCTTGGGTGGCATTTGGCTCGTGGTGGAGAGTGAGAGGCAGCTGGAGGGAAGGAGCCTTCTCTTCCGAAGCGGCAAGCCCACCCAGCACTTCACCCTGACTTGCTGACACTTCAGTGTGTGTAGCAGGAGCCTAAGCAAGTAGACGTGCCATTGACTTCGGTGGGATTTACTCCCTAGTGACACTGCTTAGGGTTGCCACCGAGTGCAGTTTGCCAGGGCTATGCTGAGAATTCGAGGGCAGCAAAGCAGATCCAGCCTAAACAATACTTGGGTTTGACAAAGAGCTTTCACAGCATTTCATAAATGTCACAACCCTACAGCACAGGTCTCTTCCCCGCTCTCAGAGGCAGCGCTTGCTGGAGCAGTGGGGCTGGGTGGGAGGGGTGTGTCCCCCCCCATCTCCCCCAAAACCTAGGGAAGGGGGGGTTAAAGCAGGAGTCATCTCTCCCCCACAGCTAATCATCATGAGGGAGGAGGGGGCAGGAATCCTGCGGCTGGACAGCCTGCACCTCCCCGTGTGGGAATGTGCCCCTCTCCTTCCTAGCCGGAGAGGGTGGTTCTGTCCAGAGATCCATGAGTAGAACTGGAGGCTGCCACAGAAGGGCTGCAACTCAAGTGTGTTGATGTGACTGTCTCATTTCTGCTCTTGTCGCTTGCATTTTCTCTCTCCTGCAGTTTCTAAGAAATGGATGCCTCCACATCATTCCCCCACCCCCACCATCAGAAATGATGAAAAATTAGATAGCAATGATTTTCTTTCAAATATGCAAGTTCAGGGGTGTAACTATAATGGGGCAAGGGGAGACAGTTCTCCGAGGTCGGCTGCCTCAAGCCCCCCCCGACAAGTCACATGACTTCCCCCACCTGCCTGCCCAGGTTTCATTCATTATTAATTAAATTGGTTCCTTTTTGACCTCTTCCTAGTCAAGCCTTCATTCCTGGGTGACTTTCCTCAGAAACAAGCCTGGGAACAACAGCTCTTCTCAGAGCAGCCCCACCGCCTGAATGGTATATCTTACAGTAGGGTTGTGCATTGTTGTTGTTGTTTTCCTGTTTTGTTTTTGGCCCGAATCAGAAACACCCCCGTTTTGTTCTTTGTTCAAAATCAGCCAATCCGAAACACCCCAATTTTGTTCTTTGTTCGAAATTGCAAAATCCGAATCTGAAACGTTTTGGATTTTTAAAAATGGCCTCGGGGGAAAACTAGTGGGTGGTGGTGGTGGTGCCCGATGGGTGGAAACTACCACACAAGTTTCAGAGGAATTGGGCAAAGGGCTAATTTTGGGTGAATTTTTGAAGTATAGGATTTTTCCCATAGGGAAGAATGGAGGTTTCAGCAAAAGTACAGCTTCATGTTGGGGGGAAAGGGGTGGCCCAGAGCAGAGTAGGGTGGGTGGTCGTGCCCAGTGGGGGCAAGGAAGCTGCCAGAATTATTTCAAAGGAATTGGGCAGAGGGCTGATTTTTAAAGATGTAATGGAGTTTGCGCATCTGTAAAGTTCTTCCCCATAGGGAATGATGGACCTCCATAATTCCTGCCCCATAACTGCACTTGGGGGGCACCAAGGTGGCCCAGAGCAAGTGGTGGTGTAGAGCACATAGGGTGCCAACCACCCCCATGGGTTGCTAACCCATGGGGTACTGGGTTCTGTTGTTTCTGAGATGTTTTGAGTGTAAATTCAGATTCTCTGGTAGCATATGAGAGTGGATTCATGGTTTGTCATTGAAAATCTCATATGCTACCAGAGAATCTATACTCAGAACACCTCAGAAACAACAGAACCCAGCACCCCATAGGGGTGGTTGGCACCCTATGTGCACTACACCACCACTCACTCCCGGCTACCCCAGTGCCCCCCAGGTGGAGTTATAGGTCTGCTGAAACCTCCATTATTCCCGGGGGGGGGGACCTTAAAGAAGCGTAAACTTCAACAATTCCTAAGAAATCAGCCCTTTGCCCTATTCCTTTGGAATAGGGCAAGTGGCAGGCACCCCTTGGGGCACTGCCACCCAACCCACTGTTTTGCCCCTCAGGACCCCTTTCTGCTCCGAATCTGCCCCAAAGACATGTCAACTTCAGAAATTCTTTAAAAATCAGCCCTTTTCCCAATTCCTTTGGAATCTGGGTGGCAGCAGGTACCCATTGGGGCACTACCACCTGAACCACTCTTCTGCCCCCAAAGCCCCCTTTCTGCCCTGAATCTACCCCAAATAACATCAACATCACACATCAACAACAGCAGAGCTTAGGAAAAAATCAGGCAGATTGCCAAAAGTCATGCACATGCACCCCCCCCCCCGAAATGCAATTGATCTACACACAACAGTGTGAAACAACAATGAAATGCACACTGCCCCACTGGCCAATGAGGGTAAAATTTACCCTTAAATTTGCTTAAAAGGAATAAGGAGCCAATTGCCAGCAGATCAGCTAATAATGCTTTCGCTGGCCAATCTGCGAGCTGGAAGGACTGGAAATTCAAACAGATGTCAAAACTCAAAATGGAGACTGAAGGAGAAAGACTTTTTGCGATTGCAAAATGGAGTTCCAAAATAGCCAAAACAACAAAACATTTTGTATCTGAAACAGGGACGTTTTGTTTTGGCTACAAAATAGCCGAAACGGCCTGTTTTGTGCACAAAACGTTTTGTATCCGAAACAAAACGCACATCCCTGTCTTACAGGACTCACATGGTCTCTCATCCAAATGCATATCAGGCACTGCTTAGCAAAGAAGACAATTAATGTTTGTGACCACAAGACCAGCTCTCCTGGTGGGCTTCAGCCCAGAGACAAGGTTAGCTCTCCCCCAAGTGCTGCTGCTGCCCCCTCCACCAAGTGCTGCTTGATAAGTGTCCAGAGTAAGAAAGTAAAGTAAAAGTAAGAAAACTAAAGAAAGAAAAGTGGGCTGGGGGTGGTGGTAATTATGATGATGAATGTGGCTGTTGTGTTGCTTAAATGAAAAAGGGTCTCTAGGCTGGTCATTACATTGGACTGTGCTGAGCATTATCATGACTCTGCTCTAAAGAGTTCCAGGGGCCCCACTCCATCCCACGGGCTTCCTTATTTTCCTCCATCGCATCTTGGATGATATTTTTCTCTCTCTTCTCTCCCCTTCCCCACCCCTCTTGTATTAGGAGAGGAAGGCAGTGACAGGGGGCCCATTTTTAAATCTCGTCTCTGGGCCCACTCCAACCTTGCTACGCTCCTGTGCAGGTTGGTGTATATTGTTTAAGTCATTTTCTATCCTGCCTTTCCGTCTCAAAACAGCTCCAAGACAGCTTACAAAAATAAAATGGGTGTGGAAAATGCAATTTCCCCAGGGCTCCTGAAGGACGTTTCTAACAAGTGTTCTTAGTGTCATTTTCAAAGTCAAGGAAAAAAGATCTCGGGCACACCAGCTTGGTAGGGCAGAACAGGAACTCCTGAGAGAGCAGCTGACCTTTTGGCATCCTATATCATACTAGAGAAGGCCCCCTCTTCCAAAGTGAGCCAAAAGCTTTCACTTGAAGTCCTTTCTCAAGTTGAGTTCCCATCTGGAAGTGAAGACTTCTCTCAGGTTTGAGGGCACTTCTCACTCTAGCTGTAGAACTCCTTTAAACTGAGGGTGGTGGTGGTGGTGATGATGATGATTAATTCAATTTCTATACCGCCCTTCCCAAAATGGATCAGGGCGGTTTACAAAGAGAGATAACAAACAAATGAGATGCCTCCCTGTCCCCAAAGGGCTCACATTCTAAAAAGAAACATAAGACACACACCAGCAACAGTCACTGGAAGTACTGTGCTGGGGGTGGATAGGGCCAGTTACTCTCCCCCTGCTAAATAAAGAGAATCACCATGGTAAAAGGTGCCTCTTTGCCCAGTTAGCATGATCCAGCGAAGCTCACGTAAGCTTTAGGTGTGAGATGAGTAAAGAGTGTGCCATGGAGTCAGTGTCGACTCCTGGAGACCACAGAGCCCTGTGGTTTTCTTTGGTAGAATACAGGAGGGGTTTCCCATGGCCTCCTCCCGCACAGTGTGAGATGATGCCTTTCAGCATCTTCCTATATCGCTGCTGCCTGATATAGTACCAGTGGGGATTTGAACTGGCAACCTTCTGCTTGTTAGTCAAGCATTTCCCCGCTGCGCCACTTAAAGAGGCACCTTTTTAAAAAGTGGTGGTTCTCTTGTGCTTCGCAGGGGAAGAGCCAGTAGCAGAGCAAGGTTGGAGTGGGCCCTGGGGCAGCAAGTAAAGATGGGCCCCTGCCTGTGCCACCTCCTTCAGAGAGCAAGGAGCCAGCTGCCCAGCTGGTGGGCTTCACTCTGTCACGGGCCTAGTGCCACTTGCCCCCCCCCCCGCCCCCTTCCTTGTTCACTTGTGGCTCAGTCCCTGGGGAGAGCTCCTGTCCCTTTCCAACCCCAGCATGCCTTCAGTGGCTGTTGCTGGCAGGGGTGTAGCTATCACTGAGCAGATGGGTTCAGAGAACCTGGGGGCCCCAACTCCTGAAAGCCCCCCAGCTCCACCCCTCCCTATTTTCTTCATTATCTTCCTCACGTCCAGGGGCTGGTGGGGAGAGAGGTGAACACAGGCCTCCCCCCTCCCCTAGCTACGCCCCTTGCTGGTGTCTACCTTAGGTTTCTTTTTAGATTGTGAGTCCTTTGGGGACAGGGAGCCACCAGTGGCTGTGGTTGTGGTAGTAAAAAATTGCTTTGAGAACTTTTGTAGAAAAGCAGTATAAACACTTCTTGTTAAGATGTGACGTGCACTCAGCCTCGTCAGAATTATTCCAGCCCACCTTGGTGGTCTCACAAAACACTCTTGGCAGAACTGTCATCGACAAGAGAAAGGCCATGAGACCAAAGTGTTAAGCCAGACTCTCTCTGGGCCTGACCGTTCTTTTCTTCTGAGCTCAGTGTATTATGCAGCTGCACCACAATCCTAATGAACACTGCCAGAAGTGATAGCTGCTAGATATCCATGTATTTGAATATTTTCATACCTGATGCTGAAGAGTGTTTGGGTGAGCAGTAAAAGCAGAGGGCGCTATAAGGCTATCTATTTATCTTCCTCTTTTGCAAGCAAATTAATTGTAAAGATAATCTAAGTACAGAGGCTATCCTCCTCCAAGCCCCCCTTATCAGGACTCAGTTGTTTAACCAAGGAGTTCTCAAGGTTGGGTCCCTAGATGTTGTTGAACTACATCTCCCATCATCCCAAGAAGGCCATTGTGGCTGGAAATGATGAGAATTGTAATCTAGTACACAAAGTTTGATGTTGCCTTAGGTGGCGCAGTGGGGAAATGTTTGACTAACAAGCAGAAGGTTGCCGGTTTGAATCCCCACTGGTATTCTATTGGGCAGCAGCGATAGAGGAAGATGCTGAAAGGCATCATCTCATACTGCATGGGAGGAGGCAATGGTAAACTCCTCCTGTACTCCACCAAAGAAAACCACAGGGCTCTGTGGGCGCCAGGAGTCAAAATTGACTCAACAGCACACTTTACCTTGACACCAAGTTTGATAACCTTTGTTTTATCTTAGCCTCATTTAACCTAATGGTCCATTGCTATTGGCTCAGACCTTTCCCAAGAATACTCGTTATTAAACCCTGTCTGTTCCTTCCATCTAATACTGATAGCAGGTTTGTGGGGCAGAAACCCTGCCATTTGTAATCTGTACATCTCCTAGCACACGAGGATAGGTGCGTGTTTAACACCCAGCAGAGTAGCACCATATTATTTATTATTAAAAATTTTATACCGCCCTTCCAAAAGGCTCAGGGCGGTTTACATTAAAGCACCATTAAAATCAATTAACAATTAAAACAAAGATTATAAAATGCATAAAATAATAATTAACAATTAAAACATCGTAAAACACCAATTAAATAGCCAAAATAATTTAAAAACAAGTTTTAAAAAGCTGATGTGTTTTCAAAAGTTTCTTAAAAATTGCCAGAGATGGGGAGGCTCGTATCTTAGTATGGAGCGCATTCCACAATCTTGGGGCAGCAGCTGAGAAGGCCCGTCTGTGTAGGCCCGTCTCTGGGTAGCCACCAAACGAGTTGGCGGCAACTGGAGACAGACCTCCTCAAGTGACCTCAATGGGCGGTGGGGCACATGTATAGGGAAGTTGCCATATACAGGGCAAGTGTTCCTGAATCTTTTGTGGAGCACTTGAGCACCAAGCTAGAAAT
Source organism: Hemicordylus capensis (assembly GCF_027244095.1). Classification (NCBI taxonomy): domain Eukaryota; kingdom Metazoa; phylum Chordata; class Lepidosauria; order Squamata; family Cordylidae; genus Hemicordylus; species Hemicordylus capensis. The sequence goes on from NC_069660.1 coordinate 6,571,540, forward strand.
AAGGGAAGCAGCAGGGCCAAAAGGAAGTGCTACCTGTCAAGATTTCCTGGGCTTGAGTTCTGCAGACTTCGCACTACTCATCCCCCCGTATCTGCCATCAGGCAATTGCTTTAACTATTAGTTTTGTGTCCAAGTAGATGCCCATTACAAGGTAGTGCTCACCCAGTAAACATGATTTGGACATGTAACATTCATGTAATGAAATGGAATATTTTTAAGGCATTGTGAATAAATGTAGTACAACTTATTTCATAGATATGCCATTTTTAGTAATGTTTAAAATGAAATCACTGGCCTTATTTCAAGGAATATTAATATTAATACTAGCTTCTGAGTATATCAGCAGTTATAAATAAACTACAAAAAGTTTTCATAGTCTTTTTAAAATTCTTATTAGTTTGATGAAAAAGTGCCTTGTGTGTGTCATGGGGGTGGTGGAATTGTGTGTGTGTGTGTGAGAGAGAGAGATTAAATGTTTTCCTTAACTGGACTTTCTGGAGAAAACCGGAAAATATGCCCCGATTGCAGTGGGGGCAGAAAGTGAGCCCCCCCAGTTAAAATGATATTTCTGCCATGCATGCCTAGTGAGAAGCAGCTCCTAAAAGCAGTGATATGAAAAGATACCTGTTTAGTTCAGCTTTTAGTTATTAGTTTTAAAGCTTCGGGTTTTAGAGTTTTTATTTGTATTTTTAAATTGTTTTAATTGGGTTAATGTTTTAATGGTTTGGGGATTGTAAACCGCCTCAAGACTCTCTTGTATGGGGCGGAACTGAATGAATGAATGAAACAGAACAGCCCCACTCTGATTTTGGACTACAGCTCCCATAATCCCCGTGGCACAGTGGCCAATAGCCAGGGATTATGGGAGTTGTAGGCCAACATCTACTGGAGGGCCGAAGTTGAGCAGCCCTGCATTAACCCATTCCTCAAGAAGCCGCATCCGGCCAGCTTCTGCTTTGGCGGTCCCTCTTGCTCCGCCCTCGAGCGCGGGCGGGGTCACCTCACAAACCCCGCCTCCGAACCGCCGGTCTCGGATCAAGCAAAAGGCTGGGCAGTGCCCTCAACAAACATGGTGCCGGAAGCACTTCCACTCATGCCCTTCATCGGCTAGTGAGAGGCGGGAAAGCAACGCCTCGGCGACCGAAGGTGACGTCATGTTTCGCGACGCTTTCCTGACCTAGACGCACATGGTGAGTTGGCGCCGGATGCTGCTGGCTGCGCGTGTCCGAGGCAGACTGCGGAGAAAGCGGCTGCTACTTGCTGCTCTCGTGGTCCTTCGCTGCAACAGGCTCCCACTTCTACGATGTCCTCCTTCAGCAACCAGGAGCTGGTGTGTTGGGAACCTGTTCCTCTTCCTTTATCCTCGCAGCAGCCTGCAAGGGTGGAAAGGTAGCCTGCGTGGAGGGCAAGCGGGGGGCTAACTGGCCGGCCAGCCCAAGGTAAGCTTTTCTCCTCCTCCTCCTCCTTCTATATATCTGTGCAATATTAAGTTTTTGAAATCTCCAGGCTCCTGGAGGTGGATGCTGATTTCTGGAGAGCCCCAGGCCAGATGTGGAGGGATTTCAACCTGGGTCTCCCCAGCCAGGTGCTTCATCCACTGTCCTGCCCCTTCGTGTTTATGTAGCCCTTTTGAGTGTTTGAAGCGCTTCTTATAGATTGGGAGCTCCTCTTGAACGGGATTCATTTTGAAATTCGTTTCTTTGTTGTGTAAACTGCTTTGTGAATTCCTTCCTTCCTTCCTTCCTTAAAAGGGGCATATAAATATGTGCAGTAATTTGGGGTGTTGCTACCCCATGTTCAGATTGAGGGGGAGCAGAGAGCATGTAGGTTGCTGCAGCCCCCTCCCCTTGAGTTTAGGCAGGAATTGGATGCAAGTTTTGGCAGATGCTCTGTGCTCCAGGAGCTTCAATTTCCAGTGTGGGTCTGATAAGTCAGACAGTCATGTATCTTATACAAAGTACCTGATACAAAACAGCCTAACCACTTTAATTCTTACTCAGATGGTATGCTGATAGTTGAGGCAGCCTGGTTTTCAAGCCGCCCAAGGATGAGAACAGCCTGCCAGAGAACAAGCCGCCCGAGCCGGCCGTCTGGTGACCAAAAGTGAGCGCCCTTTTCCCAGCAACTGGAGGAGACGGTGGAGGTAGGAACCAAGAGTGTCCAGCACAGACTGGCTTTAAAGGAAAGTTAGTAGGGAGCTTTCCGGTTGCAGAGCTGCTTCTGGCCTATCCTGTTTTTTTCTCCTCACTGAGATAACCAGAACTTTCCAAGGACATAAATACTCCTCTTGCTGTATGAGTGATTCTGGCTAGAAGGGAAACTTTCCATCCTGAAAAGACTCTGCAGCTGTGTCAAATTCAGTGCCTGCCTCTTCCATGACGGGGACTGGTCCAAACAGCTGCCACAGTGATACCTGTAGCTCATGGGCCTCAGAACTCTTTGTGGGCTCTGGGGATAGTTTTGCTGCAGACACTGGCCATATCCTCCATACCCTTCTGTTCCTCCAGATCTCAGCGTGGGCGTCCTAGGGAGAGTGTGGAAAACAAGATTTCTGTGTACTAAGAGATGGGATTTCAGTGCTGTGCAGTTTTCTTTTTCCCCTTTATAATACATTGAGACACCCTAAAAATATGCACACTTCCTTGACTTCTATAACTCTTGTAGATTGCAGAATTTTACATTACTAGTGAATGCTGGCAAGTCTTGATGATTTTACTGTTTTGCCTGAAGATTTATCCACCTAACGGTCTCTGCTTCCCATTTCCAGATCTTCAAGAAGTTAAATGATCACCTGGAATCCCTGGAAAATACCTATGCCCTGATGTGATTGCCCCAAGTATCATGCGCACGTCTTGGGTATTGGTAGATGATGTGCTGAAGGTAAAGAGGGGGGGCAGTAATGGGTTTGAAACTCCCTTGGCTAGTTACTGTTTCAGCATTCAGGGCCTCTGCTCTTAATTTTCCTGCTTAGAACTGGAAATGGAATCAGCCATTAGATGGCACTGTTTCAAACAGCACTGTTTGTATGCAATACAGGGGTCTCAAAGATTAATGTTGAGCATTCATTTTCCAGCAAATGGACATCTGTTTCCTGATTATGCTATGTGAAAGAAAAAGGATGTGCATGTTCTCGTGACTTCCCTCCTGTGCTGCCATTTGCAAGTAGGAAAGCTAAAAAAAACTGATGTAGCCACAGTGGGGCAACCCATTGAGAAACTGAAGTGTGCATATAGAAGATCTATGCCAGGTGATCTGCAAGAGTGGAAGGTAAACCCCTTACTTTCTATCAGCATGCCTACAAACAGAAAAGGGTTTTCAGCCTACATAAACAGTCCTGGGTTTGCTTCCAAGAGATCCCAGGAATTGTAGTTTTGTGAATGTGCTGTTAGGGGTGTCCAGCTTGTTACCTGAACTCTGTGGCTTGAGAGAGATCATGACAGTTACAGCAGTTCATGTTAGTAAGGCAGACTGTTCATTACAATCGCAGCCTACCTTTCCTCAAAGGACTTGCATGAATACATGGTTTTTCCTCTCCCCAGTTTATCCTTGACAGTCCTGTGAGGTTGGTTGGAGTGCGTGACCAGCCAGGTTGGAGCTGCGACGGAAAGGGATCTCTCCTGTCCAGCTTTGCTCCTTTGCCCAGCTGGAACTTCCTTCTGTCCCCCAATGCAGTCTTGTCAGATTCGGTGCTCTCCTGTTCTGTGGTGAGGACCGGCCTTGTGGCTGCCACAAAAACTTGTAGTTCATGGGCCCCAGGTCTGTGCTGTTGGGCCTGGGGATAAAAACATGCTACAGACAATGAGGGAGTCCTTCTCTGCTCATTCCTCAGCCGCACGAGTCCTTCCAGCCATCCCTTAGAGTAGACGATAGGGGTTGCCGGCTTTGGGTCCCCAGATGTTATTGGACTACAGTGTCCATCATCCCCAGCTGATGTTGTAATTCAACAACATTTAGAGACCCAAGATGTTTGGGTTGGTCTGCCTTAGGCAAAGTAGACATGCAGTCTGCATTGACAGAGAGCTTTTAATGACACGGTGTTTATGAGCTGGCACAGATGGTGGCTTTCTAGGACGATGCCACTGTGATGGCAGCGTTGTTGCAATGTTGTTACATTAAGAACTGTTAGAAGCTTGTTGACATGTATGAAGCTGAATATTTGGAAATAGTTCTAGAGACTGGAAGGAAAGGGTTAGCCTAGGGGTTCTCCAACTTGGGTCCCCAGGTAGTGCTGAACTAAAACTCCCATCATCCCCAGCCAAGTGGTTGTGGTTGAGGATAATGGGAGTTGTAGTTCAGCAACACCTAGGGACCCAAGTTTGAGAACCCCTGGGTTTAATAGCTTGAGGGAAAGTTGGCGAATACTTTTTTAATGTAAATAATTTTATGTGCCTTGCCCTAGGAGTAAGATCCATCTGAAGACAGTGGAGCTTGCTTTGAACTGTAATGCTGCACAGGATTGTGGTCGAGTAGGTGAGTTCTGGTGAGTGTTTCTACCCAGGCCTGTGTCTCTGTTGGCTGTTTGAGTCTGCCATTGGAAGCCTTGCTGAGAGCATGTTCTGTGAATAGTGAAGGTTTTGGTTGGGATTTCATGTTGGGGAAATTTCACTTTGTATGTGCTGGTCTTTGGAAACTGTGGAGGAGTATAGAGAATAAACCTTTCTAATACTCTTGTAACAGGCTCAGAAGACTAAACTCTTTTAATATGAAGGTTCCGGTATCTTAAAGCTTCATGCAAGCAGGACTCCTTCTACTACACAAATGAGTAAGCTGTGGATGGTCCCTTTATGAATGCTTTGTGCAGATCAGAGACTGAAGTCTTGTGGGCGGTGAAATCACCACAGAGGAAGACTGAAGTAGAAACGCATCCAGTGGCGTTTGTTGGATTAAGTGGACTTCTGCAATCAGACTTGGAACTGTTTGACTTGTATGTTGACTCAGCAGTTCAAATTCATTGCTTTAAAAACTGTATTTGAGATTGTTAGACCTGTTAATATTCCTTTAAAGAGTTTTTTTTTTATAAATCTTCACTGATTTAATAGCTTTACTTTTATGTTGTATGGAGACATTAAAGTGAGATTATGAGTATATATGTGTGTATATTATTTGATCAACACTATGAGTATAGTTTTGGGCTTTCCTGGACACCAGAAACAAGAGTTGCATCAATACATGGCAGTTGCATCAATACAAGTTGTACAATACATGGCAGAAAAACAATCGAAGGTGCCATGGGGGGGGCGGGGGGAATTGAAATTCACCCAGTGTATTTCAAGCCATGTATACCTCATCAAGAGAATTTCTTTCTTCTGAGTCAGGTTATCTTCATTTCTGCAAAACAGGGTCATTCATCTTCTGAGTCATACTGTGTAGGGACAAACTGCATTAAGCCTGACACAGAGATGGACTTAAAATTGGATGCATCTCTTCATTTCCAAAAAGCAGCTGTAGGGTAGACGTGTACAAGCCAAGATTTGTGCACCAGTCTGAATTTGGGCCAGTCTGTGGTTTCGCAAACCGGTTCATACAGGTTTGGCCCAACCAGGAACTGGTTTGGTGGCTTGAGGGCCGTGGCGGCAAGCAGCACCTTTCAGAAGTAGGTCTTTACCTATGTGACCACCGCTCCAGACAGTTCCCTGCTGCAATGATGGCACTCCCGCCATCTTCATGTGCAGTGGCAGTGTGACGCCGCACACCTGGCCTCCCGGCTGACCACCTGTGTGTGCGCACACCACTGCTGCCACACTGCCACAGCAGGAAGCTGCCTGGAGTGGTCGTCCTGTACATATTAAGGACCTGCTTGCTATTAAAGGTGTCGCTTGCTGTTTCCCAGGCACCGCCCTTGAACCACCGGGCCAGTTCATATTTGGGCTGTTGGTGCAACCAAGAATCTTAGTTTTTACACATGCCTGCCGTAGAGTTCTCCAATATAGCTTGGGGCTGTCGGGGAACATCTGCCCCTGTGCTGTTATCCTTGTGAATCTACTCCTCCCAAAGTGGCTATACACTTCCCAAGCAATTGTATGCTTCAAAGAGCTTGTTGGGGGGGGGGGGCAGCATAACATTCAGTGGGAGAGTTTCAGTCTGCAACATACACCTGCCACTGTACCTGACTTTTGTGAACAAAGAGAAACTTTGGTTTCTAAGCCTGCTCCCCGCTCCACAAGATGCTTACTGTGATGGTATAGCTTGCCCTGAGGATTCTTCTTGACTACTTGTAGAAGAGGCCTAGACACAGAACTCCACAGCAAAGCTGCAGGGGGGAATGCATGGAGTTAGAGGAGTGGGAGGTAGTCTCAATCCTCTGCTCAGTCAGGGGTCGGTCCTTCCCATGCCCACAGCATGCTGTTTCTGCAAAGGGAAGCTCCCACTGGACTCAAGGGTGCATTTTTCTGTGCTGTTTGCTGAGCTGAATCTACATGGGGGCCTTCCCAGGTGGAGAGGGAGGGTGTGTTGCATGCTTGGTTGTGGGAGGGATGAAGGGCCCTTCGGATGTTCCTTCTGTGGCTGTTGGAGGTTAAAATAAGCAAGAGCTGTCCCAGCGGTAGTTGCAGACACAGGAAAGGTTCCAGCACTGAGTGCAGCCGCTGAGCACAAGGTTGGGCCTGCAGGGAGAAGGGCTCAGAGGAAGTGCTCTCTCCGGCAGGGCTTTCCGTGGGCTGCACCACACAAGCTGACTCCAGGCTCCCTGCCTCCACTGGACTTGCTTTCTAAGCTGCAGCTCAAGGATGGCCTCTGCACGGATCCTGTGGACCTTGTGGTCCTGTGGACCTTGTGAGGACTGGATGACTGAACTGGTGTCATCCTTCTCCCTCAAACTCAAGAAGCTCTGACTGGGTATGCCCATTAAAGACAACAGGCACCCTGTCACCTGAGCAAGAGACTGAATTGGTTCCCACCTTGAAGGAATTGAGCCTAGGGGAAAACCCCACAAAATGGGCTGTTTCCCTGCTCTCCTCAGTTGGTGGGTCAGTTGGTCTTCTCAGCCTTCCTTCCTCCCCTCCAGCCCGCTGCCTGCCTTGCGAACCCCTCCCCCTCCGCAGAATTGCTTGGGCAGCCACCGCCGCCACCAAGCCCCTTGAGCAGATGGGGCTGGGAGTCCCACAGGATTGAAACCACCAGCTTTCAGAGGGCCTTGAGTGGGACGCCTGGTCTATCCTCTTTGGGCCATTCTTGGCAACGAGAATCCCTGGGAACTCTCACACCAGCGTGGTATTTCTCTCGTGTTCTGGCTGACTGGGAAGCTCAGGTCCCAAGAGCAGACAGAGCCAGCGAGATTCCCGAGCAGAACCCTCCTCCGACAGCTGTTTCAGAGGCCGAGTTCATCCCTGCACGGGCCTGTCGGGACTGCTTGGGACCTGATTGCCATGGGCTCGTGCAGAGCTCTAGTTTGAGTGCCACACCTGCACCCCACTGCTGCCATCCTTGCCCTTCGCCAAGAAGGCCTAATGAGGGACCCCCCAAGCTCCCTGAGGCATTGCACAGGAGACAGTAGACGGAGGATAGGTAATTGATTTCTCTTCTTTTGAACCTGCGCACTGTACTTCTTCCTTTCTCTCCCCACCCACCCCTCTTAGTAGTAATTACCGGCACCATTTCCTCGTTCCCCCTTCCCTACCAATTTCTGGATGTATATTTTGCCTATCTAAGATTGGTTATATTCCTTGGGCTACTAAGGTTACAAAATATTTCTGTTTTGCCTTGTGCTTCTGTTTCAGTACACTCCACTTTCTTGCTTCTGAGTCCGGTGCTCCCCTTTGAGTACTCTAACATTGATATTTGCCCACGCCTGGGTTGCGATTTCTAGTTATTGCACACTTGCAAATTTGGTTTTCAGAGCTGATTCTCCATCCCAGCTCAAGCAAAAGCATAATTGCAGATGTGGTAAGTGTGGTGGCACACACCCCTCCTCCGTGGCAGTGATGGGCAGAGCGGGAGCGGCCACTGAGCCTGACCATCCGGCCCAGCAGCCCTCTTGAGAACCGCCCAGCACACTCTCCCGGCTGTGCACATGGCAGCTAGAATTATTTTAAAGATTGGTGGTTTGGCCTTGTGGTGGCATCGGCGGGGGGCCTTGCAGCAGGGGCCCAAAATCATTTTTTACCGGGGCCCAAACCCGCTCTCGGCAGCCCTGCTTGTCATCAACTTTTAAAAAAACTACTGCACATCCGCGAGTGCAGTGCGAGCAAGTGGGTGAGAGTTTAGACTTGTTTTGCAGCAGCAGATCCCGTCTAGCATGCAGATCAAAGAAGCCGAGGTGGAGGTTTAATTGGGGGGTCTTGGGGAACACACACGTATAAACCACTTGGTGGGCCCTGCTCTCGTTTCCTGCCATGGCAAAGTGGCAGCAGAAGAAAGCACAGAGAAGTCCTAGCCGGGACTCTCAGCCACTCTTCTTTCTGTACGTTCCAGAAGAATCTTGCCACGTTTTTTTCCTCAGAAAAAGGCATACAGGGATAAGAAAAGCTGCACACTTGTTCAGGAAAATACACAGAAGGAGGACTGACATTTTTCTTTCCTCTGAAAAGGAAAACAACAAGAACAACATAAAAACAAACTGTTCATCTGTTCGGAGTGCTCCACTCTCTAGCCTGCTTCATCCTGAACATTCACAATTGTTAACCACATATTTAAACAATAAAACATACCATTCTGATTAAACCCACCCTAATCCCACCATGTTCCAGACTGATGAGAACGGCCGAGAGGACCATCTACAAGTAAGCCCTAATTCTTAGGACGATTGCTGAGGCCTATTGTGCAGGCGTGGCGGCCTCCAAAATGGCCGCTGTGCCACGGCGCGGGGGGGGCGGCCGAAGAGTGGCCAATTTATGGCATAAGGGAGGATGGCGGGGGGGAGGGGGGACCTCTGTGGACACCCCCTCCCACCACCGCCTCCTCAGAAAACTCGCCTGGAGGGGGTATGTTTTTTTAAAAAATTAAAATAAACAAATAAATAACCTGTGAACCCTGGTGTGTGTATGTTCGGTTCGACCCTGAACAGTCAAATTGAACTGGTTCGACATCGTTCTACATTGAACTTGTTTGCACATTTCTGGGAAGATGCAGGTATTTACCCATTAATGCAAATAAACGGCAATTTCTATTTTGTTCAGGCTGTACATGTTAGACTCCTTAAAAAGAAAAACTAATAGAGCACTCACTTATTCAAGGTGAGTTGACCAGACCTTTCTGCCAAATGTCAATGCAGGGGGGGCGGGTTGCGGGGAGGAGAGAGAGAGTGTGTACAAAACCAAACCTGGAAAATTATTGCATGAATCTGTCTTTACCTGGCCCAAGTGAACTGCCATTTTCATATCCTTCAGGCTGCACCCCGATTTTCAGTGTCAGCCGTTCTTTGACTGGAGGCTGGGAATCATGCATAACCTGGCAGGTGAACACCGTAAAGTTCCTCTGCTCAGTTGCATTCACCTCCAAGAAACTCTTGAGGGAGAACAAGCCAGCCGAATCTTGGGTCACGGGGTTGGTCTTTCCTTGACCCGTCTCTTTGCCATTCTCCATCCAGACAAGGCTTACATCGTTGGGATAAAATCCATCCACACTGCAGGTGATGGTCACAGTTGCATTCAGCTGGATGGGAGGAGGGGGGCTGGTTGTTTCCACTTGCACCCTGGGGGGAACTGAGCAAACAAAGCCAAGCAGATCAGCATCAAGACCTTGACTTCCATTGTGGGAAATCTTTGCTGGACTCCATGCAGGCTGCAATTCCATGTCTGGTTTTCTTCTTTTCTTCGTTTTTCTAGGCGTAAGGCCAGACCTTGCTCAGAGCAGCATGCCAAGCTCATCATCAACACAATGTTTGCCCTTGAACGTTCTGTGAACGGGGATCTCGTGTGCTTGCTCAGATTCACACGGCCACACAGGGAGCAGGAAGGCTACTTCCAAACTTCCCTTCCCCTCCAGACACCAGTGAGAACCATGCTGGTGGGAGCAGTGCTGTGCCAAGCAGCACAGATCCCTGGGAACCCCACCATGCGCCATGCGCCAAGCGTGGTCCATTGGGGAATCTCCCTGCCAGCCGGGCTCTAGGTGCCCATCTCTGTGTCTCCTTGGCCTGGAGGAGATGCACGGTTCCAGCAGCTGGGTTAAGGGAGAGCTTGCTCCCTTTAAGCTCAACTAAGAACCTCAACTTAAAAGTGAGGTTTGGCTGGGTGGGAGCACTGGGGTCCACAAACTCTACATGGGCAGCCAAGTCCAGGCTGGACGGCCCTGTCCATCTGGATCTGAAATGCCCTGAGAAAGCTCCCAGTCGAGGCATCGCAGAGACACCCTTCCCCACTCTTTGCTTCTGGGCTCCGAAAGCCTCCGCCTCTTCCTCTCCCTGCAGGGATTCCCTCCAACCTATCCCAAAGCCCCGCCAGACCCCCTACCTAAGTCTCCAAGGTGAAGCGTCTGCTGCAGTGGGGCCTTCCAGGTGCAGAGTATGACCTGGCGGCAGGTCAGCTGGGACTTCACATCCCCACTTGGGAAGTTACACACAAGCCCTCTGCAAGCCAGGTGAGCGACCCCATTCATTAGAAAAGGGTTCTACTTGAATTTACTCCCCATTTCTCAGCCCTACTGAGGAAGAAACAAAACCAAGCCACATGGCCCAGATGAGAAGCTCCGTCCCAGCCGTGCCCCATCATGCCTCATTCCCGCCCCCTGCCAACTCTGTCCAAAGTCAGCCTGGACTTCCCTCACTCTGAAGAGCACAAGCACTGCTCTGTTGGCTCTGGCTGGCTCATTGACACAGGAAAGCTCCCAAACAGGTTCCCAAGCAAAAGCATCATAATCAGCCACCCCGTTCTTTGCTTCTGTGATCCGAGAGCACAGCCTCTGCCCTTCCCAACGAATCCCCAACTTGGCCCCGCCATACCCCCTACCTCTTAGGACATCTCCAAGGAGAAAGGTCTGCTGCAAGGGGGCCTTCAAGGTGCTGTGCTGGATCTGGCAGGTTAGCTGGGACTTGACATCCATTTCCGTGAGCCGGACATCCACAGTGCTCGTGACCTCGTAGGAGGTGCTGTCTCCCGGGGGCTGGACGATGGGCTGCCTCCTCCCGTCCTTCAACCAGGTGACAGTGATGGCTGGAGGTGAGAATCCAGCGGAGGTGCAGCTGAAAGACGCTGAGGCCCCCGGCTCCACTCTGCCAGGAGGGGGACTGATCGAGGGTTGGGATGGCGTGGCTGCAGAAAGGAGGAAGCGTGGCATGATCCTGGGCATGCCCTGCTGGATAAAGAAGCCCCTTCCCCAAACCCAAAGGACCCTCCTCCTGCAGAGCAGCTCAGAGAGGAAGGATTTGCTCCAAACCTGACGTATTTCAAGAGCAGAGGATGTGGGGGCTCAAAGTCAGGCCGAGTCCATTACTAGAAACATTCATTGTTTGGGTTTGGAAAGAAAAGTTAACATCCGAAGGGGCCAAGTCTGGGATGGGTCATGCTGTCACCTCTGCCCCTGCCCCCAGATGAGACCATCAGAAGTGTTCTGCTGGATCAGAAGTCCATCCTCATCATGTTTCCAAAAGTGCCTGGCCAGATGCTTTCAGGGAGTCCACCAGAAGGGAATGAAGACAAGCCCTCCCACCACGCCTTCCCCCAGGATTTGGCATTCAAAGATTCACTGCCACTGAACCTGGAGGCTCTATTTACCTATCCTAAGTGTTATCCTCCCTAGTGCCTTAGGGCTAGTGGGCAACGCATGGTCCGTGCTGAGAGAGGGGATGCAGCACATTCGGAGATCTGGAGGCCTATATTCCAGAGGCCTGATCCATAATTACTCTGGGTAATCAAGAGCAATGTCTAGATGCCCAGAAGATGCTCAGACAATTAGTCTGTTTGACCCAGATCAATTACAAATCTGATAGCAGCAGAGATGGTTGGACCAGCCCTCACTTGATACAGCTGCCTGCAGGGCATAAAACAGACACCCCAAACTTTATATATATCATAAAGTTCTGCCACAAAGGACCTTCTGAGTGGGAAAACGGAACAGGGGTGAGAATGCAAGAGGAGGAGAGGGCTTCCCAGAAGAGAGCCAAGGGAAAGGAAGGCCTCGATGCATTTGATAACATCTACCACTTTGAAAAACTTGGCTACTATCAATATAGGATGCCGGCAAATGCACAGAGAATTCAGTGGCAAACAAACGACATTGTTACATGTAGAGGTGCAGCATCAGAGGAGACCAATTTAAATGCTCGACACAAGCAAATGCAAAAGACTGAACAATTCCGTTCAGCAACTACCACAAGAGCCTTCGCTCTGTGCTGAGAGGGGCAGAACATTGTAAAAGAAGCAGAAGCCTCCGTGCAGCTAGGGAAATGTCAACATTCCCCCCCCCCCTTTAAAATAAATAACTGCAACGAATTACTTCTATATGTTTACACTCCTAAACGAAAATCAGTGCAGGTTATAACTGGTGCTGGATGGAAGTGGGGAAAGAGGCTGAAAAGGTAACAGTATCTTTGGCAGTCAAGATTTAGCCATTTTTGAACCTTTGACGTGATTGTCCAATTAATGAGAGAAGCAGTTAGCCATAGCCCTGCTAACTGAGCAAAGCGGCACCTTCTAAAACGGCGATTCTCTTGTATTTAGCAGGGGGAGAGCAAGTGGCCCTATCCAACCCCAGCACAGCATCCCTCCAGTGGCTCTTTCTTTTTAGATTGAGAGTCCTTTGGGGATAAGGAACCAGCTTACTTGTGTATTTTTCTATGTAAACTGCTTTGGAAACCTTTGTTGAAAAGTGGTATATAAATAGTAGTAGTAAAAAAGCAGCAGACAGGGAATGAATTAAGGCCCCTTCCCCTCCAAGCCACATCCCCTTCTTTTTCTTTGGCTGCTTGGTGGAAATCCACCACCCTAGAGCTGGGCCTGCCACCAAACATCTAGTTAGACCCTGAACTGTGTCTGGAATGGATGCTGTAGATTAAGGCTGCACTTAGAAGATGAAGCGGAGGAGTGTTCTTGAATAAAGGTGAAGTTCAAATGTGTTCCATTAAGAGGCTCCCGTGCAGCACAGGTTGAATGCCATTCTAGGCTAGTCTGGTTTGCAGGGACTGGAGGCAGGGCTGAATCTGGAGCAAGGGGAGTTGGAAGGTGCCCCACCCCCCAAACCTGAGCCAGTGTAGTGTAGTGGTTAGAGTGCTGGACTAGGACCGGGGAGACCCGAGTTCCAATCCCCATGATTCAGCCACGACACTTGCTGGGTGACTCTGGGCCAGTCACTTCTCTCTCAGCCTAACCTACTTCACAGGGTTGTTGTGAGGAGAAACCTAAGTATGTAGTACACTGCTCTGGGCTCCTTGGAGGAAGAGTGGGATATAAAATATAATAATAGTAGTAGTAGTAGTAGTCAAGAAGAACTGTAGTCGAGAAGAAAGAAAAACATGTCAAAATAATCGACATAGCAATACCAGGGGATAGCAGAATAGAAGAAAAAGAAGTAGAAAAAATAACAAAATACAAAGATCTACAAATTGAAATGGAAAGGCTGTGGCAGAAAAAGACCAAAATAATCCCAGTGGTAATTGGCACCCTGGGTGCAATTCCAAAACAACTTGAAGAGCACCTCAATACCACAGGGGCCACAGAAATCACCACCAGCCAATTACAAAAAGCAACTTTACTGGGAACAGCCTATATTCTGCGACGATATCTATAATAACAGCAACAACAGTGATAATAAAATCCAGCCATCCCAGGACCTTGGGAAGGACTCGATGTCTGGATAAAACAAACCAGTCAATAACACCTGTCTGACTGTGTAAACAAGAAATAATAATAAATAAATAATGTGCATCCACAGTGGATCTTGACCCACAAACTATTCCAAATTTAAGCCCTTCCCTCCCATCAAGTCCATACCTGTAGAGCAGCTCAGAGAGGAAGGCAGGTCCGTCCCTCTGGATGGTCTGCTCCAAACCTGAAGTGTTTCAAAAGCAGGAAGAGAAGGGGGTGCTCCAAGTAACCCCACATCCATTACTGGAAATAGTCATTGTTTGAGTTTGGAAAGAAAAGTTAACATCCAAAGAGGACAAGTCTGGAATAATCATGAAGCCACGCCGATGCCTTCCAGATGAGACCATCAGAAGGGCCCTGCTGGGTCAGACCGAAGTCCATCCTCATTGTGTTTCCAAAAGTGTCTGGCCAGATGCTTTCAGAGAGCCCACAAGGAGAGCATGAACTCCCAAAGATGTGACTGCGTTTCAGTTTGTGACTCCTGAGGATGTAGACAAACTGCTTTGGAGTGTGTGTCCTACAACCTGTTCTGTTTACCCTTGCCAAACTTGGCTTATTTCATCTGGTAATTGTACTATCAGAGAGGGCTAGGTAAATATTATAAATGCTTCTCTGAGGGAGGGCAGGATGTCTCCTTGTCTTAAGGAAGCTATTATTAGACCTTATTTGAAGAAACCTGAATTGGATCCCTCAGAGTTAGCTAATTACAGAACTGTTTCCAATCTTCCATGGTTGGACAAGGTGACAGAGCTTGCTTCTCTTGTTTCACACAGTGACCCACCAGATGCCTGAAACCTCTTTAGGGTAGTGAAATCCAAAATATTGAGGCGCTCCAAAAGGATCTCCCCAAACTGGATGAGTGGGAAACAAAGTGGCAAATGTGGTTCAGTGTTGGCAAGTGTAAAGTGATGCACACTGGGATGAAAAACCCCAATTTCAAGTATATGCTGATGGGATCTGAGCTGCCAGAGATTAACAAGGAGAGGGATCTTGGGGTCATGGTGGACAACCATGGAGAAGCCACTGCCCATCTGGATAGACAATGCCGAGCTAGATGTACCAAGGGTATAAGTAAGGCAGCTTCCTCAGTTCCTTGGGTAATTTTTCCCTTGCCAAAGTCATGAGAATGTTCTTTCACATGCAGCACTTGAGCATGAATATACTCACACCAATCACACATAATTTGTGCTGTTCATGGAAGGCAGGTTTGTATTAATGACGGGTGGGGCTGGGGGGATAGCAGCAGCTGCAGCAAACAGCCAATCTTGGACTTCTGCACTTCTTCATAGCGTTTAATTGCTTTTGACAAGTGACATGTTCCAGTCTGGTGAAGGGGGGAGCAAAAGGGGCAGTGGAAAATATTTTAGGGGGAGCACCCACTATCCCTTGTTCCACCTTACAGTCATCCCGGAGGAGGCGGGTGTGGGGAGACTGAAAATGAAATTGCATGCTTGATTAAAGCCACAATTTAATCACTTGTCAACCTTCAACATGATGTCCAGTTAATGAGAGGTTTATGGGACTCTGTTCTTTTAGGTGTGGAGTTAAGACAACCAGGTTGGCTGATGAAGGCATCTCTTGGGGTTTTTTGAAGACTGAACCAGGTGTTCAATGGCAACCCGAGGTGTGGGAACCTGAAGTAAAACTTTATCATTGCCATGTGTGATTTTTTCAATTGCCCAAAACTATGGATCTCTATATAGGATAATGATTGGCTTTTCCTGACATCCTGATACATCATGTAAGATGTGCCAATGTTGTTTAATTTTCTATTGTAAATTATTGATAATGTAGTTAAACGTTAAACTACAGTGGCTAAACTACACTGTAGTTCAATGTTTGATTACATCACCAATAATTTACAAAAGAAAATTAAACCACATTGACACATCTTACGTGGATTGTCAGGAAAAGCCAATCATTTCCTTTAAAAGAACTAAAAATTTAAAGACATATTAGTCAGGAGTGAATATAGAGAGTGAGTGCATGATACACCGCACATTTTGCCAGGGTCTTAAAAACCTCTGGGCCATCACCCCTGTGGCCACTGTGTTTATTGTCAGTACACCTGCACAATTAAAAACTTTGAGAACCATTCCAATCATAAATGCTACACATTGAAATCCTTCACTACATGCAACACATCTTGTGTGATATATGCTTTCCAATGCCCATGTAAGAATATTTATGTTGGTAAGACATTGAGGCCATTGAAAGGACGCAATGGTGAACATCTGAGCCATGTGAAATGTGTACAAATGGTTGCCCCCTTGGTAGCTCGTTTTTTGGAGAGAGAAAATTCTTTAAGAGATATACAGTTTGGGGTAATTGAAAAAATCACACATGGCAATGATAAAGTTTTACTTAAGAGAGAGGCATGGCTGTTTGTGGAACTGAACATTTTGGCTCCACAGGGATTAAACGAGGAACTTGACTTTCTGGCTGTGCTCAAAAGAAGGGTGGTATATTCCTTTAAGTTGATAAGTTAGTTGGTTCCACAGGCAACAGTATACATTTGCTTCTCCGGTTGATAATGGTCTAAGTTTGTAAGAAGGCAAAGGCTTTTGGCTCAAGGTCTGTTTGAAATATTACAAATGCAAGTAATGATGAGCTTGGGATGTTACTGGCTTCATTTTATTTTAAGAACATAAGAACAACCCTGCTGGATCAGGCCCAAGGAGGGGCCCATCTAGCCCAGCATCCTGTTTCACTCCGTGGCCCACCAGATGCCTCTGGGGAGCCCACAGGCAAGAGGTATGTGCATGCCCTCTCTCCTGCTGTTGCTCCCTTGCAACTGGTATTGAGAGGCATCGTGCCTGAGACTGGAGGTGGCCCACAGCCACCAGACTAGTAGCCATTGATAGACCTGTCCACCATGAATCTGTCTAAGCTCCTTTTAAAGCCACCCAAGCTGGTGGCCATCCCATCACCACATCTTGTGGCAGAGAATTCCATAGATCAATTATGTGCGGTGTGAAAAAGCCCTTCTTTTTGCTGGTCCTAAATTAGTTTCATGGGGTGACCCCTGGTCCTAGTATTTTGTTCCAAAGGTGTTTCTATGAAGTAGTTTAATTGTAATTTTAAAAAATATTATTTTAGTATTGACCCTAAAGAAGGCCTCTGAGGCTGAAATGTGTTGGGCTTCAATAAAGACTTCACAGTACTGTGGGACTTTGAGCATTTTTTCACGAGCAGTGAGAGAAGGCTGCAGGATTTGTGGGGAAGAATCCCTGAAGAGCTTACCTCGCAACAGACAACCTGTTTGCTTCTCTTGGGTGGGCCCGGATGCTGCCGGTAGCTCCAAGGGTCAGGGTGCCCGGGCGCAGTGCCCCGTGTCAGCTGCAGCTGACACACGAGTAGAAAAATGGGGTTAGGAGAGCACTTCCTCTCCTAACACCATTTTGAGAGGAGACGCCATAGGCAGGTTTGCCTCTGGGATCAGGTGCAATCCAGGCAGTTCACATGCACATGCAAAACCGGACTGGGCTCCCTTAAGGTCTCCTTTTTTGCTTGTCTGTAGTGACTGCCCTGCTAACTGGGCAAAGAGGCACCTTTTTAACGTGGTGATTCTCTTTATTTAGTGGGGG
This sequence comes from Hemicordylus capensis, assembly GCF_027244095.1. Lineage (NCBI taxonomy): Eukaryota > Metazoa > Chordata > Lepidosauria > Squamata > Cordylidae > Hemicordylus > Hemicordylus capensis. The sequence goes on from NC_069660.1 coordinate 6,588,863, forward strand.
AGAGCAACTGGCCCTATCCACCCGCAGCACAGCATCCCTCTAGTGGCTGTTGTTGGTGTCTATCTTATGTTGCTTTTTAGACTATGAGCCCTTTGGGGTCACATCTGCTTTATTTATTACTAGCTGACCCGTGCGGCCGCCGCCGCCCTGCAGGGGCCGAGTGCGGCCGCCGCCACCTCGCCTCCGCGGCCGGGCCCGGCCAGGCCAGGCTACATCTCTCTCTCCTCCCGCCCCCCGTCTCCGGCGGGTCAGAGTGCCGCCGCCGCCGCCAGCAGGCCTGGCCGGCCCCAGAGTGCCGCCGCCGATGCCGCGGCCGGCCCCAGAGTGTCGCCATCAGGCCCGCCGCCTTGCCTCCGCGGCCGGGCCCAGCCCGGCCAGTCCCGCCGCCTCGCCTCCGCGGCCTGGCCAGTCCCGCCACCTCGCTTCCGCGGCCGGGCCCGGCCCCGCCGCCTTGCCCCGCCTCGCTGGGCCCGCCGCTCGCTGGGCCCCACCACCACGGCCTGGCCCGCCGCCATCGCTCTGGGCCCGCCGCCTCGCCCCGCCTCACGGCCGGGGCCGCCGCCACCTTGCTGGGCCCACCGCCTCGCTGGGCTCCGCCGCCGCGGCCCTGGGCCCGCCACCTTGCCTCCGCAGCCGCCCAGCAAGCGAATTCTCCTGGGTGTGCTGCCAGCCAATCAGGCGCCCCCTGCAGCCCAGCCAATCAGCTGGGCTGCCGGGACGCATTTCTCCTGGGCACACCCAGGAGAATTATATATATAGATTTCTCTGTATAAAATACTTTGGAAACTGTTGTTGAAAAGTGGTATATACATATTTTTTGGTTGTTATTTTTGCTGCAGACAGGGCTCAATCTGACACAAGGGCTTGTGGGGCAAGGGGAGTTGGAAGATTCCCCCCAAACCTGAGGCAAGTGATGAGCAACCACAGTGGATCTGGACCCACAAACTATTCTGAACTGCAACCCTTCCCTCCAATAAGAGAACCCCCACCCCTGCACAGATTTCAGGGGACAAACTATAGAACACATAGATGTGTGCAAATTCCAGGTTCTCTTTAAGAGGAAAGCAGTCTTTTGACCCCTGTCGGTGCGGGGAGGTGGAAGGGCAGGGAAAGCTTTAAGCACTGCCTCCACTACCTACTTTAAAAAAATGTTTCCTACGGTTGCTTTCTTGTGTAGAAAACAAAAGAAAAGAAAAGGAGAGGAGAGCTGGTCTTGTGATAGCAAGCATGACTTGTCCCTTTAGCTAAGCAGGCTCTGCCCTGGTTGCATTTGAATGGGAGGCTAGAAGTGTGAGCACTGGAAGAGATTCCCCTCAGGGGATGGAGTCACTCTGGGAAGAGCAGAAGGTTCCAAGTTCCCTACCTAGCAGCATCACCAAGATAGGGCTGAGAGAGATTCCTGCCTGCAACCTTGGAGAAGCCGCTGCCAGTCTGTGAAGACAATACTGACCTAGATGGACCAATGGGTCTGACTCAGTATATGGCAGCTTCCTATGTTCCTATGTTCCAAAAAGATCTAGGCTTCCTTACAGGCACTTGTGTGTATTAGGTTGTAGTTTGCCTCTCAATTTAAAGGCTGCATGGGGCAGATCTTTCCTGGACATGTATGTATGTATGTATGTATGTAACTCCTATATTGCCCAAACTTTCATCTCTGGGCTTCTTTAGAAGAGGTCTAATGATTGCCTAAGACAAGGAGGCATCCTGCCCCCACTCAGAGAAGTATTTATGATATCTACCAGGCCTCCTACAAGAGCCTTCCTACTAAAGAAAACAAGCCATGTTGGATAAGGGTCAAGAGAACAAGTGGTAGGCCTCACCGCTCCAAGCAGCTTGTCCATATCCTCAGGAGTCACAAATTGAAACTGATCCAGTCAAATCGCATAAGAGGAATTGCTGGACACCTCCAGTTCAGATAACAAATTAATTGTGGAGTCTTCATCTAAGTCAGCCCGAATCTGTGATAGTTTTTTCTGCGAAAAACTTTTATCTGCGAAAAGCCTGAATTGCACTCACCTATCACAAGGACCTCAGTGCCCTTTCCCGATTTGTATTCTGACTCTCCTCCTGCTCGGATTCTGAACTTCACACAGTAATAGGTCCCGGCATCCTCAGGTCGGATGTTGCTGATACGGATGGTGAAGTCTATGTCGGATCCAGCAGCAACTCTGGTCACCCGAGGGAAAGGTGGTCCTTTCCCGCTATAGATGTGTGCCTGGCTTCTGTCCAAGCCCTTGTACCATTTCACATCTCCTGCTACATCAGTTCCAGTCAAGGTGCAGTTCAGAGTGAGGGTCTCTCCTGCGGAGACTGACAAGGGCCCCAGACTCTGCAGGACTTTTAGCTCCTGGCTGCTGGCCCCTGCAACAAAGCAAAGCTTCACAGATCTCTGTTCTCTCCAGATGCCCCCACTCAGCTGTGAGGGGAAGCTGTGCAGAGCAGCACATCCCTGCCCATTTCACATTTTCAGAAAGACTATGCATGGCTCAGCCAGAATTATTTACTGAATCTGGAGAACAGTAGCCTGCGAAAATAACAGGTTATTCATTTCCATTGCCCTCTGTTGCTCTCTTGCTGTTGGCTTCATTTGCCCTCTTTAGTTTCTGAATGTATTTTTGCTTCCATGGTTGCCCTCTACCCAAAGATCCTGGTTAAATGTAGTGGCTGACATACTGCGCAGCATTAGGCAAGCAGCAGTGCACTGTCCTCACTGCTGTGTGGGTTGGAATCATAACACCAACACAAGAGCGCTTTTGCACAATTTCCAAACATTGTGTGAATGCAGTTGCATGGCTGGTGGCCAACCCTAACTGGCCATTATCAACAACCAGTGGGTACACTGCATCTGTGTGGTTTTGCTCTGGTGCAACTGTGCTGACATAGTGTCTGTGATCCACAAGCAGCGTGCACTGCCACCTAACCAGCACTGCATGGTATATCATCCATTCTTCTTGCTGTTTTAGATTCAGCTGTGATGGATCTCTGATGCTCGCTGCTGCTGCAAAAGACCATTGAATCAAACCAAAGGCCATGCATGCCAGCCTGGCTCTTGCTAATCCCTGCACTCTCTTTTCACCAGCCATAACCCTCGATTCTGATATGTCTTCCTGGGCAAGCAAAAGGCATCCACAGGTCTGTAATGAGCAGCAAATTCAGGATGACGAGATGCTAATGTAACCTCTCCTGCACCAATGCAGGGAGAGGAAGGGGCCATTACAAAAATGTCCTTCTGCAGCTAGGAAGAAATATTACATTGAGACAGCACAGAAGGCTATCCATCACCCCAAGAACACTCATCCCTCCTTCATAGGTCCACAAATCAGTTCCTTCCCCTCCATTTGTCTTGCAATTGAATACATCAGTGACTGGGGTTTCTTTGAACTCTGGAGCAACCCAATAAACTCCGTGTTCAAAACTCACCAAGGATTCCCAGGAGAAGGAAGAGCATCAGGACTAGGCAAGGCACCCTGGAGATGGGGCTTTGTGCAGTCATTGGGGTGGTGGCGGCGATCCTTCCGATCCTTCCGTGCTGTCTCATGTAATGCTTCTTCTTAGTTGCAGCCTGAGGATATTTTTGAAATGGCCCCTTCCTCTTCCTGCATTTGTGCAGGGGAAGTTAAATTAGCATCGCGTCATCCTGAATTTGCTGCTCATTGCAGACCTGTGGATGCCTTTTGCTTGCCCTTTTTTAGTCTGTGAATTGTTTTAACTGTTGCTGGAAGAAATTTGCAACTTGCTTGAGCAGCGAAAAAGAGAAAGCATGATTAGTTTGAATAATATCTATCTAGCTAAGATAGATGGCATCTTTCATGTCTGGTACATCTCGTGCCTTGCCTTGAAGGCGTTTGATTACACTACTTGAAAGAATGTCCCTGTGGGGAGGGTAGAAATTGGTAGGGATGTGTAGACCGGTCCAGCGGTCCGGTCCGAGGTCGAACCAAACCTCCCCCCGGTTCCATCGGACCGGGACCGGACTGCCGGGTCCAGTCCAGCCGGATCGCGAATTTTTTGTTGTGTGTGTGTGTGTGTGTTTTAAATCAAGTAGATTTTAAGCACCTTTAGCCCCTTCAGGGGCTTGCTGAAGCCATGGGGGGGGGGGTCCGCACGGGTTCCCTCTCACCCCACCGGCCTTCCTGCCACGGCCGCCCGTGGCCGGGTAACTCAGCATTTTCGGGCCTCCGTATGAGGCATTGGCACATGCACAGCAGCTGCGCGCTCATACGGAGGCCTGAAAGGGCCAAAAATCCTGAGTTACCCGGACCCCCCCCCAGCGGATTCAGCAAGCCCCCCAAAGGAGCTAAAGGTACTTAAAATCTACTTGAATTAAAAAAAAACCCCAAAATTTGCGAACCGGACCAGGGGGGTTCGATGGGGGGCCGGACCAAACTGGGCCAGACGGTTCCATGCACACCCCTAGAAATTGGGGCCCACAAGCCCATCTCTTGAGAAGTGTGGGTGAGAGAAATCACACCTGGAAGCATCTGGGACCTTTGGAGTTAAAAGGGGATATCTTGGTTTGTATGATAACATATGCGTAAGTGTGGAATGTGTTGTTGTTTGAGTATAAAAAGGTACTTAGAAATTGCTAGAGTGCACGGCCGCACCCAAGAGCTTTGTTGCTAGCAAATTAAATAAAGCTTTTGTTTGAAACTCTTGATACTGGTGTCCGGTTAAGAAATTACCTAGCCAATAAAACAAACTACAGGGGATTCTCTGGCTATAACACTGTTTTTACTCTGATTTGTATTTGTCATTGATATGTGTTGATGCACATATCAGGTGGTATATAAATGTGTGTATAATTTGTATCCCGTTGTACACTTGTAGTCTCCCATTCAAATGCAAACCAAGGTGGCCCCTGCCTACTTAGCAAAGGGGACAGTTCATGCTTGCTACCACAAGACCAGCTCTCCTCTCACAGGAGTGACAGCAAGGGAAATTATAAAGACTAGCTGGTTCTAGTCTTGGTTCTCCCTGTCTCCCCACCCTGCAACCAATCTGGCTCCCTGCCTCAACTTCATTTCGTCTCCATCCCTTCAGCCATTCTCCCCCCATTCCTTCAGCCAGTTTGTTCTCAGCCCCCGCCCCCATCCCTTCAGCTCTGGTTTCGCTGCCTGTGCCACTGCCTGCTCGGCTGTCCTCCTCACGAGGAAGCAGGTGGTTGGAGCCGCCTCACAGTGGCGCTTCCTCCTCCTCCTTGACCTCTCTCCCTCCTTGGCAGCCTGGCTTGCAGAGAGGTTCCCCTTGCTGTGCTCTGCTCTGTCCTGCCCTGCCAGGAAATCTTGCGGGAGCTGCCACACATGGGATCAGCCATGGGTACGCCTTAGAGAATTATATAGACAGATAGATAGATGTTGCCATTAATTAATTAACTAACTATTAATTTAAATAGGGTGTGTACAGATGTAATATCTTAATGTACCTCTGATCATGTATACATCTGATTTGGAAGCACACTTATCATGTTTTATAGACCTGTGCTTTAAATCAGGAGCAGTAGTGGCTGTGTATAGTGGTGGCTGGGCAGTCCCTGTGACAACCATGAATCTAGTCCCACCTTCTCAGAGCAGGGCTACGCAGAATGCTCACTGGCTGCTGGACCTTGTGTCAATCCCAAAGTCACTTCACATCTTCATACAGCATGTATTTTTAAAATGTGTATGGGTGAGGGGGAGACCCCTACAAACAACTTTGAAAGCATTGCAACAAACATTGAAACAAACATCCTTACATAGGAAGCTGACATATACTGAGTCAGACCACCGGTCTATCTAGCTCAGTATTGTCTTCACAGATTGGCAGCAGCTCCTCCAAGGTTGCAGGTAGGAATCCCTCTCAGCCCTGTCTTGGAGATGCTGCCAGGGAGGGAACTTGGAACCTTCTGCTCTTCTCAGAGCAGCAGCTCCATCCCGTGAGGGGAATCTCTTGCAGTACTCACACTTCTAGTCTCCCTTTCATATGCAACCAGGGTGGATCCTGCTTAGCTAAGGGGACAAGTCATGCTTGCTGCCGCAAGACCAGCTCTTCTCTCTGTCTTTGCCAAGCAATGAAAGACTAAGTGTCATGAATATGCCTGGGCAGAGGGAAGGCTCTTTGGATCTGCAGGCTGTACCTGTGTGTCATTGCAGTCGTAAAGACAAGGGGAAACAGAGCTTGTCCCACTGTAGGAAACCCTGCACTGTCACAGTTGAATGCATCATAACCTGTATTAGTTGCCTTCCTACAGAAAAATCAGTCTGTGTGATGCACAACCACCCCAAACCATGGAAAATACAATTTACCAGTCGTGTTCAAGACCAGCTGAGTACCTTTGGTAAAGGAGCATTTTGACTGTAACCGTGAACCTATAAATTGGAACCGATGTTAACTAACAATACCCAGTTTCCCAGGTCTTTCGTGAACTATGCTTAAGGCAACACAGCAAACTGTGACTTAGAGCATCACTATGCTACAACACTGGTTTTGGTTTTATAGCACTTCATTGGTCCACCTCCCACCCCAAGGATTCTGGAACCTGTAGTTTGGTGAGTGTGCTAAGACTGCTAAAGGTCCTAAAGTCCTCTCCCCAAAGTCTACAGTTTCTAGGATTCCCTCCAAAGATGGAGTGTGGCAATATTTAAACCTGGGCACTTTCCAGTTCAGCCACTCAACAGCAGCAAAATGCTTCCATTCAGGCAAATCGCATTCAAAATGTAAATTTATTTATTTAAAATATTTATAACCCCGCCCCCTGCCCCCAGTGCACTACTGCTCAGGGCAGCTAAATAGCAAAGTGCCCAGCAGGGGGAGCAGTCTCACGAAAACTAACAACCCCCCAAAACAGCAACCTTATTACACCAGACATCCAACATTTTTTTCAATAAATTGCAGCGATTAAATCCGAAACAAGGCATCGGAAATGTGAACGGCACCCTACTGTCAGCATAGGGACTGTGGTGTCACAACACAGGAAGGGTGGAAGCACACTTCCGAGATACGATGTGACCCTGTTGCAGGGTCTAATCTGGAAAGCTCCCTGCTTAATGTTGCTTTTTCCGATTACCCAACTGCCTCTTGCAACTTCCTGTTTATTTATCTGGTCCTCTTTATTTCTGGCCAAAACCTGTTGCAGTTTCTAGAGTAAGCAAGCATCTCAAAATGATTTCCAGGGCTTCTGTTGCTTTGTCCTTCTTGGATCTGCTTTTGGGTGCCATGGCCAGCTCTTCATCAGAAGGACCAACTGGGCACTTACTATGCAGGCATCCATTTCAGTCCCTCGGGCATCTTCAAGAGTTCATATCTGAGCCAGGGTTGGTGGGGGTGGGTCATGTCAAATGCTGTGGATTATCTGGCAGGTGAGCTGGGACCTTGCCCACATCCTTCTCAAAGAGTGCCACTTCCAAAGTTCAAGACCTGGTGGGAGCTGCTGTTCCTTGCTGCAGGTCTAGGATTCTCCTCCCATCCTTAAACTGAGATGCAGTTGAAAGTCTGCCAAGCTGATCATGGATGAAGAAGCCGACCTGGGAGAGTCCAGAGGTCCTTTGTGGGCTCAACGCCTCCCCCGCCAGGGTATTCTGTTGTTGAGCAGGTTAGGGGAAGTGGTTGGCATGCATGTATGGAGTGGCTGTAATGACATGGTAGGGAAAGATTACCTGCCTTGTGCAAGGCCATTGTATGACGAGGAGGGAACGTTTAGTGTCTGCATCAGGATCTCAGCCATAAAATGTAGTGTAATGCCTTTGCCAGTCCCTGTGTAGAAGGCAAGGCACAGGGCGGCCATCTTGCTTGAGTGTTAGTGGCTTGTATAAAGCATTCTCTCTCCTTCTCATCTCTGCTGAGCTCCTAATTTTGGTTAGTGATACCTTTAGCTGCATCGCCTGATCAGTGTTCTGTGTGAGGACCTTGCGCATTATACTGTCTCTCTGTGCACCTGCGTTGGCCATGCGTTGCTCATGCCTGTCTATTTGCCAGCAAGGGAAGGTTTTCTGGAATCAGCTACAAAAGGCAGCCCTTTGAGAGTGCTATTTGAATCTCACCAGCATGCCAGTGCCTCAGCCCAATGCCAAGAAAAGCCACATCCCCCATTACATTGGGATCCCCAGTAATGTGTGTTTCAAGGGGTGTAAGCCTAATACCCCTTTATCTTTCTCTGATTAAAATGACATCTATTCGCCTTCAGCTTGCATGTGCATGCCTCTCTGTCTTGGACCCTAGCAAAGACCCATGCCCCTGGCACAACAGTGGCCATGGTCCATAAGAATAACATCTCCCGTACCAGGATCCCTGTGAGAGAATTGACTTATATTGAGTGTGGGTACCTTAGGTTGGGGTCTCGGGATAGATTGGGGATTCTGTTGATGGACCACCCACCCTGCTGCCAAAGAGACTTCCTAACTGAGCTGATGGAGCTGGTCACTGAGTTGGTGTTGGAAGGAGTCACCTAGGCTTTTGGTGCTGGATGATTTCAATGTCCACTTTGGGACTGGCTTGTCTGGTGCTGCTCAGGAGCTCACATTGGGTATGACAACTATGGGCCTAACCCAATTAGTCCTAGGACCTAAACATGTCATTGGCCACATGCTGGATTTGGTCTTTTGCTCAGAACAGGGGGGTGTTCTGTGGGGTGGGGTCTCCTATAGTTTCCCCATTGTGATGGATGGACCACTTCCTGGTTAAAGTTGGTCTCACAAGTCATGTCTGACCCCTGCAAGGCTGGTGGACCTATTAGAATGGTCCACATGAGAAGGCTGTTGGATCCAGTACAACAACAACAATAACAAATAGTAGGATTCCAAAGGACCTGGAGATTTTGGCGTTGGTTCTGCCAGTGATTCTGTTGGTGCCCAGTGGATGCTTGGAACAGATAACTTACCAGGGCAGTAGACATGTTTGCTCCTAAGTGTCTTCTCCAACCTGCTTCAAAATTAGCTCCATGGTATACGGAAAAGCTACAAGAGCTGAAGTGGCAAGGTAGATTGGTGTGCAAATGGAGGAGGGCTCACCTTGAATTCGATAAGACACAGCGCAGAGCCCATCTGAAGGCCTCTGTTGTGGCAATATGTGCAGCAAGGAAGCGATTTTATTCTGTCTGTATTGTGTCTGCAAGTTCTTGTCCAGCAGAGCTGTTCTGGATTGTTAGGGGTTTAACTCAAGCCCATTCTGTTTCAAATCTGTTTCTGGAAACAATGTCTCACTGTGTCTCATTCAATGAGCTCTTTGTGGATAAAATCTCTCGCATTCGGGCTGATCTGGTCCCCAATATTTCTGAAGAGCCAGTTAGAGGGGTGTCCTGCTATCCCTCTTGTGAGATTAGATGGGATCAGTTTTGGTTTGTGTCTCCTGAGGATGTTACCATGACAGCCGGTTTGGGGGCTCCCAGGAGCACCCCATACTTAGTTTGGGCTACCAACTGGTAGTTCCCACATTTTGCTGTTCAGATTCTTCCTGTACCCCTAAAAACCCTCAAATAAATCTTATTCTATTTTGGAACTTTAACCTCTCTGTTTAGTTCTTCCTACGACCAAAGCTTTGCACAAATTAATTCTGAGGTGGGGCTATTCCATTCAAGCTTGCTAATTCCCCCACACAAGCCTAAAACATAGTCAGGGGTATCTGCCAATTCCCCTGGGAGCAGGACCATTAACAAGGATGTGGACAAGCTGCTTAGAGCGGTATGGTCTTCCACCTGTTCTTTGGATGATCTTTGCCCAACATGGCTGATTTCATCTTGCAGGGAGGTTCTTGGAGCTGGCATAGTATTGCTGGTTTAATGTGTTCTGCTGAAGAGATGATTTTATGCACCTTTTGATAATTCTTGTGATTTGGCTTCCTTTTTTTGTTTTGATTCCACATTTTATGCAAGCTGCCTGGAGCCTTGGGGAAAGGCAGGGTGCATGTTAACATAAACAGATAAATAGCTGTCTCAGAGGTAGCTGCAGGCACAGGAAAGGTTCCAGCATTGTCAGTGAGCACAAGGCTGGGCATGCAGGGAGAAAGGCTCAGAGGATGTGTTCTCTGGGGCAAGATGTTGTGCCTCTTCCACTCGGTGGGCTGCACCACACAAGCTGACTGCAGGCCCCCTGCTGCCTCCTCCAGATGGCCTTGCTTTCTAAGCAGCAACTCAAGGATGGCTTCTGCATCATGGACTCTGTGGACCTTGCAAGGACTGGATGTACTGAGCCAGTGTACTTCTCTCCAAACTGTGTGCGTGCTTGGGCTATGATGCCTTGCGCCATTGGGGGGCTTCAGGTGCTATTCATAGGACTGGGATCGAGGCCACTCCCAGTGCTGCCTCCCCCACAAGCCCAGGAATTGACCCAGACTTTAACCACATGCCCTTTACCTCTTGGTTTGGGGTCATGTGGGTGTTGAGGCTGCTCACACAGTGCAATCAAGGCTTCTTGGAGGCCGGGACTCATTTTCCCAGCCTCCATACATCCGCGTTGCCCCACACAACACAGACATTCATCTGGGGGAAAGGTAAGTTTTATCTTGCCTTCCCTTGCCCCCCACCTTCTCTGCTGGACTTCAATTGGTCATGTGAATGACCTTAGAGTGTTGGCAAACCCCGTTTAAATCTCTGCTTAACTTGTCCCACTGAGTTTCATGGCTCACTCTCAGTCCAACCTGCAGCCCCCTCCTCTCCCTTTTGTGCCCTCTCCCTTCCTGTGTCCTGGTTGATTTTAGATAATGGCACTGTTGGCTGAAAATAAGTTTTTTCCAAAGTATATAGCACCTAAACGGCTATTTGTTGGTGTTATACCAAGTATGATTATTATTCATTACAGGGTTATTTTAATTCCATGCAGCATGGATGGGGTTTCCTGATGACCTCCCGTCCAGGCATAGGCCAGATCTCTTGAGCTTCAGCATGGTTGCTGCATCATGTTCCTTCAGACCATGCCCTGGGACACTCTATGAAAGAGAGAAATTGAGGAGTGTTCACTTTTTGCTGAGCAGGGTCTGCTCTGGTATGCATTTGAGTGGGAGACTACACGTGAGCACAGGAAGATATTCCTCTTAGGGAATGGGGGAGATCTGGGAAGAGCACCTGCATGCTTGCATGCAGAAGGTTCCAATCCCCCCCTGGCATCTCCAAGATAGGGCTGAGAGAGACTCCTGCTCATATCGTTGGAGAAGCTGCTGCCAGTCTGGGTAGATGATACTGAGCTGGATGGACCAAGGGTCTGACAGCTTCCTATAGTGTAGCTTCAATCTTTCCATCACTCCAGGGGTGCCAATTTACCCCCTCTGCAATAAAACTCTTTTCAGCTAAAGTACGGACACAGCTCCTGTATGGAGCTCAACTTGGCATATACTCTAACTTCTCTAAGGTAGAAGCCGTGCAATCTAAGTTCCTGAGGAACATTTTTCAGGTACCCCAGTGTGTGTCCAGTGCTGTCCTTTGTCTGGAAGCAGGACTGCTTAAAGTAGAGGCCAGAGCATGTATTAATATCTTCGAATTCTGGCTGAAGCCGGTTTTCGACCCTGCAGGCCTCCTTTCCAGGTGGAAAAGAGAGCTGGATAAAGGGCTGCATCATTAGGGTTTCTCCCCTTTTGCATTAATAACTCTGGGGAATGAGAATGCCAGGGCCAAACTCAGACAAAGAATATATGATATGGAGCATCAAATTGATCAGGGCTCAATTCCTATTGGTGTCTATTTGGGCAACCAAGTTCTAAGTTTCAACCCTGCTAGATACCTAAACCAGTTAATCATGCCAAAATACCACAGAGCTCTGACACAGACGTGATGCAATGCCTTGCAATCAGCAATCCTGGAACTGAGATACCAGAAAATCCCCAACAAAGAATGTATTTGTCTCTACAAATCGGGAGATATCAAAACAATGGCTCATGTGCCAATTTTACCAAGATATACGGCATAAACATTTATTTATGTATTACATTTCTATACCGCCCATAACCTGCATCTCTGACAACATATAACCCCTTTTATTAGTTGCCATCCAGGTTGTACAGATTCTTTTTATCTTGATTATCTTTTAAATGACCAGAATGACCTAAGATCTGATAATATTTATTTATTGATTGAGTAAACTTCTATACTGCCCAAATTTTTGTCTCTAGGTGGTTAGCATAAAACAATTAAAACACATATTAAAAAGTTAAAACAATGCAACAATTTAAAAACAGCCATAAAATTAAGAGAGACAATTTTTTAAAACTGGGAAAGCTTGGGTGAAAAGATAGGTTTTCAGATGTTTTTTTAAAAATTGCCAGAGATGGGACAGATCGTATCACAGGAGGGAGGGCATTCCACAACCTTGGGGCAGCAGCCGAGAAGGCCCGTCTCTGTGTAGCCACCAGATGAGTCGGCGGTAACTGAAGACGGACCTCCTCAGATTACTTCAATGGGCAGTGTGGCTCATAGTGGAGAAGACACTCTCTTAAATACCCAGGGCCTAAGCCATTTAGGGCTTTATAAGTTATAACTAGCACTTTGTATTTTGTCCAGAAACCTATTGGCAGCCAGTGTAGCTCCATCAGCAGAGGAGTAATGGGGTCTCTCCGAGATGACCCAGAGACCAGTCATATGGCTAAGTTCTGGCTAAGTTCTGTTTGATAGCCAGTAAAATCCACCAGGAGTTCATTAAGAATCATTGTTAACTGATCTGTATGCTTAAGTATGTGCTTAACACTGCATTATAAATCTGTAGGTTCTGTAGGCTTTTTTGTTGGACTTCTGTTTGTACACTGTACTGGTCTGTGATCGTAATAAATGAATTGAATTGAATTGAATCTTCTGCTGAGGTTGCAGAGTCTTTTAAGCTAACACTTATTCCTGTTCTTTTTTCTTTTCATGCCCACTGCCTTCTCTTCCTGCTCTATCAGTTTATCTTAAATTAACATCCTGCTTGTTTGAAATATTTTTTTTAAAAAAACTGTTGCACATCCTTTAGTACAATGAAAGCAAGTGAGTGAGTGTTCAGAGAATATTTTTAAACAGCAGATCCAATCTAGAACTTAGATAAGAGGAGCAGAGCTCAGTGTTTAATTCTTGGTTCACAAGCTGCAACCCATTTGGTGGGTCTTGCTCCTGCTTCCTTCCACAGCAAGGGGGCAGTGAAAGAAAGCCCAGAGAAGCCCTAGGTGGGACTCTCTGCTGCCATTCCTGTTCCCTGAGCACTCTTAATCATATGTTGCAGAGTAATCTTTCCATGTTCTTTTCTTAGGAAAAGGTATACAAGGAGAAGAAAACCTACACACTTGCTCAGGAAAAGTCCAATCCAGAGACCAGGGTTCGACAATAGCCATTGACCTGAAAAGAAAACAAGAAGGGCAAGACGTTTACATGAATTTCGATTTATTGGATTTCTAGCCTGCTTCATCCTGAAGATTTGCAATTGTTAACCATATATTTAAGTAATAAAATGTATGATAACAATTAGCCACCCTAATCCCACCATCTTCCTGGCCAAAACAGCTATATGTGTGTGGGGGGGGGGGGAGCAGACAGCACCTTACCATATTTTTGGAACTGTGGGACTACAGCTTCCATTTTGGATACTTGAGTTTGTGGGATCATGAACTCTGAACATGCCCATATGTGGCAAGCCTTGCAAATAGTCGCTTACATAGGAACATAGGAAGCTGCCATATACTGAGTCAGACCATTGGTCTATCTAGCTCAGTATTATCTTCACAGACTGGCAGCGGCTTCTCCAAGGTTGCAGGCAGGAATCTCTCTCAGCCCTATCTTGGAGATGCTGCCAGGGAGGGAACTTGGAACCTTCTGCTCTTCCCAGAGCGGCTCCATCCCCTGAGGGGAATATCTTACAGTGCTCACACTTCTAGTCTCCCTTTCATATGCAACCAGGGCAGAACCTGCTTAGCTAAGGGGACAAGTCATGCTTGCTACCACCAGACCTGCTCTCTTCTCCATTAGCATAAGCATGACATGGGGCTACCCAGAGGACATAATAACAAAGACTGAAAGGGAGTCATCCCCATTAAAAAAAGAACCTCTCTTTGTTTCTCTGTCAAAGAAAGGAGGCTAGCAAAGTAGACCCCAGGCCAAAAGCATCCGCTCAGAGGAGAGTAACAACAAGCTCCCTTTTTACAAGAGAGATTGCTCCACTAATCTCCCCTGCAGTAACTCATAAGCACAGCAACTCTCCACCCCACCATCAACAGCTAATGAGCTGGCAAAGACCAGAAGGAGAGAACTTGATAAAACTTAGGAAAATTTACCTTTGCACCTGGAGAGACAGCTCCTTTTCCAGATAAGCTTTAAGGTCACCCATTCAGATCTCCATGTACCTTTCTTCTAAGGCATGCCAGCTTTTTATTCAGTGAGTTCACACCCAAGTCGACCAGTTCATGTAACTATGAACTTCATTGTTCAGCATGAATTTCAGCCCCTCCCGGAATGGAGCATGACCCATGCATTGCCCCAGCCATATTCGGGGGCACAAATACTTTGGCCCAGCCAGAAGGCCTCAGAACCAGAACTAGTAAAATCCTAGCTGCCGCATTTTGCACTGCCTTCTTGAGAAAGGGACGCAGCTGGCGCAGTAGCCGAAACCGTGCAAAGGCACCCCTGGGCACTGCCTCCACCTGAGCTTCCAAAAGAAGAGCCGGGCCCAGCAATACCCCCAAGATGCATACTAATATTGACCAACTCAAAGAAATTAAGGTCCTCCCTTAGTCCCCACTAAAAGAGGCCATGTATATTGAACAGTTGCAACCAACTATTAATGTTAGAGAAGAAATGAGAGGCAATGAAATTTATTGGTCTATAAAAGGGTTAATCTAGAAGGCTCTATAAAAGGGTTAATCCACCCCACCCACCACCCACCCTATAGAGCCACTCATCTCCTCCTCCCTCCTTGCTCCTGTCCTTGGATTGGTTATTTGGTCTCAGTTGCTGTATTTAATCTTAAGTGTCTCCAGCTGTTTGACATAGAGCATTGACAATGATGTTTGGACACTGAAATGCATTTGCGGGAGTTTGTAAGATCTTTGTTTTTATTTGTTTTATCTATGCTTTAATGAGGTCTAAAAATCAATGTGAATTGAGGAGAGCGAGAGAGAGAACATACCCAACCCTGGAAAATAGTTGAGCAGCCTTCAGCTGGGAGAAGATTGCTAGTCTTGTGGCAGCAAGCATGACTTGTCACCTTTGCTAAGCAGGGTCTGACCTGCTTGCATATGAATGGGAGATGTAATGTGTGAGCATGGTCAGATATTCCCCTCGGGATGGATCCGCTTTGGGAAGAGCAGAAGGTTCCAAGTTCCCTCCCTGGAAGCATCTCCAAGATAGGGCTGAGCGAGATTCCTGCATGCAACCTTGGAGAAGCTGATGCCAGTCTGTGAAGACAATACTGAGCTAGATAGACCACTGGTCTGACTCAGTATATGGCAACTTCCTATGTTCTATATTCTACCTGTCCTTTACCTGGAAAACAGATTACTTTACCTGGCCCAAGTGAATTGCCATTTCTATCTTCTGCAGGTTGCACCCCAACTTTCAGTACAAGACTTCCATTAATTGGAGGCTGAGAATCATGCACGACCCAGCAGGTGAACTCTGTCATGATGTTCTGCTCAGGTGCATTCACCTTCAAGGAACTCTTGAGACAGAACAACCCAGCCAAATCCTGGGTCATGGGGTCAAGCCTTCCTGGACCAATCTCTTTGCCATTCTCCAACCATACCAAGCTTGCATCATTGGGGTAGAATCCTTCCACACTGCAGGTGATGGTCACAAGTGCATTCAGCTGGATGGGAGGAGGGGGGCTGACTTGACCTTGACTTGAGAACCCTGACATAGAAGATGAAGGCTCAGCTCACACCATCAAATTGGGGCGCACAGAATGAGGCTTTAGTGAATCCAGGCGGTGTCGGGTTTGGGTTTAACTAAGGGCAGCCAGGTGACACCGCAGTCCCGAGACATGTTGGAACGATTCAAAAGGCCACTAACTCTCACACACTTTCCCAATGTGAGCTGACCAATCCCCCTGCCAAAGATCAGCCTGGATGGACTGGATGGAGAGAGAAAGGACAAAACAAACCCTAGGTTATGGTTGAGCAAGCAAACCCACCTTTACCTGGCACAAATGGATCGCCGTCTTTTGGAGGCTGCACCCCGATTTTCAGTTCAAGGCTTCCATTAACTGGAGGCTGGGAATCATGCTTGACCCGGCAGGTGAACTCCGTCATGTTCTTCTCCTCAGTTGCATTCACCTCCAAGGAACTCTTGAGGGAGAACAACCCATTCGAATCCTGGGTCACGGGGTCAGTCTTCCCTTGACCAGTCTCTTTGCCGTTCTCCAACCAGACCAAGGTTGCATCACTGGGGTAAAATCTTTCTGCTTTGCAAGTGATCATCACTAATGCATTCAGCTGGATGGGAGGAGGGGGGCTGGTTGTTTCCACTTGCACCGTGGGGGGAACTGAGCAAACAAAGCCAAGCAGATCAGCATCAAGAACCTAATTTCCATTGGAAGAAATATTTGCTGGACACCATGTGGGCTGGAATTACTTCATACCTTATTTTCTTTTTTTTTTTCATGGCTTAAGTTTATTAGCAGTGGTGGCTGGGGATGATGGGAATTGTAGTCAAATAGGATTTGGGGATTCAACTTTGAGGATTCTGCTTTAGGCAACAACATTCATCACAGTATCCTCAGATCTCTTGTGACTTAACCCTTCACCCCGCTTGACTCCATCAGGGAGTTACACAGGCCTTCTACAAGCCCAGTGACCCCATTCATTAGAAAAGTTTCCTACTTGAATTTACTTCTCATTTATGAATCCTACTGAGAAGGAAAGAAAATCAAGCCAAAGCCAGCCTGAAGGGCACAAGTGTTGCTTTGTTGGGTCTGGATGACTTGTTGACACAGGGACCAGCAAGATGCTCCTAGAAAGCTCCCGAGAAAGGTATTCTGTGATCCAAAAGCAAAGTCACATCCTTCCCCAAACTAATCCCCAAGGCCCCGCCCGACTCCCTACCTCGTAGGACACTTCCAAGTCTAATAGTCTGCTGCAAGGGGGCCTTCAAGGTGCTGTGCTGGATCTGGCAGGTCAGCTGGGACTTGACATCCATTTTCGTGAGCTGGACATCCACAGTGCTCGTGACCTCGTAGGAGGTGCTGTCTCCCGGGGGCTGGACGATGGGCTGCCTGGCAGAGAGTCCTCTCCCGTCCTTCAACCAGGTGACAGTGATGGCTGGAGGGGAGAATCCAGCGGAGGTACAGCTGAAAGTTGCTGAGGCCCCCGGCTCCACTCTGCCAGGAGGGGGACTGATCGAGGGCTGGGATGGCGTGGCTGCAGAAAGGAGGAAGCGTGACATGTTCATGGGCATGCCCTGCTGGATAAAGAAGCCCCTTCCCCGAACCCAGAGGACCCTCCTCCCTTTAGCTCCCTTTAGCAGCTCCCTTTAGCTGGTTTGCTCCAAACTTGAAGTGATTTGGAAGCAGGAGGAGGAGGAGGAGGGTGCCCCAAGTCACCCTGAGTCTATTCCTAGAAACTGCCCGTACCACAAACCTCTTCCTACTGGAAGGGTGGAGCCCTCTTTATGTATATACGTGTTTAATTTTGTTACTGATATGAACAGTTGCATACATTTGTTACAGAGGTTATGTATTGTAGTGGAATATGATCCAGGTAAACAGAGAGGCTGTTCACATGAGTAGCCAAACCCAGGTTCGGAAAGCCCAGCCTGGGTAGGGCTGTTCAAGTGAACTGCCAGGATTGAACCCAACTCCAGCATTGCCTCATGGACTAACCTGACTTTTTACGCTGGTCTCCAACCTGAATTAAAGGGTGCAAGTGTGCCCTTTACCCCAAGTTCAGCACGCAGCCCAAGCAAACACAGAGGTGGGCACCTGGAGTGCACAGCTCATGGTGGAATCCTGCAATGCACTGCACTGCACTCATGCGGTGCATTGTGGGATATTCAGAGGCTGGGAAGCAGTGCTTGTCATGTGGGTGCACAAAATGTGCGGCTCTGGATTTTTCTTGGTCATCTGGGGGTAGGTGGGTTAAAGCCTGTCTTCTCCCCTGCCAGCCCTCCCTAGCCTAATAATGGTCATGTGAATAACCTTAAAGAGCCCCTGGTGGCGCAGTGGTAAAACTGCCGCCCTGTAGCCAGAAGGTTACAAGTTCGATCCTGACCAGGGGCTCAAGGTTGACTCAGCCTTCCATCCTTCCGAGGTCGGTAAAATGAGTACCCAGAATGTTGGGGGCAATATGCTAAACCATTGTAAACCGCTTAGAGAGCTCTGGCTATAAAGCGGTATATAAATGTAAGTGCTATTGCTATTGCTATTAAAGGAGTGTTTATCCAGAAAAGCAATGTAAGTGAAAGAGAAAAAGAAAAAAATATTTGTACTGTGTTGTGTTTAATGCAAAGTTATCTTGTTTTGTAGAATGGTTTGTGTAATGTTTTAAAAATTAAGCAAGAGACACATCTTTTGCCTAGACACATCATCCAGATGTGAATGACAGTGATAAGCAAGGATGAGTGGGAGTGATGAAAGGATGCAGAACTCGATGCAAATGTGTTGAGAACATTGGGAAGAGCGATCAGTCAAAAGAGGCAGTTAGAGAGTGACAACACTTCAGTGGGGATTTGGGTCTGGGTAGGAACAGTCTTAAAGTGGAGAGGATTGATTGATTGATTGATTGATTTCTATACCGCCCTTCCAAAAATGGCTCAGGGAGGTTTACACAGAGGAGAGGAATAAATAAATAGATAGATAGATAGATAGATAGATAGATAGATAGATAGATAGAGAAAGAAAGATGTATTTAAATAAGTTTGGGGCTCAAAAGTGTTAGGACAGTCTGAAATAAAGGACTGGGTTATTAGGACAGTCTGTGATACAGACTGGAAGTATTACAGTTCTAAGAAGGAACTGGTTTAAGACCTGGGCGCTTTCCAGATTACCTGCTACAACTTCAGCTTGGCACGATTATATTCACAATGAGCCTCAGAATAAAAAAAATCCTACAATGGGAAAATACAGCAAACCCTTTGCAACACAATTACAATGTTATAGCACTATACTGCAGCAATTAAATCTGAAACAAGGCATCAGAAATGTGACCGTCGCCCTGCTGACAGCATAGGGACTGTAGTATCACAACACAGGAAGTACAGAAGCACACTTAGCAGATATGTTGTGACCCTGGGCCGGTTGTAGGGTCTAATCTGGAAAGCACCCTGCAAAGTTTTATAACTTGTGAAGTTTTATGACTTATGACAATTGTAACCAAGCAAGATATCAGCCCTACTAATCAGTAGTGAAACCAATCAACCTTAGAAACAACTTTAATAAATATTATCCTTATTTTTGTTTTAAAATACATCTGACTGAGTGCTTTCTGTAACAAACCCTCCTCATGTCTGCAAAGCTTAAAGCTCAAGTTTAAGAAACCATCAGATTTACAGAGGCTTCATGTTAGAGAAATTTACTTGTATAGCAGAGTATTTCAGGAGCTAACTCACTCCCATTACAGCAGAAGTTAACAGAGTCTCAGGGGCAACAGTTTGTGAATGATAAGCATGGAGATTCATGCAAGGTTAAACTCATCTACTTTATTCAGAGGTCCATGGTGATAGAAAAGGCCTATCTCTAACTGCTGGCTACATGTTGGTCGGAGAGAGAGACCTACAGAAGCATGCATGATGCTCAGAGAGAGAGCTAGAAGCATTCTGGGGAGGGGAGGAGGAGATAAACAGGAAAGAGAAGGAGACCCTAACTATCTCTCTCTACACCCAGTGCTGCTAGTGGTCATTATTTTATTTTATTTTATTTTATTTTATTTTATTTTATTTTATTACATTTGTACACTGCCCCAAACTTTCATCTCTGGGTGGTTTACAATAGTATAAAACAAGTTAAAATATATACAGAAACTAATTTAAAAATCAGCCACGAATTAAAACCTTAAATATTAAAGAACAGAAAAAGCTTGGGTGAAGAGGTGGGTTTTCAAATGCTTTTTAAAAATTGTCAGAGATGGGGAGGATCTTATCTCAGAAGGGAGCACATTCCACAGTCTCGGGGCAGCAACCGAGAAAGCCCGTCCCTGTGTGGCCACCAGCCAAGCTGGCGGCAACTGGAGACGGATCTCTCCGGACGACCTCAGTGGGCGGTTGGGATCATAATGAAGAAGACGTTCTCTTAGATACCCAGGGCCTAAGCCATTTAGGGCTTTATAAGTTATAACTAGCACTTTGTATTAGGGGTGAGTCCGAACCGGTCCGGCGGCCATTCTAAAGAATGGCCGAACTGCCGGACTGGTTCGGCCCTTGCTGGTTCGGGTCCGGGTGGGGGGCATTGCTTTAAGGGCGGGAGGGCTTGCTTACCCCTCCCGCCTCTTTGCCCCCTCCAGCGCCCGTATTTAACAGACTAACGGGGTGCTGGAAACCAGCCGCCGCCGCCCCCCCTGCCGCAAGCAGATTTACCCCCAAAACTACCAATACCCCTGCCGCCGCCGTCACCCGCCAGCCCTCCCTCCCTCCCTCCCAGCTGCCCGCCCGCCCGCCCGAGTCCTCACCCGATGCTTTAGTAAAAAACGAGAGGAGCTACCAGACAGAGCTCCTCTCGCTAGGAAGGCCTGCTGCATACTGAAGGCACTTTGCGTGTGCACGCTTGCGCGCGCGCCGCAAAGGACACCGATCGCCGGAGGCCCGGTCTACCCGCCGGGAAAAGTTTTAACTTTTAAATTTTGATTTTAAAACTGATTTTTTAAAAAAAGTTTCCAAATGGTTTTGTTGTTTGTGTGTGTGTGTGTGTGTGTGTTGTGATTTCATGTTATGTATTTTTACTTGATGCTTCAATGCTGTTTTTATTTATTTATTTGATTTCTATACCACCCTTCCGAAAATGGCTCAGGGTGGTTTACACAGAGAAATGTTGTGTTGTGAGCTGCCCAGAGAACAATTTGTTATGGGACGGCTAACAGGCTTGTGGTGCTCAGGAACTTCAATGTCCATAGGAACATAGGCAGCTGCTATATACTGAGTCAGACCACTGGTCCATCTAGCTTGGTAAATGCCTACACAGACTGGCAGCAGCTTCTCCAAGGTTGCAGGCAGGAATCTCAAAGCTGCAGGAATGAACTGAAGCTTCATTCCTGCAGAATTGAAGCTTCCCTGCTCAAATCCCCCAAATAAGCTTAGAGAACCACCCTGACCCCAAATTGGGAGATTGCCCCCTTTTGATGTGCACAAGCATTCACAAAGTGGTTTGGGGTGGGGGGCATGAAAGCAGCAGAGGAGAAGGAGGAGTGCAAGCAAGAAAACACAGGGTTAAACGGAGCGTGTGGGGGGGGGCTGTGCACATGTACTGATGGAGGGGTTTCCACCATACTAAACAAAGGAGCTCTCACAAGAGCAGGAACCATATAAACACTCACTTTATGGCTTAAAGCCTCTACAACAAATTCGATCTACTTATTCCAGTAAACTGTCAAATTCAGGTCCACAGATGTTGTGCAATTACAACTCCCATCAGCCCGAAGGCCATTGTAGCTGTGGATGATGGGAGTTGTAGGTTCAACAGTAACTGGGGACCCAGTTTGACAATCTCTGGGTCAGATTCTGAATTTGGAGGCTTGTGTTCATTACTCCTTTCACTGGGCTGGGCGCCATAAACTTGGTTCAGATTAAAAAACGAAGCAGAAGCAACCCCCACCTCCAAGCTTCAGGCTACCATTCAAAAGGGGCTGTTGTTGCCTATTCAAATAAGAAAGATCCACTTTTAATTCAAGAAAAAAAGGGGGAAATCTGAGCAGAGATCTCTTGCCATTGTTACTCTCTCCCCTTCCCAGACACTCTCGTATTTATTTATTATTTATTACTAAAACGTTTATACCGCCCTTCCAAAAGGCTCAGGGCGGTTTACATTAAAACACCATTAAAATCAGTTAATACAAAATTTATAAAGGCATAAAACAATGATTAACAATTAAAAACATCATAAAACAACAATTAAATAATCAGAACAATTTAAAAACGAATTTTTAAAAAGCTGAGAAAGCTAGGTTGAAGAGATGTGTTTTCAGAAGTTTTTAAAAAATTGCCAGAGATGGGGAGGCTCGTATCCCAGCAGGATCCCAGCTTGTATCCCAGCAGCAATCTTGACCCCCAGATCCTCCTTTCACTGGTCCTTCATGGTTTTACAGACAGAAGGGGGTGGGTGGGTAAAGAAGTATGTGGTGATTCTCTTTATTTGGTAGGGAGAGAACAACTGGCCCTGCCCATCCCCAGAACAGCATCTCTGCAGTGGCTCTTGCCACTGTTGAAAAGCGTTATATAAATATACAGCAAGGGGCCCATTTTAAAGTCTCCAGGCCCATTCCAACCTTGCTACGCCCCAGCACTGAAGCCAACCCATTAAGAATGTGTTAAGACGCCACCCATGCCAGCCCTGTTCTTGCTAATCCTTGTACTCAGAAGACCACACGCCATCCCTCCTTCCCCCACAAATCAGCTCCTCCCCCTCCATTGGACTTGCAATTGAATGCATCAGTGTCTGGGGTTTCTTTGAACTCCTGAACAACCCACTGGGGCTAAACTCCCACATCAAAACTCACCAGGGATTCCCAGGAGAAGGAACAGCCCCAGGAGGACCAGGCAAGGCAATCTGGAGATGTGGCTTGAAGTAGTCATTGGGGTGGTGGAGATTTTTCTGTGCTGTTTATAATATTTCTTCCTAGTTGCAGAATGACATTTTTGAAATGGTCACTTCCTTCTCCTATATTTGTTCAGGGGAAGTGATGAAATAATTAATTCATCAGACTGAATTTGCTGCTCATTGCAGATTGTCTTTTGCTTGCCAAGAAGGGCATTTTAGAGACAAGGTCATGGCGGATGGATAGAGACACTGGTGGAAAACAGACTCATTTTTTTGGGCAGCTTTATACATCCAGAAATGGAGACTTTGGTGGTCTCCCCAGAGAATGAATTCCCAGTGTAACCAAAGTCATGTGAGTACCACAGAAAAAGGGAATGAATCCCCGTCTCCCCCCCAAAAATAGCCCTGCTAACTGGGCAAAGAGGCACTCTTCAAGTGGTGATTCTCCTTATATTTATCAGGGTGAGAGCAACTGAGCACTTTGGCATCTGGCCTTTTTACATCTCTGTGAGAGGACTTGCTGCAGTTTTTTCTCTGCTCTGGCTACTATCTGCTGCCGCCTGCTGTCTTCTGATGTGTAAGGCTTGCTGGAGGGAGGTGGGAGGCCACGTGTAAGAGGCGTGGCTGGCTCTCCTGCTGATAAGAGGAAGGCAGGCATCTGGCTGGTGCAGCTGCTGGTGTGGCTGCCAAAGTGGGCTGGTCTTTGGAGGTGATCTTCGGTGTGGGATGGTGGGTGGAAGGTGGGTTATCTTTCCCTTGTATTTTTGACAGCCTTTGGGTGGGGTCAGGTACCTTGAAGCCAGTTTTGGGGGAGAGCTTTTTGTTGAAGGTCCTGTTTGTGCTTATGAAGCGACTCCTTTTGCTCCTTGTTCGTGCCTGGCTAATTACAGCTATGCATCAGGGCTCTGGGACAGACGAGGGAGTTGGGAGTGCTTTTGAGGGTTCAGGAGCAGCGATTACAGGAGGGGTGGGGAATACAAGACTTGGCATTGGCAGGTCAGCAGGCTGTTAAAAGGGAAGGGGAATCAGAAATTTAATAGCTGTTTCACCTTCCTGCAGCCCTGTCAGCGGTCAGGCCTTGGTGACTAGTTCCACCCACCCACAGTACCTGACCTTTGCACAAGAACATCAGAACAGCCCTGCTGGATCAGACCTAAGGAGGCCCCTCTAGTCCAGCATCCCGTCTCCCACAGTGGCCCACCAGATGCTGCTGGAAGCCTACAGGCAGGAGTTGAGGGCTTGTCCTCTCTCCTGCTGTTACTCCCAGATTACCTTTGCTCCTTTGCAATGCCAGGTCGGTTCAAAACAAGATTGAGTGAGATCATCCATGATTTGATCGTGGATGAGGTTGCTGACTTGACTTATATAACTGAGAGCTGGTTGGGGAAGGCAAGTGGCCCGATGTGGGCTCAGCTCCTCCCTGTTCTGTGGTGCAGCAGGTCAGGGGAATGGAGCGGGATGTGTGTGGAGTGGCTGTGATCCATCGATTCTGCAAGGGAGATGTTATTCCAACATCTCCCTTACCAGAATCCCTGTGAAAGAACTGGACCATATTGAGTGTGTGTATCTCTTCCTGGGGACTTGGGATAGATTGGGGATTCTACTGGTGTACTGGGCACCCTGAGTTGCCCAATGGAGTCCCTAACTGAGCTGATAGAGCTGTTCGCAGTGTTGGTGTTAGAGTCGCCCTGGCTTTTGGTGCTGGATGGCTTCAATGTCCACTATGGGGATGGCTTGTCTGGAGCAACTCAGGAGTTCATAGTGGCCATGACAACTATGGGCCTATCCCAATTGGTCACGGGGCCAACACACACTGCTGGTAACGCTCTCTGTTTGGTCTTTTGTTCAGATCAGGGTGGTGTTCCATGGGTGGAGAATCCTAGAGTGTCTCCATTGTCATGGACGGACCGCCATCTGGTTAAGGTTGGTTTCATGGCCACAGCCCACCTCTTTAGGGGCGCAGGATCTATTAGGATGATCTGCCCAAGAAGGCTGTTGGCTCCTATAGGATTCCAAGAGGCCTTGGAGGGATTTAGAGTTGGTTCTTTTGGTGATTCTGTTAATGTCCTGTTGGAGACTTGGAATAGGGAGCATACCATGGCAGTAGACACTGTCACCCCAAAACGTCTTCTCCGTTCCACTTCAAAACTGGCTCCATGGTACACTGAACAGCTATGACTGCTGAAGCAGCTAGGGAGATGACTAGAGTGTAAGTGGAGGAAGACTCGGCTTGAATCTGATCAGACACAACATAAAGCCGATCTGAAGGCTTATTCTGTGGCAACTCATGCAGTAAAGATGCAATTCCACTCTGCACATATTGCATCTGCAAGTTCACGTCCAGCGGAGTTGTACAGAGTTGTGAAGGGATTGATTCAGGTTCCCTCCTCTCTGAACTTCGATTTGAATTTTTCATCATCTTGCTGTGATGCTTTTAGCAACTTCTTTGTGGCTAAAATCTCTCGCATTCGAGCCGACTTGGACTCCACAGTTATGGCGGGGTTAATTGCAGAGGTGTCCAGTAACTCCTCTGGTTCAATTAGAGTAGATTAGTTTCAGTTTGTGATTCCTGAGGATGTGGACAAGCTCCTTAGAGCTGTTCGGCCTACCACTTGTCCTTTGGATCCATACCCAACCTGGCTTATAACATCTAGCACAGATGGCCTAGTTGACATCATAAATGCCTCGCTGAGGGAGGGCAGAATGCCTCCATGTTTGAGGAGGCAATTGTGAGACCTCCACTTAAGAAGCCTGCCCTAGACTCCTCAGTGATGGATAATTATAGGCCAGTCTCCAACCTCCCTTGGATGACCAAAGTAATTGAGAAGGTGGTGACTGATCAGCTCCTGGCAGTTTTGGAAGATACTGAGGCTGTTCACACGATTGTAGAAAATTGGGCTAGCTTCCGCTAGCCCAATTTTCTACAGTCGTGAGAACCACCAGGCTCAGCTGTGAGCCCAGTGGTTCTTGAGTGGGTAACCTGCTCAAGTAGCCCGCACCTTAAACCGGGTTTGCTGAGCGAACCGGTTTTTTTTATCGTGAGTAGCTGCGGCCCGGCTCTGCGTCATGGCTACTCACGAGTAGACCCCCGGCGGGAGGCTGAAAAGCAGCTTTCTGGCTTGGGGGTCTCCCCAGTATGCCCTGTGCGCTCGCGCAGGGCATACTGGAGCTTCCGGGGGCCACGCGGCCCCGAAATCCCCAGCCGCTGCCAGCTCTGTCATGGAGCTGGCAGTCATGTGGGCAATCGATCCGGCCACCCAGGGCTACCGCCCACTCTCCCCACAAAACCGGCAAAAGCGGGTCTCACTGATCGTGAGACCAGGCTCACTGATTATCTAGATCCATTTCAAACTGGCTTTAGAGCAGGCTGTGGAGTGGAGACAGACAGCCTTGGTTGGCCTGATGGATGATCTCCAAGGAATGGGCAGATTGAGTGTGAATCTGTTGGTTCTTTTGGACCTTTCTGTGGCTTTCGATACTATTGACCATAGTATCCTCCTAGATTATTTGAGGGATTTGGGAATAGGTAGCACTGCTTTGCAGTGGTTCTGTTCCTATCTCTCTGATAGATTCCAGATGGTACTGCTAGGATATAGTTGCTCTCTGAAACAAGAACTATTATATGGTGTCCCTGAGGACTCCATCCTATCTCCGATGCTTTTTAACATCTGCATGAAACCACTGGGTGAGATGATCGGGAGATTTGGAGCAGCATGTTATCAATATGCTGATGACACCCAAATCTGTTTCTCCATGATAGCATCATCAGGAAATGGCATAACCTCACCTAAATGCCTGCCTACAGGCAGTAATGAACTGAAAGAGGGATAATAAATTGAAACTGAATCCAAACAAGATGGAGGTACTCATGTTAAGGGGCCATACTTCAAGGGACATGATAGATCTTCCTGTTCTGGATGTGGTTGCACTCCCCCTGAAGGAACAAGTATGTAGCTTGGGAGTGCTTCTGGACCCAGGCCTCACTCTGGTTTCTCAGGTTGAGGCTATGGCCAGGAGCACTTTCTATCAACTTCTGTTGATATGACAGCAGTGTCTGTTCCTTGAAAATAATCATCTCAAAACAGTGGTGCACTCACTGGTAACCTCTAGGCTTGACTACTGCAATGTGCTCCACATGTGGCTGCCTTTGTATGTAGTTTGGAAACTTCAGTTGGTCCAAAATGCAGCAGCTAGATTGGTCTCCGGGATTCCTTGGAGAGACCATATTATGCCTGTCTTAAAACAACTGCATTGGCTGCCAGTAGGTTTCCAGGCAAAACACAAAGTGCTGGTAATTACCTTTAAAGCCCTAACTGGCTTAGGACTGGGTTACCTGGGAGAGTGTCTTCTTCTGCATGATCCCCACCACACATTAAGGTCATCAGGAGAGGTCCGTCTCCGGATGCTGCCAGCTTGTCTGGCATTGATTCAGGAGTGGGCCTTCTCTGTAGTTGCTCCTGGGCTGTGGAATGTGCTCCCTATAGACACTCTTGGCTTAACATCTTTACCAGCCTTTAAAAGAGATCTTAAGACACATTTTTTAAGCCCGGCTTTTAGTATTATTTGAATGTTTTAAATCGTTGTTTTAATAGCTGTTTTGTTCTTGTGTTCATTGTATGTATTTTTGTGAACTGCCTAAAGCATGGTTCCCAATCTGGGAGCTTCAAGATGTTGCTGAACTACAACTCCCATCAGCCCCAGCTGCAATTTATTGTTGCTGGAGCTGATGGGAGTTGTAGTTCAGCAACATCTGGAGGCTCCCAGATTGGGAACCCTGGCCTAGAGCCTTTGGTGTGTGTGGCTCTATGTATGTGTATACACACACACACACACACACTCTCTCTCTCTCTCTCTCTCTCTCTCTCTCTCTCTCTCACTCACTCACTCACTCACTCAAACTTAATCACTCTGAGGGTAGCTTGCCCACCAAAGGCAGGAAGAAGCTATGTAAATGTGATGTGTGTGGTGAATAGAACTTTGACTATTGTAAGTGGAAAGATTCCATATCTATAGTATTTATGGGCTACTACACTGAATCCTTGCCAGCTAATTTGTTAATTCAGAACAGATTTGGGAATGTGCCACCTTATCTGCATTACTCCCAAGAGTGCATCATTGTTATCTCTTTTTAGGTGAGAAGAACCCTCCCATCAGTGAATGCCCTTTGAAGTAGGGTCTGAATAGCCTGGCATTCCTCATTAGCAAGGCGCTCACACGTCGCGGTCTTGGTCTGCCTTGCTAGTTTAGACCTGAAGGCAACCAGCCAGCATAACCTGTGCCATTGACCTGCTTTGAGCCAAGAGTACAGTTATTTTGACTAGGCCAAGTAAAGTGGGTACTAGGATAATGAGTCCCTGATCCAGTGTAAGTGAGATATTTGGATAGAGGGGTGCTCTCTGTGCTACCCTGAAATATGGCTTGCTGGCAACACTTCCTCCACAGACACAACGATCTTCATTGTCCCATGCCACATCACTGGCTGCTGCTGGGGAAATGGACAGCATTGTTTCCTTAGGACATTACAATGAGGCATTCCAGAGAGGAAGTGGGGAGTGAAATATGTGGCTGTAGTCTTCAGCAGCAAGTGCTCCTTTTTTGGCAGAACACCTAGGTTTGGATTCTGAAACAGTCATTGGTTTCTACGCCCAGTGATCACATGCTCTGAGGATCCAACTCCCAGCATCACTCGCTCCTGGAAGAGAAAGTTCATAGGCCTTTGCCAAAAAGCATAGTTTTATTTCTTTCTTCAAGGCACACTTTGCAATGACTACCCTCCTCCACCAAACTGGAATGAGCAAGTTGCAGAGGCTGATGTGATTTCAGCTAGCAGAAGAAGATGCTACAAGGTACAGGGCTGTTGCATTGCTGAATGACGCATTACCTTTCTCCTAATATTCAACCCAAATCTCCCCTCCTGTAATTCACCCAGATAAATTTGATAGTCCTGTATTTGCCTGAATAGAAGATGACTCTGAATTTAAGATGACCCCTTTTAAAATAGAGATTAAATACAGGATATATCTGTATGTACCCTAAAAGAACAGGGCTTTGAATTTAAAATGACCCCCCAATTTTTAATACCAAAGCACTTAGAAAGAACCTGGTCTTGGATTCAAGATCCTCCCAAATCTGAGGATACTTGGTAGGGATCTTGCCAAACAACCAGCAGAGGGCACTGAAGCCCCATCTAATTTTCTGGGAATAATTCTGGGAATAAACTATGTGAGGTCTGTTATTCCCATGTTATGCTAAACACAGGTGCAGAAGTACGCTTCCTAGCTGTAGTAGGCATTTGAAGGGCCTGTCAGGATTTACCTGGTTTGTCCACCGTGAGTGTGATTCAGAGGAAGATCCACCCTGTTTTGTACTAATGGAAACAGCCTGGCTGTTCTGACAGCAGAAGTGCCCTTGAGGAGGAGGCACAGTGGCTTGAAACACACACTGGGGTGGATTCCAGAGCTGTTTCCCATGGCACCTTTGGATGTTTCCCTCCCATATATGTTCCTTTTCATTGCCTCTGAATTCACTTCTGTATTGGTCTCTGGAGTGTGGACTCTTGAACTATCTACAATCTTGTGTTGATTGTAGTTGTTGCCTGCTGAGGTTACCACACTCACTGTATGCTCAGAGGCACGGTTTACCAAATCCTTCTTAAACATAGCTGTAACACTAATCCCCAGCTTTTGCTGTTGCCACCAGCCAAGGGAGGTCGTGGACTGCAGCGAGGAGGACCTGACCCAGTTGTGTTTCCATGGTTATGATTTTGAAGGCCATTACAGCATCTCAGGCTGGACATCAGATCTTGTGCCCTCATGGTGTGATCATCATCAAGGGCTCTTGCATTTCCTCATTTCTTGGAGCTCAGCTGGAGCTGCCACACCCATAACTATCCTGTAAATCAAAGGTTCCACCCCCTTAATTGGATATTTAGCAGTGGGGGAGCAACTGTCCCTATTCGGCCCAGTATAGCAAATGTCTCTTCAGGGGCTGTAACTGGTGTCTAACTCCCCCCCCCGCTTTTTACATTTTCTATCCCGCTCTTCCTCCAAGGAGCCCAGAACAGTGTCCTACATACTTAGGTTTCTCCTCACAAAAACCCTGTAAAGTAGGTTAGGCTGAGAGCTACATGACTGACCCAGAGTCACCCGGCAAGTATCATGGCTGAATGGGGATTTGAACTCGGGTTTCCCCGATCCTAGCCCAGCATTCTAGCCACTACACCACACTGAGAACTTGTCTTTCATTCTCCACTGGGAACCCTTTGGGGACAGGCAACCATCTTAAACTGCTTTGAAAATGTTTTTGTTGTATGCAAAAGAGCACATATTTATTTTTCCTTGTAAGAATAAATATTCTTAACAATGAGAGCTGATGGAAGAAACAGGGTTTAATTGTGGGAGGAATTTGTTGAGGAAATAGCAGCACAGAGTAGGGATGTGCATGGAACCGCGGCAGGGAGGCTTGAAGGCGGCGGGGGTCTCCCTTTAAGAGTGGGGGAGGGTGCACTTACCCCGCCCGCTGCTTCCCCTCCACCGGCGTCCATGTTTGTTAATGCCCATTGAGGCGGCAGCATACCTCCCTGCCACCCCGTTGCCCTCGTCTTCCGGATATGACCAGAAGTCGCCGACGTGCCAGTGTGCACAGGCGCATCATCTGTGTGCGAGACGATTTGCATTAATAAACACGGGCACCGGTGGAGGGGAAGCGGCGGGCAGGGTAAGTGCACCCTCCCCCGCTCGTAGAGGGAGACCCCCACTGCCTTTGAACTGGTTCCGAGGCCCTATAATGGGCCTTCGAACCGGTTCCATGCACATCCATAGCACAGAGCATGGAGCGCGATGTAGGGTGAATTAGCTAGAGAGATCCATGGAAAGGCATAGTAAAGAACGGTCCTCACATAACTTATCCCCAGAATTACATAGTCTATGTAAGGTAAATGCTGTACTATCAACTTTGCTCCCTGGATGAATTACAGGAGGGGATATTTGGGTTGATTAGGATAATGGTAGTGTGTATGTAACCCCCATCATTATTACCTGTATTATTGTTAGTTTATGGTCTGGATTAACGATAGAGGCTCCCTGGATTTGTCAACTAAAGGGTGTAGGGATCTCCCCTCCCCTTTCTTAATTGGTGGTGGAGCCTGCTCAGAAGGTCCTTGGAATTTTCTGGAGGTTCCAAGCCCAGCAGAAGCAGAAAGCTCCTGAACTGAAAGGGAGAAAAGAATTGGAAACCTTCTGTTTTATGAACTTGCTTCTTTATTGCAGTTCCTCTTCAGTCAAGTTGTATACCAGTGTGAGACTCTGGACAAACCCAATCAGCTCGTTGCATGGCTGTTTTCTTTGTCTCAACAGCACACCTATGAGACTTCTTGGCGGAGTGGTATGAACAGTGCAAAAGTGCTATTAGGACAACTCTCTTAAAAGAAAGAATCTGGGAGTCTGTGTTTGG
The DNA here is from genome assembly GCF_027244095.1 of Hemicordylus capensis. Taxonomy (NCBI): domain Eukaryota; kingdom Metazoa; phylum Chordata; class Lepidosauria; order Squamata; family Cordylidae; genus Hemicordylus; species Hemicordylus capensis. The sequence continues at coordinate 6,619,906 of NC_069660.1, forward strand.
TTTTATTTATCAAGCCACATGCTACTTTGTGGAAGAAAAGCTATCATAGAATAGCCTTATGATGTTGTTGCATGTATGTTTTTATTATTTGTACCATTTTGTAAACAGGTGTTTTAAGTTTATCTTTGTGTGCTTAACAAACTCATTTGTACAAAGACTCTGTAAATGTTTATAAGTCTTTGAGTTTGGTTTTACTTTTCTTTCTTGCAATCACTGGTGGAAATACACTGTCTCAAAATAGAGAGACCTGACAGCACAACCCTGCATTTCTTGATTAAGAAGAGGGGTTACATATAGTTCAATAATGGAACAGCCCTGTGCCTTGTTTGTAGCACCTCCTTCTGCTGTCTGAAATCACTTCAGCCTCTGCAACTTGCTCATTCTTGTTTGGTGGACGTGGAGGAGGGCAGCCATGAACTCATTGCAAAGCGTGTCTTGAAGAAAGAAGCAAACTTTGCTTTTCTGCCACGGGCCCATGAACTTCTGCTGCACCATTCTCCCTCTGGAGCAAGCAATGGCGAGTTGGATCCTCAGAGCTTGTGAAGGGCATGCAATTGGGCGTAGATAGAAACCAATGACTGTTTGAGAATCCAAAACTAGGTGTTCTGCAAAAAAAAGTGCATCTGATGTTGCTGAAGACCACAGCCACATATGTCATTCTCCACTTCCTCTCTGCAATGTCTCATCATGATATCCTTATGGCAGATGCTGCCCATTTCCCCAGCAGCCGCCAGTGATGTGGCAAGGGGAAATGCAGATTGTTGTGTCTGAAGAGGAAGGAGGACTTCTTGGGTCTGCTTTCTCCAATGTCATGGTGAGCCATCAGCATAAACCTTTTGCAACTATATGTTTCTGGGCCTTCTCCCCCCTGCAATGCAGCACAACATCACAGCAATCTTGTAATCCTCTGGTTGATTATGAGCATTAGCTGCTGGTGTGTGTGTGTGTGTAAGGAGGTTTATTTATTTATTTAGATTTATATGTCGCCCTACTCCCAAAGGACTCAGGGCGGCTTACAACAATAACGAAGAAGGGTTGTGTTCCCTTCTTCCCCAAGTTGTCCATCAAGCACAGTTCGGAAGAAGGCTAAAGTAAAATTTGGATTTCCATAAAGATTTCCATGAGTAGTTCTGCACCATTTCCTCACAGTATCACATACTGATGAAGCTGGTGCGATGCATTTGTGCACCCAGGCTTTTAATTGGATACTGAGCCGGGTCTCACAATCAGTGAGACCTGGTTTTGGAGAGTGAGTGGGGAGAGCGGGCTAAGCCTGTTCTCCCCGCAGACAATCAGAGAGGGAGCCCTGGGCGGTCGGATTGGCCACCCGTGACGGAGCCGGCGAGGGCTGGGGGGAATGGGGGCCGATTGGCCCCCGGAAGCTTCAGCATGCCCTGTGTGAGTGTGCAGGGCATGCTGGCGAGACCCAGGAGGCGGCTTTTCGCCTCCTGGCTCCGGGGGTCTCCTTGTGAGTAGCTGCGGCGCGGAGCCGTGCCGCAGCTACTCACATCACGATACAGAAAACTGGTTTTGTGGAGTGCTTGCTCCGCAAACCTGGTTTTAGGGGACGGGTACTTAGGTGGGTTAACCGCCTGGGAGCCACCGGGCTCGCCTGGGAGCCCGGTGGCTCCCACGATCAGGCAAAATCGGGCTAGGCTCCCCTAGCCCGATTTTGCCTGATCGTGGGAATAGCCCCACTGTTTCATTTGTGTTTTAATAGTTTGAACTTTTTAGATTTTAATGGTTGAAATATTTTAATCTTTTTATTGGTTGTTTTTATTGTCTTGTAAACCGCCCAGAGAACTTGCGTTTAGGCGGCATAAAAATATGTTAAATAAATAAACAAATAAAGAAAGGTTTTGCTCTGCACTGCCTCTGCAGCAATGGCTTTCAGCACAAGAAGGGTGCCAGTAGCCCAACTGCTGGCACATACAGTAGTTCCCCTCACCTGGGTCTTGATGAGAACTCTCTGTGTGAGCTTGTCTCTTGCTAAGTCCGCCCCAAATCAGAAAGCAGAAGCGTCCAACTCCCAAGCACTGAACACACTTCCTCATTCATGTGCAATAAGGAAATGTAGAGCTCGATATGAGCCACACACAGCTGGTTCCAACCAGACTGGAAGTAAAATTACCTGCTAGGGGAGCAGAAAGGTGGACATGAACTAAACTTGCTTCTTAAAACCACACACACCATCTACTCCAATGAACCACTATGCCAGGGGTTCCCAACCTGGGATCCCCACACAGACTACAACTCCCATCATTTCCAGTCACAGAATGAGGGATCCTCAGTCTCCAACACAGTTTTTAGAAAGCGTGTTAAACCTTGACTTTTTACCCAGGCTTTTATATGATGGTCTTCATTAATTAATTAAATTAATTATTTACATTTATAAACCTCCCCATCCAAAGGTTCTGGGCGGTGTGCAACAAATTTAAAAAGACATAAAAACACACACCATTTAAAACACAATGCCAAAAACAATATAAAAACAATTAAAAACCATTTAAAACTACGGTAATTAAAATACTTTTTAAAAACCCCAACAATTTACAAGCCTTGGAAGGCCAGGCCAAACAAGTAAGTTTTTAGGGCTCTCTTAAAGGCCAACAGCGAGCCTAAACTGTGTGCATCTCTGCTGCAGTTTGTATATTTGCTGCTGCTTTGTATATTGTATTCTGTATGATTATTTTATGCTTGTATTTTAAATCTTTAGTCAGATTCATGTTTTTATATTTTAGCTTAATATTTTAATTGTGTAGTTTTATAATCTTGTTTTAATTTTTCCATGCACTGCCTTGGGATATTCTTTATGAAAGGCGGTATATAAATTTAACAATACATAAATAAAAGGATGTGGATTCTTTAATTTTTAATCATTGCCAGTCTGGACTGATTTTTGCATTTTTAATAACTTCCATTTTTAATAACTGGCAAAGTGTGTTCTTTAATCATTACTTCAGGAGTTTTTCAGTATCCATGCACAGAAATCCCTGGACCTATCGGTCTGCCATTTGGCAAGCTTCATACCCTTAAAAGGAAGGTCTGTGGACTTCCCATAAGCTTCGGGCTCCACAGTGAACTTGCCGGTGAGTTTCCCCATCCTTCAGCCTGGATCTCAGCACTGCAGCCTGATGCCCAGACCCCTGCCTAGTTCCAAGGGCCCTCAGGTGTTGGTTGACTACCCGCCTTGCCTCATCACCGTGCTTAACAACCGGACTCTGCCAGCTACACCTGACCCTCCCAGAGGCCTACCAGCTCCAGCTTACTCACTGACCAGCTCCCACCAGGGAAGAGTAACTTTGCTTTCCTTGCCGGCCACATGGTGTAAGAAGACACAACACAGATCTGTAAAGGAAGTCATGATGAGCGCACTTCCTCACCAGGCTCACTGCTGGAATGATGTCTCTCTGGCTGTACCCCACATACATGTAGCCAGTGACATGATGTGCAGTTTGATGGCTCCATAGCAGGGCTGGACTGGGGGCACTGAGAGGGCGGTGGGATGTATGTGGGGAAGGCACCAGGTTTTGAGCAGAACGGGTCATTCAGGGTGGGAATTGGAGCGCAGGGGCACCCCGCAGGTGGGTCGCGCCGGGAATGTGCCCCGTGGGCCAGTCTGAGCCTGCTCTATAGCACTCTGTCCTGGGGCTAGTCTGGACTCCTAAGCAGCCCTGTGGCTGTTCTACCGCCATGAGGGAAAATGTGGCCATCCTACTTGCCCATTCAGGGCCGCAAATCCCGGTGGGTGGCCCACTTGAAGCTAAATAATACCAACGTCGCTCTCATTTTCACTGTTATCGTAACCGACTTTATATTTACTGATATTCTGAAAACATCATAGGAAAAAAAATGATAGCTGAAATTTTTTAAGAAGCTTCTATTTGGAATTTAAGCCCTCCCCCATCCCCTGAAAACACAGATATCTCACTGGGAGGCATGGCAGGTTTAAAAAAAAAAAAAAGAAAGAACTTCTCTAAATCAAGGGGTCAAATATCAACACACAAACACACTTTTTTTTTTTTTGCTTTCTCAAAAGCAACACAGAATAGGTCAACACTCTGAGACCTGTCCCCCACCCCCCCACCCAGGGGCTTAATTTATTTTCAGTCTTCCATCTTTGCTGTTTTATGGATTTATATATTTTAATTTTTTCATTTTCCTCCAAGGAGCCCAGAAAGGTGTACGTGGCTATGCTTATCATCACAACAACCCTGTGAGGCAGAGTAGGCTGAGAGGTAAGTGATTGGCCAAGAGTCACCTAGTGAGTTTGATGGCTGAGTGGGGATTTGAACTCGGGTCTCCCCAGTCTTCGTCCAACACGAGGTGTTAGAAACCCAAATTAAGATAGAAGTTTAAAGTTTCTAACACTAACACAATTTTTGTGTTAGAAACCCAAATCAGAATTTAATTTGGTGGCGGCAGAAAATAAAGGGTTTTTAACAGACTTGACTTCTGCAGTGCGCTCTATGTGGGACTGCCTTTGTATGTAGTCTGGAAACTGCAGTTAGTACAGAATGTGGAAGCCAGGTTGGTCTCTGGGTTATCTCAGAGGGAACAATACATTACTCCTGTGTTGAAAGAGCTACACTGTCTGCTGATAGGTTTCCAGGCAGAATACAAAGTGCTGGTTATAACCTATAAAGCCCTAAATGGCTTAGGCCCAGGGTATTTAAGAGAACGTCTTCTTCATTATGAGCCCCACTGCCCATTGAGATCGTCTAGAGAGGTCCGTCTCTGGTAGCCACACAGGGATCAGCCTTCTCTTTTGCTGCCCTGAGACTATGGAATGTGCTCCCTGCTAAAATAAGAGCCTCCCCATCTCTTACAACATTTTAAAAGCACTTGAAGACTTAGCTCTTTACCCAAGATTTTTCATCTGACTCTGGTTTACGATTTTGTTAAGATTTTTATTTTCTCTGTCTTGACCTGTTTTATGTTGTTGTAAACTGCCCTGACATGAAAGTTTGGGATTATGTACAAATTTGCCTAATGGCGCAGTGAGGAAATGACTTGACTACCAAGCCAGAGGCTGCTGGTTCAAATCCCCGCTCGTATGTTTCCCAGTCTATGAGAAACACCTGTATCAGGCAGCAGCGATATAGGAAGGTAGTGAAAGGCATAATCTCATACTGTGCGAGAGATGACAATGGGAAACCCCTCCTGTATTCTACCAAGGTGTCCAGGAGTTGACATCGACTCGACGGCACACTTTAGCTTCCTTTACAAATTTGATAAATAAATAAACAAACAAATCAAAGGTTCACAAACATACTCAGGTTCGGACTGGCCCACAGGGCAACAGGGCATATCCCTGGTGCGCCCCACCTGTAGGGCGCCCCTGCACCCCGCCGCACTCAGCATCAGTGAATACCCCCACCCTTAAGCACCCATTCTGCTCCAAACCTGGCACCCTCCCCACATACATTCCACCGCCCTCTCAGTGCCCCCAGTCCGGCCCTGAGCTTACTGCTTCTTTTAACAACTATATATTTAAAGCACTAATCTCTCAGTCCCAACCAGGGGTCCTGAGAGCACACCCTTTTCCTTTTCTTGCAGCCTGCCATGTGCACTCGGGTGCTTTGGAAGCAGCACGTGCAAAGGAAGGTCTCCCAGCATGTGAAGCAGAGGAGGCAGCGGGTGTGGAAAAGCAGCTGGGACTGGAGGAAATCAGCCCACCATGCTGGAGGGAAGCAGGGTTCAAAAGGAGTTTGGCTTGGGGCTCTCCACACCCACCAGGTCTGGGCAGCAATATGGTGAGATGGGACTGAAAAGCGTATCAGAGTGTGCAGGACCCGGTCTCCGTCTTTGAAGGGTGGCAGCAAAATCCCTTGGCCCACGTGGCTAGCCTCTGAGGAAGGGATGTTGTGACTGAAGAGAACCAGCTCAGACCAGGGATTGCCTTTGGAGTGGGGCAGCAGCAGCGACGCTGCCGGCCTCCAAGGAAGGGGCATCTTGGAGACTAACACATTCTTACTCGATTTTAAAATTTTCCTGTTTTCTTTCATTGCTAATATTGCAACTGCTTTTTAATTGCCAAGTATAGTATTTCAGCTGCATTATGGTTTAAATCGGCTTCGGTGGGCTAGCCTGAGATCCTAACCACCATTTCTAACATTGTTTCTATGGAGAAATGCGTTCCAAATTTCACCTGATTTACAGGTGAAACACCTGTAAGTCAGGTGTTTCACTTACAAACAACGAACTTTGGGAATACAGCCTGTTTGTAACTTGGGGAATTCCTGTAATTACATGGCTGTGGCTGTTACACTGGGATTTAATTGTGTGGGGAGACCACCAAAGTCTCTATCTACTGATGTACAAAGATGGCAGATAAGGCCATGCATGCCAGCCTGGCTCTTGCTAACCCCTGCACTCTCTTTCCATCCGCCATGACCCTTGTCCCTGATATGCCTTCCTGGGCAAGCAAAAGGCATCCACAAGTCTGCAATAAGCAGCAGATTCAGGATGACAAGATGCTAATTTAGCTTCCCCTGGACAAATATATATAGGAGAAGGAAGTGGGCATTTCAAAAACGTCCTCAGGCTACAACTAGAAAGAAACATTAACACGAGACATTACGGAAGGATCTCCACCACCCCAATGACTGCATTGAACCACATCTCCGGGTTGCCTTGCCTGGTTCTGAGGCTCTTCCTTCTCCTGGGAATCCCTGGTGAGTTTTGGTGTGGAGGTTAGCCCTATTGGCTTGTGAAGGAGTTCAAAGAACCCCCAGGCAGTGCCAAATTTGACTGCAGAACAAATGAAGGGGGAGAAACTGATTTGTGATTTGTGGGGGTCATGTGGGGTTCATGTGGTCTTATGAGTACAGGGATTAGCAAGAACAGGGTTGGCATGGGTGGCCTTTAACATTCTAGATAGGTCAGATTCAGTGGTCTTTTGCAGCAATGAATCTCAGAGGTCCACCATAAAGCACTGATTGTTTTCTCCATTGAAAGTGGGGTGCTTTTTTTAGCTGCCATTGTGGGAGGGCATCCGAGTGTATTCTAATGTGCAGCTGGACACATCTTGTGCAGTGGGGAAAACATTGCGCAATGGGAATGTGCAATGTTTTTGTGCAGTTGGGAAAGTGGGGTTTAATAAGGAACATAGTTATAGAGATAAATGGAGGAAATAAACGAAACAGAAAAATAAGATGATTACTGTTTCCCTTCAGTCTTCATAACTTTATTTTGATAGTATATACCAACCACTTGAGTAGTCAAAATCATTTATTAACGCATTGAAATCTATATACAAGCAGTATATTTTGGGATATAATGGTTTCATAGCAGTAAAAAAGAGAGAAGTATCCAATGATAGTGCCATCATGTGCCCCACACCTCTTCTCACACTATATCAATCACTGTCTGCCTCCCCCCGCCCCAATTAAAAAAGGTCTGGTCTTGTGGTAGCAAGCATGAATTGTCCCCTTTGCTAAGCAGGTTCCACCTTGGTTTGTATTTGAATGGGAGACTACGAGGCGAGTCTCACGATCAGTGAGACTCGCCTCTAGGGGGTTTGCAGGGAGAGCAGGCTTAGCACGCTCTCCCCACAGACGATCACCAGAGCAGCCCTGGGGGGCCGGATTGTCTGCGGACACAACTGCTGGCTCTGTCATGGAGCTGGTGGGGGCTGCGGGGATCGGGGGCTGCGTGGCCCCCGGAAGTTCCAGGATGCCCCGCGCGAGTGCACAGGGCATCCTGGAGAAACCCCCGAGCCCGGGAGGTTGTCCGAGGGCCAACCCTTTGGTCAAGCAGATCTCTGGGGAATCGTTCAGGAGGCCAGTGGATGTCCTTAAACAAGGGGTTAATTGTTCTTAAGTATCCTGCAGGAGGGAAGCCATAAAGGCCCGGTCAAATGGCACCAATCCTGATCCACTTGATTGGAGTGGGGCTGGTGTGAGAGGGTAAGGTAGGCGACATCTCCCCCATTTTTGTTGCTGAATGCATGTTGTGCTTAAGAATAAAAGGCAGCAATTTTGGAAAACAGAGAGGTAACTTCTGAGTGAGACAGAGAGAAACAGACTGAGTTTGGGAGAGGCTGCGTCAGAGATGTGCTGAGTCACATGGCTTCCCCTCACAGCTGAGTGGGGGCATCTGGAGAAAACAGAGGTCTGTGAAGCTTTGCTTTGTTGCAGGGGCCAGCAGCCAGGAGCTGGAAGTGCTGCAGACTCCGGGCCCTGTGTCAATCTCCACAGGAGAGACCCTCACTCTGAACTGCACGTTGATTGGAAGTGCTGTACAAGGAGGGACGAGATGGTACAAGGGCTGGAACAGAAACCAGACACCCATTTATACTGCTAAAGGAGTACCTTCCCTTTGGGTGTCCAGAGTTGCTGCTGGATCCGACACAGACTTCACCATCCGTATCAGCCACATCCGACCTGAGGATGCCGGGACCTATTACTGTGTGAAGTTCAGAATCCAAGCAGGAGAAGAGAGAGAATATAAATCAGGAGAGGGCACTGAGGTCTTTGTGACAAGTGAGTGTAATTCAAGCTTTGTTGGGGTCCAGGGAGGGAGACCTGCTCCATACAGCCTTGGAGGCAAGTTGCATAATACAGGTCCTTAGCAGTGCTTTCAAGATACCCAGCAGTGATCCAGTTTGCCACACACAGGCTTGCCACTGGACATCTAGTTAAGTCTTTAGAATGTTAAAAAACAAAAGGATGCCATTTATGTCTCCTCCACCCTCAATTAAAAACTAGGTAGAAAGCTTGGTAGCCCTGCTTGGAGCAACCTGGGCTGGAGGAATCTGCCTGGGCTCTGGCCATCATGCAGATGCAGGTAACCTACCTCCTGATCTGATTTTGTGTGAACCAGCCCAAGGATACAATGACTGACATGATACACAAGCCCTGAATAGACGGACTAGAAGCGTTACCATATTTCTTCCCATTGTTGCGAAGTGGTGGGGGGAGTATCTAGTGCTACCACCTGATCTCTCCATCCTGTTGATGTTCAGAGGAGATCTGCCCCATCCAGCCCAGAAACTCAGAGGCAAACTACTACCTAATTGTCGTGAACTGATAGCCCGGCTAACCCTACAGGATTTACAACCCCATGAAAGTAAACAGAAAGCAGCAACGAAACTGGATGAAGGAAAATAAAAGGCTCGCAAAGAAAACAGTAAATGAATAAAGTCCCCTGAACTGAAACTAGGTACCCTCCCCCCCCCCAACAATAACTGAGTAATGTGGAAGGAAAAGACAAAACAAGGAATGAAACAAGTGAAGGACACAGAACAAGGAATCAAAGGAACAATGCAGGGAAGTACAGACAAGACAAACTAGAACACGGAAAAGATATAATATGCAAGAGCACACTATAAGCTGCCAGCGAAGTTGCAAGCAGCAACTCAGCCATGGCAGACTGTTGACTATATATGGTTCCACAGAACCAACAACCAATCAGGCTTCCCTGAGTCAGCAGTTTGGCTTTCTTTCTTGTGATCTCCTGCACCTGCGTGAGTCCCACTGAGCCTGTCTCTTGATACGTCATCTCAATACAGGGGAAATCCCAGGCTCTTCCTCATCAGAAACCAAGTCTGGCAACTGTTGAGAATCTTCAGCTCCAGAGTCTGGTTTCTCTGCCAAATCTTGTTGCTGTGGCTCACTAGCAGGCGAGTCCTCCTGCTCTGATTCTTCTGATTCTGAAGTCTGAGCCATGACACTAATACACACACACACACGCCTGTAAGGAAGCCTAGATCTTTTTCTTTTCTGCGCATGAAAGCAAAACCCAGTGATGACCTGTTGTGGTGTGGCTGTGGACGGAAAGCAAGCTGGAGGCGAGGCTTCTTTCGCTGTCCTCACCCTCTGGCCTGGCCTGGCTGCCGGCCTGGTTCTCTCTCACTTCAGTCAGCCACCACTTTAACCTCAGGCATGCAGGCTGGTTGATTGCCTGGTTCCCCATCGCAGTGATTGAGCAGCCTGTGCACCTGGGGTTAATGTGGAAGTGAGCTGAAACAAGGGAGAGTGAGGCAGTCATGCAGGACCCGAGGAAGGTAAGAAGAGTGCAAATGAATGTCAGCTCAGCTGCAGCTGGTTTTCTGCCCCCACTCCCACCCCAGGGCCTGTCACTGCCAAAACCTCCACCCTCCAAGTGCAGACTTAATCTAGAGCATTAAGACAGCTTAAGGCCTTCTGAATCTTCTTCAGTATTTTTCAGTATTTCTTCAGTATTTTTCAGGTGGGGGCCACTGTGGTAAAAAAACATTCTGTTTGAGTGCCATTTCATGTATGATCCATGGTTTGGGCCCTGGATATCTGAAGGACCACCTGATCCCAAGGATTTCTGCCCACCTAACAAGGTTGTCAGAAGGGCCTTTGCTCCATGTGCCAATACTGAGAGAGGCTAAATTGTCGTGCACGTGGGACAGGGCCTTCTCTGTTGTTGCCCCCAGGCTCTGGAATGCTCTCCCAGTGAATGCCTGCTCTTTAACATCTGTGGCTGCTTTTAAAGGGCAACTAAAGGCCTTTCTGTTTGTTCAGGCTTTTACCCCCTAGAGGCTGCCAGGTTTCTCAGCTTTCTTGCTTTTGTTTATCTTTTTGATGGTGGTGGTTGTTTCGGTGTTTATTCTGTTTAACCGATTTAAGATTTTAAACATGTGACTTTTATGAAATTTGTATTGTATTTTAACTTTTGTACACCACCTTGAAATGCATTACGAAAGGTGCTATAAAAACGGAATGATAAAAATAAATAAATACATTTCCTACCATGCTGATCCCTCCCTGTGAGTGTTTTCCTATTCCCAGTGCCAGGTGTTGGGGTGGCTTTAAGAGAACCAGAGCCCTGTCAAGCCCGAGCATCGTCTTAGAACGAGCTCATGGACTTGTGGGACATGCAGTCCTTCCCAGGGCTTTCCCCACAGAGCTCTATCCAAAAAGAGCTGGGAAGGACTACAGTGCTCTATGTGCACCTTGCCAGATGGTGCTGGGGCCTGAGAGGGGTCTCCTTTAAGAACCCCACCAGTGCTGGGGAAAGGACGGTGCTGCATGGTGGGTATAGCTGCCTGTTCATGGTGCTGCCAGGCGAGTCTTTGGCTTCAGCTGAAGCTTCACACAGGCCTCAGATGGACCTTGGGGCACAGGTCCGGGTGCCCCACTGTCCTCAAGGGACCTGCCACTCTCAGGAATCTCCTTCCCATGCTGGCGGGGAGTGGGCGCTACTTGGAAATCCCTCCCTGGCACGCTGCCTCCTCAGCTCAGGCAGCCCCGGGAGGCTCTACTGCTGCTCCTCCCCAAACGTCTTCTGTTTGGTGGGCAGGCGGGGCTCCCTCCTCCTGCTGTGCTCTCTCCCCCTGCCTCCCTGGGAAGCTCCCCAGCAAGCAGCAGAGCTGGAGGCAGAGAGGCCCGCACTGCCCAGGGCACACCCTCTGCCCTCTGCTGCCTCCTTGATGGCTTCTGCCTGCCTGGAGAAGCTCTGGTGAAGGGGACTCGGAGGCTCGTGTGATTTATTCCCACCCCCCTTTTGTATATTTCCAGAAGAGGTTGGCATAGGGCTTTGAAATTTGGCACAGATATAGGGCAGGGTGGCAGGATTTGGTGTATGGATCGGTACAAAAATCAGTATGTTGATTTTTAATGAATTTTTGAATTTGAGTTTTTTTAAAAAAATCCTATACCTGGCTTGCATTCCTCCCCCATCTGGAGAAAGCTGGCCTTTGCCTTCATAAAAAGGGCAAAACACCCCAGTTTCCTGCCCAGTCCTTTAGATCTCCTGGAATGGCTTGGCATAGGGTTGTTAAATTGGTCACAGATACCAGACAGGATGGCAGGACTCTGTGTATTTATTTTGAAATAGAATGGCCAATCCATTGATTTTTTAATTAAATCTTTGGATTTGGGGGGGCGGGATTTTTTTTTTTTTTAAGTCCTATACGTCATTTTGTTTCATGGCAGAAAATCACAAAAGCTTCTGGAACTGAGGCCCTCCCCCTTGGCCCTCCCTCTCCTGCCCCCTCCTCCCCAAGCCAGGCTTTCCAGATGGGTGTTTTCCTTAAAACAGTGATACATATGCTGGTATCCTGGTATCCTCCAGACTTGACTATTGTAATGCACTCTACGTGGGGCTGCCTTGGTACATAGTCCGGAAACTACAACTGGTACAGAATGCGACAGCCAGATTGGTCTCTGAGACAACACAAAGGGACCACATAACACCAATTTTTTAAAAAAACTGTACTGGCTGCTGATATGTTTCTGGGAAAAATACAAAGTGTTGGTTATTACCTACAAAGCCCTTAACGGCTTGGGCCCAGGGTTTTAAAGAGAGTGCCTTTTTTATCATAAACCCTGCCGCTCATTACGATTTTCTGGAGAGCTCCAGTTACGGTTGCCACTGGCTCGTTTGGTGGCGACCCAGGACCGGGTGTTCTCTGTGGCTTCCCCAGGGCTTTGGAATATGCACCTTGCTGAAAAAAGAGCATCTCCTTCTCTGTTTGTTTTCCCGGAGACCCTCAAGACTCACCTGTTCTCACAGGCTTTTAATTAGAATTAATTTTAATCCTTTGTTTTAATAACGATTTTATGTGATTTTTTTATTGTGTTGCGTGGATTTTAATCCATTACCTTTTATACTGTTTTAAATCTTGTACATATTAGGCAGAATTAAAATGTGATAAATAAGTAAGTGTGGCGTGCAGGACAGGAGCAGCAATTGCACAAAAGGGTCAGGCACAGCTCTCCCCCACCCACTGCTGCTCCTCCCCACATGGTGGCCTTGCTGCTGCTGCTGTTCAGCGATGATGTGATGCTTCCTCCTTTCTGCAGCCCCGCCCTCCCAGCCCTGGATCAGTCCCCCACCTGGCAGAGTGGAGCCGGGGGCCTCAGTGGCTTTCAACTGCACCTCCGCTGGGTTCTCCCCTCCAGCCATCACTGTCACCTGGTTGAAGGACGGGAGAGGACTCTCTGCCAGGCAGCCCGTCGTCCTGTTCTCTGGAGTCAGAATCTCCCATAAGGTCACGAGCACTGTGGATGTCCGGCTCTCGGAAATGGATGTCAAGTCCCAGCTGACCTGCCAGATCCAGCACAGCACCTTGAAGGCCCCCTTGCAGCAGACCTTTCTCCTTGGAGATGTCCTAAGAGGTAGGGGGTCAGGTGGGGCCAAGTTGGGGATCCGTTGGGAAGGGCAGAGGCTGTGTTCTCGGATCACAGGGGTGGGGGGCTGGCTGCTTCTGTCATGCTTTTGCTCAGGAGCTTTCTAGGGGCATGTGGCTGCCCCCATGACAACGAGCCAGCCTGAGCCAACAGAGAAGTGCTTGCGCTCTTCAGAGAGAGGGAAGTCCAGGCTGACTTTGGACAGAGTTGGCAGGGGGGAAAGTGAGGCATGGTGGAGCACAGCTGGGACGGAGCTCCGGAACTCCGCATCTGGGCCATGTGGCTTGGTTTTCTTTCCTCCTCAGCAGGATCGAGAAATGGGGAGTAAATTCAAGTAGAACCCTTTTCTAATGAATGGGGTCCCTCACCTGGCTTGCAGAGGGCTTCCGTGTGACTTCCCAAGAGGAGATGTGAAGTCCAGGCTGACCTGCCACCAGGTCATACCCTGCACCTGGAAGGCTCCACTGCAGCAGACACTTCACCTTGGAGACGTCCTGCGAGGTAGAGGGGTCTGGCGGGGCTTTGGGATCGGCTGCGGGGAATCCCTGCAGGGAGAGGAAGAGGCGGAGGCTTTCGGAGCCCAGAAGCAAAGAGTGGGGAAGGGTGTCTCTGCGATGCCTCGACTGGGAGCTTTCTCAGGGCATTTCAGATCCAGATGGACAGGGCCGTCCAGCCTGGGCTTGGCTGCTCATGTGGAGTGTGTGGACCCCTGTGCTCCCACCCAGCCAAACCTCACTTTTAAGTTGAGGTTCTTAGTTGAGCTTAAAAGGAGCAAGCTCTCCCTTAACCCGGCTGCTGGAACCGTGCGTCTCCTCCAGGCCAAGGAGACACAGAGATGGGCACCTAGAGCCCGGCTGGCAGGGAGATTCCCCAATGGACCACGCTTGGCGCATGGCGCATGGTGGGGTTCCCAGAGATCTGTGCTGCTTGGCACAGCACTGCTCCCACCAGCATGGTTCTCACTGGTGTCTGGAGGGGAAGGGAAGTTTGGAAGTAGCCTTCCTGCTACCTGTGTGGCCGTGTGAATCTGAGCAAGCACATGAGATCCCCGTTTACAGAACGTTCAAGGGCAAACATTGTGTTGATGATGAGCTTGGCATGCTGCTCTGAGCAAGGTCTGGCCTTAAGCCTAGAAAAACGAAGAAAAGAAGAAAACCAGACATGGAATTGCAGCCTGCATGGAGTCCAGCAAAGATTTCCCACAATGGAAGTCAAGGTCTTGATGCTGATCTGCTTGGCTTTGTTTGCTCAGTTCCCCCCAGGGTGCAAGTGGAAACAACCAGCCCCCCTCCTCCCATCCAGCTGAATGCAATTGTGACCATCACCTGCAGTGTGGATGGATTTTATCCCAACGACGTAAGCCTTGTCTGGATGGAGAATGGCAAAGAGACGGGTCAAGGAAAGACCAACCCCGTGACCCAAGATTCGGCTGGCTTGTTCTCCCTCAAGAGTTTCTTGGAGGTGAATGCAACTGAGCAGAGGAACTTTACGGTGTTCACCTGCCAGGTTATGCATGATTCCCAGCCTCCAGTCAAAGAACGGCTGACACTGAAAATCGGGGTGCAGCCTGAAGGATATGAAAATGGCAGTTCACTTGGGCCAGGTAAAGACAGATTCATGCAATAATTTTCCAGGTTTGGTTTTGTGCACACACTCTCTCTCCTCCCCTCAACCCACCCCCCTGCATTGACATTTGGCAGAAAGGACTGGTCAACTCACCTTGAATAAGTGAGTGCTGTATTAGTTTTTCTTTTTAAGGAGTCTAACGTGTGCAGTCTGAACAAAATAGAAATTGCCGTTTATTTGCATTAATGGGTAAGTACTGCATCTTCCCAGAAATGTGCAAACAAGTTCAATGTAGAACGATGTCGAACCGGTTCAATTTGACTGTTCAGGGTCGAACCGAACATACACACGCCAGGGTTCACGGGTTATTTATTTATTTTAATTTTTAAAAAAAACATACCCCCTCCAGGCGAGTTTTCTGAG